>NC_063361.1:18044972-18174686 GCF_021869965.1 Rhincodon typus
TGACTGCCTGTCACTGTGTCCTCACCTTGCCTGTTCCTCTCAATAATACTGACTGCCTGTCACTGTGTCCTCACCTTGCCAGTTCCTCTCAGAGTTACTGACCGACAGTCACAGAGTTCTCACTTCACCACCTCCACTCAACATGCGTTCAGCACAAAACTGTGAAATGTCGGTTGTGGACGATGCATACATTCCCAAATCTCTCGCCTGTTTGTCTTGCCAATTTTCTTTGAGCATACCTTTAGTCTTGAGAGTTATGCTTTCTGGAAACTATAGTTTCATTTCTGTAGGCTGTTATTTTTGTATCTTTAACTACAGTATTCAAGCTTATAAGGCAGTTACACTTGCCCCATATAATGCTTAAAATTAATAAGTTTTCCATTGAAATAAACAAGTTCAGTCAAACTTAAGTCAATTGAATCAATTATCTTAGGAATGCTTTCAGTGTCTTCATAAATAGTAATGTTTCTATTGCATTGACAACTTTGGATGAGTAAGCATTTGGCTTTTTAACTGTGTTGAAGTTATGTCCTTCTTCAACATATCTTCTGGAAGTGTCCCATAGCTTTATAGATGCAGCATCAATTTGCCATAGATGTGCACTGCTTGTGTTTATGAGGCTTTTTGTTTTGTTGAACAGCACTGACACTAACTCTTTGTGTCTGTTGTTTGGCCTAAACTTCTGTTGCCTTGTCACATTTATCTTTAGAATGTTTGTATCTTATAAAGTAAATGGATTATTTTGCTGTCCTGTGGTAAGGCTGTCTTTTTCCATTCAGGATTTGCATTGTGAATCTTCCTGATTTTTGCTTCCAGCATAATTTGAGTGATTTCTCCAACATCAAATTTTCTATGGAATGTAATAGATCTGGCAAAGATTCTTCAATAATTCAAAGACCAAGTCTATCTCTGAATTCTGATTGCAAAATTTCACAGCCACAGTTTTCCATTAATCTATAGAGGTGATTAATGAAATTGTTTATGGATTCCACTGGATGCTGAACTCTTCTATTAAATTTTGGCTTTTTTTAAGAATTTTATTTGTTCTCAGATTAGAGATAGTGGGCATGATCTATGTTAACTTCAGAATGGGGTTCGACAAATTTCTGCATTGTAGACTGGTTAGCAAGGTTAGACTACATGGAATACAGGGAGAACTAACCATTTGGATACAAAATTGGCTCAAAGGTGGGAGCGAGAGGGTGGTGGCGGAGGGGTGCATTCCTGCTGGGACAAGCGGTATGCCGCAAGGATTTGTACACTGCTTTTTGTCATTGACATAAATCATTTGGATGTGAATATAACAGGTATTGTTAGTAAGTTCACAGATGACATTGAAATTAGAGGTGCAGTTGACAGAGAAGAAGGCTACCTCAGAGTACAATGGGATCTTGATCAGATGGGCCAATGGACTGAGGAGTGACAGATGGTGTTTAATTTGAATAAATGTGAAATGCTGAATTTTGGTAGGGAATACCAGTGTGGGACTTATACGTTTAATGGTAAGGTCCTGGGGAATGTTGCTGAACAAAGAGACCTTGGATTGCAGGTTCATATTTCCTTGAAAGTGGAGTTGAACATAGACAGGGTAGTGAAGGTGTTTGGTACACTTGCCTTTATTGGTCAGGGCATTGAGCATAGGAGTTGAGAGGTCTTGTTGCGGCATTGATTTGGTTTGCAGGACATTGATTTGGCCACTTTTGGAATACTATGTTCGATTCTGGCCTCCCTAGTATAGAAAAGATATTGAGCAATTTGAAAGGGTGCAGAAAAGATTTGCAAGGATGTTGCCAATGTTAAAGGCTTTGAGCTATAGGGAGAATCTGAATAGACTGGAGCTATTGTCCCTGGAGCATTGGAGGATGAGGAGTAACCTTATAGAAGATTATAAAGTCATGAGGGGCATGGATGGGGTGAATAGTCAAGGTCTTTTCCCCAGGGTAGGGGAGTATAAAATTAGAGGGTATAGGTTTAATGTGAGAGGGAAGAGATTTAAAAGGGACTTAAAGGACAACTTTTTCATGCAGAAGGTGATGCATGTATGAAATGAACTGCCAGAGGAAGTGGTGGAGGTGGATACAATTACAACATTTAAAAGGCATCTGGATGGGTATATGAATAGGAAGGTTTTGGACCAAATGCTGGCAAACAGGAACAGATTAATATAGAATATTTGGTCAGCATGGGCAAGTTGGATTGAAGGTTCTGTTTCTGTGCTGTACATCTCTATGACTATGACTCTATGTTGGTAATGTATAAAGTAGCTGTAGGTCCTATTGAACACTGTATTGTACTTACTTGTTCGAATTAAGATTTAATATTTAATTTTGAAGCAATTCTATATCTTAAGCACAGTTTTCTCCAGGTTGTCCAGTCCTGTGTTCCATGTGGCCCATCTCTGGCACTTAATCTCTGTGGCAGCATTACTTCATTTGCTATGTCTTCTTAATGAGATTTTATTTTCTTCTTCTTTCTGTAAAGTTGTTTTAACTTCTACAATATCTAAAAGCTGCTGTATTCGGGCCTCACAGCAGTTAATCCTCAGGAGATCAATGTTGCTGTAATCTCTTTCTTTGTTGCTTTACTAGCAATGCTGTCACACTTTTTCTTTCATTTTACAAGATTTGAAACTGTAAGATAGCAATACTGTATCATTTTTCTTGTTTGGATTCTGTATTTTATCAATGCTCCATTATGTTCATCAAAAAAAAAGAATTCTATATTAAGGCAATACTGTATCATTTTCTTCTATTCAAGCTTTAAAAGCGGTAAAATAACAATGGGGTAATTATGTTACAGAGAAAGTAGGAACTGCCGATGCTGGAGAATCTGAGATAACAAGGTGTAGAGCTGGATGAACACAGCAGGTCAAGCAGCATCAGAGGAGCAGGAAAGCTGATGTTTCGGGTCGAGATTTCCGAAGAAGGGTCCAGACCTGAAATGTCAGCCTTCCTGCTCCTCTGATGCTGCTTGGCCTGCTGTGTTCATCCAGCTCTACACCTTGTTATCTCATGAGGTAATTCTGTGCTGCTTATTGTGTGGCTGCTCACCTTTTACAGTCAAAAAGATGGCTTCCTGTCTTATGTGGGTAAAATGGTAGTTTTCCTGCTTTCTGCACCCATAATAAATGTTTCCTACATTTTTGCAAGCAAAGTGGACATTTTTCTGTTTTTTTCACAGCCTAAAACATGATGCTTCCATAACATTTCAAAGAAGTTTTATAGTTGCAAAGTAAATTATCCTCACATTGAAATACTCCTTTGAATTATTAATGTCCCATTCTTGGTATGTTTTTGAAATATTCTAATTATTGCCTTCTGTTAGACTCTGCCTTCTTTAATATTTAAATTGTCCTTTTGGTCACTTTAGGTCTTCCCCATGACAATTCCAATGCTTCAGTATAAAATAAAACCATGGTCCTTAACTTCGTTACTATGGCCATGCCTCACACTCTGCACTTGCTATATCAGTAACACTCAGTATGAATAGTAACTTCTGCTTTCTTGACTTCAATTTTTCCCAGCTAGATCTTTTGCACCATTACTGTTTCATTCCCAAGCTTAAGAGGGACTTTTAACTTTATTCACAGAGATCCAAAATGGTTACTTCCCAGCTAAACCCCAAATCAAGAATGCACTAACAGATCATTTTACTCCAAGAACTCTTTAACTACCAAGTGCAACTAATTTTTTAAGCTCTCATTAGGTCACACTGTCCTGTACTTTTTACCAGGTCTGAAGTGAATGTTTTAGCCTGCAGTGTTGTTTCTACCTTGTTGTCTCACCCATAAGTTCGGCTGACTGCTTGTCTGCTCAAACTCTTGCAGTGTTGACTCTTTGAGTATTCTTACAGCCATAAAGTATTTAAAGTTATAAATTCACCTTTCTTCTGACATTTTCTTTCCTCCTAAGTCCAAAAGATTTTTTCACCATTTTTATTGTCTGGTATTCAAGCAACAAAGTCGCGTATTGGTGATCATATTTTATGTGTTGTGGAACTAACCACTATCTAATAGTTGTGGTGAGGTACTGGCACCAATCTTCTTTTCCATACTGGCACTATCTGATTCACAGTGGTAGAGGATAAAGCATAGATGATTCTTAATGAGAAGAGGTATTTGTCCTAACAACATGGCCTATTGCGTGATAGCAATCGATACAAGTAACAATGGCTAGTTAGGCATAACTAAGATTATCAAGAGATAATGCTGACACGTCTGTCTCCATCAGGATCTCAAACCAGACTCCACGTTTGCCCACTCAGAAATGGAAGCCAAGATCAGTTTGGGTGGAGCTTCATGCATTCTCCAATAGTAACCCTTTCAGAATAATAATCCAATATATCATCATGAGATCAGAATTAGATAGAAATTCACTTCAGCAAATGAACATTCTAGATTTCTATTTGTCAACATTCCCTTCTGATTGAGCCTCTAAGTCCGCTATTTTCCCTTTTGAGTCTCACATTAGTCTATTAATACTTTCCAAAGCATAAATCTCTGAGCTACTATCTAAGCATGGTGGATAATGGTCAAAAACAATCAGTCTTGAAGTATTCCTTCCATCTCCTTGACTTGTGGTATTTCTTTAAAAAGAGCTGATGTTACATAGTCATGAATTTTGGGATGATGGAGCATGCGTGTGTGTCTGTATATATGAACTTTAGCACATAAAATATGACTGACTGAGAATTCACAGGCAGAACAAATTAGGTGGGAACATTTGCTGGGCTATGACACAACTGCACGGCCCCTCAGCCACACCCTTTCCCAATTGGAAGAATTCCATTTCATTCACATTTTCTCATTTATATTCCCAATTAATGTCAGCATGTAGAGTCACTCGTTATGAACTTGGCAAGGTTCAACCTGTCAGATTTTGTATTTGGCAGACTACCTGAACAGAAGGGATCTTTCAAGCCAGCATTTATCTGAAGGAAATGAGGTCTCCTACCATTAGCTTTTCTGTCTGGAAACTGGCCAGCCTATCAATTTTATTGACTGAATTAAATTGGAAACTAAATTAAATTACATTGCATTTAAAATGATCATAAGACCTTATCACTAAACAGGACCTTTAATTCCTCTGGATTTCTGGACTTCACCTTCCTTGCAACACTCCCCACCTGTTTTCTTGCCTTCCCACAAGTATCAGAGATGCTTTACTCATTGTTAATGCTTCCCATATTTTCTGGTTGTGTGTCATTTATGGAATTCACTTCAACCAAAAAAAAACTGTTGCCTTTTCCTCCTGCCACCTAGGAGAATTAGTAGGTTCTAGTCAATGATGCAAACTGTTTGCAATATTTTTGTGGATGTTTACACGTTGGCTTTCCACGACTGGATGATACACTGCCAAAACATTTTATTGATAATGTTTTCATGTCAATTAATTGATTAACAAATAATTCACCAACCTTTTTGCAGTTGTGTTTGAACTGACTCCACAGATGTACACCAATTGTAATGTATACATCTTCACAGAAAGTATACATTCCTCTGAGTGCATTAAAAATGGAAGAAAAAGTGAATTCTCATGTAGAGTGCAATTACAGCACGAAGAAAAAGTTTGTCTTTAAGAAATAACATGAGGACCATTTTATCGTTTAAAAAAAAAGTGAACGAAATGCTTTATTCAAAAGGCATCAGTTCCTTTGCCTTTTGTTTTGATTCTTGAAGATGTCATCAGCAACATTTGGTCATATTTTATCATGTGCGAGATGGAATCATATAAAATGACATCTGTAAGCAAGATGAAATCAATGGAAACTTTAATGGTTGCAGCTGTAGATCTTGCAAGTGATCTCATTTTTATGAAGATGTAAGAAATGATATGAGCTGAGTTTTTATTGCTTCTCCCCAAACAGAGCCAAACCATTATTTCACTGTGGGATTAATGGTCAGATACAGTTCTAGTTATTTGGATTTGAATAGCTTCCCAGCTTGTCTGGGTAACTTTTGTGCCAATAAAACTAAAGGAGAAGTTCAACATAGTCGTGGTATGGCTCGGATTCTTTTGTACTTAAATGTCAATTGCAGAAAGAAAGGTCTTGCATTTATATGGCACTGTTGATCAACCCAGATATTCCAAAACACTTTACAACCAATGAAATACTTCTGAGCTATAATCACTGTAGTAGTGCACAGTTCTTGTACTCCATTTTCAGGAATTTTTCTGTGATAATACAAGTAAAATCGGTCACTGATTTTTTTTGTCTGTTCTCAACTTTTCGGCAATATTACTGGACCTATATCAACTACACACATCTACTTAACCTAAGAATGTGGTAGTTAAATCTCTTTAGTATATTATACAATTTAGAACAGAGCAACTTGCTGGGACATACCTTATAAACTCAGGGGCTCTATTCCTTCAAACACTTTGAAGAGTTATTTTCTCAATATAGTGTGCATTTGCTCAATGTTAATGTTTTGGTACAAAAGGGATTTGCTCAAAGGACCAGGAATTGTTCAGTGCAGCATTTCACCATTCCGTCACTTGAAATAACAGATAAAGAAATCAAGTCCATATTTTCCAATGAAGAGCAATCATCTTGTTCTCAATTTAAGAAGAGATCCATTTACGCTAAATTTCTTCAACTTGAACTCTACATTAACTTGAATGCTGACCACAAATACTGAACAATCTACTTCAGTGTAAACATTTACTCACCAAATTAGCAAACATTTCATTTATTTGAAAGGTGGAGGGAATGATTTTCATAGGCTTTTTAAAAATGCCTGAACCTATCTCATGCAGTATGGATATTTGATTCTTGTAACAGAATTTTTTTTCTACTGATATAGTAGAGGTTTAGCTTATTTTAAATAAATTACTTAAGCCCTGTGACAAAACAGTGGAGGAAGGAATTTCAGGTAAAGAATTTAAACACTTATATGCGGGTATCCTTGGCATTATTTCAGGGCAACAGATTTACTACATAGAAATGATTGTCAGGTATATATCGACTAGAAGACATTATTGTAGAAATTGTTTCTGGCACTGGTTCAAGTATGAATCCAATAATGAACAAACAGCGAGCCACTGAACCAGGAGTAAAGAGGCTCAGCCAAAATTTCAGATGTAATACACTATGTCAGATTTTGCTTAATGCTTGTTTCAGTGATTTAGTTGGTTATGGGCCAAGCAATGTTTTGATTTAAATGCCATGAATAATAAAGTACAGTAATCATGAAGCTCTGAATATATTATTACATGTGGAAGAAATTCTAATGTAACAGTATGGTTTAAGTTCAGTTGACTGCGATACTCTTGCTAAGTGAATATCTGATATGCAAAATTTTCCATTGACTGAAAATCAATCTAGTTTTAAATCTTCTCCTAATTGGTGCTGTTAACAGAATAAGTAGATAATTATGCAAAGAATACATAGAAGTGTAATCGACCCATGCTGCAAATTATAATATTTTTACATTTGATGTCTTTCCATTGAAGATTTATCTGGGCCAAAATTTGACAAATTTAAACTTGTTTCTGTTAACTAGTGTTTGGAAACAGCTTGTTCTGTCCTTTGGGTACATATGTTTTTTGTGTGAATGCACACAAGAAGTATTGCTTATTAATATTAAATTAAAACTGGTTTCTATAAACTTATTTCTGCAAGGAATTTATGTCGTCTTTATTTATGTGTGTGTGTGGGATAGACAAATATGCAAACTCTGTCTGGAATTATAAATACTAGCTTCATTGAATAACCAACGTCTCTTCATTGTTATTGTTAAAAAGCAAACCCATATCAGGTCAAAATCGGTTTAATTAAATTCTCAGACAATATTTGCACATTGCAGCAAGAGAAAGAATCATTTGCTGGCTAAATGATGAAGAGTATCCTGCTGACAAACAAAGTATTTTTGAAAAAAATAATAATTGCAACATCCAATTAGACAAAGATTCATTGGATGAGAAATTTGGCCATACAGCACTTTTTTTTATTCAAGCTCTAAATGATTTCCTGGCTCTCTGGCAGCAGGAAATTCAAGTGGATTGATTGCGAGTAGGAAGTTCTCCATTAGCCATATTGTGAAAGGCAAAAAAAAAATCACAAACTGATGCTTGTACTTGAACAGGCATCAGCTTCATTTGTAAATAAGGGCCTAACAATTTTGAGAACCTCACTGCAAAATTGATTCATCCTGAAGCACCCAACACCTGCCAGGTAGAATAACAGGCCTGCCTAAAACTTGACCATTGAAAACTTGTCAAACTGTAATTAAAGATATTCGAAGAAATATCAATATTTCTAACTGAATGTGGAACAAACATTTCTTCCCAAACCAACATTGAAAGATTGCTGTCAAACCAATACTCTAACTATTAATTCCCTTAACTCCTCCCTCCAGCCCACCACCTAAATGGGCCATCTTTCCTCCTTACTCCCACAAGCTACTAAATCCAATAAAGCCATCTATGGTCAACCCTCTCCATCACTTGCCTGATAGAAAATAATAGTATCTCAATGACTCAGGCTTCAACCAAACATTGACAGCCAGTCTCAATATTGCTATCAGAAAACTCAATTTCTTTATTGAAATGAGGCCCAAGGCCCACCATGAAGGATGTGAGAGACCCCAAATTTTCTCATAAGACATGAGAAGAGTTTTATACTTAAATTACTTACACAAAAATACACCCTTGTAACATGAAATGCTTAGCTATAGTAGAGGCAATATCTGCTTATCTTTATTTCATTGATTTCAACCATATATGAAGGTCACTGGAGTGAAATAGAACTCCATGAATGTGGAAATGTACATCTAAGCTCATCAAAAGACTTTCTTCTTTTGGTCTTTGAAGCAATGTTTAAAATTGGAGAATTGGAATTAAGGACTCATATTTCATCTGCTCTTTTAATTTGAAGCTATCAATTTTTCTCTCTTACAATAGTCAGATCTTTTATTTCATCCGAAAAATGTTAACCATTTTCAGAACAGTGTCCCACCTAACAGAAAAATCAGGAACATACCAGTGGCAATTGATGGTTTGTGGAATGGTGCAGGACTTGTGGTGCAGTTGTAGTGCTCCTATGTCTAGGCTGGAAGCTTCAGGTTCAAGTTCCTGCCAGGACTTGTTGGCCATGGAAGGAGTATTCACAATGTGGTTTAATGGGCAGATAATCAACTTTGGAATCCTTCTGCCACCTTCCCACTGTTTCCCAAATGGAAAAAAAACATGTGTGAAGATATACTTAAAAAGTCACTATATGCTGTACAATCAAGTACAGGACTACTGCCTTTTTCATCCCCAGTCCCAATTCAATTAATACTCAAGTTTGCATTTCAATTTAAAGATGCACAGTGGCCCTTAAGAAGTTAGCTTTTGGTATGTGATACAAATAATTGTGACCATAAATACACCAGATTAAAATATATTTTCAATATGCTTTTCAGGTTTCTTTTTCTATAATTTATTCAAGATAACAAATTAAATAGAGCAATCAGAATATTTTATTTTGAAAATATAAGGTATGCAGAGTAATTTATTATTAAAAGAAAATGTACACTTTAACATGATGGAAGAGAAAGTGGCAATAGATTAATTGACAGATTGACATGAGTGGAAATTGCTAACAATGACCTATTTGTTCATAATGGTTTAAATATAGCTTTACAATTTAGTACTTGCCACAAATGTTTTACTGCATTTTGAACTTTAATATTTTTAAGCTGTCACTAGAATCCTTCATACAGCAAAACAATGAGTTTATTGCACCTGGAAAAAAGGACAGAAACATGGATTACATATTTCAGGAAATGCCTCTCCAGTCCTTCCACCAAGATCAAAAGAGTTAGAGTACTTCATATCCAAGGATATTGAAAATATACTAACTTCCATCAGAATATAGACTCTACATCCCTGTTTGTTGCACAAGGTAGCTGAACATAGTTAATCAAGCAGACTGACACAGTTATCTTCTCATGGCACGTCCCTTCCACCTACTACCATTTTCCGCGCCAATTAAAGAAATTTCTGCTGCAGACTCCTTTAAGATTTTTGCAGGATTGTTGGGCTAAAATTATAGACCTTTTGAACATTGCTGATCTGATTTACTTTCTTGAAGGCTTGATAATAAAAAGTCGCTTTTTTCACTTCAGGGTCCTTGTTCCAAAAAACAGTATTTCAATATAAAGAATTGTTAAAGAGACAGTGCTTTTATTTTTGCTTTATGCAAAGGTCTGGTAAATGGTCAACTGTGTTCTGTTCCTTAATATATGTGCTTTCCTATTGCAAAAACGGATGACAATATCTAGATAAAGTTATTTACCTAAATTTGTCACTGCTCTTTTATGTATGATGTATGTTACAATATAACACAATCTGTCACCCATGTTTTAGTAGTAGCACCCTCATTGGTTTTGGAGTTCAGAGATTTGGGGTTCAAGCCCTACTCCACAAATTTAATCTTTCAATCTTAGCTGATCCTCCAGTATAATACTGAGAGAGGTGTCATTACACTGGGACTCTGTCTGACCGCCAAGAAATAAACAAAAACCCCTTGGGACTTTTTGAAGAAAATTAGGTGGCTCTCCCTGGTGTACTGGCTGGTTTTTATTACTCAAGTAATGTCACTAAAATCGAATAGCGTGGTGTTGATTTCATCGCTGTTTGCGGAAACTTGCACCTAACAAGTTGGCTGTTGCATTTAACTGCAATGGAGAAGTGACTAAACGCGAAAAGTATTTGATGAGCTGTGAAGTTCTTTGGGGAATCCTGAAGTCTTGAGAGGAGTTAGATAAATTCAATTATGTATTTTCTTAACTAACAATATTCAGTTTGCGATGCCTCGCTTCTTAATGCCCCCGAACTTCTTGCATTATGATCAGGAGTTCTATAAAACCTAACTACTTAAGCTTACTTGTTTTAGAAATATTTGTGCCGATTGAAGTGAGGAATTTTCAGTTGAGGAATGCATTTTTTGCAAATTTGTCTCAATTAATTATTATTGCAAAACAGACTTTCTAATTTAGTGTGGCGTAGTGGACAACCTGCTAAGAATTTCTTTTTCACACAGGTTGATTTGGCTCTGTATGTCCTAAACAACCTGTCTCATTCAATTTTTTTTTGCGGTGGACAGGAGGACCCAGGAACGTTTTTGGCTTCATGGGAGTGTAATTCCCTGCTTTACCGTGTTAGATTACCTGATTTATGCCACACCGGTCCTCCGGAGGTCAGCGAAGGATTAGAAAGCTCAATTCTATTCAAGGTCATGTGTTCATTAAATGGGTTGATCTGTTCAGGGAATGCAGACAAAATAGTATTTGGTTATATGAAGTAAAAACATTCAGAAAGCAGTTAGCACCGTGGAAGGCCACAGAATAGGTAACTCTTGATGGAATTCGTCAGTGCACAATACTTGAGAAATCCTACAGTGGATAAAAATGTCAAAATCGCTGGTTGCACCCCCCAGAGAGGATTTGTGATTATGAATCTAACACCATTCATCTTTTCACGTGATGTAAATATATATTCTGCCATCTCTATTTTGATAAATACCAACATAATTTTCAATAAAATAATGACTGGACAATTTAAAATGTTTTATACCTGGTGGTTATTTTTGTTTTAAAAGCCAAGGTTTGTTCAAGTTGATCAATTTCAGTGAAAAAAATGTCTATTATCCCAACAGACCTATTGCTGTTTTGTGTTAAAATATTACAAGAGAGAAATTGTAGGCTGTTCATTCTCTTAATGACTTTAGTTTTTGCTACGCTATTTAATGTTCTTTGTGATGCAAAGTGGATTGTATTTTGACACGAAAGTTGTCAACTATCAACTATACCATTCACTCATAATATTAATGCTATCTTTTTTTAATGAGATATGAAGTCCAATGAACAAATATTTGTAAAACAAAATGGCAATGTTTAGAAAAAGCAACAAGAATGTGCTTTCAAAATATAAAAATGCTACATTCAGGAATTTCAATAACACAGTCCAGTTTGTTTGGGCAACTATGGTGAATGTGCCTATAATCACTTGTCATTTTCTTTTACTTTGGATTGTTATCAAATAAATAGAACAGATGTAAATTTCTAGGATATAGTGTTGAGGAAAGAACCCTAAAGTTTGCTCCCTTCACCTATAGCTTTCCTATACCACAACTGAACTGAAACACTTCCACTGCCATTTTAATTCTTGATGGACATGTTATGAAATAATTAAGTAACTTGATTTGATTATGTTTTTTATCCGCAAAGAAAGCTCTGTTACAGATTTGTGGTCTTGAGGATCTATCATAGAAATTCTTTTGTACATAATTTTTCAAAACAAGACAAGTGGACAAGTGAACCCTAAAATTGTTGCTAATACATCCATTACCAGTTCCTATAATTTAAAAAAATGCGGGAAAATGTAGTTTGTCTAATTAATGATTTTTGGAGGAGTGCAGAAATTTGGAATGCTTAGTAGTGTGTCAAGCAAAAGTAATCTTGGACAGATAAGAGTATTCTTTCAATTGCTATTTCTTCCCAAAGGTTCCGGAAGGCTTTTATACAATTGGAGAGAAATTTTGAATAATCAACACTAGTGATAGACAGAAGGGAACTGACAAGATTTATCAAGAGCAGAAGATTAGCAAATAACTGAAGGTGTGAAACTCAAAAACAAATTTGATTGTGCTTCCCTGGGAAATTCATTAGTGTGTTTATTTGCAATACAGTTAATTTGTGTTAATTTGTTTGAAAATATGTTTTTATGTATTATAATAGTTACATTGATTCCCTTTTGCCTCAGTTAGCATAATGCAGCAGAATAAAAATTAGAATTCATCAATTTATTTATGAAATAAACACAATCGATGAAGACTCTAAATATTAGGTTAATGTTGAAATAAACTTAACTAAGCATCCTTAAAGAAACATGGTGATGCCTTCTTACGTGCATGAAAGGGTTTTGTAATGTTTATAATGAACCCCTAATCACCGGTGTGATGGCAAAAGAGAATCCAAAGGAAATACTCACCAAGCCATCTATTTCATTGGTTGTTATCAGGTAGTAGGTTGTGTCTTAAAAACTATATAAACTTTTTTTTTAGCATTTGTTGTTGACTTTCAATTCATAAAATTATGTACTTGTCAAAATTGATCATAAATAGAATCTCAATTTTTTTTTTTATTCATTTACTACTTACCAATTGTACATGTATATATGCATCACTCCAAAACTGTCAAAGTAAAATACTGCTGGAAAGCTGCCATCAAAACAGAAGTTGCTGGAAAACCTTGCCAAGTAAGGCAGCATCTGTAGAGAGAGAAACAGTAAACTTCTTAAGTTGACTATGACTTCTTCAGACAGTGAGAAAGCATCTTCTATGTAAATTTCCAGTTTTGACTGATAATGTCACAGAATCACAGGTTGGTTACATATCATGACATGCTTCATTGGGGTAGCGCTCTGGAAACAAAGCCTTGCTATTCACAGACACATCAAAAAAGTTTTAAATCATAAAGAATCCCCCAATTTAACTGTTTTATAGATCTAGGTTGACAGAAAACATGGACCAGGTTTCTTTAATTAAACAAGAATTATATTTTATTGCAAATAAGTAGATTCTAACTGCAGATGATAAATTATGAACCATCAACATGTAAATATACTGGTTAAAACTCTAACTCCCTTATAAACACACCCCTCTACTTAACCACACAGGTACACAAAAATAAACATGTATGTCATGGGGGGAGAGAAAGACTGGAAAGGTAATTTAATGGTCTCTGTCCACAGTGTTTGCTGAGATGATCGTTTTGCTGATCAGAATGCTACTTCCGAATCTTCCTTCTACAGATACATTCACTTTTTTTGCATGAAACTCAGGGTGGCTACTTCACACTTATAAAGGTCTCTGACTAATTAATTAAAAGTTATACCCAACCACAACTGGTGAGGGAAAATTAACTGGCTATCATCAGGCTTAGGATTTTTTGTCCTGCAGAATAGAATAAGTTCCTTCCCTTCCAAAGGTCTGATGGTTTCAGCCCAGAACATTCATATCCACAAGCTGTCCACCTAGCTGGGAGCCAGTCACACAGATGTTGGCAGACAGGAGGCCTTTTTCAATGATGACTGGACACTTATTCAGAAGCAACTCAGCTATTTGTTGACATCCAAATCTCCACAGAAACTCAGTCCCTGGTGTCAACTGGTCTGTAGCTAGGATCCACTGTTTGAACCAGCAGCTATGTAAACAACACTTACAATGAGGGTCAAATAACTTGCTTTTAATAATGTGCAGCAATCCTTCAAAAATCTTTGACTTTAAAATCCTGATTTTCCCATTATAATCAAAAATGCCACTAAAATGGTTTTTATAATCAGAAGAAGGTAATTCAGCACATTCTGTCTGTGTTGGTTCCCTGCAAGAGCACCTCAATTCATTTCACTTTCCCACCTTTTCCCTGTAATCCTGCAATCCTTGTCTGTTGAGGTTATTAACCAATTATTTTTTGGAGGCCTTGATAAATCTGCCATAGCCACACTCCAAGAAGTACATTCCAGGTTCAAATCAGTAACAGCATTAAAAAATGTTTTGCTTATGTCTCTGTGCTTTTTGCCAAACCTCACCACCATCTACAAGGCAGAAGCCTGGATTGTGATGGAATAATCCCCACTTGTCTGGATGAGTGCATCTGCAATAACATTCAGGAAACTCAACACTATTTAGCAAAAAACAGCTCACTTGATTGGCATCCCATTCAATACATTTAATATTCATTCCCCCACCACCAGCAGTCAGTGATAGCAGTGTGCAACATCAACAAGATGCAATACACCAATTCACCAAGGCTCCTTCAACTTTCAAAACCGATGACCCCTACAACCAGAAGGACAAGGACATCAGATGCATGGAAACACCACCATCTGCATGTTGCCCTCCAAGCCACACAACAACCTGATGTGAAACTATATCACCAGTGAGTCTCTATAATTGGATCAAAATCCTGCTACCCCTTTCTAACAATGCTGTACTCGCCTGCCCTTCCTCTAGACTGCAGTAGTTCAGGAAGGCAGCTCACCACTTTCTACAGGCCAAATAGAGATGAACAAAAATTGTTGGCATTGCCAGTGACAACTATTGATGAATTTTAAAAACATTTTAAATTGATGTCCTCTGTTTTCAGGTCTGCATCAAAGGAAACCCTTAGCCCCATCTATGTAGAATAGACCACTTATTATTTTAAATATGTCAATTAAACTTCCTTTTATGTTGCTTTTCTCCAGCGAGAATAGTTTCACCTTCTCCAATCTATCCACCAAATGAAATTCTTTGGAATTATTCTCATAAATCTTGTCTGTCATGTCTCTAATGCCTTCATATCCTTCCCAAGTTATAGTGTCTAGTCCAAAATCCTGGGTTTAAAAATTACTAGTTTTTTTAAAATTGAATTTCAAGCTAAATATTGATATTTACTAAATCACTATGATTAAATTGTTGTCATTCAAATCCCTTGTCTGTCCATGGTCTCTGCAATTTCTGCTGACTTGGCCAAAGGGCCCTTTCTGTGTTGTGGACCTCAATGACTCTATGAAAATATTTGACTGAATACAACTTCTGTTCTTGGTGTCATTAGAGCTGTGCTGACCCAAAGAAAAAAAAAATTGCCAGTTTTGTATATCCCAAATAATTTAAGGGGATCTATTTTAAAAATTGTGGAAAGTGGGTAAGTGAATAAGGTTAGGGTTAGAATGGTTCCAGGGTCTCAAAGCAATTCAAAGAATAAATACGACTATTTGAGAAGATTCCCAGTTTACCAGTTAAAAAGATTTGAAACTCAACTTCACACTTCATGTGAACACACTTCATGTTATACCTCATGTAAAGTCCAGTCTAAGGGAGGTTTCACATCACTGCACACCCAATCAGATCATGATCTGATTATGCAATTAAGTTGCAACCTTTTGTGACTACTTGCAAGATCATCTCAGTGACTGATTTGTAACTGTATCATTGAAAATGATTTTCACTTAGCTTTTTGATGGTTGTAAATTTTCTTTGTTCTTAATTGGATAACAGGTCCAACATATCATTTTAATAGAAGTTACTATTAATATATACCAATATAACTCTATTTGTTCCTCCTATTAATAAAATGTAAGTTTTTCTGAACTCGCAGTGATTATGCTATAGGCATGAAGTTAGTATCACCACACAGCACTGCACGGAAAGAGGACTCAAAATTAAGCAAAAAATACTTGCAAAATTCATAATATATTAACAGAATAATAAAGTGATATTATATCTAGTTTGAGTGATCGAAGTGCTCAATTATCACATTTGTGGTTTATATTATTTGGATTGCTAAATCACATCACCTTTTTGTATTCGTTGCAAGACATATAACATTCTCTTTGTAGCAAAGTATTCATAATTTAACTTTTATTATTACTTCGTAATTACATACACAGCTGAGTTTATAATCCATATGAATCAACTCAGATACTGATTTGATCCCTTACTGTAGGGGAAAAGCAAGACATTGTATAAATTCATAAATTAACATCTGTTTAAATAACTAAAATGATCTGCAACAATCTTCAGGGGACATGAGCAAATATGACCTTATTAATAATACGCCTGGATATAAATTGCATTTCATGCAAAATATGTACAACTAGTATGAAAATGGAACTTTCTTTGAAAAATTAAATAAGCTACAAAAATCCAAAGTATTTACTCAAAGTCAAAATAGCAGGAATCTTCTGTGTGAATATTTATGTTCAAAAGCTTTTATTCCCTGAGGAATAATTAAGGGAACAGATTAAAATAAATCATGGTGTGCTATAGTACAGATGGATTAATAAAAGAATGCCTTTTCAAGTTCAAAGAATCAGCACATTGGGTTCAGTTAGCAGTTAATGATTAAAATATCATCATTTATATATCTTGGAGCTGAGATTTTCCTGGATTTAAATGGTTTAATCACAAAGTGGATTATTTTCCTACTTTATGGATTTTATGTGGCTACTTACTTTCTACAATAGGCAGTGTATCGTATAATATTTGCATAGAAATGTAAAGTATCAGTTAATGGGTGGTAAAATGTATCTTGTGTACTTCCACTTGACTTGGAAGGAATGTGAATTCTATGTTTCTAAAACTTTAAGAACAGATGGGCCCAAAGAAGGAAGGGATGGGAGCAGTGTGCGCAGATTCCCAATAACTGGTGACATCCTCCAACTATAGATATTTTCCTAATCAACATGTTCAAAGATGTTAATACACACCTTTGGAGAGGATGGGTCTTGAGCACAGGCCTGCTAGTTCAGTGATGGGGATACTACCATTGAAGAAGGGACACCACTATCTTACTACAAGAGCACCATATTCCAACTAAATGATTGCCTGAACCCCTAACTATCGAATATTCCTGCAGTAGAAGAATTTTTGTGTGATTTTAGAATAGTATCATAGCATGTGCTGAGAGGAATCAAACAAAATCCAATAAAATGCAATTGGCCATTTTTATTTTCAGGATCCTTCAGGTGAGTCTTCACAAATTAGTGGCTCCTGCGTTATTCATAGCATGTGATTGTAACATTGGTCATTCCCCACTCCTTTACGTTGTGGGCAGTTTTGCATCATTAGACAATCTCTCTAAATGTAGAATACCCTCTCTCCATATGTAGAATAATAGGCAGTTGGTATTACACAAGAACTGGTCACAAGTCTAAGGTCAGCCAAGTCTCTGTCCAATCATTGAGAGCAGAAATGGACGGATAAAACCCAATTGCTATTTCTGATTTACCGCTGACCAGCTACTACTTTAGGGAATGCAATGTCTAATGTTATACCTGCTAAGAATAATAAATGAAATGCGAAATAAATATGGGACGGAGTGGTGCTCAGTCATGTAAAAACAAAGTGCAAGTAAGTACAGAACATGAAACCAGGCAGGTGGAGTAAAATCACCAGGAAGTTATTCGGAGGCGGGAATCTGAAGTTGAGATATCATGTTCATTTGTGTGTATGTTACAAAATGAAAATGGACCGATGTGTTCCACTATTTCGGGAGGTGTAAGTGCTACACTTGATCCTACAAAAATAAGCACGCCGGCCGAACAGGGATGTTCATCAATCATCCAATGTGGCTGAAAGTTAACTCACTGAATGTACATTTCGTGCTGCTTTTGCTTGTTTGTCTGTGGCACGGACCTTGACTTAAACAGGCTCCCCCTTATTATATCGACTGAACTGTGTACCAGAATAGACGTGTGCGAAAATATTTCTTTCGGAATTGGCACATATAATCTGCTCCCCCTTTCTTTACAGAGTCAGCGAGAGATGCAAAAACATTGGAAGGAGGACCCAATTTGACCTCTAATTGCGCTTTAAATTCTATACGGCCTTTTTACGTCATTCACTGCTTTATTGTACTGATCAAAGCTTTGTTTTTATTTGACCGTTTCTGTTATGCACACGATTCTGTTGAAATTGTTTGCTTTCTTATGTGCATGTCCTCATTTGCACTGTGTGAAATTCACCAAAGAAACATATTTTAAAAATGTTTATTGATCACTTTATATACCCATTTCTAAAACAAAATCACCAATTACACTGATTACAATCCCTTTGCAACGTGATAAACATAGACATAGTTGGGCCATCCAACTGACAGAACATCTTACAATAAATTTTTCCGCCAGCGAAGATTTACCTGTGATCACCAAGAGCAACTAACCCATTTAAACCTTTTTTTCATGTTTACAATAAAGGTGATGAAACTGGCAGTAATCCTAGACGCTAGTGACCAGTAAGCGAATGTCACAAATATACGTGAGATTTAATTTGGCTTTTTGGAAAAAAAATTCTAAAATCATTAAAGACCGGCAAGGATAGAAAACGATTGGGACCTTAAGCAAAGAGAGAGTTGCTGAACGAATTCCATTCCTGCCCCTTTCATTGCTGGCACTTCCACTTAGTAATGATACACGCCATCCTATCCGTCAACAGAATTATGTTGGAGGAGAGTATGAATGCATGAAAGTTATCAAGTGCAATATCTTGAAATGTTAACGTTTAATTGCAGAGTTCGCAACAGGTTACTCCGGCATTAATTAGGGTAGACTGTTTGCTGGCCATGGCAAACAAAATAATTCACATTGGCCAAACCAGTGTGTGTATATCCGGGCCTTACTCCCGCGAATTCATTTTGAATCGCCGAACTTCTCGGCGACTTGTCATTCGCTTACGCAGCAGCCAAGGCAACAGGGTCATTTCGCCTCCTCAAGAGATAAATGGCGGGAGCGGAGTGGTTCTTAAACCAGAGGTGGGGGGTGGTGAATGTGCGGAGCAACCGCAGGATTAGTGCCCTTCCTGTCCTCTCTTAGCTTGATGCAAATTCTTTCCAAACCTGCAAGCTTAAACACATCTAGTGGTTATGTGATAGTTGGCCACTCTCCAGTACCACAAATGGAATAGACATAGCACTGACTTTCCAAAGTCAGCAGCGAAACAAAAACATGTTCATTTTTATTTGCGAAGAGGCGCGAGTGCGTGCTCATTTACAAGAGGACGCTCTGTTGTGTTTAGATTCTTTTGCACGAATTGGAACTCGAATTTGATTATATGTTTGCTTATGGGCTGTTATTTGTAAACTGCAGATCAAAAGTGCTGATTAGGAGGTGAACAATACATTAATGTTAATAACACGTTAAGGTTAACAAAACCATTGTGAGAGCTCCGTTATTTGAAGTAGAAAATTAAACATTAAATAATAATATGATTTGCTGAACAGCAATGTTTGTGGTCTTTGGTGTACTGCTCATGTTTGGTGTAATTAAAAATACAAATTAAGGTTTTAAAATTTGGTGTGACGAAATTACCAACAGAAAACTGAAGTGATGAGACAGCAGCGCGATGTAATATGTTAAACAGCGTATCTGTGATTCAAGGTGCTCTGTACATAGGTTCTGTGTGAAGATGTAACAAAACAATTATCTGTGCATCCATCTCGGGGCATTTTTTTTGAATGAATTGCAAACCACCACAAGCCAAACCTGTTTCACAAGATGGGGAGCGTCATGCCAATTGAATTTTGAAGAGCTTTGTAAATGTTTTAATCATTGGAAGTGCAGTTGCTTTCTGTTTACTGCTGATAAAGAGCTCAAACCGATCCAGTCGCGATTATAGTCATTTTTGTGCCATCAGAAAATGTTAATTGTAGCTGAGTAACACTGGCGAAATTCGAAGCATCACAGACGAAGAATGGGTAGCGAATTAATTTGAAAATTGGGCCCAAATCCACACCACACCCCCCCCCCCCGCGTATCCCACCGCCCCCCACTAACTCTCCTCGCTGCACCCCCTCCAAAAACAAACTACTTGCCCATTCAGAATCGGTGTCTCTGCGGAATTCTCAGATCGGGACAGTGTCTGTTCTGTCGGTGTTAAAACTCCGGTGAACTAAGTGATGCCAATTGAAAACTGATAGCAATTCACTGTCCCAAATCACCAATAAGAGCTCTAATTAAATTTGTTGTTTCGTTTACAAGCAAAGACACAGCTAATGATTCGAATAATTGGATTCTATTTGTCAAATTCCAATTTGTGTTTTCCGCTATACTCGAGAGAAAAGTCCCCAATGGTTTCGGACCTAATTCTGTGATGAACAAACATTGCCACCCAAACCGGTTCAAACCTTTGGTTCTGTTTTGTGTTTTGGCTGGCTAGTGACGTGACTGGACCGGTCGCCTGTACAGTCTCCCATTCCTCTTTCAACTGTGGAAAATCGACACTTTAGGTAAATTTGTGTTAACTGCATTCGTTAATTTGAAAGGGTCTGCCCACCGTGTCTTATAAGCCAAGTGTCCAGTTATTAAATTTGGTAATGCATAAGGGCAGTGCTTAAAAAATGCAGCAAGAACCCATTTCAAAAGATGGTTTTAGTATTACAAATTTAAAGTCTGCAATTCACAACAAGCCAGTTAGTAGGTTTTACCAATGCGTGTGATCGATCCGCATTGGCATTCCTATTTGATAGATTAAAATGGTAAAGTCATTTGAATTAGAGAACGCGTTCCAAAACAAAAAGGAATTGTATCGACAAAGTGCAAGCAACTAAAAGCGACAATAACCGAGTTCCATTTCTGAGACAACTTAAACTTGATTATTCGCGGCGAACGTGTAACTTTGTCTAGGCAGATGGGCATTTGTAAAGTGCTGTTTTCATGTTATTTCGCGTTGTGTTCATAGTAGGCAGCACAGCTAGACGCACACTGCCTAAAGAGTGCACTGCTGCAAAGCCAAACACGGAAGAAACGTTTACAGTTAGAAGAAAGCGGCTGTTCTGCATTTTTCCCCTGTGTCATTATAGTTAAACTCAGTAATTTTCCTTAAGCCAAGGTTGCCCACTTTAACTTGACTCTGGCAATAGAAACCATATTTATCTTGATTAAAGAGCAGTATCTGGTTATGTGAATTATGAGAACCCTCTCTTGCCCAATCAAAAAGTCCAGTTTCTTTAGTGGATCTGAATGGGGCATTTATTATTTATGCCCATCTTACACCAAGCTTGTTGGTCTTGTTTTTAAAACGTATTAATTCGTTTCGAAGTCGTGCAGTGGGGGTGTTGAGACGCCTGGATGTCTGGTCTGACGTTCCCATGTCTAGTTATTAAAGCTTCTCTCCTTCTATTACTGCACATTGAATCCTCAGCCTCCAATGCATGGCTCCAGGGCTCGCCTTTGTTCTTGCTTTATCCATAATTATAGCTTTTAAAAGAGGGTACCTTTCCTTTTCTCGGTGCTTCACCGTGTTATGACAACCACTTTGAATTGTCACCAAATGATTTACGTCTTGCCCTGCACGATTTGCTAATCTAGCGTTTAAAACTTATGCTTTGCAAAGCAAAGAAAGTATGTTTCTTTTAAAAAAGGCAAATACACAAGTAAATACAAGCGCAATGTTTTAACTTCCAGTAAGAAAACAATGCCTTCATCTTTTCCTTTCATGGTGTAACGTGAATTTGCTTTTTTGAAAAGTTATGTCCAGCATGTATGTGGGAAATTCTTGAACGTTATTCCATTTATTTGTGCTGGTCTCATATTCTTGGTGAAAGCATTTGTGGTGTCTGACTTGACTACATGCTCCCTCACTATAACACGGAGAAATGTGTTAAAAATAGATTGAAATGTCGATTTAGTAACTTAGTTAAAAGCAGTCTGCCTGGATCAGCAAATGTGACTTTTCGTCCCCACAACGCTGCTTGCAAACCAAGTTTCGAGAGATTTACACGTACACTTCTACCGGAATACATCTCCAAGCTAGGGTGTGCTACTGACTTGCCATTAACGAGTCTTGTGTGAACACACATGCAGCAATTGTCATTGTGTCCAGCGAATGTTAACTTTTATTACAAGTTTGTCTTTTGAAGTCTTTTAAAAATCTCTCTCGCTCTGACCTCCGCCAGAACAGTCCTTAAAGTACAAACTGACATTTCTGGAAGATACTTGTTTTATTATCACTGCGTTTACAGGCCCCATTAACATTTTCGGCCATTCAATTCATATCTCAAACTTCAGTGTTACAGTATTCAGGGAATGGACATTACTTTTTTAAAAAAAGGGGGCCTGGGATTCAGTTTTCTTCACATCTTAATAAGCCCGTGGTTGGTAGGTGAAATTACGCATTTCTTCTGTTAGCCGTCGATGTGTCCAACAACTAAACGAAAAAAAAGGTGCTTTTACAAAACATAAAGGTCCCAGATGTACCTATCATTTGGGCAGGGTCAAACGTTTCCACAATATTCGTTGTCTTTACCTGAACGCGGGTTTTGCCTTTAAAACGACACAAAAACCAAAACTACAGTGAAATATTGAAGGAACTATTCTACATGGTTCAAAATTAAGCCTAATTATTGCAGCTAGTTTGCATTTCGTAAATAGTTTTATTTTGTGTCAGAAATGGATTTTAGAATCAATTCAACATTAGCCTCTCAATATCATTCTATTCCCTCACACGTGCACAACGAGCGGGGGAGTTATTTATTATGTCGCTTTTAAAGGGCAAACGTAAGGAAATAGCTTAATTTCCGCATTTGATGCTTTAGACTGTGCAGAGGGGCATTCGATGTAGCAACCTTACGCAAAGTCTGCAATACCGCAGGTCTGGTTTTGGCTGGATTGAAACAAATAAATTCTCAACGCAAAGAATATGACAACTGTTCTGTAGGAATTACTTTCTGTTTACAAAGGTCCCTTCACGGTGATCAAGGGCTCCGTCTGGACTGTAGTTTTAAGTGGGTTGAAGCAATCGAGGCTTGCAATCCGCACTCCGCTTTTTAGATTATTAGGTGAATTTTTTTTTGCCAAAACTGGACAAAGTTTAATAATTTTTAAAAAAAAAATACGAATAATGAACTTCTCGCAAAGCTCCTAAAAATGGCTGATGGAAACACATCCTAACTCCAACAGGCTTAGGAATATATAACTTAATACACGTTATTTGGACAATTGTTCTTCGTCGTAAGGACACGGGTATATCACAAACAGCATCTGGGTACAAAGGAGGTATAGGACTTTTGATACTTCTGTAAACCAACCAAGTTTGGGGAATAGTTGCAAAGTGCGAAAAATACACAATACTGCTTTCAACACAGAATAAAATAAAATGGGCACGATGGATTTGCACAAGGTGGGGAGTAGCATTTCTCAAGTTGTGTGCATGAAGATTACAAACATACGGGAAGGGTTAAGACCTTCGAGATAACTGTCTGTGCCTGTTTTGCCAAGTGAACTCCATTCCCCTATCAAAATAAATGTCGAAATTTTCCATCAGATAAATTATCGTTTAAATTTTGCTGATGGTTGTTCAGTCTAAATTATAAATTATTCCAGTCCAATTAAATGAAACACAACCATGCTTATTTTAACCCCGGATTCAACATATACAAAGGTAAAACACTGGTGATGTTGGAAATCTGAAGTAAAATCGGAGAAAAAAATGAAAAAACTGGATAGGTCTGCGAGCATCTCTGGTGAACCATTCCAAAGGAAAGTCGTTAAACTTGAAACATTAACCCGGTTTCCCTCTCCACAGAATGCTGTCAGACCTACTGCGTATTTCCAACATTAATTGAAAATACACCCCGCCCCCCGGAATAAACTAGTGCAACCGCAGATCACACACCTCCGGATGGGAACTCAAACAGTAATATCAGAGGTTCCGCAAAGTACTTGTTAACATTTAACTAAGACTCCTTCTGAATCTTTGCAAAGACTGGTTTAGAAGGTGACGCGTGGTACATACAAAATAGCAAGTGTCCAACACCAAATTCATTTATTAACAGCTCGGCGCACGTTTCTAAACTAACAAGTCTAAGCCTTGCCACATAGGACATTGGCGTATAGGCAAGATACAGTTGCTTATCAATCTACAGTCTTTGTGCATTTTAACTGACACCACACCAATGCAAATTTCCCGCATCCAATCGTACTTCATCTAAAAATGTCGCTAGTCTTCATATTACTGATATTATAATAGAAAGCAGAACATCCTGGAGAAACTCAGCGGGTCTGGTACATTTCGAGTTCAGTATGGCTCTTCTTCGGAACACCGAAATGGTGATATCTTTATCACCCGTATTTCCCAATCAGCTTCCAATTTGGAATGAATAATATTCCAGTTTGCTCAAATCGCCCCGAACTCATTAGTTAAAAGCCTTATATTTTATATATCTTTTTTTTAAAATGAAAGCAAGCAAAATCGCGAAAATTACCCCCAATTTCCGCAGACTGGTTGCACCTGTTATATAATTAACTATTTAACAGTCCGCTTCTCTCTTTTGTGAGTGCAAATCTTTTCTCTGCCTGGTTTTGAATGGCCGTTCCTGGTGCATTTGGGAGGCTGCAAATCATCTACTCAGCGGGAGAAAGCAAACGTAGCGAACGGGATGGGGGTTTCACAATGAGGGCTTATTCATGCTGCACAGATCGGCAGTAATTACGGGCCGTTAAAAGGCAAGAAATTGTTAAATACTGACTACACCCCGCAGCGTTCTTTTATTTTTTAAAAAAAAGCCGTTTAAAAGCAGTACTGGAACAACGACAGAGTATACACATAAAGGCAACACGCTTCAAGACAAGGCTGGGGGGTGGGGAGGGGGAGGGGGAGGGGGAGGGAGGGCGGTGGGTGATGGGGAAATGTTTCGATTCACAAAACCCTTGAGTTTTGTCCACACATGTCAACATTCACCTGTTCAGATCGCTCCGTGCCTGAGGTTTCGGCAAAACCAGCCGATATTTGAACAGTGGAAAGCGAGGATTTTAATCGTAACAGCAAGCTTTTTCTCTCTCTCTCTGCATTGCCTGGATCCACTTTCAAGATGAAAAAAACACTCAGGCTACTAAGAAATAATAAATTATAATCTGGACGGTTCGCTACGAGCCTTTTAAAGTTACCCTCCACCCCAATCCCCAACGTTTTATTCTGTTGGGAAAGAGATATCCCAGTTATTTTAATGGTCCACATATCGATAGATACTAGATTTTAAGCAGGGTGGCTATCCTCCAGTTGTATTTACTAAACAGTTTGGGAATCAGGAATTCAATTGGTTTTTATTTGTTTTTTTTGGAAAAGGCGACAAATAAATGGAATTCAGCATCGGATTTTTTTGCACTCTTAGTAAAACGTTAAAGATCGGTTGAGCGGTTCATATTGTACAGTTCCCAGACCGTCGGAAGATCGGATTTCTTTCTCGCGTGTTCCGTTCCGAGGTTAACAAGCAAAGCAAACAAAGAAAATCTCAGGCTCTCCACATGCTTTCCAGCATCCTTGAACCCTCCGGTCGGTGAAGCGGAAGCTCAGGTAGCGCTTTCATGCATTTCATAGCCGTCACCCAAAGCTGTCACAACCCTTCCCATCATCTCCCGCTGACACGTGTGTCTAAAAAAAGTTTTTGTTGGTTTTCCAACAACTCACTGACAATTCGTTCACCCTGTGTGCAAATGTCGTTTATAATTATATCTATATATATATAAACCTATTCCAACCCGCCATCGCCTTGACAATATAAGCAGCTACTTAAAATCAAATTGATAAAAAAAAACATCCGAGCACTGATCCGCTAATCGCCCGTTAATTTACTGACACGCCAGAAGCGAAATGAACGTAGCGGTGACAGAGGAGAGAGAACAAGAACAATGTACAGAAATTAGTAAACGATCTTGACTTGTTAAAACGAAGTTCCGGAAACTTGTCCCACCTACATTCACCAAGATTGAATCAAATGATCAATGCGAGCCTTGACTCTGACGGGACAAATACCTGGTGTGGCCGAGACACGAGGCTTCAAGGACGGCAGTGACAGCGCCTGACAATTCGCCGCTTTGTGACAGGACTAAAGATATTTATAGTTGAAGTGGGTATCACATGAGAATGTCATTTACATCGGTGCATTGATTAACAGATAGCGGAAGAGACCAGGTCTAATTAAGGGATAATGTATAAGGTAAATGTCCTAAATCGCACTTTAAAACGCAACTTCTTTGCGCCTTTTCCTCCACCGCTGAAGCTTTTTACAACGTGATGGAACAGATAGACGAGAGGCCGAGGGAATGCACAGCTACTAATAAGTGCCATTCTAAACACCATGCTCCGTAACTGGCGGTACAATGTTTCGAGGCCATTTTCACCATTTTTTAAAGGAAAAAGCATCCTGCCTCTCTAGTAGATTGCAGTTTTGTTGTATTTGAAACACAAACTTTCAGATCGTGGCGGCATCTACACGGTTTTTTCCTATCTATACTCGTATTCCCACCTCCAATCTCTGCTTCCCCTCCTCCTCAAAAAAATATTCCTCGTTTTACTGCGCCCTCCTCACTGATTTCAAACTCAACCTCGAGTCGCGGTTACTAAGCTGCGTTATCTGTTGATGGCTGGGAATTCGCCGACTCACCGGGCGTTTGTTTATCAGCTCTGTCATCTTCCCAGCCCTCCCCCCCCCCCACCCCCCCCCCCCCCAAACCAACCCACACCACTCCCACCCACCCACCAACACCACCCCCCCATCTTCACCTCTCCCCCACCCCACAACCCCAAACTCAGCTTCCCCACCCAAAGGACACATATTGGCTGCCGCCCACAGGACAATTTCCTCGCATGTTTTTCTATGTGTGTGAAAGAGAGAGAGAGATTGTCTGCCGGTTATCTGGGACGGACGGGGCTGCCAGTTGCTGAAGCTGGAGCTCTCATTAACTGAGTCCTAATTAAAGTTAATTAGGATCGCCGCCGGCGAGATGATGTAATACGCCCGTCGTCCAATCACACGGCAGGAGACAGCCAATTGGATACGTTGGCATATCAGATCCATATGCATGAAGCAGCCATGCAAATCCAGAAGTTTTCCTGAATTTCACGGGGAATTCTCTCAACTTAAACCCCTGTTTTTTTTTCGACTCAGCCGACAAGCGGGAAATTCGCCTCTGCTCGGGAAAATCGAGGGGGAAGACGCCTGGATTTGGTTTTGGCGAGCAGCCCCTGGGTCAGTTTCATGTGGCGCGTCAATTCCTTGTCAATTTCCTGCACGCTGGTAATTCCTAGTCAGTCCCGTGCACTTCCTCGTTAATGATGACTATGACCGCGATGGCTGACGGGCTGCTAGCACCAGACTCATCTAAGTCGGCCTTTCTGGAGTTTGGTCATCCCGCTCAGCAGTCATCCCCTGGCATGTCTCATGGACACTACCCGGTGCACGGCCTGCACTCCAGCGGACACTCCCAACACGATGGCTCTTACTCCGGCGCCTCTTCCTACGGCAGGTCGCTGGGTTATCCGTACCCGAGCTCAGTTAGCAACCACGCACCCAATCCGTACATGCCCTATCAGAACAGCAGCAC
The DNA here is from genome assembly GCF_021869965.1 of Rhincodon typus. Taxonomy (NCBI): domain Eukaryota; kingdom Metazoa; phylum Chordata; class Chondrichthyes; order Orectolobiformes; family Rhincodontidae; genus Rhincodon; species Rhincodon typus. The sequence continues at coordinate 18,072,818 of NC_063361.1, forward strand.
TTTGGGGCACACCAGGTTAGAAGACACAGGTAAGAAAGCGGGCTCCGGCCGGCGACTTCAAATTTATTGTGTAAAGAAAGCAATGTATGCGATCGCTTTCCACCGCAGTTTCTATCGTCACGCTGCAATTCTAGAGTCAAAGCCTTTGGGAAAGAGTGCGCTACTGAGATTTGAGAGGCCTCGCTGATGAAATTATTTATATATTCACTTTTAAAAATTGCTCTCTTTAAATAGACAACTGCAATTGGACAAAACCGGTGCTGGGAAAACATGAGCTGGGTACGACTCTCCCCTTTCCTGCCCAAATAGTCATATTCACGGATTAGCGCTACGGCCAAAATTGTTTGCCGAGAGATCCGCCTTGACCAGGAAATTGATCGACCGGGCTGGTTGTAGAAGTGTATCATTACATTAAGCGGTCGACGGAAATATTCACGATTTGGAAGACAATGCAAATAAATGGTGCTTCTTTTGTGTGTGTGTGTGTGTGTGAGGTAGAGGCCTCTCCGAGTGAGGGAGAAAAACGCAGATATCAGAATTGAGTTTCTGCAGCGCGTCCAGCACCAAACTTCGGTTCAAAACATTACTTTCTTTCTCTATCACTCACATTGTTAAACTCTCGTCTTTAATGGGGTCATCTATTCACGGCTGTATGAGTACGAAAACATTTGATATGTTTCTTATTTGAAAGGGAGTGGGTTGTTGTTGTGGGGAGCGGATCGTGTTTTAGAACTGATGGTCCCTAAATTATATTCTTTCTATTTTCACTCCAAGAGCACGAGAAATCGACTGTAATCGAAAATGGGGAAATACGATTGAATGGCAAAGGGAAAAAAATCCGAAAGCCAAGGACCATTTACTCGAGTCTTCAACTGCAAGCTCTGAATCACCGCTTCCAACAGACACAGTATTTGGCGCTGCCAGAGAGAGCAGAGTTAGCAGCTTCTCTGGGACTCACACAGACACAGGTAGGGTGCTAGACAAGTCTCCCCTTTTAAAGGGTTGAGAGTCCATTTTGTGTTTTTTTTTGTTTTAAACCACAGTCTCTTTGTTCTTGGGTAAAAACACACAGGCCATCCGTGGTGTTTGAAAACTTGTTCAAACGTAGCCTCGTCTGTCAAACATAGATCTGTCCTCAAAATGTAAAATAAAATCCTCACCCGTCTCTGTTGGTGGTTTACTAAAGGGGATGGAATTCGTCTAATTAGAATTGAGTGATGAACTAAATTTTAAAAAGGAACAATAATAAACATGACATCCTTGGAATCCTTACAAGGTTCACTCCAGGTCCGAACGCATTCAAAGCTGTAAGGGAGCTGGAATGTTTGTGGAATATCTCACCACATGTTCACTAAATGACAGCGTGTGCTGTTGAGATGCAAGAAGATGTGGCGTGGTCTGAAACGTGTATCCCCTGTTAAAAAACGGCACAGGATCTAATTACAAGACTTTGTATGCGTGATGCTGCTTTAGAGAACTTTCCTTGTGGGATTTTGTTTTTGTCTTAATCTTCTAGAGGGTGTGGCGTTGGAAAATTCTGTCATGTAGAGAAGCCTCTGTCCCTTCAAAGGCAGAGATTTTTTCTGGGGGGGGGGGGGGGGTTGGGGGTTGTTGCAAAATAAAGCACTCATCGTTTATGCGTCAACTTCATGTCGAAAGGTTTTTCTTTTATAAAATGGGCTGCAGCTTAATAACTGTTCTCCAGGAACTTCAATCATTTGTTTTGTGATTGGAAGTTCAGGGCGGAATAGTGCGTTTCCAGGGGCCACATGACTGCTGCGCCTTTCTTTCACTGTCACTTCCACGGGTTTTAAAAAAAACCCACATTCACCTATCCAAAATGGCCGTCTGCAATGAAAAGATAACAATTTCCAATACCCCTAATGTATTCCAGTGTATTAGATAAATCCACACTGCAAGGATTCACAAAGGACGCGTCGCTTCCTCCACACAACTAAAATCATCACTTGTTTCAACGACTCTCAGTAAACCAGCCCATTGTGCCACTCTGCCTTCAGCCTTATACAAATACAACAGGCTATCCAGACATGATTGAGGTATCAACGATAATTTCAACGATCCTTCATATAGACAACCCCTTCAAATTTCTTCTACTGTTATTAATTGGGCATTCTTAAAGCAGACTGCATATATGTAAAAAGGAAATTTCGAAACAAATTAATACCCTCCTTCACGTAATTCATCTGCGTGCAGAAAAAAAATCTAACTTATTTTCGCATTCGGCTGTTTTGGTATTTCTGATGCTTTAATTCGCACATTTGAATGTCTACTTTGCTTGACTTGACCCTTTCCAGTTTGAATAGGCCAAACGCAATAATCCAGAACTATTATTGGAAAGACAGTTCAAACCTGTTTGGAACAAAGTCTCTCGCACACCATATTATTAAAATATGTATGTCAGCGAATGATAGGGGAAGCATTTGGACTCGGAAAGTGTAAATTATGCGTAGAATTGACCCGTATTACCACAGTCCCTCCTTGTCAAACAAATGCCATTTGATTCAATTGTTTGTGTTTATTTCAATTATTGGTGCATTATTTCTTTAAAATGTCATACGGATTTAGCGACAGCCTTTTGTTTCAGCTAGTAAAGATTAGCAATCAAATTGCTGCAACAAATTTAGCGGACTTTCAAAATGCTTTACTCAGAGCAACTGAAGGAATTATAGCTTGCACACACTTAAGAAAACTGAACACTGCTGTCTTCCAAACTCTGAGTAACTGTCTGGGTGCTTGTTCTGTGCTCGGTTTTTTTTTCCAATCCTCCTGTGGACAATTTGCCCCAGTAGCAGTTGAGCAGTTAAACCAGGCAGGTAACATGTTTGCGAGCGACACTTTGACATTGACTTTGTGTCTGAATTAAAAATGCTCGCAAGGAATTAGAAATAATCACAAGGTATTTCCAAATGGGAACATCTTGGGAATAACGTCTTTATCCGGTTTATGTAAAAGTCCAAAGAATCTATACATTGTGCAATACAGATCCCACGGCCTACATGAAGGCACCAATTCGTTGGCTAAAGGAATTAATAATTGGACGCTGGATGGTTAGTAAAATAATTTGTAACCAAAGTAGTGATTTTTGTGGATTTGTAATGCTGATTAAACGTTCAGAGATGTTGCATTCATTTGTTGACTTTTTTTAATCTGTCACTTTCTTCTCCCTGAACTGTTGGAGCAAGAGGAAAAATAGACAGTGGTCTCCTTGAGTTTTGTTTTTTTTACCATCTTGTCTTGCCTGAGGACCTAGGGCCTGCATCAAGTCGTTTTTCATTGGCGAAAGATTTGAAAACCTCCTAATAAACAAGGACGTGGGGTTTTCAATGAAAGTTAAATTGCCATGAGCCAAATTCCTAAAATGCCACAGGTCTCTGCCTTTAAAAGGATACCTTTAACTTCAAATTAAACTGTGGCAACTTTACTAAGGAAGCAACTTTTTTTTGTTTTTTAATTAAAAATCGCTATCTGTAACCAAATTCGACGAAAAGACGTTGTGGATTCTCGTATTTATTGTGGGTCTGCAGGGCAATTAAAATCACCAAATGTTTTGACTTATTACCGTCAATCTACAGCTTTTTGATCCTACCATTGCTTGAACGTGTGTTACTTTTTACAGGTTCCTAAATGGTTTGAAAAGAAGCTGTACTTTTTAGTATGGACAGTCGCATCTCGTCTTGATTTGCGTTTAAAACCGCCAGGGCACTCCGTGTTAGCTTATGTCTTTTTGTACTTTCCCATTGAAACGTTTCAGAACGACGCTATCTGAATCTTTAATATGCATATTATCAATTGCTTTTGAAGTTTCTGAATGTGAATGCAGTAATTATTTACTCATGGTCTTTTTTTTAAGATGAGCCTGAACATTCGGGCAACAATGGTTTGACACGATCATTGGCAACCGGCTGCAGTAGCTTTTAGTCTTGTGTATATAACAAATTAATCCATTATGAGCATTAACAAATGTGAAACCAGTTTGTTTTTACAAAAGAAACTTAACACATTAAAATCTAAATGGGAGTCCTTTTGGGGGCGTTTTGGCTAGATGACTTGCGAATGGATAAACACATGGACAACCCATTTTTATTAATTTATAAACAAAACAGTGGACTCGATGGCATTCTGCAAAAGCCGAATGCGCTGGGTTAGCACATTAGCTTAGCAGTACGGTAAAATGTGATGCGCTTGTTTTTCATTTTATTTCAGGTGAAAATCTGGTTCCAGAATAAGCGCTCCAAATACAAGAAATTGATGAAACACAGTTCCAATGTGCAAGAAGGCGACCACCTACCCACCTCTGCTGCTTTGTCTCCGTGTTCGCCCAATATCCCACCAGTCTGGGACGTTCCCATGCCAAATAAGGGCTCCACTATGCCGCCGAACAGCTACATTAACAGTTTTGGGTCATGGTACCCACCGCCCCACCAGGACACCATGCCAAGACCCCAAATGATGTGATTAACCCAGAGTACAATCATTCCCACAAACTTCTTAAAAACACTCAAAACAATCTGTCACATGATTTCAAATAGTCTTATGGACGAGAAAAGGCGACTGAATCCAGATAACAATGACAATATGCTTTCAGTCGTATCTAAACAGGTTTGTTCCAGAAATACAATGGGTATATAGAGTCAAACTCCTCTAACGAGTGCAACACAAATTTGTACGATGTTTGTAATTCTATTGGAGTAGTTTGATGTATCTATAATCTACGTTGTGAATTACAAAAAAAACCCCGATTTTATACCTGTTCTACTAAACTCAATTTTAGTGTTTTAAAACTTTTTTTTAAACTCCAGGATGCAAATCCTTCTTAGTTGGGCAAAGTGCATAGGCTGTATTTCAGGCATTTACCGATAAATTATCCATTCTCTTCTTTGGGCTCTTACCATATCAGTTTTTTGTGTACTTTTTATTTAATTACCGTAATTCAAACTTGAAGCATGAAAGTGTCATTTGCCATATATAGCTTCAGTCAGATAGAGCTGCAAACACCTGGTTAATTGGAGAGTATGCGGCTGGAATATTCAGGTTTTCTCTTTTTAAAAAAAATCTGTTTAGTATGAAGTGAATTTGGTAAATGCAAGTACATACAATCACAAAACCGTTTATAATCGGAATGATTCAGCAAGTATGGGAATTCACAATGGATTATACGGTATTGCTAAAAAAAAAAGTGCCGGTTTTGATTGTTGATCAGAAATTCCCTTGAATTTCTGGGAAAAAAAAATCAATACCTCAAACGTTAGCCATTTAAGATTCTACAAGAAATATTCTATCTTTCTGGCATTTCCTTTTCTTTTCTTTAAAGACAGTATCCGTTTGATTTGCACTGTAAGTAATTGAACCGGGCTAGTTTAAACTTCCATTTCCATTGAGATCTCCAATTTGTAGAACTGCTCTGGGCAGTAGTTCAGCCTGCGGTGCCATGTTCAAATCTTTCAAGGGTTAAAATTAACTGGAGGCGGAAGTCTCTAGGATGGGTCGTTCTCATCGTTTGCAACAGGGTTCTCAACAGGGTGCACTCTGTGCCCACCCCTCTAGTTTCTCAAGAATAAACAATACTGTTCACAATGAACGTGGCATGATGCAAGAGATGAGGAAGAATGTGTTTTTTTAAAATTTGAAATACAGCCTATGTTGTGAAATAAAGGGTTATGCTTATCTCTCCCAAGCAATATGAAGGTAAACGATTTCTTGGAGAAAAGAGAGCGAGGGAACATTACGTGTGTATATATTGTTAAATTAGTTGTAAATAGTGCATATGTATTATGTCTCATTATTCTAAGACCCGTGTCATCGCGTTCAATCGACCCAATTCGAACAAATATGGCTACTCAATTTAATAGTACGTTTCTCAGGATTATAGAAACCGAAGTGTGTTAGCATTTTTTTTAAAAAAGCAATGCCGACTTAACTGTGGATTTAACTGTAATTATGTGTAAAGGAAAGGCACAAGGTTTGCATGTAATTGATCAAACTATTCCATTCATTGCACCTCCCATCACAGTTTCTCGCTTCAATTTCCTTTGGGGTCAAACATAAAGACGAACCTCAACAGAATTTAAAAATATATAAATATATAAAATGTATGCGGTCATGTTAAAAAGTGCAGGAAACGTGGCTTTTTTTTGCATGACCACATTTTGGATTCGCCAAGAACTGGTGCATTTCTGGAAATGTTATTTGTCTTCATGATTAAAAAAACCTGAACTTTTAAAATTAAGCTGTGGTTTCCAGTGTGGTCACCGAGCGCCCTGCCTTTGTATTTCTCACAAGCGACACAGGCGACATATTGTGGAAAATTTGGTTTGATGGAGAAATTAATCGCAATTGGTCTGTGATTCTTGATTTTAAAACCTTAATGTATTAAAATGATTCCGAGACATTTTTTTCCCTTTAAACTAAGTATATATTTTGGGGTGGGATAGTTGTAATGTCGGAGGAGATTTTTTTTCTATTATAAAAGGGCACGTCTCATTAAAAAGGTCCTAACGTGAAACAGAAAAAAAAGTTAGTACTTGTCATATAAGGAATAATTGTAGATAATAACACGTTTTTTCCCAATGTGCGGTGTATGTATTGTCTGTTAAGTGATTCCTGCGCCTGTACATCATCCTGTACTACCTGTGGCCAGTCGATGTTATCACCAACGAACAGTACACATTCTCAAAGCTCCAACTTGTATAGTTAATTGCACTTTTGACATTAATATTTTAATCTTGATTTTTATTGCCATTCATCCTGATCAACCCTTCAGTGTATGCATCTCGATGACAGTTATTTAGTTCTCAGCTGTTTTTAACCGCCGCCTTCCTTAAACTAATAAAATGGTGCCAACGTCGAATCAACAATTCATTTGCCTTTCAATGGCTGCACTACATCAGTGGAGGCCGATCCAAATTCTGTGCTAACTCTGTTCTCTGTAACAATATTCACTGAAGGAGAATAGCGCCATTTGTATCAGGGTCGTGTTTTAGTCTCTCTTCCCCCATATGTTACTAATCATCCACTGTCATGCCTTTTGGATATATTTCTATACCGAATGAATAGGCAGAGTCTGCTACAGTATTTCTCTGGTTTGCCAAATAAACGGATAAATCCGTCCTACCAAAGGAGATCGATTAAGGTATGATCTGTGTTGTTTGCCAGTCAGGGCTAGTGGCCTTTAAACCTTCGGGCCTGGAAGAATGTGTTTGACGTTTTTCTGGGGTAAAAGAATAAATCTATATTCCCCGTTCGGCGGTCTGACAGATACACCTGTATCTAACATTCCCAATTAAGAAACTCATTACTTACCACGTGTCTCTGATCTCCACTTGTCAGGCCTCACAAACTACAACACGTATTGAAATCCATGGTTTGCTCTCCCAATTTTTTGTCAAAGTCAGTCTACAAGACAAGATAGTGGTGTTTACAGATTTTAATGCATAATAGCTGGCATGTCAAGCCTCCCCCCGTAACATCTGCACTGGAAGCCGTGTGCAAAGCCCACTTCTCTGCTATTTTAAGATTTTTTTATGCTTGTGTGAAAAGGGCTGTAATTAGAGCAATTTTGACTGTAGCTCCCTGAATAAAGCGCTTTCCATCAAGATAATTACCAGCAATTTTCAGTCGCCTAAATGCACTGCTTAATATGTAACAATTCGGAGTGGGGGAAAAAACGCGAATCAGGCAGATGCACCGGCTGCAGTTGGGCAGCACAGATTTGAGTTGTTATTACCTAAATTACTTGCAGGTGTATATTGTAATCAGTAAAATACTGATAAAGGAATATATGTACAAAAGAAATAGGATTGGATCGATAGTTTTTTTTAAAAACAGCAAACTAGGAAATCGGCAACACAAATACAACATCCGTTACAGAATTAGCGAATCGAGCAGACAATAGTTCGCTTCACTAATAGGCATTTCGTGCCAATGTGGACAAGCCGTTGTAGACTATTTAATAGGAAATTGCTAAACAGTTCAGTGAAATTTTATTATCTCCTAACTTTCACTGCCTTGTAGGAAAAATTGTAACACCTAACACCCTCCCACCCCACCGCCAATCCGCCCCCTCTCCCCGCCAACTCCATCAAATGACACGACGATAAAATGAATCCAGTATCATTGGGTCTAAACTGATGGCCGAGCTACAAAATAGTCAAGCCACAAGTCAAGTGAAAGATAAGATCATCGTTCTGGTGTGTTTTATTTGTCTGTGTAAGTGCACGCACTTTTGTTATTTCATACAAAATATCACCAAAACACATCCTTTTTGTTGATTATGGCATATTCGGTCTTAAAATATTTTAAATCTTATACATGCCCCTCTTGAATAGTAGCATATATTTTCAAGTGACCTGCCTGGTGAGTTCGGTTTGGCCTACCCATTTATACCACCAGGCCTGCAAGCAATTTTCATGCACTGGAATACTCAGCAAATACTCTAACAACAAACCAGTTTGGTAAAAGGAGGCGTGGGGGGGGGGGGGGGGGGTGGTGGTGGAGTGGTGGCTGCAGATTATGCCCCAGTACACCCAATACCTTTAGGGTAAATGGGTGAATGGAGCACACAAGGGAATCATAAGTGGGTGTGGAATTATTTCAAAACATGGATCTTGGCTGATGTAATCGAGGTAGCTTAGTTTCTTTTAAAAAAAGAACCTCCATTGACTCCCGCACTGTACAGTTACGTCCTTTGAAAAACTAACTCGTCGATTATCCTGCCCGTTGTTTTCAGCGAACTATCTGTGCTAACGGGTCGACCACCGATACAAAAAAAAATGCATGACTAATAATATACCGAATCAGGTTGCCAAACGTTAAGAAACGAACGCCTTCCAAGCAAAAGAAACATACCACACGCAACCACAGGGGTGAGCAGAACACACACTCGTCTCCTAGATCGAAACTTAATATGTTGCTTTGCGATATTGCTGGGCATCCTAACATTCCTCCCTTCTATGTAGCAACACCTTCAATACACAGGGCAGTATATTTCTTAACTCCACTGGAGCAAATATCCTGTCTAAGAGAATACGAGAAGCATAGACGAAGGCGAGGGCTTACCTGTTGTGGCTGGTGTTTACTCAGAAATTATTTTGCAGCTTGCACAGAATGGCAATTTGTTAGCCTCTTTTATTTTCTTCCCCTGAAATGCATGCGGTAAAAAAAGTGCAGGAAATGGAGCTAACAACGCCGGTGCTGCTAGCTCTGGTTAAAGCTCCAAGTGTGAATTAATTCTGCTATCAGCGTCCTCTTTATATTCTCAGCTCAATTAGCCTTTATTACTGGCCATGTTTACTCATCGAGAGATGGGATAAAATGTGTTGAATAGAGAAATTGCTCATCTTTGCAAATTATAGGTAATTTCAAAGCTTGAGATTATAATAATAGCAGTCCAATCTGGACAGCCTACGTATAGTCTTCCAAACAGCATAATTACTGGAAAGGTTTAGGAACTCCAGAGAACTGAATTCATTATTTACTCTTCTCTTTGACGAACTTGGGGCTGTTTGATGAATACAAATCGTACAGATATAATTACAGTTCGGATTATTTTTTTATTATTACGAGCCTCTGGGACACATTCTCCAGTAAATCTGAGAAGGATACTGCTTGTCCACAGTGAGGAGCCGAGATCAGACCGGGCATTTATGCCCCCTTTTCTCTGTGTGGAGTAAAAGAAAGGTTGGGAAATGGCCTTTTTAAAGGTGAGGTGAGGGATCTTTCAATGGGCTTTGTCGAAATACTTCCCGTTGTAACGGTTCAAACAGAAAAGAGTTGTGAGGTCAAACCGGGCTCCGGCATTGTGAATGAAATTCTGCTGCTCGCCTTGATGCCTGAAGATCAGGGTTTTGAATCGCATATAATAACAATCCGCCTCGCCAGATCTCGGTATTTCTTTTCCGCCGAAAGCGTGAGTGCAGACTCGGGAGGGGGGAGGGGGTGGGGCGGGCAGCCTTCAACTCCCGACCGAATCGTACGGCATGTTCAGTTGGACAAGGCTGTTAGACTGGGTTTCGTTTTAACTTTCCGCAGACTGCAAGCGGGAAGCTCTGCACAGAATCCTGGCATCATGTTTGGGATTGTCAATTCTTCGCTTTAACTGAATCAACGCTACAGCAGTACAAGGGGATTCATCACAATATCGTAGTTCCCAGGCTGAGGAATATAATTGAATGCAAATGGTGCCTTTCAGTCCGCAAAGGGTTACACTTAATTATTGCTCTTAGGGACGATGTTACATGCTAAATGTTATGTAATGATTTCAGAATGCTGTTATATGCCATCTATGTCATATTTAACATGCACACCTAGTACTGAAATTGGATACACTGCTTGCTTCCTTTCAACTCCGGTCGCACAACATAAATGCTGTAAGTGCAACATTGGCAATATTTGAAATCACGGGCATTTTGCAACAATGAAACTGAAGCTTTAACGTATTTCCAATTATGCATTCCCCCATCCCTCAGCCCCCAAAGCCACCCACCCCACGAAGAAACCCACCCGCGCCAGTTTCACTTTCTCTCTTTCAATGGGCGGGCTGTTTTTTAAATCATGGTTCTAACCCTAACCAAAGTGTTGACGAGCTGCTCTTTGTACTGCAAAGCGTCCTTCTGAAAACAGCATTATCTTTGTCATTCTCACCGAGACGACTGCAGTCCACTGCTCCCTCTATCTGTGTCACGTAAAATGCCAGGGTTTAGATAGCCTCCACCTTTTTGGTTTGTCAATTTTAAACGATTTTACCCTCCTTCCACCACTGGGTATCATCAATTAGAGCCAGTAAACACGGAGTAAAGTGTCAGTTCCTTTGCGTACTGGACGAAGCACCATGCATTTACACACTGGTCCGCGAGTGTGCTTGGAACCAATGTATTTGCAACATAATTCATCTTCGACATATTTACACATTTCGCTGCGCAGAAACGGATTCTTATATATTATTCAAAGAAACCACATTTAAATAATATTTTAGCGAATGTTCATTTATTATTTATCCCTTCAAACGCGAATTTTCAGGTAAAGTCATCTAAAATTCTACCACAAAATAAGGTGAGCGGATTGTAACCGCCTGACCCATAGACAGACTTCGGATAATGTTCAAGAACAAAACTTAATTTATTTGCTGATTTTGAAATTCGTGTGTTATGGACTTAAAATATCTACGTAGGAGTGCATTGTTGTGACTGTCACACCAGTCTGATCTTAACAAACCGGCAATTCGTGTTTCTCGAATCGAGAAAAATATCATTCAAAGAAATAGAGGTACATTTATTTAAGAAAGCCTTTTCTGTTCTTTGGATGCGAACTACGGTGAAAGCTGACAAGGTATTCACGGTGAAGTGTTGCTTTCCGAAATTGAGATTTAAAATATACAGTAAGGTGTAAATAAAACAAAAACCGAAAGACCCGCGGATGCTGGAAATCAGAAACAAAAACAGAAATTGGGGACCCAGTTCTGAGAGAGGGTCACTGGACCCAAAACGTTAACCCTGATTTCTCTCCACAGATGCTGCCAGACCTGCGGAGCTTTTCCAGCAACTTCTGTTTTTGTTTCTAATAACAACAAAACACTTCATTTCCCGGCCGCAATGTGAGCTTAAGGAGCTCCTTTTGAGTTAACTTTGTGCGAACTGCAATACCTCGGAAGTACAGAGGATGACAATAGATGAAATTTTGTTCAACCGATTCCACGAAGGAAAAGCTCCATTAAACTGTTCTGCATTTCCACAGTGACGGCGTCTTAAAGATACTCTATTGTATGGTTATGGGAGCAACTTAATTTGAGTTTGTGCCATTTTTGCAGATTGTCGGGGGAATTATGAAGTTTCCGAAACAATATGGGGGCATTTCTAAAGCGTCTCAGATGATGTCTACGAAATTCTGTCACCGATCTGCAAGAATATTTCGCTCGAGTTCTCCCGTTCTCTACATATAGTTGTACATACTTGCAAGAGCGTTTCTTTAAAGAAAAAGAAATAGCACAATGATGCATTTATATTAAATGAACGTAAAGTGATGTTAATTTCTTCGATCAGTTCCAATAGGTGGTCCATTTACCTCATTAGGCAAGGTGTGTGCATTTGGTAGAATTCTGTATACAACATCAATCGCAATGTCTATATGTAGCTATTGGGCTACATAACAATATGTAATGTGATCAGAGATAATTTTCAACCAATATGTCTGTATGCTTCATAATGATGACTGATGACTGATAACTGAGCATTGTATTTTAACTGCAGCCTGTAATTGATGTTCATCGCATTCTCTACAACCGCAGTCCTTGCATAGGGTCTAGCCAAACAATTCCATTCTTTTGATCTATGGATTTCCACCTGATTTTTACAGCTGTTGCTACCGACTGAAACAGAAACGATTCATTCAACAGTGATATCGGCTTTCCTGGAGGGATTCTATGTAAGATTTGGTGGAATAGCTGGAGATATTAACATGATAGAGGGCAGAGCCGTTGATAGCACAGTGAAATCAGTGGTAACTTTTGGCACTAATACACCCGACGCAACCAGTGCGTTCCTCAAAGTTTCGAATGTCTCCTTGAGTTTCCCCCAACTTATCACCACGTCGTATATTTTGCAACATGACACATACGCACACACACACATTCCCTTCAATCATGGCGAGGATACCGCTTTTAGGATTTCGTCATGTCTTTTTAATTACTACCGAAGATATTTCGTAACGCTGCGTGCCTGTTACTCAGCCTTAGTTATTACTCGCTTTATGTACACAGCGAAAAATAACCTTGACTCACAAACTCACTGTTGTAAATAGTAGGGACCTAGACGAATTCGCAATGTGGCACGGCCCGCTTGTAAGTTCGAATACAACATGAACTGTCCACCTTATATGCAGGTACATAGATTGGGAAATCAGGGTAACTATTCTATGGAATTGTATGAAATACACCACCCGTGGATCTGTTTATGTACAGAACTAGTACTATAGATATACGCTACCAAACGCTTGCATTCGAAACAAATGCATGGTCAACTTGCAACTATATTACCGTTTTGGTAATGAAAGCAATGGCATTTGTTGTCCTAGTTCTACATTAGAACGCTTCTTGGCTTTATTTCCTTCGGCAAGGCCGAAACTTGAGCAGTAAGACTGTTTAACGATGCTGTGCAGTAAAATGCATCAGCGTAGTTATTACCATTGGATCTCAAGTCACATCTGGATTCGCAGCTTACGCAGGGAATTATTTAGAACTACCTGAGGATAGTGAAATTTATCTAAATACATTTCCAAACCAAATATTAGCTTCGCTGCAATACACCAGGCATGGGCATGGGTGGTGAACTTTTGTCACTGGAAATCTTATCGACTCCAAGTTCGCTTACAAGTACCAACTCCTTATATTCCCACTCCCCTCCACTGGAAGCCGCATCCTTTTCATTGTAAATGCGGACCTCTATTCTATTCGGTTGTTGAGTTCGGTAAGAATAGGGTTAAACCAGGCAGCTCCTGTTGTAGTCAGCCTGGCAATTGCAACAGCTTTGATGCACTTGCTGGTATGTGAGCTCTAGCACGATATTAACCCCAGGCGATGGAGCAGTTTTTTTTCTGGCAGTCGTGCCTAATAAAATCCTGCTCCACGCAACTCAGTGTCTCCAGAATGTCTGCCTGGCTGTCGCCTATAGAGCTTTTGCACGCAGCCCTCAAACCAAACTGCCTTTAATAGCTGGAGATGGGTGTACGTTTAACTATTTACTTTCCATATGCTGCCCTTATGTGGAGTTCTCGTTGGTTTTCATATGTGTTTTAATATTTCATTCTATTCCGACATTGTATCCAGCCCTGTCTGAGAAAAGGGGCCATTTCGGTAAAGTAACCCATCTCTTAGTCACATTTCGAAGCCATTCAATCTCGGTAAAATGCAGGCGTAACTTTCGGTCACCATCCTGCTTAATTGTAACTTTAGAACGTGTACAATAGTAAAAAAATGTCGGAGATGGTACTCCGATTAAAAAGCAACTTCAGTGGAAATGTGAACATTTAAATATTTTATGGTGATTCCGAAAAATAGGCCAGTGTCAAAACGGGGGTTCCAATCACAGAGAGTTCAGTTTAGAATAAGCCATCTTCTCAACAGATTTCAAGTTGTCATCATTTCTACTTCCTAAATAAAGAGTGTAAAAGCAAGCTGTGGAATGATGACTTTTTTTATTATTAACATTCTCAAGGACATAGTCAAACAAGCATTTAAAAGATTTATTACAAAACAGAATGTAAGTTACAACAGAGCTTGGTACTTCTTGGACATTCTTTACAAGCTAAAGTTGCAATGAAATTCTCATGATTTTGAGGAGTTCCTCCCAGTGTCACATATATCCTTAAAAATTACCCGCAAGGTTTTTCTTAATTATTATTTTATAGCTGGAGTGTAAAATTTTATGTACACTTTCTTTTAGAAAAAGATACCCTGATAGAGCATCATAAATAGAGTTCCTGCTTTTTGTCGATAGTTTGTACTCCATCATATTGTCTATTGCAAACTGAATTCCCATTTTACAGTGAATGCCATATTTTAAAATCATACTGCATCGGACATCGTTCAATGGATACATTATATCTGCTACATCAAACAAACTGGCCACTACTCTCTAATAATATACAGGCAGTAATAATTTAACCACTCCAATAGATCAAAAAACTTAAATAATATAACAAAACATAGGCAAAGGAATGCAAAAGATTGTGTGTTACTGAAACTGGGAAAATTATAACAGTTCAGTGTGCAGTGGAGATCTGACAACTGATAGAGTTACAAAATACCCCGATTTTGTTCCTCATATACAGTTTTTGGTATTATGTACAAAACTGCTTTGCTTTACTACAGAAATGAAGGGGGTACATGCTGGAAGTTTATTCCATTTTCCTTATGGTTTTAGTTCATTTATAGCCTGGCTCTTCTGCGGCATGGATGTAGAGTTTTATTCACTACATAATTTATTTATCTTTACACTTCTGTGAAGAGTTTTGGCATATTTCTCCCCCCTCTCTAAAAGGAGCTATATAGACGCAAGTTGTTGTTGTCATTTTCCAAAACAGCAAGAGATCAAAAGTTCAAATGTTTCAAGGTTTTTGAAGTAAAAATAAAAGTTTTAATAGACTGCTCCAGTACTCTGAGGTGGTGGCTGGTGCAGTGAGTTTGTTGCTGTTAAGTGAGAGCCTGAGGGGTGGGGTGGGTACCAATGATTAAAGTCTTCCAGGTAGCTCTGAGATGAATTATGAGGGGTTTGGTGTTGAATGGGGTTCCTAGTTGAACTGTGGCTCTCCCAAACGGCTGGAGAAGGAGGTGAATTGCATGCCATCGAGTCGCTGTTGTTAGGACTGTGCTCCATTGTGAGCTCTCCATTTTTGTACAACTTCTTAAACTTGGATCTCCTGTTCTGAAACCAGATTTTCACCTGAGTAGGCGGGAAAGAAATTAAAAAATGGAACTTGTGGTTAAGACTTTGTTATTTAGTGTAATAGAGAAAACAAGTAAATATTTAACAAAAGGTGCCATCAAAAAAAATTACTTCCCAGAAATACATAAGTATAACCGTTACTATGGGAAAGTTTTGCCTCTCCATGTTCGCTGAGACTAAAGGACACTTCTTTTATTTCAGTTTTCAATCTTTAGTACTTTTATTTAATTCCTGTATTCTTTCAAAGTACTTAAAATTGATCATGATGGAATAAATTCCTTTACTCCATAGATTCTCTTGTTTAATCAATATCAATCCAATCTCATGCAACATCCCTCTCCATTCAAACACAGAGGAGAGAAAATATGGAAAACACATTTTTAAGGTTTTTGAATTATGTTTATTTGAACAATTTTCATACTGTTGACTTGATACCTTTTATCTTCTGTTTTGTGGAGAATTACGCATGATTGCAGGTAGGCACAATGCTAGATATCTTCTAAATCCCTTTTTGTCACTTATTTAGTAAATTTGCTATTTTAAAACTGTAGTGTTCAATTAACGTCTGATCATGAATTTACTTGGCAAACTGCATGTAACAGCTTTCCAGTGTCAGCATTACACCATTTCATCTTTTCCAATAGCAAAAGATAGCAATGATCAATCAGTGAAAAAGAAACAAGACCTACAGTGAAAAATGTAAAATTGCACAAATAACTGAATACTTCTCAAAAAGGCAATGGAAGCACAAGCAAGGTAGTGCATAATTGTGAGAAATATTTAGAGAAACAAACGTAGCGAGAAAACTTGAAAGTGTCCCACCACCTCAGGTAACATAGTGTCTGTTGCTAGTATACCTGTTTATAAGCCAGTGTGGAAAGAAAGATGACTTGTCTCAGCAGTAAAGCGGGTGTGGAGCAATCACTCCCAGGTTAAGCCTTAGCCCAAGGGTACTGATGTAAAGGCAGTGGGTGCACCGATACTGTGAATAGAGCATACCTGTGTTTGTGTAAGTCCCAGAGAGGCTGCCAGTTCTGCCCGCTCAGGTAATGCCAGATACTGTGCCTTTTGGAAGCGTTTCTGCAGAGCTGCCAGCTGGAAACTCGAGTATATTGTCCTGGGCTTGCGAATCTTTTTAGGTTTTCCATTCACAATTCGCACTTCAGGCTCTGGTTCTTCTTTCACTGAAACTTAAGCAAACACCAAAAAAAAACAAGTTAAACATGGTCTCACAGAATGGTTGAGACTCCACATCATAAAAAGAAAACACAATGCAGCAATTCAGAATTCAGACTAGGCAAAAACAAAATTCTCCTTTGTTCCTTCTCAATCCAAATTGCAAACGTAAAATAAATCAAAAGGGAATACAGAATTCTTTAAAACATAAGAATGCAACTTGAATATTTGACTGGTGTAACAGAAAGATATTTTCAAAGCTCAGTTTGTTATTTTACTAGTTTAGCCAATGATTCCTTGTGTGGTACTATTACAGAAAGTGGGAAGAAGCTGCTAATTATTATTACAAGATTATTATCTTATTTGAATAGTGAAATCCCTATTCATATTTTCTATGTCATTCATATACAGTATAACTTTGTTTACTTAAGGCTTTACGTTTTATATGTATAGTATGCCAATAGGGTAATAAAATCATCACAGGATTAATGAAGACGTCCTGATGCAAGGAAATTGTCCAGCGTCCAAATGAGGACAGTGGACTGGGGAAGACAATCTTTACTGTGTGCAATTTGAAATGACGTCGCCAGCTTTGATTTTGTAACCTGTATTCATCCCTTTTAAAACTGTGCCAGGATGCATCATCCCCGACCAGAAATTAACACTCAACTTTGCCTGTTCACAATGTACGTTTGTCATACTGATGCTTCCCAAGCTAGCAAGAGAGCAATGCGCCTCAGCCTGAACAAAGCAAATTCATTCTGATCAAATGCAGAAAACAATTTTGGTGTTAACATCAGCTCGAACCCAGTACCCTGTCTAGCTTCTGGTCTCGCAGCCCTGTTAGGTTCAATTGTTATTGTAAAGAGCTAATCTGCTCTACTAAACCCTTGCATACATCACGAGCATGCACTTTTAATAACTCTTAGGTAACACTGACGAGCAAATTAAAGTAATATGCTTGAATTTATTCGTAAACTTGTTTTAACTTACTCAGATACTTTGGATTATCATTCATTGGTTGATATTGTCAAATGTGCCTGATTGAAATTGTTATAATTATTTCGTGCCCTAAAACATTTTGGTCACCAGGGATGGTTCAAAAGATTACAACACAACCCCTTAATAAAGCGCCAGACACCGTGAATGTAGCGTCGGGTAGCACCTTGCTGTAGATCTAATGCGGCGTCAGGCTACCTTGAATAGTGAATTGAAAATGTCTGTTGTCTATCAAGTCAGACACTTCATTCTGATGCAGATATTTCTGTATGGCATGTCAGCTCATATAAAGGGGGCCTAGCGTCTGATAAATTATGCTATCACTTTCTGTAACATTCCGTCAGGTATAAACATTCACGCACAAAGACTACACTAAGAATCTCCCTCTAACATGCAAACAGCAAATCTCTCCTTCTGCGAGGGAATTCGACATTATATATGACTAAGCAGCAATTAGTTTGCACTTGGCGTTCTATTGGAGTTATCTTTGCGATAGACACCGTACCTCTTTCGGCCGCTGATAGTTGTGGATCCCTGTTGAAATGGCTGTACTGACGGTACGAATTGCTGTAAGCATACTCGGGTTTTTGGGAATAGGAGCCAGGCCCTGGAATATTATTCAGATTAAATTGGTGGTACGGATAGTGGTTCACGGGTTGAGAATAGGCTGAAGTCGAGTAATAGTCGTGCTGAGGGTGACAGGATTGCGGATTATAATAGCCAACATCTGTAGCCGTCGATTCTGGAAGAGTTGGAGAGTCTTTGGCTGGGTGACATCCCATAGAACTCTGCATGTCGGTGAGGAGAGCAGGCAGCTTCTTCTCATAGGTTCCACTCATTGCTCCCAACGATCAGTGTCTCTTTTTTTGAAACAAAAAAAATCAACTTTTTTTTAAAATACAAAGCTCAGACTATGCACACATCACTGTGCGCCGAGGAGATGAGATCCTTACAGCGACTGCAACTCAAAGCAAACTGATGTAACCTAACAAGCCCGGCGTGGTTAAACCCCTAATTATATGGAACCGAAGGGTGGATACAGGAAGCTTATTGGTTCCACGGATGTCGCCGAGAAAAGCAGTCCAAGTTTTTCAGACTTCCCACGCTCATATTTGTGGAGCCAAGTCTATTATCGCTCTTCCTCAACTATTAAAAGTGTCTGCCGTTTTTTTGTGTGGATGCTCCCTCCAAGCATTCATTTGGAGGGGCTTGAAGAATTTAAACAGAACTCGGAACAAGTTCCGACTGGCACTTCTCCGTTTGTAATTCTGGTTTGATTTCTTAGAGAGAGAGACAAAAAAAGGGTGAGACTCGACCTACTTGGGCGGGGTGGGGTGGCGTGGTAGCGCCGGCTTGACTTTCTACAGTTCTCTAAAATAAAATCAAATACTGCAAATATAGACAGCGACGCGAGAGATGGCTTGCTCGCTCGTGCTCAGGACACATTCGGTGGGGGTCATCGTCATGGCTGCATGTTAAGTTTAACTTTATGGAGTGGAGCTGAAACAGACTTTAAGCTAAAATTTGCAAAAAAAACCTGATACAATTGATACAAATTGGATCATACAAGTATCCAAATCCTTTAATCTGCGACCATCAACTTTAACTTCACTAACTTAAATTCTGTTTTCTTTTAAATGCAGTGCAGCATATTGCTCCAAAACCATCTCCAGCCTCCCAACCCAGTGCTTCTGGTTGCAAGGAACTGGGTGTGGTCTAACCTGTGTTGCTGGTTTTACCATGGTTTCAGACGCCGTAAAATAAAATATATAAAAACACACACACACACAGTTAAGAATGTCTCCACCTTTCTTGCTTTGCGAAACATCCTTCCACAGTGAGTCCCAACACGCTGCAAACCGCTGGGAAACATGGTGACTCATGGGGAAGGTGCCGAGCAAAGGTCCCCCTCCACCCCGACTGTATATGCCCACGACGCAGCGACAGCAACCAGCGGCGCCGTGTGGACGGAGATGTCGTCAGGGTGACTCGTTGTTTACCTGGGGGACCAGGAGATTGAGGCAAATAAACCTTGCGCAGAATCGATCCTGCTCACCCAGAAAGATCTCTTCGCTTGTGAGCTTTGAGCAGAACTTAAATAACTCGGGTTCAAAGTGAATGAAGCGAAATAAACTTGCATAAAACAAACGGGCTGAATTTTGAAAGTGATTGATACAAACTTTGAGAGAAAAGGCCGGCTAGCGATTTTCAGATGCGCTTAATGCAGACTGACAAGTCCTACAAATTGCCACATAATCATTTATCTTGTAATATTTAACATCAAACTTTACATGAATGTAAAGGTAATGCTTGCAGGCTCCCTGCTGAATATTGGCAGGAGACATTTTCACGGCCTCTCTTCGTTATTGGTTCGTATAGCTGAAAAAGGACGAATTCTGACTCTTAACTGATGTTGAACTTGGCGGTTTCTTTTTCATTTTTCACTTATTTCAAATGCATATTTTCCAAACTAGTTCTCATTCTCCCTGGACCTCAAAGCAATATTTCATATTACAGGCGGATTATAATCAAATACGAGACAAATTGAACTGAGTTAGTGTTCCTTGTAGATCATGCAGTGGTTAATTCATATAGAAAACACCGTACAAAGTTAGTTTATATTGCTTCAACTCCCGATAGCAATGCATGCATCATTTAAAGCCCGTTCTTTGAAAATGCTGCTGAATAAAAAAACGTTTGCACTGCAAGCTAAAGTAAACCTGATATTTCAAGTAACGAATTTTCTAAGGATATTTCTGACGTTGGGACATTGAGTTGAAAGTCGGCAATTCTGTCTGATGAATCACGTTATTCGATGTACAATGGTGCCACCTAGTGTTTCCTCCGTACAAAATTGGACCCTCCAATATTTGAAATATATTTGTAAGTCGCTGATTCGTAATTTTAGCTTCGTTTATTTTTGATCTGTCTGGAGCAAACGTTCATGATAAGCAATCTTGCCGCCACTATTATCCAGCAGACAGAAAGCCTCATACACCTGAACGCGGCTTAGTCAAATATTTTAACAGATCACCTTTTAAACTTTAAAATAAAACAGAAAATACTGCGGGAGATCTGAAATAAAACAGACCTGGTGGACCGAAGGGCCTGTTCCTGAACTGTACTGTCTTATGTTTTATATATTTTAAAAACAGAAAATGCTGGAGAAACGCAACAGGCCTGGCAACATCTTTGCAGAGAAAGCAGAGTTAACGTTTCGAGTTCAGTAACCCTTCATCAGAAACTTTTAAATTCCATTAAACACTGAAAAGTTGACAGCCGTTGCGTCTTAATGTCGTCAGGGCTCGGTTAGATATGATGAGAAAGTTATTACAACTCCGATATATCCTGAAAAGTGACCCTGAAACTGTGTAAGGTATTGTTAGACAGTGGCAGGCTGTATGCTGGGAACAACGCTTATTCATACCTGAGAGCATGTACAATGAGCTTGAATGCTGTGGCTATCTGCTAGATGATGGTACATGAACGCAAGAGGTGACCGAATCTGTGGGCCAGACCAGGGAAGGGATATTATTTGTGATGCCATTCGTGATTTCTAACGTCAACAAAGTTTGCGAAGTTGTCTGAAACAAAGCAGAAATTGCTGGAGAAACTCAGCAGGTCTGGCAACATCTGTAGAGAGAGAAACCGAGTTAACCTTTTGAGCCCAGTGACCGTTCGTCAGAACTGTGCAGAAGTAATCTGTTTGGATTTGACGTAATTAGCTAGACGCCAACACAGAATTTCAACAGCCATTGCTTGTTTTGTTCTATGTATATTTATTTCATTTTCTTTTCGATTAGAAGCAGAATTGGCAAGGTCTTCATCAGTATTTCTTCACCGAAGCAAACTGACTTTACCTTTCCAACAAAATGCTGCGAGTATCGTTGAAAGAAAAACAGAATCTGTTCAGAAGTTATTTCGGACTCGAAACATTAACTGTTTCCCTCTCCACAGAGGCTGCCAGACCTGCTGAGTTATTCACTGCGTTTTGAATATTTAACTGCCCAATTAGCAACTGCAGCGAGTGAGGTAATCAGTCTGAACTGCTAACTTTTTTATTCGTAGGTGCTGCCTAGTAGTCTAATATTCTTTTCCAGAAATATCGTCACAATCGGAGTGAAGCGATTTCACAGAGATTGGGATGCTATGACTGATGAAATAGAAACAGAAACAGCTGGAAAAGTCCACTTGACCGGTCACCATTTGGAAGAATTAAAGATAGCTCAAGGTTTCAGGCCCTGACCCATCACCAGCGTTTTCTGAATCGTTCAGGGCCTAACTAAATGTAACTTTTTATTGTTTTTTTTCTGTTGGTCTGGCAGCAAATGTGGTGAAAGAATCAAAAAGGCATAAGAAATACCATGGGAAACAAGAAGAGGAGTAGGCCGATCAGCCCCTTGAGACTGCTCCACTATAGTTGATCTGACATTTGTCATGTCCACTTTCCTGCCCTTTCCCCATAACTCTTGATCAAGAAGCAATCTCAGCCTTAAATATAGGCAAGGGCTCTGCCCCCACCCCTCTCTGTGGCAAGGATTTCCAAACACTCTCAACCCTGTGAAGGAAGAAATTCCTCCTCATATCGGTATTAAATTGGCAATTCTTAATTCTGAGACTACATCCTCTGGTTCCAAACTCCCCCATAAGTTAACATCGCCTGTGTTAACTTTTCAGGTTGATGATCTTTTGTTTTGTGAAATATGCTTCCTGAGCTGTTGAAAATTTCCAATATTCTCTGATGCTACTTTGCATTTCCAGCATCCACAGCATTTTCTTTTATGTTGGACTTTTCTGTTGTTAATAGCAGGTTTCTAATATTCAGGTTTTATCTGCTCAGTTTCATGTACTTAAAGACGGAGTAAGGGCGTTCATATGGACACACATAACAAACACGTAAAGCTGATTTGAAGCAGTTTGAAATTTGGCTGATTTTAGATTTGAAGTAATGAAAAATGCACTCAGCAGAGATGTAACACCATCTCCAAGAAATAGTTGAACACTATCGAAGTTTCTCCCTTGCTGCAATACATCATAAGCAATGTTTGGCTCAATGCCAAGTTTTAAAGCTTAATTCTAACGTTTTTAATCTTACCAGAAAACTAACTGCCCCAATGAGACTGATACTTATAGTACATATAACTCCATAAATTACAAAGCCATTAAACACACAATAGTGTATAACCTAGGGCTTCCACACCAACACAGTATGCAGAATAATCCCAGAACACTCGCTAACTGTTAATGAAACTTGGTGTAGATGAGTTTAATTTCAATGTGACTACAGTTTGGTCAAACTAGAAGCCATTGTTGCAATAAAGACAGACAACTTTGAGTTTATGCCCCAATTTAAGAGTTGAACACTTAATCTAGGCTGATAACATGATACCAAAGACACAATGTGCAGTCAGAGAACTACAGTTAATGTGTTAATATCAGCTCACCCACCTATTACAAACATAAATGACCCTTAAAGTGTGATAAGAAGAGCAGGAAATAGTCTTGATCAACATTCCTCTCCGTTCACTGCATAAAACAGTCCATTGCTCATGTTCACAGGATCCAGTTTAGAGAACAATTGGCTGCTGAATTTATTTGCATAAAATAGTCAATTAATGTTAAGAAAAGATAATTCAATGGATTCAAGGACTTCTAGTTTTCCAGAGTGCAAGTGTTTTACAACATTAAAAAATGCTACTAAACAAGTACATTGTATGCTTCAATAAAAATATTTTGTCCAATACTTGAATGAAAAATTAATTTAGTTCAAAGAAAACAAAACAAACCTGCACAGTTTATAACCCACTCATTCTAACTCAGTTAACCCCCTAATTAAAACAGAGAACTTAAGCATTTCATAAGAACAAGTCAATATTTTCTTCATCTGAAACACTTTTGATTTTATCTGAATCGTCTAAGTCACATTGGATTTAACCAAGATCAAACTGGATACTGAATCGATAATGACTCTACCAGGGGTGAGGCATATTTGTTCTGTGATCCAAGTAATGACCATCTAAGATTCATGGTTAGGGATTTATTTCTATACAGGACAATTTTCATAAACATGCACTGCTTTGAATGAGTAGATCAAATTCAATCGTTCTGATACTTCCTCAGATAATTTTAAAAGCACAATTCCACATATCAGTAATTTTACTAAAATTCATTTTGCCACAGACACAAAATGGGCAATCCCTTTTAAAATATCAACTGTTTTGATAAAATATTCATGGGAGAAATCTCACTCACTTAGTGTTGAATTTGTTCTAAAATGTAAGTTGAATGCTTAAAAAATGTTTTGAATTAGCCATTACTTTTCCCCATCTGCCTGTCACACCCGCTTGTCTCCATTCAACCTGTAGAAGCTGAGGTGGTGAACAATTAGATAAGTGGCTCCTGGATACTCTGTCAACAGCTGGAATCAGAGGAGTTTGATGGACTTCACAGCTTGCATTACAGCAGTGTTCAGATTTTATAAAATAAATCACTGCAAAGTACCCAGTTGTCAGTTGCTCACGGAACTTTAAAAGCAAAGGGGGTGACCATTAAATTTCACTTCAAATGGGTTCAAAGTTGTTAGAGCACCCACTTCACATTAGCCCTGATCCAGTTTGAACCCCAATCCTTATTTAATAGCTTGTCAGTTGAGAAAAAAGCTGAGAAAATTGGCTGACTCACATGCAGAACTGTGGGACCTTTGACTATGAAACAAGGCTGACATTTCTGGCAATGGTCCCAAACAGACCAGCAGCATATGGAATACTACTTGGTTCTTGTGGCATTGATAAAACTGAATTAAAGTTTCCTGTCCTCTCTTTAAGGCTTTTGGTTGCACATCTTGAATCCTTGTACAAATGGGTAGGATGTGAATGACACATATTCTGTGTAGACATTTTCTAATCAACCTATTCAAAGATATTGAACCCAATCCTCCTGAGCCAGAATTAGGGACACTACGACTGCACCACATGAGCCCCCTCCTCCACCTCGCTGTATATTTGAACGTGTAAATCGGAATCAGCCACTTCAAATTGAAGGCAACCTGATTTGCACATTAACCCATCCGCTTCCCTCTTTCAAACAGATACATTAGTCACCTATTTACAGATCGCCCTGGAAATTTTATTGCTGACCCTAAGCACTAACATTTTAGTCAGGGCACTATTCCTCTCCCCACTGACTTTCAATTGCTGATCATTTATTAGGCAAGAAACTGGCAACTGGTAGTTAAAAGTTTCCTCCAGAATTCTCAGCATTTAAAAGTATTAACTTAATGATTTGCTAAGTTAACTTGCAAGTCATATCAGACATTCAATTGAAGTGACACTAATCCTAAAAGTATTAACATGAAACCCTCTCTCAAAGTAACATATAATATGACTGGTTTAGATGAGCCTGCTCAATTCTTAGCCAGATGAAGCCCATTTTGAAAGAATCAACTTGTCATTGTCCAAGAATTCATAATAAAAAGTAGCTTCACTGTATATTTTTTTGATTAGTCTTTTAAACAGAATTGCAACTGCAAAAGAGTTGTTCATGGTATTCTTCAAAGAGTTGGTAACCCCTCGATTTTACTCCAAAATAGACCTGCCAGTGCAACTAATGGCTTGGGAATTTTCTATGCTTCATTTTCCAATTCATTGAACACTAAAAGCTCTTCAGCACTAAACTGCAACCAGTGAGTGAAGGTAAATTAATGCAAGTTAAAATAATCACTTCCTCAATGAGGGTCGGAAATTTGTTTGGTCATTCTAAACAGAGACTTCTTAAATTAAAATGCAAACATTATTTTATTTTCTAACTTATTTTTCAGATTAAGACATATTTTATTCACTTTTACCTTAAAACATTTTATGAATTTGCAAAGGAAAACTCTTCCAATCATGTTACATTTTTGACATCCTTAGCACCTTCAACTTAAATAAATGACATGTTGTACAGATAAAGATAGCCACCAATTTATGCATATCATGTTCTCATGAACAACACTGACATGAATGGCTAGGTGTTCTGTTTGGTGGTGTTTATAGAGATAAACCTTGGCAAAATAGCACTTCCTGCTTTTGTTCAACTGAGGCCACATACACATCTGAACAAGCAGGCATCAGCTTGGCACTTATTTAAAGGACAGTATCTCTGATGGTCGCACACTTTCTCATTGTTTTGGTGAGTGAGCCTCAAATAATGTGTTTTGATCTTGGAGTGGAGATAGAGCCATATCATTCTGATTTATGATGAGAGAGCTTCTACAGATCCAACCAGAAGCTGAAAATCAACAAGAATGGAGCTAGTGTGGAGATTCCAAAGGAACAATATATTCCCATTAACATGGAATACACAAATCATTCCATTTTGAAACCGATAGGAAGATGATGTAGTATAATCCAGCATTAGATTATGATCTCCAATGGCACCATATTGAGTGAGTGTGAATAAGGAAACTGCAGAAATTGTCTGCTGCAGATAGCATTTCAGTCTGGGTCTTTATGTTTTTGCAGTAGATTGCATGTTTTCTTGCTGCAAAATACATCTTGTTATTTTCTTTGCACAAGCTAGCATTAGTTTTTTTTAAGCCTTAACAAATAAGCCTGTTTCTGTTCTTTAGCATTTTAGTTAGTTTTCAGAGGCTTTCAAATCCACCACCCATAGGTTAAAGAAACAACGGACTTTTGCTTTTAGGTTCTTTGGAAGCTTGGGATGTAATGCACACAACAATGAAAGTAACATAATGTGCCTTTTCCAAAATGCACAGATCATATTAAAATGTTCACTTTGAAAGCTGATAGCATTGATGCTTTACATAATGAGGCTATGTAATTTCTGTAGTGAATCCTCATATAATTCTATTCATTTAAATATTTTATACCTTTTAACAGTATGGTAAAGGAGCCACTAAATGTTTGAAATTAAAATCTATTGCAAGTGTATCCAAGGAAGTTGGTTTAAATTTCACCTCAATAAATGTCCTGCTGTTGACAATGGGTAGTGTTTGCCAAATTTTAAGTTTATATTGTTATTTCATCTATTTCACAATTTGTTTCAGACATTTTTAAACAAAATATCAATATTTTTGAGTATTGGGCTATTTCTAAAAATGGTGCCACCCCCAAAGTTTAAGTTATTTACCCTTTTGGCTATTGAACCACCATGCATTTCTAACATTTTACTGTGTGTTGTTTATCAATACTCAGACAAAGTACAATGCAAACCTATGACAACATATGCATCTCTTGCGTTCCTCATCAGAATTTTATATTTATTAATAACACTGTAATTTTAGATCAGAGAGAAGTTGGTGGTGAATAGATCACAGCACTCAAAGTAAAGGACACCGTGTGATTAAAAACAAATTACATTTAACAATACTATTCTCAGGATACAGGCAATAATGTACACGGCTAGATTTATTGGCTACTTCTATTGCTCTGGGTCATTAAAAGTCAACTATGTTGCATGGGACAAAGATTTAGTGTAGTGGCTGTACCAGGATGGGGTGGCAGGTTCTCCTTTTGTAACAATATTATTGAACTAGTCAGGTTTTTACAAAAATCCAACACCTGTTCTTTTCATTTGTGTGTTAATGTATGAGGCTTCCAGTACACACAGGTGCACTGTATTATAAACTGGACTGACCATCCTAAATCAATTGATAGTATAGTTCTTCACAGACTCAGAATTATGCAGAAAATAGAACATAGAACATAGAACAGTACAGCACAGCCCTTTGGCCCACGATGTTGTGCTGACGTATTATCTTACTCTAAGATCAAACTACCCTGCATACCCTACATTTTACTATCATCCATGTGCCTATCCAAGAGTCGCTTAAATGTCCCTAAAGTATCTGACTCCGCTACTACCACTGGCAGCGCAGTCCACGCACCCACCACTCTCTGAGTAAAGAACCTACTTCTGACATCTCCCCTATACCTAACCCCAATCACCTTAAAATTATGCCCCCTTGTAATAGTCATTTCCGCCCTGGGAAAAAGTCTCCGGCTATCCATTCTATCTATGTCTCTCATCATCTTGTACACCTTTATCAAGTCACCTCTCATCCTTCTTTGCTCCAATGAGAAAAGCCCGTGCTCCATCAAACTTTCCTCATAAGACCTGCCCTCCAGTCCAGGCAGCATCCTAGTAAATCTCCTCTGCACCCTCTCTAAAGCTTCCACATCCTTCCTATAATGAGGTGACCAAAACTGAACACAATAAAATGTTGTTCAATTGCAGAATTGCACCTAATGTTAGACACTGTGTCACTACTTTTGCAATCGCTGTCTAGTTAGGTCAATATTTTGCTTATTGCAGACAACTGAAGGGGTATGATGTTTGATACTATCCACCAGTCTTTGGAATGTACAGCCT
The DNA here is from genome assembly GCF_021869965.1 of Rhincodon typus. Lineage (NCBI taxonomy): Eukaryota > Metazoa > Chordata > Chondrichthyes > Orectolobiformes > Rhincodontidae > Rhincodon > Rhincodon typus. The sequence goes on from NC_063361.1 coordinate 18,100,816, forward strand.
ACATAACTTGAATCACACTGGCACTGAAATTCATATACCACATTACTAATTTATGTGATAGGCAGATTTTTATTTTGACTTGGCCGCATTCTAATAGTGGTGAACACCACTTGTAATGCAATGAATTGTGCACAAACTTCCCCCGTTTCAACTCAATTAAATGGGTCACAGCCATTCTTTGGTTCATTTATCAGGGCAATGCCCTTACAAGTCAGAATCAGTCTACCTGTTGTGAAATCTAAACAGACCCTGGTATTCACAAGTCACTCGGCATTAATTGCTGCATACACTCTCCTGTTATACTGTATAAAGTTGATTTCCCTTAATTGGTATTCTTGGAAATGGTCCTGATGAATACAAAAGGAAATGCTTTGATTCACTTTTTTTTTTCAAAAATACTCAATTTTTCTTTTTCATGACCCAATACTGGAAACACTTTTGGCGGTTTCCTGTCCAGAACAAGCATTCTAAACACTGGGAACAATTCTACTTTATCTGCCCAGCGTCCCCTTCCCATTCAGCTTGTCTGAAGTGTATTAACCTCTCCCTAATTTCTCACACTGATCTGTGAACATTTTCAGACCCAGTCTACTGCATCTATCAGTCTTTGTATTAACTCAAGGTCATTAGCTATGAAGGTCTCTGTCTGAACCCTGCTATCCTCATGTTCCTCAACTTGCCCGCAGATTGAGAAAGGTATGGAATATTTGAACTCTGAGGAAAATTACTACATGAAAATTTTCATAAGCAACTTCAATTTTAGTTGCTTGCACACATTGTTCAAAAACCGAACTGCTTAAGCTGTTCAAATCCCAGATATGTCTGGTCAATCTTTTGCCTGAGAGTGAATGCTTTCTGTTGGTACACTTCTGACACTAAGAAATAGTTGTGAAAGCTTAAAGTAATTCCTTTTATTGCATCTTAAATGGTTGCACTCCCTTCAAGTAAGGGAGAGTAAATGAATGTCTGAAAGAATGTCTTGGCAATTAGAAACTGATTGTTTCCAGTACTTGAGGGAGCAAGAACAAATGGTTCATAGATACAATACTACATGGAGGATATTTCAAACTGTAGGCAGCAAGTTATGAAGCTGCGGTATTCACTTCCAGGGTTGGTGGTTGAGGCAGAAGTTACGTAAACAAATAAGAGTAAATTAGTAGACTGATGAAATGAAAGATGTGGTAGGGATTTGGGAACAGGATAAGTAAATTGGCTTATATGGAGTTACATAGAATTTAGAGCACAGAAATCTTCGCCTGAACCTTGTGCCATTCTCTTTGGACTGAATCGACAGGGGCTTACTTCACTAGAAAAAGAAGACTGAAGGATGACTTGATGGAAGTCTTTGAAATTATGAAAGGTTTCATTAGGGTAAATGTGGAGAAAATATTTCCATTATGACGAAGTTGAAGAAAAATCTAGGGCAATATATATTTAAGATAATAGCTAGTAGATCCAGTAAGGAAGTCATGTCAACAGAGTTTTTAGAAACTAAGAACTCATTACCTGGGAGAGTAGGTGTGATGAGTGGCTAGGAAACATTTTAGGAATGTTAGGTGTCTGCGTGGGGTAGTGGGGAATAGAAATAGATACTGATATGATGAAATGAAGATGAAAGAAAGGGCACTCATGCGGTGCATTATATCCAGCACAGACTAGTTGGGCTGTTTCTTTCGCTGTTACAAACTGTTACTTATTGATAGGGAATCAGACTACGTTTTCAGATTTTCATTTTCATTTAGGATAAATTGGGTGATTGAAGAGGTCATATTACCTATTTTGTATTCTCCCCAAGCACAAGTTTGTGTAGTTAAAGAAAAAAAGTAACTCAGGTTAATCTTCTGGGAAGAAGGTACACTTTTCTACACAATGGTGAGATCTGTGTTGACTATGGGTAGGCTGTTAATGTACAGGTCTCATATGTAGGTATTATAATAGTCACATTTCATAAACCATTATCTTTTAAACTATTTATTCAGTGTCTGATAGAATACAGGTAGGAGTCCAGAAGATAGTTAATCAGCATTTGGACTTGGATATCAGGCCCATATGATTCACATCGCCATGAGAATCAGTTTAGGAAGGAAAGGCAATACAAAACCATTGTGATTGCAGGTTTCTTAAACTATTCCTAAATCTCACACACAGCTCAGTCTTCAATAATCTGAAGGAGAAATAAAAAGGGATGACAGAAAGATAAAGGAAAATTGAAAACACCAAGTTCAGAAGGTTTCAATGAGGTGGGAACAGTCATTTAGCTTTCGCCATAGAGAGAAATCACCAGGTGAATCAGCACATTGAAAGTGTGGGGAGGCAATGGCCAAGTCGTATTATCACTAGGCTGTTAATCCAGAGACCCAGGTAATGTTTTGGGGACCCGGGTTTGAAGCCCACCATTTAAAAAGAAATCTGGAATTAAGTGTCTAATGATGAAATTGAATTGTTGAAAAAAAATCTTCTTCACTACTGCCCTTTATGGAAGGAAACTGCCATCATTGTCTGGCCCACATGTGACTCCAGACCCACAGCAGTATGGTTGACTTTTACCTGCCCTCTGGGCAATTCAGGGTGGGCAATAAATGCTAGCCCAGCCAGCAATCCCCTCATCCTGTGAATGAATTAAAAGAAAAGTCATTTGGCGACTAGAAGCTGGGAATGGAAAAGGGAAGTAGGCCATCAGAAGCTGGGAATATTTTCACAGTGGCTCTGGGGAATCGATTTTCCACTTAAGGGACAGATTAAAATGCAACTGTGGTATGGGATTGTTAGTCACTTTGGGAAACTTTTCTGCATTTCACCATATAAGTGCCTGAAAATAATACTGTTTTAGTTTGTTTGTTATAGTAAGAATCTTAAACCATGAAATCTCACTGTGTGATCCTTCACATAAATTGCTTGAAATTCAAATATAAATTTACAAACTAATGGTCTGTACAGGACAGAAGCAAAATATTATTTTATATTAAATGGAGGCCCTTATTCTCTGACTGTGATGCAGTGTCCAATATCCTCCAGTCAGGGGAATCATTTCTCAGCACTCCTGTCCAATAAGAACAAGATAACTAAAAATTCTGTAGTGAAGGCATCACTAAGTGTGGGTGATCATAACTTGATACCATTTCAGATCAAGTGATTTAGTTAAGATAAAATTAAAGTTTTAATCTGAGAAAATCAAGTATACAGGTCTAGGAGACAAGTTATTTGAGAGAAATTGGGAAACCACATTAGAAGCAAGAATAGTTGATAAACATTGGCAAATGTTTGAAGAATTAATTAATTGCACCAACATATTGGTAGTGGCATGTAAAGTTAGCACCACACAAGAGTAAATAAATGACCATTTCCCAGAAAAGAGAATCTAACCATCTTTCTTGATGTTCAACTGTATTATGTTTATTGAATCTACATCCTGCACACTATCCATTAACAGAAACATTACCAGATCAGCCATTTAAACACTGTAGCTACAAGGGCAGTAAGAGGCTCGAACACTGTAGCTGACCTTTTGACTTCCCCATGCCTTTCCACTTTCAAGAAGGCACAATTCAGGAATGTGATAAGATACCTTACACTTGGCTGGATGAGTGCAGATGCAGCAACATTAGAGAAGCTGACAATGTACAAGACAGAGCAGCCCGTTTTGATTGGCACCCCCATTCACCATGACATTCAATCCTCCTCCAGAGCAGTGTACTGTAGCAGCAGCATGTTCCATCAATTTAGAGGGGCCTCAGTGTCATTGCACATCAATTGTACAAAGTAAATATGCAGGTGTGACAAACAATTAGTGAAGCAAATGATATTCTATCTTTTATCACATGGGAATTGGACGAAAAGAGTGAAGAGGTTGTATTATACCTAAGTTGGCAGGTATGCTCAGATGGTTTTCTTGTGATGTAGAGTGATGCCAACATTGTGGATTCAAATCCCAGATTGCCTTAGGTTACTATGAAGGACTCTTCTTCTTAACCTCTCTCCTCACCCTAGGTGTGGTGACCCTCAGGTTAAAACCAGCATCAGAAATTTGTCTCTAATGTGAGAGCAGCCCAATGGTCCTCTGTGACTTTACTTTTCCTGCAATTACATAAGGACCAGTTATGGCTACAGTTCTGTGTACACTTTTAGTCTCCTTATTTGAAGGAAGGACATACTTGCCTTTTCATTAGACTGGTTCATGAATGAAGGTTTGTCCTTTGAGAAGAATTAAGTAAATAAGGATGAAACATGATATAGTTGAAATACATGTGATTCTTAAAGTACTTGATAGAATAGGTAAAGGATGGAAGTTTCTCTTGACTGAACAGTCCAGATCAGGGGATCTCGGTTTTGTAATAAAGCGTTATAATATAGAACTGATATGAAAGGAAATATCTTCATCTTTGTAATTTCCTTACTCAGAGGGCTCTGAATATTCAATTCTTGCATATATTCAATACAGAAATCAATACATTTTTGAATACTAAGGATGTGGGGATATTGTAAGAAAAGGGAGTTGAGGAAGAAAATCAGCAATCTTTATGATAAATGATAGGGTATATTTGAAGGAGTGAATTACCTATCTTGTGCTTCTGTTCTCAATTTCTTATCCTATTCCTAGTATTACTATACTTTATGTATTTCCATACGTCCCTAGTTCTGGTATTTCAGTGTCTCCTGGTTAACCATGTTGAAACTGGCCACCATTGGGCTAAATGATAAAAGGAAAAAGCAGGTTAAGACCGTAAGATGTGGGAGCAGAAGCAAACTATTCGGCTCGTTAAATCTACTCTGTCATTCAATGAGAATGATCTGAAAATCTTCACCTTCATTTTACTGCCTTTTTCCCATGACCATTGATTACTTTACTAATTGAAAATCTGTCTGTCTCAGCCATCGATGTACTTATTGACTCAACTTCAACAGCTCTCTGTGGTAAAGAGTTCCACAGATTTTTACCACAGATTTACTACCCTTTCAGGGAAAAAAAATCTTAATCTCTGTCTGAAATGGACAACACCTTGCTCTGATCCTCAACTCTCCCACAAGGGAAACAATCTCTCCATATCTACCCTGTCATACACCCTTATACATTTCAATAAGATCTTTGCTCATTCTTGTAAACTCAACTGAGTACATGCCCAACACACTCAAATCTCTTCTCATAAGAAAATCACTGTCTAACTGCAATCAACCTAGTGAATCTTCTCAGGATTGCTTCCAAAGCCAGCATATCTTTTCTTTAATTGAACCAAAACTGTTTGCAGTATACCACGTATGGTCTGACTAATACCTCGTATAATTTTAGCAAGACTGCTCAATTTTTATACTCCATTTGAAATACAGGCCAACAGTCCATTCTCCTTCCATATTACACTCTAAACTTGGAGGCTAGCTTTTTGAGATTAATGCACAAGTACTCCAGCATCTGCAGTTCCTACTATCTCTGATTCGATTTTACCCTCATATCCCTCTGTGTTACAGCTTTTTGCAGTCTTTCTTCATTTAAATAGTATTCTGCTCCTCTATTCTTCATGCCAAAGTGTTTAACCTCACATTTTCCATTAGTCCCTGAGGCACTTGATCATTTGGTATTTTTTGGAATGCCATTCATATCCTCTGTCACGAAGACTCCCGAAGGGGCCCATGTTCTCTTTGGACTGTCTTTTCTTTTGTTATATATTTAAAGATCCTCTTATTGTCTGTTTTTATTTGTTTGCTAGCAATTACATACTCATAGTCCATTTACTCTCTTTTTTTTTACTTCTAATCCCAATCCTCTGGTTTATCACTGATTTTTGCCACATCGTATGGTTTTTCTTTCAATTTGATACTGTATTCTACTTCCTCGATTAGCTATGGTCACTTTGTCCCCTTCCCAGAATGCTTCCTCCTCACCGGAATATATCTTTGCTGCTAGTCATGAACTATTTTCTTAAATGTCTGCCATTGTCCCTCAATCATTATTTCTGCTTAACTTCTTTCCCAGTCCACTACAGCCAATTCAGACCTCATCTTGTAGATATCTTGTCAAATGCTTGGCCATGGAAAATCTTTAAAAAAAAGGTGAAGTGCTAATTAAATGTAACCTGAATATTTCGACAAATGATAAAGGAATAAGAACTTCAAATTCATTACTACTATACTTGGCTGCAGTTCATTGCATGTACAAGTTAGCTTTTCAAGAGAGTTGCTGCCTTTTTTCTCGTTCTGGGTGGTCTGAATATGCACAGCATTATGAAAATGTCTGCAGTGAATTTAAAAGGAATGAAAACAGAAACTCCCTTCAAGAGCCTGTAACATTTTAACTTCATACCACAGATGAGAGCACCTGAGAAAATGTGTCTCCGTTTTAATTTATGGTTTCTAACCACATGAAACAGATGTTAGTCCTTTTCAGTGCAATAATAAACAAGAGTGGAAGACCCATGCTTGATCTTTTTAAACCTTCAGTTTAAATAGCTTACAATTTTGATAGAAAGAACATTAGGGGCAACATCGTCGAACTCTAGTTTACTATCCCAGAAAAGGAAAGGACACCACTTGATGCCAAAGAATCTCAAATGGTGAGATTCCCAAGTTCAATCATGCCAAATAAGGAACACTTAAGCCAAGGCTCACATTCACTCAGCACTAGAGTGAAATGAGAAATGTATATCTCTGATTCAGCCCTGCAACTACCAATCCTGAAGTTTGTGTACAAAATAATGAAGGCTATAAATAGGAAGCAACTTTTCTGGTTAGTAATGAGGTCATTAGTTTGGGGCATGGATTTAAGGAAAGGGGCAAGAAGGCTCGATGGGATTTAATGAAGAACTCTTTTTTTCATCAGAGGGTGGTGCGAATCTGGAACTTACTGCCTAAAAATTTGGTAACGATGAGAACCATCTCAATGTTTAAGAATTTAGTTGAACACTTAAAATGCCATAGCGTACAAGGTGCAGACCAAATGGTGGAAAATGGGGATAGAGCAGATAAGTGCATAATATCCAACACAGACACAATGGGTCGAATGACATATTTCTGTGCCGTAAATCTCAATGGCTCTATGACTCTGCACCTACATAATTGTGGTACAGAACCTTCAGAGGCTAGTGCCCCACAGCCACATATGTCGCAGGACTATTAATCGAGAAGGCCAAGGCTATGTTCTGGGGACGTGGGTGAATCCTGCCATGATAGATGGCAGATTGTGAAATTTGTAATTAAAGTGGTGACAATGAAACCATTGTCAATTGTTGTAAAAGCCCATCTGGTTTGTTAATATCCTTTAGGGAAGGCAAGCTGCTGTACTTACTTAGTGTGGCCCACATGTGACTCCAGACCTACAACAATGTGATTGAGTCTTAACTGCCCTCTGGACATTTGAAAATGGAGAATACATGCTGGCTTAGCCAGTGATGCCCATATCCCATGAGCAAATTCTCAAAAATTGTAACAATAGTGTGGAAGTGGTGGGTAGAAACTTCGAAATCAGAGGACAACACTATCACTTCACTCTCTTAAAGATGCAATGCATGTCGGTGAAAATTCAGCAAGGTTAATTCTTGAAAGGGTAAGATTTTTGCGAATGTATGGAAAAGGAATCTGTGGAAGAGTGGTGAGGAGGGAAGAAAGAGAAAAAGAATGAAATAAGTAATGGTAAACACAGATATTAATTAAAGGAAATAACTTTAAGAGTCCTACAGTGAAATATGAAACAATAAAGGCTAAATGAGTTAAAAGTATTGTATAAAACAAAATTAGAAGGAAAAGTTACATTGGAGATTATCAGGACCATTTTAGGAAAGATTAAAAAGCTCAGAGAAATGTTAAGCCATCTTGGCACCATTAAGAAAGCTGAAGAAGAGTGCCATTAAAGAAAAGTCTTTTGAGGAGCTTTAGAAATTGTTGCAACATTTTTTTAAAAACAGAAATAGGAAGCAATTTAGTAAGAAATTTAGAAAGAAGGAGAGAAACAGAAAGACAATCAAGGTATTGGGATTAAGGAGCAGGAGCTATGTTTTATGTAGAGATGGATCAAAAAAAAATTGGACATTTTGGCTGTTTTTAGATTTATGGAAAGTTTTCTATCATGTATTATAATTTTATATATGTACTTGTTACAGCCTGCCATTGCATTAATGATCCATTTATTCATACTGTTTCTGCTTGTTAGCCAATCCTTAATCCATGCCAGAACATTATTTCCTATCCAATATGTTTTAATTTTGCTAACCAATTTCTTGTGGGGGACTTCATCAAAAAAATTCTGAAAATCCAAGTATATTACAACCACTGACCCCCATTTATTTCTCTTAATAATGCCCTCAAACATGATTTCCCATTCACAAATCCATACTGACTATGCAAAATCAGATCATTATTATCCTAGTGTCTATTTATTACTTCCTCCATGATATATGCAGGTATCTTTCCTATTACTGATGCAAGTTTAATACATCTTTAGGTCCCCCATTTTCTTTCTCCCTGCCTGCTTAAATAATTGGTGACATTTGTTACCTTCCAGTCTACAGGAATCATTCAAAAATATATTGAACTTTGAAACATGACCACTGATGCATCCATAATCTCCATAGGTACCTCTTTCAACATTTTGGGTTGTAGAATATCAAATGTTGGGAACTTATCAATGTTCAGACCTGTTGATTTCTCCAACGCAACTAATATCAATTTCCTTCATTTCCTCATTCTCCCTAGTCCCTTGAATCTCTGATTTTGAAAGATTTATTGCATTTTCCTCAGTGAAGGCAAACAAAATAATTATTGAGCTTCTGTGCCATTTCCCTATTCTCTATAATAAATTTTCTTGACTCTATTTAGAATGAAGTCACATTTGTCTTATTCAAGTGGTCCTTCTCTACTTATCTATATAAATGTCTACAGTCCATTTTTGCTAGTTTATATTCAAATTCTATTCTCCCTTACTTTACCAATCTTGGTCCTCCTTTTGTTGAGCTCTAAAATTGTTCCAATCCTCAAGCTTATTATTATGACTAGAAATGTTGAAGGTCTTTTCTTTCAATCTTATGCAATATTAATTTCCTTTGCTAGCCACAGTTGATTGACTTCTTTTGTGACTGAGTGTTGAAGGTGTAGTTGCTGCAAACAAAGTAATTTTCCAAAAAGACTGTCCAATGCATATCTCTTAATCTACCTTTTCAATTCATCTTCCCAAATTTACTCTCTACCTTCATGATTTTCTTTGCTCAAATTTAACACACTGGCTTTTCATTGATGTAGTTCACTTTCAAACATGATGTAAAATTTTGTCACATTATGGTCACTCATTCGTAAAAAGTTCTTTCATAGCAAAATTACAAAGTAGTGAAGTGGTTAAACTCAGGTTTATTTCCCACCTGCTCCAGGTTGATTATATCACTGAGATAGCAAGAACTGCAGATGCTGGAGTCAGAGATAACAAAATGCAGTGCTGGAGGAACACAGCAGGCCAGGCAGCATCAGAGGAACAGGAAAGTTGATGTTTTGGGTCAGGACCCTTCTTCAGAAAATTATTCTTCAGAAAGATTATATCACTGAACAGATCGATTAAAGTCAGAAGTCACATGACACCAGGTTATAGTCCAACAGCCTTATTTGAAATCACAAGCTTTCAGAGCGTAGCCTCTTTGTCAACTGATGAAGGAGTTATGCTCTGAAAGCTTGTGACTTCAAATAAACCTGTTGGACTGTAACCTGGCATTGTGTGATTTCTGATTTTGTCCATTCCAGTCCAACACCAGCATCTCCACATCAGGTTGTTTAGAAGTAACTATTAAGTAGCCCTTTTTGTTAGATAGCAATAGATATAAAGAAACCTGTTTCCTAGTTGCTTCCTCAATTAACCTCTCGAAAACTATCCCTAAACCTGTCCAGAAACTCTTCCTTCAGTTACTCAATAGGTTTATGTAGGCTGCATACAGATTGAGATCACCCATGGGATTATTGCATTATCCATGTTACATGCTTTTCTAATGTCCTGATTAATATCACACAATACCACTACTATTTGGTGATTTGTGTTACCAATGTCTGCAGATTCTTGCTGCTTCTTCCGTGCGGTCAAACTGATTTTATTCTACCATTCTGAAATCCTCACTGACTAGTGTACTATTGAAACCACCTCTTATTACCAGCACAACATTACCTCCTTTTCCTTTCTGCTCGTTCCTTCTAAATGTTGACTTTCCTTGAATATTCAGTATCCATTTTACTTCACCCTGCCACTATATTTCTGTAATGGCAATTTGTTGATACCCATTTAACTTCATATGTACTTTTAAATAATCTACCTTGTGACAATGCCATGTGCATTCAATTAAATTGTCCTTAATCCTGCTTTTACATTATTCCACATTCTAAGCTCAGTTGATGGTTGTTTTCCTTTGGACTGCCTTCTGAATTCACTTACTACTTTTCTATTTTCTGTTGCCAACTTTATTTGCTTCCAAATTGAGCTACTCGTTAGTTTCCCAACACCCAACAAACTATCTCAAACCTTCCAAATTGCACTTGTAAAACTCCCTGAAAGGATATTAGTCCTGGTCCTAATAACACATAATCCTTCCAGCTTGCACAGGTCCTACAGGCCCCAGAACCGGGTCCAGATGCCTCATAAATGTGATCTCCTCCTCCTACATTATCTGCAGGTGTGTTCTTGTAGGATAAATGATATATCCATGACTTCCATATGCTGCAAAATGTACATCGTACTTGCCCAATCTGACCTGCCATACAGCATCTTTCAAAGTGATTTGCTACAATTAAAGTAAGTAGAATAATTTATCAAATACTCATCAATCAGTTTCTTACCTTATGCCAAAGTAAGAGCCAAGTACTGAAGGCTGCAAAGGGTAGAAAAAGAAAGCAGCATCTCATTCCCCTCTTAGTTAGACTCTCTCGCTAGCTAAACTATCACTTTATATCTGTGTATCCAAAACATCATTCAGGCAGCACTGAGGAAGACCACTTTTCATGTTCTCAGTAAAACAACTGACATAAGAAAAAAAATTTAAGCCAGCCATTCAACTAACTACAACTATTCTCAGGGAGCTTGGAAACTCCTATTGCAAGCCTGGAATGACACTGAATTTCTCTTAATTTAAAGAATTATCTTTAGTTAATTAATGAATTGAAGCAAAAGATAGAATTTGGATCGAAATTAACCCTTAGAACTCTCTGACCCACCAACTCTCAGATTCTTCTTACTCTATGAGGGAAACTGCAGAATTCTGGCTCTTGTTTGAAGTTGGGGGAAATAATTTTAGGTGAAAAGAAGTCAGATCAGATTTTGCGTAACGGTGCAAGAATTTGAAAGGGTTAATGCTGAAGAGAGCTGAAAGCAGCAGCCACTATGAAGATATCATATACATTTGATGGGGGAATAGCACAGGATCTCAAAGGAGTAAGACCTGCCATCTGGATCTTCCTCATAGTCACTATAAGATTGTCTATCATTTCAGTGTAATTTATACATCGTCGCTATCATGCAATAAGCTACACCCTGTTTATGTCAAGAATCTGTTCTTATTAGACTACCAATTCATTTTCCTCTATCACACATGGCTTGAAAATTTATATTCTGGAAGATAATTATGGTAGCTACCCCACCTTATACTGAGCAACAGTAGCGAGTTTGCATGACATAATGAGCAGTTTTATGGTTTGCCCATACAACAGTCAACCCACTGTTCAAAGGAATTTTTCAGTAAAATAGTTATGTCATTATAGATTTACTCCAAAATTGGTAACAATATGGAGTGATCAAAAGACTCTTGATCAAATTAGTGAATGTAGCCAGTGTGTATATTCCTAATATCCATTTAGTAATATTTCATATAGAATAAGTAAATACAAAATATGAGCCTAAAAATACACACTAAGTTTAAATGCCACAATGCCTCAACTAATACTATTACATATTAGAAAATCATGAGCAACAATCCTATAATTTTCAAAAAGTTTTGGAAAATTTACCACATTGTGGGAAATTTCAGTTGCATAGACTGTTTGATTTGACCATGATGACATGGACTGTGTACCTCTGAGGTACATTTCCTGTGAGGGCTATTTCCCATTGGGAACTGGGTTATGTCAAGATTTTTTAGTGTTGCCCACAAGTATTCATCACAACTTTTAAACAAAAAATGTTTAATGGATAAGGACAAAACTTTCGAGACTGCATTTATTTCCGTTCCTCGTTGCCTTGAAAAATTGGTGCTAGACCTCTTTCTTGAACACCTACAGACCTTGTGATAATGCTTCTCTCGTTATAATATTTGTAGAGAATGTCTGGACATTGATCAAATGATGAATGAATGGTGATGACTTGGAGGACAAGACTGTGTTACTGCTTTTGAGCTTCTAAACATAGTCACAAAAGAAGTATGTGTGCCTAAAATAAAAGAACATTAATATTTTAAAAGTGACTTCATTAAGTTTATTAAAAAGGTGTACCTAAGGGTGAATATGTGCTGAATGCCCTCGATGTCCCTAACCGCATCAGTTGTGAAAAACCCGAAACTTTGCTAAATCTGAAAATGTTTGCAACAGCATTTAGTTTCTGGAATTTTAGAAGAAGGAGCAAAAAGAATTTCAAACTTGAATGAAGTTATGACTGCTTAGAATGCAAAATCCAAATTTTGATCACTCTAATGTGGAAATTGTTTTTAAGATAAAGGTTCTGCAGACATTGTGGAATGAAGTGGACACAGGAGAAAGACACAACTAAAGGACTACAGAGCATCAGCTGCGGGCAAGTTTAGAGCTAAAATAGACAGCAAGACCTCAGAAAGATTGAAAATGAGACTTAGGATATTTTAATCATTAAACACACACTTTATTCATAAAAGTTTGTCAAAGAAGATCACATAACAGTTGAATTCTAACATTTCATATAGTACACCACAGTTCCATTTATTTCAATATAGTTTGTGACATTCGGAGGTGCCTCATTGTGCTTACATTCACTGGTTTTATTTGCAAAATGCATGTACATTTCATCACCAATATTCTCCGGTGCATACAGCCCAAAAGGTTCTTTATTGGTTCCAGCCTCTTGGTGTAATATGTCTTAGAGGGTCTTTGACTATAGCCATTCACCATTGAACCTTTGGCATCACCTAAAGCTTTAGTACATCGCACAGCATTAATCCCCGACCTTGAATGTGCCAGTCTGCAACATCTGGTCACTGCATTGGAAGACTGACAGGTTTCATGCGCAGACCAAAGAACACTTTTATTGTATTGATGGTCCTCCAGCAGCAGTTGATACGTTTCTTAGTGTGAATTCATGAGATCAGCAGATTGAACACAGTCTTATCGAGATGCTCAGAATTAAACAGAACAAAAAATACACTGAATCTCTTTCCAGAACTTATCAGTATTGTTACATTCCAGAAAGAGATAGAGAACAGTGATTTAGAAATTTAGAAACATAGGCACAGGACTAGGCTATTCAGCCCCTCAAGTTTGTTCCACCATTCAGTGAAATCATGGCTGATCCATGGCTTAACTCTGTATATCTACCTTTGGCACATTTCCCCTAATTCCTTTGTTTAACAAAAAAAAATCTATGTCATATTTAAAATTAATGACTGATCCTGCATCCACTGCCATTTGTGGAAGTGAGTTCCAAACATCTACCATCTTTTGTGTATAGAAGTGCTTCCTAACATCTCCTTCCGAAGCCAATACATTCTTCCTAATGTGTGGTGCCCATATCTGTAACAGTACTCCAAGTGAGGTCTCACAGGTCTTTATATACCTACAGCATAACTTCTGCATCCTTCTATCTGTTTAATGTTTAACATGTTGAGGGATCGGGTGCTAAGTAATTGGAGGAAGCTGTTCAATAGATACCTACAATATGCTACAGCTACAAGTGCGAGAGGGCAGTATCAATGACTTATTTTACACTGAGATCAATACTCACTCCTGTCTTTGTCCAACTTCTACATTACATATTTTCTGCCTAGACATACTGTGGTCATTTCTGGAACCCTATTTTTGCCTAGCCAAGATCATATAATTCCAGACTTGTAATGGGCTAAACTTTGGATCTCTCGTATCTAGTAGTGAAAAATATCACCTTGTAAGTTTACTGCTCATCAAAGCTGAACAACTGAATAATTCAGTACAACAAAATATCAACACTGTTTCTTCAGTAAACTTTGAGAATGGTCAGCTGTGACCACACTTGCTTGCCTAAACATGGGAGCAAGTTCTAAATTTACCAACTGAGCATGCATGTCAGCTTCCTTTATGGCTAAGCCACTATTTCTATAGTTCCTGTAAGGAAAACACCTGAGAATTAACAAAACTGCATGTAGACTGGTCACCACCTATGTTTTATCACATGAGGGTCTGTCTTCATCAGTGACACATTTCTGAATTCCGATATTGTCATTTATTCTGGGCTGTGCCCCCCTGGATCCTGAGGAAGAAGATGTATGGAATACTTGCACATGCCCTGAGGTAAATTACATTCCCCAAAATCTCACTGTGTAATTTAATTGCTTGTTTTTGGAAGCTAATGGATTGTTAAAAGGTGATAGAGTACTACATCATCTCTAAGATGCTAACTACAACTTAAATCTTCAAAAACAATTACTTTAATAAATATTCACTTTTATTGTTAACATTTTCAATTTGCCCTGTTAATGGTGTTGCAAACAGCAAATGTTATAGATATGTGGAAATTTTTAGGCTTCACTTTAAAAATAGCTACACAATGAACCTAGATCAATGATACTATAAATGGATTCCATCACCTTTATGTATTAGCTTCTTCCCTGATACTAAATCTCAGTCTCACATTCAATAAAGAACAAGATTTAAAAGCTGGCTCAAGTCAGGAAGGTGATGGAACACTCATCACCTGCCCAGATCAGAGTAGATCCTGATGTGAAATCCTGCTGATACACCTATGGCAGGGTGGAGTGTTTCTTGTCAGTCAGAACCATGTGGTGGCTGCAACACAACAGTCTGTCCATAGGAAAAGTCTCCATTCTTTGCTTCTAGCCATAAGTAACCATCATCCTTGTTTTGAACAACTAGGGAAAGAGAACTAGGGATAGTCAAAATTGATGAAATCTATTCAGATTCCGATGAGCTTTGTTGTTCCCACAATTCCAACTTGCAGAAACTTGCAACCCTATTGAAGACCCCTCAATGAAGACTGCATCCTTTACTTGGCAAAATTGTCTGTATATTTTTGTGCAAGAATTGGTAAAATGTTGGAGTTCAATACCCAAAACCACAATAAAAATAATATCTAATATAAAGTTTTAAATGATCCATGCCAATTTTAAAAAATAGGAACAATTTCACAATTAGTGACATCTGGAATTCTCCTCCATGCAGCTTTCTCCAGAGCAGTAGGAACATTCAGCAGGCACAAGAGGCTATGTTATCAGGTAAGTCAGAGCCCCATAAAACTATGAGCTGAAGAAATAGTTGATTTAAAGGCAGGAAGAATAGAAGAGCTGAATATTATTTAAGTGAGGAAAGACTGCAGAAAGCTGCAACACAGAAGGATTTGGGGGTCTTTGTACATGAATCACTTACAGCTAGCATCCAAGTTCAGCAGGCAATAGGGAAAGTAAATGGACTAATAGCCTTAATTTCAAAAAGAATGGAGTGTAAAAGTAGGGAGGTCATACTAAAACAATATAAGGTGCTAGTCAGACCACACCTGGAATACTGTAAACAGTTTTGGTTCCCTTATCCAAGTGAAAATGTAATGGCATTGGATGCAGTCAAGAGAAGGTTTGCTAGGTGATAGGTTAGGATGACATAACCCGATTGAGGAGGTTGGGCTTGTACTGATTCAAGTCTTGAGTAAGGAGAGGAGACCTTATCGAAATATATAATATTATAGGGGCTTGACAGGATAGATGGAGAGAATTTGTTTCCGTTTGTGATGACATTCTAGGACTAGAGGGCATAATCTCAGGGGAAGAGAAGGAGTTGCTCACTTAAGACAAAGATGAGGAGAATTTCTTTTTTCATTTGGAGGGTCTGCAATCTGTGGTATTCTTTACCACAGAAGGCTGTAGAGGCTAGGTTGTCTTGTATATTCAAGGCTCACATGGTCAGATTTTTAATCAGTGAGGAAAAAGAAGACACGGGGAAAGTGGTGTCGAGAATTTTCAGATCAGCCATGATGTCATTGAATGCTGAAGCAGACTCAATTGATGAAATGGTTTTCTTCTGCTCCTACATCTTATGGTCTTATGGTCTCAGATTCTGTTGGAGGGATTGGAGGAGAATCTCCTATAACGCAATAGTTGCATTCTTGTGTGACCTCGTGCTATAGAAAATCACCATAGAAAATTGCGTTATGGGGAAATCGTTATACTGTACAATAGAAAGTTTGCATTATCCAAACTGCGTCCACTATTCATAAATCGTGTCATAGCCAATTCGTGTTAATGAAACGCACGTTATTAGCAGAAATCCCTGCACTGAATTTATTTTTAAAAGTTGTGCCAAATCATGGAATTTTTAAAAGTGGTAAATCTTCCCATGTTGCACCAAAATGAGTTATTATTCATGGTTCACTGTGTGAGGATGAATTCCTACAAGTGACATTGGACCAAATATCTGGAACCTTACACCACTTATGCTTTGATAGGTGGAACCTGAGCTCTTATGCATCCATGATATTGGAAATTGATATGAAAAGAAGCAGGTGGAAATTCAGATTTATCTTTTACTACTAACTGAAGTAATTTGATGTTTCCAATGTTCTTTCACTGCATCCTACCCACTCCACCCCAACCCAATTCAACTTTGTCAGCCAGCATTAAATCTTGATCCAGTTACATTTGGTAATAATTTTAGCTGTTTTATTTTGGTTTGTAGACAATGTCTAGATTCAATGCTTGATGAATGAAGCCTATTCAATGATTGAAAGAACTGCGGATGCTGTAATTAAGGAACAAAAATAGAAATTGCTGGAAAAGCTCAGCAGGTCCGGCAGGATCTGTGAAGAAAAATCAGAATTAATGTTTTGGGTCTGGTGACCCTTCCTCAGAACATGTTTAATGATCTCATGATGTAGAGATAAAACAAGCAGTTGTGATTGATGTGCATGCTTGTGCTGTAGCACAACTTCAAATCACAAAAACAAAGTTGCTCAGCAGGTCTGGCAGCATCGGTGAAAGAAAGACAGAGTTAACGTTTCGGGTCTGGTGATCCTTCCTCAGAACTGGTCATTGGTCAGTAAGGCGTTTGACAAGATTCCTCCTATTAGACTAGTTAGCAAGGTTAGATCACATGGAATACAGGGAGAACTAGCCATTTGGATACAGAACTGGCCCGAAGATAGAAGAAAGAGGGTGGTGGTGGAAGGTTGTTTCAGACTGGAGGCCTGTTACCAGCGATGTGCCACGAGGACCGGTGTTGGGTCCGCTGCTTATCGTCATTTACATAAATGACTTGGATGTGAACATAGGAGGTATGGTTAGTAAGTTTGTAGATGACACCAAAATTGGAGGTTTAGTTTACAGTGAAGAAGGTCACCTCAGATTGCAATGGTACCTTGAACAGATGGGCCAATGGGCTGAGAAATGGTCGATGGAGTTTAATTTAAATAAATGGGATGTGCTACATTTTGATAAAGCATATCAGGGCAGGACTTATACATGTAATAGTAAGGTCTTGGGGAGTGTTGCTGAACAAAGAGACCTCAGAGTGCAGGTTCATTGTTCCTTGGAAGTGGAGTCCCAGGTAGTCAGGATAGCGAAGAAGGCGTTTGGTATGCTTGCCTTTATTCGTCAGTGCATTGAGTATAGGATTTGGGAGGTCATGTTGTGGCTGTACAGGACATTGGTTAGGCCACTTTTGGAATACTACGTGTATTTCTTGTCTCCCTGCTATACGAAGGATGTTGTGAAACTTGAAAGAGTTCATGAAAAGGTTTCCAAGGATGTTGCCAGGGTTGGAGGGTTTGAACTACAGGGAGAGGCTGATTAGACTGGGGTTAGTTTCCCGGGTGCATTGGAGGCTGAGGGTGACCTTATAAGAGGGTGACCATTTTAAAATCATGAGGGACATGGATAGGGTGAATATCCAAGGTCTTTTCCCCAGAATAGGGGAGTCCAAAACTAGAGGGCATAGGTTTAAGGTGAGAAGGGAAAGATTTAAAAGTGACGTAAGGGGCAACTTTTTCACGCAGAGGGTGATGCATGTATGGAATGGGCTATCAGAGAAAGTGGTGGAAGCTGGTACAAATGCAACGTTTAAAAGGCATCTGGGCAGTAGTATGAATAGGAAAGGTTTACAGGGAGATGGGCAAAATGCTGGCAAATGGGACTAGATGAATTCAGGGTATCTAGTCGGCATGGACGAGTTGGATCAAAGGGTCTATTTCCATGCTGCATAACTCTATGACTCTCCTACTCTAAGTGAAAGTTGCAAATGATAGCCAAGAAATGTAATACGTAGCTCAAGTTTGGGATGGTACCATTGTCCCCAATGCCCTTCGATACACTCTCACCCATCCTTGTATACAACAGTGCCATATTTATTTTCCCTTCTAAACCCCACCCTTGTAAAAGCCAGCACATTCCCCCTTTTCCCATCCATCCCCATTCACTGCTCCCTTGCTTTCACCTAAAGGAAGAAATTATACAAGCGATTGCAACTTATGAAGGTTGAATTTACATCTCTTCATCAATGGCTGTGTGTGCTTTCTTTGGTAATCCTCCAAAACTCCATTTCCCTGATGACACATGCTTATCATAGACATTTCGCAGACAACTACCTCTTTACCTTTGCAAGATGTAGTTATTTCTAATAAACCAGGGTGTTGAAATACGAGAAATGATGGCACCACAGATGAACCCTTACCATAAAATTATGTTTAATGTTGAGGAGTCAGTGACAGCCTGTACTTAAGCCAGCTTACGATTGTGTGTTTTCTTGGTATGTTTTTGCCCATGCCAGTGAAAGACTTTTCCATAATAAAGATTCTATGGAGTGTTCAGTCCTTTAGCAATCTGACATTTGCATATTTCTAATTAACAAAAGTGCACAAGCTCAGAAACTACAGGACCCTGCAGTCTGTTCACCTGCTCAAGGGTCTGGCATGAGTCAAGTTGAATGTGCAGTGGGAAAGGTCAAAATAAGGACAAAACTGTACTTAATGTGGCCCAATGCCAGAAACACTGTGAAACTCATCCATCATCTTTATTTGATTGCTTGCGCACAAAAAAAAGCCTTTGAACATTACAAATTCCTTCCAGAAATTAAAGTGGAATTCTTAAGAAGGGTCAGTGTGTTGAACAGATTGTCTGTCTGTTCAATTGGTTGGTGGCTTGTTGCCAATGAAACTGAGATTCCCTTGGGGAAATCTTCTAAACACCCACTAACACTACTCAGAAAATTTAAAGAGTATTCCGCTTTGCATCATCCTCTAGCTGGCAGTCTAAGCTAATGCTTAGCAGTACATTGCTGCAGAAAAATGCCTGAAAGCAATGCAACTTTTAAAAAATGACATTCATTTGTTCTTTATCTCTAAGCTCTGCATGCATTGACTGGTAATGTAGATAAGATACAATAAAACATCTTCCACTAAATTAATGTATATCTGTACTTTATGAAGTATGTTAAAGTTTTGAAACTTGAATATTTGCATAGGTTAAAGCTCATTGCAATGGACTGTTTAGCAGAACAAGTAGTGGTATAGGCTCATATGGGAATTCTTGCATTTTTAAGCACTTTTCATGACCACTAGATGTTTCAAAACACATTATAGGTAACAAAATGCTTCTGAAGTAAAGTCATTATTTTTAGGAAGTGTTGTAGCAAATTGCAAATACAAAGATCCCACAAAGAGCAATGTCATAATGACCAGGTAATCATTTTTTGTGACATTGATGGATAAATAATAGCCAGGTGACTGGAGGTAACTCCTCTGTTCTCCTTGGAAATTGTGCCACGTGAGTTTTCGCATCTACCTGAGCAGGCAAATGGGGCCTCTGCTTAACATCTCATCTGAAAGTGTTTCTGACTCAAATGAGGTGGGAGTACTACTGACTGAGACCTGGTTTCAACTCCAAAGCCTGTCAATTATTCCAATCTCTTTGGGGGAATCATAAACCAAATTAACCAAATATACTGAATGAATCCCAAATGAAGAAATTACCACCAAGATCTCACTTCTTATAACTTTGTCTTTAACATAAATTGGAACCAGTGTAGATAAAGCATGAACTAACAGGCAAATGATGCACAAAATAAAAAAAAAGTTTTCCTTTAAATAGGTGATACTACAAAAACATATCTTATAGAATTACAAGCTTCTGTGCAAATGCAGTGCTAATTAGCTATACTCTTTCATAACAGGTTGTTCCTTACTCATGAAGAGCTGGTTAGGAATCCTCTCCAACAACAGCTTGTGCTGTTTCACAATAGTTTTGATGGTGTCTCATTCCAGAGTTCTTCATTTTGAACCAATAATCAACAACACTAGTATGGCCACTTCTGAGAAAGTGCATGGTTTGGCCACTTCCGAGAAAATACCCAGCACTTCAATATCTAAATTATTCATAGAGCTTTCCAGGTTTCAGACCTCTTTAGCCAGCTTGTACAATATTTGCAAGAGTTCCAATCCTTGTTCTTTTGCCAAACAGAACACAGATTCCATTCTGAGCATGATTTGCTGCTTCTCCTTACAAGAATTCTCTGTTCTTATTTCTGTATCTGCTTTCTTTTTGTGTCTGCATCTGTGCATTGATTGCTTTCGCCCTCCAGTTCTTTGGATTGTGGCTTCCCTTTGTGTCTGCAGCACACTTTTGTGTTTGTCAAATGCACAGCCTTTTCTTAATTTCCTTCTTGCTGATACTGCTTCCAGGTCACATGGAATATTATTTCTTATCTGAGAATATTACCACTGATCCCTTTACAATTGTTGGAAACTCTTAAAAAAATGTCTTTTCAAGCATTCTTAAAAACAACTCCAAGTTCCACATTTCTTTCAAAAATTTACAAATTTTCCTCACTCTATTGTCTCATGGTCAAAGCTTGTCACTCTGTCAAGTTCTTCTATTGGTTCTTGAATGTAAAGCTCAAGAAAGCTGGACCTTATTTGTTAGTACTCTCGGTTAAGTTCATGTTGTGATAAGATTGCCTGGATGGATTGATAAAGGACAAAGAAATTCCAATAAAGAAATGAAGATGTCGGTGCCTGAGAAAGGTTTTTGTATAGGATGGGCTGAAGGGCCAAGCTTGTTGATGATACTTGAAAGCTGCACAACGTTGAATGAATCCTGTGAGCATTCCTTTATGTGCCGAAGTCAGTACAATCAACGTGTTTTTCTGTAGTTGTTTTTTTTTCTGTGCCTGGCTGTTTGTTACACTGTGTAAGAAAGAGAGTTTTGTTCCAAAATGCTGAACTTCACCTCGGACTGGGATCATGAACAGTGTCTGGAACAACCTCAGCCTCCAGACCAGCCAGGGTGCCAGACGGGAAGAAGGGCATGAGGCTAATTGCTTTTTACCTCTCTTTTTCGTTCTTTTTTATTTACTTAATAAATGTTCCCTTCTTTTCTCGTCTTTTATTATTACTCAATAAATGTTCATATTTAAGCAAATTGCTGTTGTCGAGCCTTCTCTTAACTACATTTAACCGAATCCAAAAAGAACTACTTGGATACACTCTGTGATCCAAGACAGGTTTGTACTTAAATCATCAATTGATTTGGGCCCTCTTTGCAGGGTTGTCTGACCTAAGTGTTTCTAGCATTTTCTGTTTTTGCTTTATGAAGACTAGAGAAATTGGTTATAGTTCTGTCTAATGCCAAAGTTCACTCTTCACATTGACAGCCTGGTCACTTCTCCTTTTTAACAGGATTATTAGACCTATGTTTGATCTCGCTGTTTATGTCAGGAACAACAAAAGCTGTCATTTCAGTTCAGCGCACTATTTCAACCTAAAACATCGGTCCAGTCTGCTACTGGCAACATTTTGCACATTGCTCCATTAGTCCGAAGAGCTTTTGCCCAGGGAATGCTATTATCTGGAATTTCTTAGAAGGCTGAAGCCCAAATTCTCAGTAAAGCATCACTTGCTGAATCTAACATGAGGAGCTAAAAAATCAATAGTAGTCAGAGATGATGCTTTCAACCCATTTATATATGGAAGACCAGCACGACAGCTGCAGAAATTGACCCATTTTCAAAACCACAAACCACTCTGCCTATTTGTAAAACCATACATGCATGTTATTTTTAATCCAGTTATTACTGTCTCCAAGCTTCAAATTCCAAATGCAATATAAATATTTTATTCACTTTTTACGTCATTAACATGCCAGAGATAAAGTGCTGCACATTAGTCTTGTGAGCAATGTTGTAACTCATGAAATAAAATGGATAGTTTCAAAATGTCTACATTAGCTGGGAGTCAGAAAACAGAAAAATGATTGATGGATATTTTACAGGCTGGAGGAATACCTTAGTTTGGTGTGGAAAGATTAATGACCTGCACCTTGTTGTACAGGGCACATCTTCAAAATTTCTGAATGATACAAAATTTAGAAAGTTGTGGATTGTGAGAAGGATATCATAAAAATTCAAAAGGACATAAATAGTTTGATGGAATGGTTCAACAAGTTATAGATGAAATGTTAATGTAGAGAAGTGTAAAGTGACCCATTTTACTTTTATTGATATAATTTAAAGTGATTCACCTTCAATATTAATCTGTCAACTTAAATATTTGGAAACATAAATCAAGAAATATTTTAAAAAACTCCTAGCAGAACATCAGCAGTTTTCTAGAACAACGAGAAACCTGGACAGTTTACATTCTGAATTGTTAGGCAAGGGAGGGTCTTTTGCATTCTTCACTGGAAGTTTAAGTGCATGGAGACATTTCATTGCATTCTGTTTGATACTGGGAGAGCAGGGTCTCTAAGCATGGTGTTCAAGATTTACTCAAGCAAACATACATGCAACCAGTTAGGCGTTGAGATTTCTTTGGGAATTTGGATCTAGATTTCACTTGATCCTCAACAGGACAAAGTTACATAGATTTAACCACACACAAACAGGACATTTCACTCATTTGGTCAACTCTGCATTTATGCTCGATTCAAACATCTTTCCACTCCATTTGCATCTAATCCCATTAGCAAATCTTTCTATTCTTTTGTGGTTTCTACTTGTGCTAATACAGCTTTCCCTTATTTGGTAGGTGCATCATTTTTTACTCATTGCTAAGGATATTGAAGTCTAAGAACATTTCACCTTGGATGTAGGAAAGCATTTTCTCAGTCTTAATAATTATATCCAAATTGATGGTAATGTCCCTATGATGACTT
This sequence comes from Rhincodon typus, assembly GCF_021869965.1. Classification (NCBI taxonomy): domain Eukaryota; kingdom Metazoa; phylum Chordata; class Chondrichthyes; order Orectolobiformes; family Rhincodontidae; genus Rhincodon; species Rhincodon typus. The sequence continues at coordinate 18,124,122 of NC_063361.1, forward strand.
ATCAGTCTAACAATGAAAATTTAGAAGGCTTTAGAGTACAAAATGTTTCGCGTATTTTGGAATTATGAATCTACTATGATCCAGACTTGATATGTTAGCCCATAAGATGCAGTTGTTAAAATGTAGTAGCTTTTCAATTTGGCTTTATGTAAAGGTAATTAACTCTATAAAGAATATAATGATTCCTCTCTAATTTAGTGCTAGATTGTTTATATGTCAAACATAGAAAGTCATAATCACTTAAAATTTCTCAAAAAAATTAACGTAATTTCTCTGAGTATTTTGCGTATACATGAAACATTCCATTGTTGTCTAATCAATCAATTGCTATAAAAAGATATATCCTTTGATGCTCTGCTGACTGTGCATTGGAAGATCATTTATACAAAGTAAGGCAGATTCAGTAATGCAATGCCCCTAGGATGGAGCTTCCCCAGATGGATATGCTAATCAACGATACAAAACGACAACAATCTGTACTTGCATTCAGGTTTAACGTTACAAAGCAAAACACGGTGCCTTACAAGAATGTTTCTGAGAGAAAATTTGATTACTGCGCAATAGATGTTGGTGATAGGTGTTTGAAAACTTAGTCAAAAAACTAGATTTTAAGGAGCTATTTAAAGGAGAACAAAGGACTGAACAGGTTTGGAGGGGCATGCTGATATTTAGGGTCAAGCAGCTGAAGGCATGGCTGGATGTTGGAAACTGGGGGTACATAGTATATGTTCTACCTGATCTTCTGGCTGCTGTGGGGATGTACGAGGTCCATTTGTGGCAGTGGCTTCTGAAATCAATAGTCAATGTATCCGCCCCATGTGCAGACCCTCCAAGTGGCTGCACGGCCACACAACATAGAGGGAACATGGTACAAAAGAGGCCAGTATTGGTACAGATTTCTGAACCAAGCTACCACTTAAGCAAAGATTCCTACAAGAAATGCAGAAATATTGAATAAATCCTTTTGGACAAAATACAATACCATGTTAAGTAGGAAATTTTAATGATCCTTAGGATTGGGTTTTCAAAGTGATGCATAGCTTCTCCATCATTTCAAGATTGGCTAAATATCTGAACTCCTATCCCCAAAGCTGGCACCTATGATTTTCACAAGGGCAGAAATGGGGCCTGGAGGCCAGGATCCCATTTTGGAAAAGTAAGATATGGCTTTGCCTATGTGCCTGGGACATGTTTAGTAAAGGTCAGGTATCCTTTAGGATTGTCAAAAGTTGCAATAAATGTGGAGAAAATATGCATAAACACATTGGAACTGTAAACGTGACAAGCAGAGCTAGCAAATAAAGGTATCAATGTGTTAAAGCCACTTAACTCATTGAAAAAAATGATTGGAGTATTAAAACAGCCCATTCTTTGCAATCTAATCTGGTCTGTTGACATAAGCCTTAGGGCTACCATTCCTGGATTCATGCTGCTTTACTGTTTAGACAACAATCAGTAAGTTGCCTACCACTTCACAGTTTCATTGTCAGCATGTGTTTATAGATGAATGGTTGTTATAAGGAATTAAATAGTTGATGGAATGTAAATGAAGAAGTGCTTTCTTTTAATGTATTGATGTCTGGAACAAACACATAGACTTTATATTAGATAACCTTAATAATAGTCCTGAGGTTAGCCCATTGTGGATATGAAGTGACTTGATATGGTAGCTGTAAGAACAAATAATGATGGGTGGTTTGTATGAATTGGCATGAGTTATCATTAAGTGGGCAGAGGGTTCTGAAGGGCTGTGGGCTATTTAGGATGAAAGTTATAAGAGTCTTGGTGTATGTACAAGGCATGAGGTGGAATTGGTTGGCATGGATGTGAATGGGGAGGGTGAGGAAGACTTGTGTGGGTGTGATAGGTGAGGGCTGGAGGAGTGTTTATGACATATTCTTTCTTTTGAAAGTTTGGCCACAGTGCTGGTACCCTAAGGCAGGCCTTCTGGCCAGGCTGCATCTGCACTCAGAATCCTCCTCACAAATTCTGGAGTTGCCTGGCCTAACTCTGAGTGAACTTCACCACTTCAAATAAAATTCCAAATTCTGGGTGATCATCTCCTGGGTTAAGGCAGCCCTTAATCAAATTTTCTACAGCCAAGATTAAGCAGCAGATATGATAACATCTGAAAGGTGTCACTGCTCAAGTTCCTTGGATATACATCTGAAGACACATGCACCTTGGATTCTCTCCCATACATTGCAATCACAATCTAATCTTGTTGTTTAACGAGATCTGAATGTATAGCAGAGAATCAAAAACAAAAATTATTGCAGAAACTCAACAGGTCTGACAGCATATGTGGAGAGAGAAACAGAGTTCATGTTTCAAAACTCATGACACTTCTTCCAAAACATAGGTTCTTCTTTTTCTTTGGGGTTCTTTTGGGAAACCCCAGAAGATTCCAAGGAAGAGTAAACTCCCAGGTTTCTGAAGAAGAGTTAGGCTAGACTCGAAACATGAACTTTGTTCCTTTCTCCACAGATGCTGCCAGACCTGCTGAGATTCTATAGCAATTTCTGTTTTTGTTTCAGATTTCCAGCATCCGCAGTTCTTTGTTTCATTTTACTGCAGAAGAGAATGTTTTGCTTCCTTGAGAAAAAAAAAAATCTGTTATTCATACTTGACTCTCCCCCTCTGTTCTTGAATTGAACACCTTCATGCACTCCATTGCTGTCAGATATTTCCAATAGACAGTGAGGTCCACACCGCCTCCACGATTTTTATTCAAAATGTCATTTAGATTGCCTGACTTTGTAGGCTTACATGGGTCAGAAAATCTGTCTGTAAAGATAAATAATTAATAACAGAGGCAAACTTTACATGCACATAGGCAAATTATGAATGCTAGCTTGAAATCTCAGGTACTGGACTGTGAGAAATGCATTGCTTTGGTGCATAATGGAAAGCTTGGTTTAATTCCTTCCAGGTATTCAGTGAGACAGCTCCATTTGAGAGAAGTGTTCTCTTTTGTTCTTTGATTTTTGAGATTTTGTTTATGTTGAATTGCAGAATTAGTCATCAAATGGTCTGTGGAATAATAATTTATCAACTAACTATTTTTATCTGCAGTTTAAAGAAATCCTGATTCATTTATGATTTTTTTTTGGTGAACTACCCTTGTTTATTTGTCTGAAAAAGGGTCCCGAACCAAAATGTCAACTTTCCTGCTCCTCTGATGCTGCCTGGCCTGCTGTGTTCCTCCAGCTCCACACTGTATTGTCTCTTCTCCCATGTCATTACTCCTACCCCTAAACCAGGCCCTGTCGTTATGGAATACTACCATAATCAATTTGACAATAGAGCTAATCAATTAATAAATAACCCATTATCAGCCTCTAATGGTCCCTGTTAGCAGCTATTCATTCTCCCGGTCTGACCTTTACCCATTTCTTTTCCTGCCTAATTGTTTTACTTTCTATCTGTGCTCCATCTCCACCTATTCTTTATTCTTACACCCCCCACCTTTTCCTTAGCGCATAAACCAACGTTTTCCTAGGCATAATCAGTTCTGAAGAAGGGTCACTCAACTCAAAACATTAACACCGTTTTCTGTTGACAAACCAGGTCATGGGTTATACAGTTAATGGTAGGACCCTGGGGAGCGCTGCCAAACCAAGAGACTGTGGGGTGCAAATACACAGCTCCTTGAAAGCAAATTCGCAGGTAGACTCAGTGGTGAAGAAGACGTTTAGCACACTTGCCTTCATTGGCCAGAACATCGAGTATAAGAGTTGGGATATCATGTTGCAGTTGTACAGGACATTGGTGAGGCCACTTTTAGAATACTGCGTACAATTCTGGTCTTCCTTCTATAGGAAGGATGTTTAACTTGAGAAGATGCAGAAAAGACTTACAAGGATGTTGTTGGCACTAGAGGGATTGAGTTAGAGGGAGATGCTGAAAGGCTGGGGCATTTTTCCCTGGTGCATAGGAGGCAGAGGGGTGACATCATAGAAGTTTATAAAATCATGAGGGGCATAGATAGGGTGAATAGCCAAAGTCTTTTTCCTAGGGTGGGGGAGGTGGGGGGGGGGGGGGGGTCCAAAACTAAGGAGCATAAGTTTAAGGTGAGAGGGGAAAGATTTTAAAAGAATCTGAGGAGTAACTTTTTCAGCCAGTGGATGGTGTGCATATGGAATGAATTGCCAGAGGAAGTGGTGGGGGTGGGTACAATTACAACATTTAAAACGTACCTGGATGGGTATATGAATAAGAAGGGTTTAGGGGTATATGGCCAAATGCTGGCAAATGGGACTAGGTCAGATTGGGATGTCTGGTCTGCGTGAATGAGTTGGACTGAAGGATCTGTTTCAGTGCTGTATCACTCTATGACTCTATTTCTAGCATTTACAGTCTCTTCGTTTTTTGTTTGGTGGCAAACTTTAATTTCATTAACATTCTGGCTCCATCTAGTGGATCAGATGCATTATGTCAGAGTCCATATGCAATAAATCTGACATGCATTGAAAATTGAATTTATTTCATAATTTGTTCTGATTGTTTTTGGTCATTATATCCAGTAAAGGAATTTCTTTACTGTCTGCTGGAGCATCACCCATTAAATTATATGCTCAAATGCTGAGGCCCACATTATTTATTTAGAAGCTAGAGTTGTGCTAACAAATTCAAGCATAAACCATGATTCAACCTCTATTGCTTTGAACTGCATGTGTCTGAGCATGTGCTCAGTTATATGAAAATCGTTCAGATATGATGTTCCTGTGTTGGAATAGCAAGAAACATTGATTTACATGAAATATACTGGAATAAAGCTTAAATTGGTGCTTTTTGAGAGTAGAGCCAAAAAGAAGTGGGCAAAAATTCATGCTGGGGAATACTTTCATGCAACTTTTTATTTACAGATTCCTAAAATCAGCACACAAAACAGATAACTTTTGATGCTATGATATACTGGAAGCAATTTTACTTCAATCAAAATCAACTAAATTCAGTAACCAAACTCTAATCTTGAATAGAGATGTTTCATTTTGACGCTACGATATCATTTACTTTTTCAACTCGAAGGAATTTAAATCCCCTATAATAGCTTACATTATCTGTCATTAGGTACACATTATGGGGATTTATGTCCCATGCTGCTCAGACAGCAACAGAGGAAGCAATTTACATTTCATGTTAAATAGAACGAAATAATAATGGTTCAAAACCATGTTTGGTGATTGAGGTCAAGTTGCAATGTATTCTGATAATTGTTCCAGTGATTTTTTTTATAAAAATTGCATTCTCCAAAGGTTATCTTTCAAAAGAAAATAACTTCAGGCAAAACGTGCAGTAGTAACTTGCATTGCAAGTTATGTTTTACACAACAATATTTAATAAATGTTTTTCTTGATGCATAAGAAGAATTGTAGTTTGCAAGTGGTTTCTGAAACAGAAGGGCACAATTAGTAACCCAATTTGAAGACAATGTGGCTTCAGATATTTCCATCAACTTTAGTAGATAGAGTTGAAGCCAGTGCAGGGAGAATAGTTAGCTTAATTCTGTGCTTTTTTTTTAAATTAAGCTGTGTAGAAGCAGCATCAATTTTATCACAGAAAACAGAAAAGTGAAAGAAATGCTTCATTACTTCCTAACACATACTAATCTGATTCACTTGGGAACTGTGTTGAGTGGTGTATGTTGAAGAATCCTATCATTTCAGTAGGATATGTCACATTTAAAAAAAACTATATTCTAGGCATTTCTGAAGAAGGGTCCAGACCCGAAACGTCAGCTTTCCTGCTCTTCTGATGCTGCTTGGCCTGCTGTGTTCATCCAGCTCTACACCTTGTTATCCTATATTCTATCTTTGTTTTCCTTCTTGAGGTTTCTCAAGAATATGGCTCTTCATCAATCCATCTTAGTATTGTTGGAAAAGATTTTAACTCACCTAAAATTTATTCATTTCCACAAAATAAAAATGAGGTCCTATACATTTCTTAGAAAATCTTAGCAAGGTTCTTGCATCATGTTTGCTGTCACTCTTTTGCTCAATTTAAATGCAATCACTAATTTAACTGAACTGCTGTACAATGTGCAATTTGTGAATTGTCAACTATGGAGTTAAAAAAAGAAGCTTCAAATGTGGATTGTCAGCAACAGGTACTATTTGAAGAATGATTGCTCAAATTATTTAACAATTTATGTTATCAATAACAGTTCACCTGAACTTTTTTCCCCTATTCTGTTGGCTACAGACTTAAAGTAAAGCTGTTAACAATTGTATTTTAAAATCACTTATTGCCAAACAATGCAACTTTATCCAATAATGTTGTTTAAATTTCTCAAATACGCCACAATAATTTCTACTCATAAAGTTTATCTTAAAATATTGGGTTTACCCTTTTTTTCCCTAAACTTCCTGCTGTTTGGTATAAACATCAATATTCCTCACAACTTCAAATCCCTGAGCTATCCAGTTTTGAGAAATTTTCAGCAAGTGTCAATAAGATTATTTTAATATAAGTATAAATGCGTTTTTCTTCATGTTGAAACAGGAATACTGAGGTATTTTGTTCATTCTGAACTGTTTCAAAACAAGCAGGCAGATCAGTTTAAGGAACCTTTGTGTATGGGTTTTTCATCAAAGCTATTATTGAATAATTAGCTTAGATCAAAGGAAGTTTGAATTTAGTCTCAAATGCCACCCCCTTAAGACTGGATATTGCACATGTTGTTTGTCTATGGAGGAGAGTTGATATAAGTTGTTCAAGAAATTGGTTGCTCATCAAATGGGACTGTGAGCTCAATGAATCATCTCGCACTGTGTTCAGAAGACACTTGGATGGCAGATGCTGTACTTTTTAAGTGCAAGTATTTTGCAGCATGTCATATGGGTGGACTCTTTCTGGCATATTTTTCATTTTTTTCAGATAGTATGATTACATCTGTAAGAGCATGATAAAAGATGAATCACAAAAATATTTATTCCATTAACTCCATTAGTTCAAAGAATCATATTCAACTTTCTCTCTATCCAATTCATTTCATCTCCTAATGAAAGACAAGTTTATTCTACCTGCTTTACCTCTAGCAAATTCAGCATAATACCTGTATAATCCACCATCTGATTTATAATTTATATTTTTGTTTCTTACTGCTTTCTTGACAAAGACATACTCAAACATTTTGCATTGATTTCATCAATTTAAAAGTCTACCTGATAAAACCATATTGAGCATTTTGATTTCATTGCATGATTATTGAAGGTACAGTTCAATTAGGTTGTAGTTTCAATAACAAATCATCCTAATTTTGTGGTATCAATGATAACCTTTTCCATTGTTACTCCTCTAGAACTGACAGCAATTTCTGGAGTTTGCACATGCACATTTAAACTTTGAAATCTCAAAATTACTGTCAGTAACTCAATGATACTTTTCAAAATTCTTTAATGGGACATGGACATCATTGGCACAGTCAGCATTTGGTGCCCATCCCTAATTGCCCGCGAGTGGCTTACTAGTCCATTTCAGAGAGCAATTAAGAGTCACTAACAGTACCCTAGATATACAGAGTTGGTATGAATGGTAGATTTCCTGTGGACAACCAGATGAATCTGTATGAAAATTGATGATTTTTTTCATGATCACCATTACTGAATTAGGGACTAGATTTGCTGTTCCCCTGGGTGTGTTTTCAGTGGGTGGGTTCATAATTTAGGTCCTGTAGTTAATGCACCACCTTTCCCTCCAACCTGAGCTCACTCCTGTAGTGAGAATGTATGCCACTTGTGAATAAATAATTAAGGGTCAATTGAGCTTGTTAAATGTTTGACTTTCAAAAGTGTAGCAGTCCCACTCCGAGGCAAAGTGACAAAGCTGCAGGGAAGGTTTATTTGTCTGCCACCAATTCCTTTGTGTTTTGGGGAGGAAGGGGTGTTGGGATGCAAGTAGCCCTATAGTTTTCCATTTCAAATTATTAACTGAAAATTTCACCAGTTTGTCACATTGGGAATTCCTATCCATAGGATATTATTAATCCTGTGACATAACCACTTCACCATATCTCCTAAATGGTGTTGAAGTCACTCCAGAATACAATCTAAGATTAAATTTGCTGAATTTCAAACCTCTCCACATAGGGATAAATCAGTTTAAAAGTTTGAATGGGAGGAGCAGGAAAGCTGACGTTTCGGGCCTAGACCCTTCTTTAGAAATGGGGGAGGGGAAGGAGGCTCTGAAATAAATAGGGAGAGAGGAGGAGGCGGATAGAAGATGGATAAAGGAGAAGATAGGTGGAGAGGAGACAGACAGGTCAAAGAGACGGGGATGGAGCCAGTAAAGGGGAGTGTAGGTGAGGAGTTAGGGAGAGGATAGGTCAGTCAAGGAGGACGGACAGGTCAAGGGGGCGAGATGAGGCTAGTAGGTAGGAGATGGGGGTGGGGCTTGAGGTGGGAGGAGGGGATAGGTGGGAGGAAGGACAGGTTAGGGAGGTGGGGACGAGCTGGGCTGGTTTTGGGATGCAGTAGGGGGAGGGGAGATTTTGAAGCTTGTGAAGTCCACATTGATACCATTGGGCTGCAGGGTTCCCAAGCAAAATATGAGGTGCTGTTCCTGCAACCTTCGGGTGGCATCGTTGTGGCACTGCAGGAGGCCCAGGATGGACATGTCGTCTATGGAGTGGGAGAGGGAGTTGAAATGGTTTGCGACTGAGAGGTGTAGTTGTCTGTTGCGAACCGAGCAGTGTTCCGCAAAGCAGTCCCCAAGCCTCCGCTTGGGTTCCTCGATGTAGAGGAGGCCACATCTGGAATAGCGGATACAGTATACCACATTAGCAGATGTGCAGGTGAACATCTGCTTGATGTGGAAGGTCTTCTTGGGGCCTGGGATGGGGGTTAGGGGGGTAGGTGTAGGAGGAGGTATATGGGCAGGTGTAGCACTTCCTGCGGTTGCAGGGAAAAGTGCCGGGTGTGGTGGGGCTGGAGGGGAGTGTGGAGCGGACAAGGGAGTCACAGAGAGAGTGGTCTCTCCTAAAAGCAGATAAGGGTGGGGAGGGAAAAATAGCTTTGGTGGTGGGGTCGGATTGCAGATGACGGAAGTGTCGGAGAATGATGCGTTGGATCTGGAGGTTTGTGAGGTTGTCCGTGAGGATGAGGGGGATTCTGTTTTGGTTGTTATTGCGGGGAGGGTGTGTGAGGGATGAGTTGCGGGAAATGTGGGAGACACGGTCGAGGGCATTCTCGACCACTGATGGGGGGGAGGTTGCAGTCCTTGAAAAACGAGGACATCTGAGATGTTCGCGAGTGGAATGCCTTATCCTGGGAGCAGATGCGGCGGAGGCGAAGGAATTGGGAATAGGGGATGGCATTTTTTCAGGAAGGTGGATGGGAGGATGTGTATTGCTGCAGTAACAACCAAAACAGAATCCCCCCCGTCCTCACGTACCACCCCACCAACCTCCGGATCCAACGCATCATCTGCCGACACTTCCGCCATCTGCAAACCGACCCCACCACCAAAGACATTTTTCCCTCCCCACCCTTATCTGGTTTCCGGAGGGACCACTCTCTCCGTGACTCCCTCGTCCACTCCACACTCCCCTCCAGCCCCACCACACCCGGCACTTTTCCCTGCAACCGCAGGAAGTTCTACACCCGCCCCTACACCTCCCTCCTCACCCCCATCTCAGGCCCCAAGAAGACCTTCCACATCAAGCAGATGATCACCTGCACATCTGCTAATGTGGTATACTATATCCGCTGTTCCCATTGTGGCCTCCTCTACATCGGGGAAACCAAGCACAGGCTTGGGGACCACTTTGTGGAACACCTACACTCGGTTCGCAATAAACAACTACACCTCCCAGTCGTAAACCATTTCAACTCCCTCTCCCACTCCTTAGACGACACGTCCATCCTGGGCCTCCTGCAGTGCCACAACGATGCCACCCGAAGGTTGCAGGAACAGCACCTCATATTCGCTTGGGAACCCTGCAGCCCAATGGTATCAATGTGGACTTCACAAGCTTCAAAATCTCCCCTCCCCCAACCGCATCCCAAAACCAGCCCAGCTCGTCCCCGCCTCCCTAACCTGTCCTTCCTCCCACCTATCCCCTCCTCCCACCTCAAGCCCCACCCCCAACTTCTACCTACTAGCCTCATCCCGCTCTCTTGACCTGTCCGTCCTCCCTGGACTGACCTATCTCCTCCCTACCTCCCCACCTACACTCACCTTTACTGGCTTCATCCCCGCCTCTTTGACCTGTCTGTCTCCTCTCCACCTATCTTCTCCTTTATCCATATTCTATCCGACTCCCCCTCTCCCCCTATTTATTTCAGAACCCCCTTCCCCTCCCCCATTTCTGAAGAAGGGTCTAGGCCCGTAACGTCAGCTTTCCTGCTCCTCTGATGCCGCTTGGCCTGCTGTGTTCATCCAGCTCTACACCTTGTTATCTCAGATTCTCCAGCATCTGCAGTTCCTACTATCTTTTAAAAGTTTGAATTGCAGGTTTGATGCTTCAGTTTATACCTTAAACCGACACATACATCCTGAACATTTTATTTTGTTCTCTGTAGAATTTTAAATTGCAAGAGTAGGATAATGAATGCATTTTATTTCCTGGTTTGCTGTCTTAGAATATTTCAAGATGATTCGCCACTTCCTTACTTGAAGACATTGCAAGATCACAGCTGGTGTTAGCACTGACAATGGGAACTTTACCTTCTGCATGTGAATAAGTTTGGAAACATGATCGTGTACTGCATGAGTTGGATGTTAACCCACAGTGTCCCCATACCAAACAGAGAATGCTCCTTATACTTTACCAGTATGAATAGGTAATTTTCTACATTGCCCATTTATGTAATCTACAATTCATTTCACTTTTATATTTGGAGGGAATGAACACTAACTCAGTTAAAGTCCTTTTTCAATTCAGGTAAAAGAGGAGATAGCAGAGTGTCTTAACTATTGCCTCACCTGCTCTCAACAATTAAATTTTCAACCTGCACAGTATCAAAAAGCTTATGCTCAGAGTTAAACAGCCAAGGCATTAATTTCTTTCTTTTATGAAAAAGAATGTTTTATCCCTTGATGGCATCTGATATTGTACTTTATATTGAAAGTGGCTGTCACCTGAAGAACAAGGACAACATGTCCCAATTCTTAGATTTCTATTTATTTTTGAGTGTGGCTGTCTGTTGTGTTGACTGTGCTGTCAATAATGACTTCAAGCAATATTATTTTAGTTGAGTGAGCATAATATTTTTATTCATATGCAAATATCACACATTGTCAGCATGTGCAAGCTTTCATCTTGTACTCTGTTGAGCTTAGTAGCATTTTTTTTTTCCTTTTTATTCCAGCGTTAAATACAAGCTGGAAAATACTGTCTGGACAGTATTTAAATGTAAATGTCCAAAAGTACCCTTTCCAAATATAACCCACAGCAGAACCAGTTAATAGCTGGTAGCATTGTATTTCAGGTGTCTAGTTCTTTGGAATTTAAAAGTAACTTCCCTGAATATTCTGCAGTGATTCTAATGCCGCCTCACATAGTGAGAAAGATACTTTATGCCTCAACTGGGTGTGTTTTAAATGGATGGGCAGTATCTAAAATAGGGTGGGCACTCAAACAGCACCTTTCCACTCAGCTCCGAGCTCACCCCTCGAATTGAGGCGCAGGCGGGTGTACTGGTGCTGAAATTGGAAACCCACTCTCCAAATGTAAAGAAATAAATGAGCTTGTTAACAACTTAATTGACCCCAATATTAGCCTGCCAACACTTTTGGCTTGAACAAATAGGTGGGAGTGGGCAGCACTTTGGCTCAAGCTGTTTACTCTCTGGGAGGAGCATCTCCACAGAATGCACTACACACTTCCCTCCTACACATGTACATTAAAATCCACCCCTCCATCCACCTCCCATTCTTCCAATGGTGAAACTCTCCCTATGCAGTGTCCCAGCCTTACCTGTGTCCAGGGTTGCATTTGGCCTCCTTCATGAGTCTGCCTGTAGCTCTGGCAGTGCTAGATCTGCAGTGCCCACTATGGAACTCTGTTGAGGATCAGATCTCCTGCAACTGAGGGTTGTTAGTCCCACTCTGCACTAGTTTAGCCTGCCCACAGTGTTTAAGGCTGATACAGCAGCTTGTTTTGCATCTGTTGGCTCTCTGCCAACTTTTCTTTTGCGGAGATGACCCCCGATAAATTTGTTGGTCATTTAACCTAAGCTCAAAATCCTCAGTTATTTCTAACATGATAACCAGTTCCCCACTGCAATGTCAATGAAAGTTGTAAATGCTTTTTTGTTAACATTATATATTTTCAGCAATATTATATCCAAATCAGTTTCAATTAAGTCTGTTTGTTTAATCCAGTTGTCAACTTATTCCTTAGACAGAATACAGTCCTGGGTCTATAATTGAATCCCCCTGTTCATGTACCATAGGCTCCCCAGAGTCCATTTCCCTTTTACTATTTCTAGGTAAGTCATGTTTTGAATCTCTACTGACTCATAAAGCTAATTATATAGTTTTGTTATAATAAACATTAAAGCAAGATCAACATTACAATAATCCTGGAGCCTGAGGTCATCAAACGGTTAATGGAACACAAAACCTCTGGATTTACCAGAGAGAAATTGCCAGCTGGGTTTAAATACCGGTCTGAATATTGGAAACTATAAGCCTCACTAATTTAGTACAGTAAATAATCAAACTTCACACTGGAAAATAACTTTCATATATGTAACTGAGTTAAATACTTGGTTACATTGACTGTTAAAGATACATTTATTTAGTATTAACCATAATTTTACAGGCATTATTTGTTTAGAGTTAGCATTAATTCTACTTCTATTACAGGTATGATGCATTCATTTAAGAGATATTGTAAAGTCTCAGGTTTATTTACAATGATTCCTTTTTCTTCAGAAGCAGATTATTTCTAACAAAGATCAACAACTTTATTTGATATTGGACAAAATGCACAGTTTAGACAGTAGGAATAAATAAGCTTGCCCAAAACATGCTTGTGTTAATTTTCACATTTCCCTTTAGCATTATAAAAGCATCATTTGTTTTTAAGCTGAACTTTCTTTTCTGGCTTAACATGAGGTAAAGGAAGTGAATGTACACCTGAATAGAATGTCTATAGGTGTCCTGCAAACTGCTACTTAAACTCCAAAAACAGTTAATAGTGACTCATAAAATCAGGTAGTCATAAAATCAGGAAGTGCTGAAGAAACTCAGATAACAAGGTGTAGAGCTGGATGAACACAGCAGGCCAAGCAGCATCAGAGGAGCAGGAAAGCGGACGTTTCGGGCCTAGACCCTTCTTCAGCAGGTTTGACAGCATATGTGGAGAGAGAAACAGAGTACATGCTTCAAAACCCATGACACTTCTTCCGAAACATGTTTTTTAAAAGTTTTTGGGGTTCTTTCGAAAGACCCCAGAAAGATTCCAAGGAAGAACAAGACTCCTAGGTTTCTGAACAAGAGTCATGCTCGGCTCAAAACATGAACTCTGCTTCTCTTTCTGCAGATGCTGCGTATCCTGCTGAGTTTCTTCGGCACCTTGAATTAATATAATTCAAAATCTGTTGATATTTGAAATAATATTCCAAGTTAAAATGAAGAAACTGTCTATATGTGCCAATGAGTAAGGAGCAATGCAAACAAATCCTGTTCAGGTCAACTCAATTTTTATGCCTGTTTAGATTGATACATATTTGTTAGTTCAGACAACTTCACATTTTCTAACTGCAAATCATTTGGAAAATGATCAAAACCTGAAGGAATGCAAAGTTCAGATTTGGATGTCAAAGAGCTGAAAAATCTGATTTCTGGATCCAATTCACCCAACTGTACTCAGCTCTAATTACTTTTGTATTCACACGTAACCTAATCCTGTGGGTTGGTGTCCAGAGGTAGGCAATTTGAATTAATATAAACCTACAGAGTAGATAATTGATTCAATTCTTCTGTCACAGGATTTTGGTCATTACATTTCACCAGGATAAGCTACCCAGAACTCTATGTATATGGAAATCAAATGCTACATTCGTGATTTAATAATATTTCCACAATTTCTTCAGTTATTCTAGTAAAAGAAGTGAGAAGAATCTTTGACCTGTTGGAATTTCAAAGAATAATCTTCCTGAACTACAGATAATCTAACTAGCTCCTGTGTCTCCATGCATGCATGTACTTATGTAAGTAGCTTCAGATTGCTTAGAATGTATTCATAGTATTCTACAACTGCAGACACCAACAATGTTTAAAAGTACTTTTGCAAAAAAAAACAAGAACAGCCTTCTAGCATGCTGACTTTCAAGTAATGCCAAAATAAACCTGCTCCAAAAACCCTGCTTACAATCCTTTATACTGCCCAATGCGAGATGTTTATGGAGCTGCATTTGCTATGCCTGCTGCTATATGAACACTTAGATGGGCGTTTATAAAAAAGTTTTGAACTATTTTCCGTTCAACATTTTCATCCAGCTCCCAATTATCACTGTATAAACCCAAAGGTAGAAGTTTCCAAAGCCTTGATTAGCGTGAACAATAGTGAGAAAGTTGGTGAAATATAAGATTAAAAAATTAGATTCCCAATGTCAAGAAAAATATTTCCAATTCTTCCCTTAGAGTTTAAATGATGAGTTCTGCCTTTCACCAATTAGGGTTGACCACTTATTTCCAAGTCATTTGCACTTCATTATTAGCTAATCTCAGTTCATTTCTGTGCAGCTTCAAATTGTCTCTTCCTTTCCCTACAATAACAATTCCTAACAGGAAAGTCCACGTGGTTCCCTGATGGCAGCAGCTCTTCATTTGCATCTCCAGGTCTTCATCCAACTCCAATGTTACTACCTCTTCCTTATATGTCCCATGGCCATAGACCTCTTCCACCCTTCATCATGTAAGTGGGACAGGTAGCCTCACCATATCATCACTACTGCTTTCAGGCCAAGTCACACACCATATTGCTCCTTCAGGACTTTACTTTGGGTTCAGGGAAACTATGATTTACATGCTTCTAACAGATCACTTTGAAGACAGAGACACACACTTATGCACCTACCTAGCTGGGAGACTGCTTACCTGGGAGACTGCCAGGCTCTGCCTTGCATTACTTTTTAGTGCAGAAGGAGAAGCAGACAGGTCATAGTTGCTTAGAGCACACAACAGTCAGTGCAGATTAGCACTGTGCTACATCAACGTGGTACACACAGCATGTGTCAACAATCTTTGTGACAAATGCATGCAATTGGTTTAACTAAATGATCATCTCTGAAAGTCAGAAGGGATCGGTCTTAATGAAGGGAAGGGGAGCCATGATTGAACAGGGATGCCATGGCACGCAGTCAGGGCGTTCGTCTAGAGACTTCACCTGGCAAAGGAGCAGCACTCTGAAAGATTGTGATTTCAAATAAACCTGTTGGATTATAAACTGGTGTCATGTGACTTCTGACTTTGTCCACCCCAGTCCAACATCTACACCTCCACATCATGGCTACCATATGCCAGCAAAGGCAAGGCAATCTACAAAGCCATGGGCTCAAGTGTTAAATTATGAACATTAGCCATTATGCAAAGGGGATGAATGGAAATAGGGAGGCAGAAAGGTTGCCACGATACAGGGATTATAACACAAAATATAACATGAAAGATATGGGATCACTGATCTTCTTAGAGCAGAGGCTGCATGTCACCCACATGTACACAAGATTGAAACCTTGTCATCTTTGCAATGAACTCAACTTTACAATAACAAGGCAAACTGGCTGCCACCGCAAGCAGAGTGGGCAGACTAAATTACTGTTTTTGTCTTCAAGGGAGAAATATAATTCTTTCAATTTAAGGCCCTTTGAGGGACAATTGCATTAATCATGCATCCACTGATCATGTAATTCAATGCATTTGGAATCAAATTGCAATTAATTGGCAACTCATTAATTTTGAAAAACTGAACACTAAAAATTATGTCTTCAGGCAATCAATATCAATCGACTCCTTGTCATACCAGATATGCAAAGCTATATAGACTCAAACTTAAAAGTTATACTTGGGTGCTGTACCTGATTCTGGAAGACAATACCTCTGACCTGCCATAGCTGCACAGGAAACTGTAAGAATGCAAGGACATGGTTCATGATGTTCGACGGTTGCCTTTAATTGGAGGGAGTGCTATTGGATTAGTGGTTGAAGTTCACTACCCAGTGTAGATCAGCACTTTGGTTCTGCAATGTACACCTGGATAAGGTTATGTAGCTCAGAGCTTCTTGTGGAGACATGGCATGTACTTGAGAACACACAAAATCCTGCTTCCTTCCAAGGTCCTCAGGCCATGCAGGGGAGGCTGCTAGGAGACAAGGGCTACCTTCTCCAAACTTGGCTGATGACACCCATACACAATGTTCAGAAAATTCAGAATGGAGAAACAATGCTGCCTATGCTTCTACTGCCACCATAGTGGAACAGACCATAGGCCTCCCTTAAGAAGATGATATTTTGACACCTGTATTGCTTGCAGGCTTCTTATAATGTAGCCCAGAAAGAGTGTGTTACATCACTGTGGCATGCTGTTCCCTTCACAACTCGAGCTGAAAAAGTGGATGTGGGTGCAGAGGAAATGGGGGAATTGAGATCAGTCTTCTGTAGATGAAAATGAAGATGAGGTTGAGGATCACGGCATTGACTGGGAGGGACAGCCAAGAGGTCATTGTGGAATAATGCACTGCTGAGCTCTAGAGGTCAGACAGAACCTCACTGAGATCCTAATCTAGGAAGAATGAGCTGGATTTGGACGTGCTTTTATTGTGCAACTTTCTGTTAGTTATTCAGCAAGCTGACCAAGGACAGTTCACAATATATATGGGCCTGGTCATTTCTGCACTTCTTGAACACATCTGTTGTTGAATAAATGGTTAGTCACCCACATGATTGTATGTGTAGCACCTTCGGGTGATCCCATCTTCAGGTAGATTTTAGCCCTACTCAGCGTTAGGGCGAAAACGGCAGTTATTGAAGCAGGACCGTAACATTGTAAAGTACTAAGGTTAGGTTGCTCTGAAGGCTTCAGTCAGCTTATGGAATCCAAATGTTAAGCAGTGAGGTCTTTCACACTTGGAAGCAGGTTGGGAGCAATCCCTAAGGAACCACCCTTCAACTACCCTCTCTGTTCATTACCCACCCCCCACTCGGGGATGTCAGAAACCAGGTAAGGAACAGGGAAATGCTTCAACAACACATCCCTAGAGGTTCTCCTGAAGTCTGGGGAAATGGAAACAAAAAGGGAAGGTAAAGTCTCTAGGGTTGACTAAAGGAGGCCATCCTGACTGATGAAGAAGTTCGGACAGAGGTGGCTCTGGAGGTCAATGCCTCAAGAGGATCTGACTCCAGTGCCTCAAGTGGATGAATAATCTGCTGCATTCCATCAGGGTATAATTCTGTGAGTATGACTATGTCATGCTGTTTCTTAACTGGCCTGTGAGACAGCTATCCCAATTTAAGCACAAACCCCCAAATGTTAGTGAGGAGGATGTTGCAGGGTCAACGTGGCTGTTTTTGCTGTTGCCTTTTCCGGTGCTTAGGTCGATACCAGGTGATCTGTCCAGTTTCATTTCTTTGAGGCTTTGTAGCAATTTGTACAACTGAGTGGCTTGCTAGGCCAATTCAGAGGGCAATTGAGAGTCAACTGCATTGCTGTGGGTCTGGAGTCACATGTAGGCCAGACCAGGTGAGGGTGGCAGATTTCCTCCCTGAAGGACATTAGTGAACCAGATGGGTTTTTCTGACAATCGGCAATGATTTCATGGTGATCAGTAGATTCTTAATTCCAGACCTTTTTTTATATAATTATTGAATTCAAATTCCACCATCTGCCATGGTGGGATTTGAACCCAGGTCCCCAGAACATTAGCTTGGTTTCTGGGTTAATAATCTAGCAATAACACCACTAGGCCGTTGCCTAATGACTTAGTGTCACTTCATTGCAGCTTCCAATGTAGCACTGCTTGCAACCAGTGATAATGCCTCTCGTGCATCTGATAATGCTCACGCTAAAAACATAAATGAGCTACAACATTCATCAGCTCACCGATCATCCGCTCACTGACTTTTCATGCGTCACACATGGACGGGGTGGTCAAGAAAGCATTTAGCACACTTGCCTTCATTGCTCAGACCTTTGAATATAGGAGTTGGGACGGAATGCTGAGGTTGTAAGGCTATTTTGGAGTACTATGTCCAGTTCCAGCTGCCCTGTTATAGGAAAGATATTAATTTGGAGAGGGCTCAGAAAAGATGCACCAGGATGCTGCTGGGAATGGAGGGTTTGACTTATAAGGATAGGCTGGACTTCTTCAGTCAGGCGTAGGAGGTTGAGAGGTGGTCTTGTAGAGGTTATAAAATCATGAGGGGTATATATACACATATATATAAATTGAACAGCAGGTGATTTTTTTTTCCCTAGGGTGTGGAATTTCAAGATTAGGGAGCATATTTTTAAGGTGAGAGGAGAAAGCTTTAAAAAAAAAGACATGAGGGGCAACTTTTTTTATACTGAGGATGGTTCTTGTGTGGAATGAACTTCCAGAGGAAGTGGTGGAAGCGGATACATGTAGAACATTTAAAAGACATTTGACTGAGTATGTGAATAAGAAAGGTTTGAAGAGATATGAGCCAAACATTGGCAGGTGGGACTAGTTTAGTTTGGGATACGGTCAGCATGGATTAGTTGGAACAAAGGATTGTTGCCGCGCTGTATGACTCTATATCTGGGAGAATGTTAACATCTGACAGCTTTTCACCAAAAGTTTATATTGGAAAAGGACACAACCGTAAAAGATGGCTTCATGTTGAACACCTCACAGTTATCTCAGGCATACACATCGTATAACACATTACTGTTTTTCATCAACTGTCACTCTTTAATTGCACTGGATCACTTTTCTTTCAAAGCCCTTTAACATGTAACTTCCTCTGGTCATCAACATTCTTCACAATAGTAAAACACATGGACAGTCACTGCTCTACGTATTGATATCTCTGTCTATACCTTTTCAATAAAGACAATATGTTTATGAACCCATGTCAGTGTCCCTTTGCACTCTTCTCCTGAGAAGAATGTACACAGTTGTCAAGAACCTGCCCATACAGTGGGTGGCAGTGGTGAGGGATGCCTGACCCATTTTAACAAGTGAGTTGATGAGGGCAAAGTGAATGTGCTTATGCTGAAATGGAGATTGAATATCTACAGCCACCTCATGAGAAAACCTTCACAATGCTGCTCCCAGCTCCACATCAAGCTGCAGAGTCTTAATGAAACCTTGGTGGCGAACACAAGCAAAATATTTATGTTAATCTAAACTGCCTCCAGGTCCTAGTCCCAATCTAAGACAGAAGAAAAAGGAAATAAGTCCAGTTCCCGGGTCCATCTCTGCATCTCAGAACTACACTCCGAAGAGGAACAATCATTAGATTAGAAGATGCACATCAAAGCCTTCCTCCCCACCCTCCACCAGCACAGAGATGCTCACCTTAGTGGGTAAACTATCTAGAATTAGATAGTCTCGGGGTCATGTCCTGGTGGGTACTACATTCACGCAAGCCCACAGTTACGGAGGATGAAATGGCAGAGCTTAATGACATTGCAAGGATGAAAGGACAATAGGCCCCTGCTGAGCTCAGTACAGATGATGAGCATCTGGATGTGGCTGTGAATGAGCAGAATATGGTGCAAAGGTAAATCAAGCGAATGCCTGGCAGAGGTTCTAGATGTCATGTGCAGACTGGAGAAGAGAGTAGAGCAGTTTTTCCAAATCCTGTCTGATGTCATTGTTCCTGTATGTGAGTGTGTGACTTCGTCCATGAAATTGCTAGCAGGCGCCAGGGAGATCCACATCCATTTAGAGCTGCCAGATGTGTATGGAGGCCTTCATCCCATCACTCAAGCTATGCGTTCATTCACTGGCTAGATAGGAGGGTGCCAAGGGACCTTGACCCTCCCCCCCTCCAGGTGCCCCATGCCCTTGGAGAGTGGGCGAGATACCATTGTGCACCAATAGGGAGAGGCGTGACAGATGGGCACCAAGAGTCTGTAATCTTAGCATGGGTGCCCTGCCATACCAACTTCCTTCTGCCAGCAACTTAAATGCTTTCATCATGTCAGGCTAAGGAGGTTGCACTGACACTTGTGCAGGAGCCCCAGCCGGACAGAGCCCTCTAGGGTACTGGACCACGAGAAGATATCTGCCAAAGTCATTTGACACAAACTGCAAAGAAGTCTTCAGCTTCTTCAAGCTTGGCTGAGGCTGCCAAGGTGACCCTAAGACATAGCAGTAGGATCTGGGAGATTAAAGAGCTTGCAGTCATTTGGGTACAATCTGGCAATTCACACAAAAATATGTATGATGGTATTGTGGTTTCTTGCAGTCTTTTAAGGCTTCGGACTGCTTATGATTTTTGCAGACTAACTTGAGTACTGCTGATTGTTAGACGCGTGCATCATGTGGAACAGTGTTAAGAGTTTTGAGGCTGTCATTCTCTACTGGCTTCAAGGAGAAATACAACCTCGGGAAAGCAGGAAGTTAAGCTAGATGTTTGGGTTTCAGGAGGCAATCAGCATAGTTTAGCTCCTTGCAAACTGAAGTTTGAGTGCAGCACTTCCATAGTCCTGCATGACTCCATACTGATACATTGGCCAGGAAACTAAACAGGAGGTTATTAGTGCCAAGAGAATTAATTAACTTACAATTAATGGAAAGAAAAGTATCTTAAAATTTTAAAGTTAGAAAGCAAGGATTCCCTTGAGGGCAATGCCTCTGCATCATAATTGCCTCATTGTTCTGATTGTCTACATATGTTAGCACAAAGTCATTCACCCTCAAATCAAGTACATCCTATCACATTTTCAAAAACAAGTGGGTGAGTGGAAAAATACAGAACAGCAGCTTGTGTTGTATTAACCCCATTATTCCCAACATCATTCTTCTTCAAATTCTCCACAGGAAATCTGACAGGCGAATGCAAGGAATCTTAATTAACTCTCAGCCTTTTATTTCAACAGTTTTGCAAGCTTCATAACCGGGGAGTAGATAAAGGGAAATTAAGAGAGTGGGTGCTACAGGTGAGTTGTGAAGTGCAGTTTTATGTGAATGTATTGTACATGTCTGCTTTAATTATGCTCTATGAATTTTCACTCACTGATGGACAAAACACATGGCATGAAAAAAATGTATTTGTTTCTGCAGTATATGAGAGGCACATATTTCTGCATCCATGAGGAAGATAAGGCAATATTACCCAGGATTTCTGGTAGGTGGAGCATTAAAGTAACACTGGACATATAGCTCTTTCTTACGTACCTTGTGGCAGAGTCTCTGCGATGGGTGTGAATGGGAAATTGCTTCCAAAATGCACTCGTTCTGTAACTTTAACCAGCATCATTTCCATCCTCTGCTAAAGTCCATTTGCATTATCACAAACTTAACATCTGCCATGAGTGAGGACAATTGGGCAGTACAATAAAATGCATTTGGTTTTTATCTTCATCTTTTAAAATTGGCATAATTTGATGCAATTATTGATGGCCTGTGCAGCTTTGTTAATTCAACTGAAAATGGTTTTGGTGTAAAAACAAAATCACTTTTCATAAAGATTTTCAAATTTCCAGCTACAACTTTAGCAAAGTTTTAAAACTGAACTATTTGATAGTTTCACGGGTGTGCACTTGTCAGTTTGTTCATAAATCAAATATTTAAAATGGTGATGAATCTTCCAAGCCAGGTTGTCACTGAGGGGGTGGAAAGGTCAAGTCTGTGAACTTTCTTAAACCTAGCAGATCCATCTTCTGTAAAAACAGCCCCTGTTTGTCATATTTACATTCTGCAAAGTAGTACTGCAGTGGGCCAACCAGGTCTGAAGTGACTCGAAATGGGCTGATGACCAGGCCATAAGATGCAATGCTTACCTCCATTTAATGGGATATATTGTTAGGGGCAGGTTTTGAAAAAAAAAATCCTTGTTTCTAGCAACAAAATTTCATTCAGCCATATATCATTCATAATGCAAATGAAAAACATATAATTCTGTCAAAATTTTAAAAATTCCTTCAGTCGCCATTGAATTGTTTGAATAACCAACCATATATTGTGGAAATATATCAAAGGTTGACTGTTGTATAACATCTTAAAAACTTTACTGAGGAGCAGTGTCAAATGACTGAGTTGAGTGGACCAAAGCTTTCAGACCTCAACCAAGCATTCATAATAGTCATGGTCATCAAAATTTGCCTGCAGTTCTAGACTTTCCAAAAGCTGAATGAACAGATGGTATCTTTACCAATTCAAAGAAGATTGCCTGTTAATTAACAGAGTGGAGCAGGTTTTTTATAAACTTTCAGCAGAATAACATTTTTTCTCCAATACAAAAGGGCTTTAGTAAATTGCTGTCCAAAATGTTATGGCATTACTCTGCAGCCCAATTTTCTACAGTTTTGAATGCAATAGGGCACTTTCTACACTGGAAAAAGTACTGTAATCCATCTCAATGCTTCCATAACACTGATTAATGTAATTGTTACTTTACATTTGCAGTATGGAGCTCTGTATCTAATCGCTGCAGTAAAAATACATCAAATGGATGATGAAACATCTATCAAAAACTAAAAGAACATCTTTAACATTTTCATTTCAAAGCCTGTCAATAAAAGAATTCCAGGAGCAGGTTGCTGTTTTTGACTTTGGTTTCTGTAATTGTGATTGTCATTTCCCTTTGGTTCATGGCTCTGCTGAGAGGCTGTGAACTCCATCTACTTACAGAAGGGCCCAACAGCTCTGAAATTATGAGGGTGTGCACTGACTCCCATATGCAAAACCTGTCAGCATGAAATTGCCATTTCAAGTAAGGACAGTAATACAAGACAACGATGTCAGCATCAAGAAATTTGTAGCTTGTTTAATTCACATGGGAATAATAAGATGACAACTTGTCTGCCAGTTAGGGAGCTTGGAATGATAATACACGGACTCAGGAATATATCAAATTGACATACATGAACAGCTGCTTGGGACAGCAAGGCAGAGATAGGGATTCTTAATTACAAACTGGTAGACACTTTCTCTGTCTTTCTGCCTATCTCTCTTATAAAGCTGAAAAGTCAATGCATGGTGAAAAAGCAACTTGGGTCAAGAGCCATTCATAGAGAATTGAAGACCTATAGACTTTGCCATTGCTAAAGAAACAAGACAATAGCAAAACCGCCAGGAGTCAGGTTAAAAATATAATGCCTGAAGAATTTTAAAATGCCTTTGCCTTTACTTTTCTGTTTGTAATGACACCCTCCCACAACTTTCTTATTAAATATATTGCCTGTGTTTCTTTGCATGTGGTGCTGACTTTCTCTTATTTTCCTTGGCGAGGTTAATAACATTTTAATAAAACTTTCTTTCACTCCTCGTAATTTGGCTCTTTGATATTGATTGAGTCAATTGTGATTTAATTGAAGTCTGATAGCTACGCGCCAGAAAGGAATAAAAGTGTTTGTTGCAACAACTGACCAAGAGGGGAATTAAAACAAGAGGAGCCATTTTCCGTCCTCACCTGGTGGTAACAATTTATGTAACAAAATGGCCCAAAGTTTTCCACAAGAACATTGTAAAGTGAAATTTGATAGATACCACACAAGGTCATGTTTAGGCAGGTGAGCTTGTTAATTGGCAGGCCTTAACGAGGATCTGACATGAGGAAAGAAATGAAGAGAAGCGGAAAGATTTAAGGAGGTAATTCCAGAGTTTAGGGCCTTGGCAGCTTAATTTATAGCCACCAAAGATGGCACAATTAATATGGTGAATTTTCAAGTGGTCAGAATTACAAGAGTGTAGATACATCCATAGATTGCAGGGATGGTAGAGATTTCAGACAAAGGGAGAGGGTGAGGCCATCAGGGACTGGGAAACAAACAGAACTTTAAAATTGAACTTTTGCTTACGCAGGAACACTCTCAGTGAATAGTTTAAGCTCGTGGTGTGGGCAGGGCATGGGCCAGATAAACTGAATCTCAAACCAGCTTAAAAGATCACAGAGACAACCAGTAATTGGTATAAAAACAGAGAATTGCCGGAGAATCTCAGCCAGTCTGGCAGCATCAGTGGAGAGAGAAACAGTTAACTTTCAAGTCCTGAAGAAGTCAAATTGAATTTGAAACATTAACTGTTTCTCTCTTCTCAAATGCTGCCAAATCTGCTGAATTTCTCCAACATTTTCTGTTTCTATTTCAGATTTCCAGCAACTGTGGGATTTTGCTCTTAGTGTGTAAATGGTTTGAGGCATAACTGATTCTATTTAAAATTTCCCATTTAATTCCCACAATAACTGGCCAATCCCACCTGGATTTTGTTATTAGTAGGGAACCTTGGCCCTTTTTCTTTGACATCTGTCAGAAAAATGTGCGTATGGCTCTAGCAGCAACTGCAGAGAAAGTTTAGAGTTAACGGGAGAGTGTGCATTAATGTTAACCCAATGTCTTTCTATATTTGAAATCCTGTTAATACATAGAACTATGATTGACTACACACAAGAATGAACTGATTTTCTGTTTTCAATGCTATTCTTTATAAGTTAATATATATTTGCAGACATATTTTTACTTCAATATTTTAAAGGCAAATTGATTTTAAAAAATGACTCGGACACTGATGACAAATTGGAAATATAACTTTGCATAAAATGGAAGTTTCATCTGTTAGAAGTTATGTTTAACATTTCTTTCTATCTGTAATATGAAATCATCTAAATATTTGAAACGTTTTAACTATCATAGTTATTGATACTAAACAGTCCACCACAGGGCAACAATTGCTGTGTTTTATTTCAAGCTAAATAAATATTCTCATATGTTTCAAAATGACATACCTGCAGTTATGGCAACGCCCAATAATTTTCTTGAATGAATTCAGCAAAGTCTTTTTTTATATATTACTTTTATAAAGTCCATGCTATACCGGCTTTGAACACCAGATGATGCCCAAAGCATAGAGAATTGCTGCTTACATGACCTGGAGGTGTTCCGGGTGTTTCCTTACAATTGAATTAAATCGCTTCTCAATGCACTTCACAGGAACAGAATCAATCAAAAACGGACACTGAACAAGATAAGGTTAAAAAATGTGAATTTGACAGGAGTTTATCAATTTTAGTTCAAATTATAACCTTTCTAATGATAACCTCCCTATAACTCAAACTCTTCTTTCCTGGCAACATTATGGTAAATCTCTCTGAACCTCTTTTCGGAGTTGAATCAAAATAGCTTGAATTAATTTGTCCTTGAATTCTGCCTTCCACATTGGGAAGATTCCTCCATCTGGAAAAGCAGAGAAAAGCGCATGACCCGCATGTCACGATCCCATTCTCAGCATATTATATCACTGAAAAGTTCCACAAAAAATACCTATAAAAATCTTAATACTTTAAATTAGAGTATTTAATATAAAAAAAAGAGTTAGCTGGGTCACAGGCAACCCCTTTAAATTAATTCCATACCTCTTCAACTCCCAATTTTATGTACACACACAATAGGATTGACTTTCCACATTGCAAAACTAGTGCTGTGAAACCTTTGTATTCCAGAAGGTGCATATTGATCCTCTGGGATTTCCGTTCTTGAAAAGTGATTTCTCAAAAGGAGGACAAAGTAATTTCCCATCAGAAATTAGAACAAAAATAGATAATGCTGGAGAAACTTGGCAAGGCTGGCAACATCTACAGTTCATTCTTTGAGATGTGTATGACTCCACTTAAGAAATTAAACAAAAAAAATGTAATGGTATTTCTGATGCTGAAAGATAAGAGGAGGAGCAAGAACAAAAGGAAAAGTCTAGGATAAAAGCCAGCGAGATTAAAAGGCAAAAATATCATGTAATAAGGGAATGGTATTGGCTAGTTTCTCACCAAAGACATTGCCAAACATAGAGTATTTTTGGTATTTTCTGTTTATGTATCTTTTCATGGAGGTTTACAAATATTTCATCAGTCAGATAAAGTCAACTGGAAACAAGATACTCAGACACAACTGGGCAGCAAGAGGAAGTGGTTTAAATGTGAAGGGCTGTGGTTTGTGATGTTTAAGAAGCATTTCTTAACAAGGATCAAGATTTTCAACACGTTTCCGTTTAATGTTAAACATGTTTACTTTCCAGAAATGGTTAAAACCAGCACATTAGATTTATTTAATGAAATAACTAGATAATCTAATGGAAAATATTATGGGCAATATTTTGAGAAAATAAACGCAAATTGATTAGATGAACCTATTTTGTATAAGATGGCTATTTCTGAAGGTAGAGTTTCTAACCATGCTTTCCTGTATGAAATTGTACTAAACTGTCATTAAACCATTTTTTTTAGAGCACCCACGAGGTAACAGTTACTTTTAAAAAGACTGAACAATTTGTATGAACATGCTGAGTGTTTGAATGAAGACAGCACCAATAAAAATAATCCAATCAGTGTAAGGATACAAACCAAAGAACAAATAGAAACTTTTTCTTTCATTCCCAGAACGCAGTAAGAGATTGCAATTCTAATTCAACACAAGAAAGCATTTGTATTAAAAACAAAACCAAAACCAGTTAGCTCTAAAAATAAATCAATATAAAATGTCTAAGTAGTCATATGGTAGTAGAGAATTTGAGAATTTCTCAAAAGGGAAAAAAAGACATTTTGTCAAAACTTTTCAACTTGCACTGAATTGCAAGAAAGCTTCAAAATCTCCCCTCCCCCTACTGCATCCCAAAACCAACCCAGCTCATCCCCGCCTCCCTAACCTGTTCTTCCTCCCACCTATCCCCTCCTCCCACCTCAAGCCGCACCCCCATCTCCTACCTACTAATCTCATCCCACCCCCTTGACCTGTCCGTCCTCCCTGGACCGACCTATCTCCTCCCTAACTCCCCACCTACACTCACCTTTACTGGCTCCATCCCCGCCTCTTCGACCTATCTGTTTCCTCTCCACCTATCTTCTCCTCTATCCATCTTCTATCTGCCTCCCCCTCTCTCCCTATTTATTTCAGAACCCCCTTCCCCTCCCCCATTTCTGATGAAGGGCCTAGGCCCGAAATGTCAGCCTTTCTGCTCCTATGATGCTGCTTGGCCTGCTGTGTTCATCCAGCTCTGCACCTTGTTGTCTCGGATTCTCCAGCATCTGCAGTTCCTGCTATCTCCATAGACACTTCCAGGCCTACTGCTATTCTCAGCATTTTATGTTTCTGTTTCTCAATGAGCCTTTTTCTGGAGACGTACAAATATTTCATAAGTCCGAGAAAGATAACCGGAAACACAATTACTCAGATCTAGGCTGGAAGAGGATATTTCACAAGAATACAAATTTAAGGACAAAACCAACACATATACTGCATCAAAAGAGAGTGCTGATTGGTTGGCAAGTGGATTCTGATTGGTAAAGGCCTTGTACAGAGGATGCTCTCATTGATGCTGATTGATGGTTAACTGCCAGTCTTTATTGTAACTTATATTGGGCAAACTGACTTTGATTGGTCAGCAAGAAATGAATCAGCGAATGTTTATCGTCTACTTTGTTGTGTTGAAACAGATGCAGTACATGTACACAGACAATAGGATTGACTTTCCACATTGCAAAACTAATGCAGAGCCCATTATGTAATCTTTAGGACGTGGAAGTGTGCCATATTGTGAGTCTGATTGTCCTTTCTAAATTGGTTGTCAGCAAATGAGTAATTCCTCACAAATTCAGAATTATCCAGCAAATGTTGTCCAATTGCAGAGTCACACATTAGACACTATGTTGTGAATTTTACAAGCAGGGTCTAGTTGGGTGCAGTCAGTACCCTGCTTGTTGTGAACAAGCAATGTCCCTCATGGAAGGTACTGAGGCAGTCACGCTCAGCCCTGAAATGTACCCAGTCTACAGCAGATACTCTGGAAGGGTTAGGTATCTCAAACATGGGAGCAACAGGTGAAGTGAGCTGTTTCACACTGCTACTATTGACCAGCAAAATGAAGAATGCTTTGGTGTGATTCTGCTGTCAAACCACAAAGATATCCTGCCTATCATACAAATGAATAATGTGGCATATAAATTTTAGTGCTAATGTGATGCCAGGTATGCAGGGTCTATGACCTAATGTGTGCGGATCAGATCAAGCAGCGTGTGCTTTCAGTTTTTCACAACAAGCAAAGCTAAATAAGGCCCTGCTCAGACCGCATTTGGAATATTAAGAGCAGTTTTGAGCCATGTATCTAAAGAAGGATATGTTGGCTTAGGAATGGTCCAGAAGATGTTTACAAGAATGATCCCGGGAATGAAGGGCTTGTCATATGAGGAGCAGTTGAGGACTCTGGGTTTGTACTCAGTGGAGTTTAAATGGCTGAGGGGGAACTCATTGAAACTTACAGAATACTGAGAGGCCTGGATAGAGTGGACATAAGAAGATGTTTCCTCTAGTAGGAGAGACTTGAATTGGAGGGGACAGCCTCAGAAATAAGGGATGACTCCTTAGAACTGAGACCGCAAGGAATTTCTTCAGCCACAGGGTGATGAATCTTTGGAACTCATTACTACAGAAGGCTGTGGAGACCGAGTCAATGAATATATTTAACACAGAGATAGATAGGTTCTTGATTAGTAAGGGAATCAAGGGTCATGGGGAGAAGGCAGGAGAGTGAGAAACCTATCAGCCACGATTGAATGGCGGAGGTTACTCAATGGGCCAAATGGCCTAATTCTTCTCCTATATCTTATGTTCATATGGTACTGACTGCATCCAGCCAGTCTGCACTTGCAATATTTGCAATGCTGTGTCTAACATGAGGTGTGAATCTGCAACTGGACATTATTTCCTGGAAAATCTTGCGAGATGTGCTGATGAGTGCAAGACAAAAAACAGCAACTAAATGTGTCTTTTTTTCAGTAATAATAAAAATCCAACTGTTGTGGATGGTTCTTTCCTTTCACATTTCAATTCCTACAGAGAGTATTAGACAGATGCTGCAGGTTTTCTATCCTTTGCTCCTGCAAATACCTCTTTTCTGTTGGCCAGCTGGATAGTACTGCCTGTGCTTAGCACCGGTCCTATCTATTTGATTGTTCTTCCAATCCTGCATCCATATCTCTGATTTTTCCCCAAGATCCTGTTCTTGCATCTTTATTATTCCTTATCTAAATGCTGCCTTTTGCCCATATCAACCAAAAATATTTTGGCACAGATATTGTACAGTTAATGGTGATTAAGCTTTCAATGATCAGCAACATTACTTCTCTGAGCCTGACAGCATATTTCTGGAGTCTTTACAGTTGCAATTTAGTATTGAAATCCAGATATTGTTCTACACTTCCCCAGTAGGTGCACTTTTGAAGCCTGCCCAGTCTGAATTCAATTCCTGTCCCACAAGAGGCCAAAACACCCTGGACCATCGCTGCACAACAACCAAAGACGCCTACTGCTCCATTCCCTCTTGCATTTTGAAAAATCAGAGCGCAAGGCTGTGCCCCTTCTCCCAGCTTACAAGCAGAAACTGAAGCATGAGGATCCAGTATAGAAAGTCATACAGTGCTGGTCTGAGGTAACAGATGAGCTCCAATGTGATTGCTTGGAGTCGGTGAACTGGATATTCAAGAATTCAGCAGCCAACCTAAATGAGTATGCCACTACCGTCACAGACTTCATCAGTAGGAATGTAGTGGACTGTCTGCCAAAAAAGTTAATCTGAGTGTTCCCCAACCAGAAACCATGGATGAAGCAGGAGATCCACTCCCTACTGAAGTCCGGGTCTAAGGCTTTCAAATGGGGTGACCCTGACCTATATAGAAAATCTAGGTATAATCGTCAAAAAGCCACCAGGGATGTCAAGAGACAAACTAGAGTCCCAGACTAACCACATGAATGCACATCGAGTATGGTACGGTTTAGAGATATAACGGGCCACAAAGCAAATTTGAATAGAAGCATGTTCAACAATGCATTCCTCCCCATGAGCTCAATGCATTCTATGCTCGCTTTGACCAGAAGGTCGGTGAACTGATATCACCTACCCAGACAGCCGCAGGTACACCTGTACCTGCATTCACCACTGCGGTCATCATATCAGCCTTC
Source organism: Rhincodon typus (assembly GCF_021869965.1). Classification (NCBI taxonomy): domain Eukaryota; kingdom Metazoa; phylum Chordata; class Chondrichthyes; order Orectolobiformes; family Rhincodontidae; genus Rhincodon; species Rhincodon typus. Next base: position 18,154,204 of record NC_063361.1, read on the forward strand.
TTGCGAGTGAGCCCATGGGAAATGGTGAGCCCTGATAGAGTCCCCGACCATGCACTCAGATCCTGTGTGGACCAGCTGGTGGAAGTATTTGCAGGCATCATTAACCTCTCCTGACTCCGATGTGAGGTCCCCACCTGCTTCAAAACCATAAACATCCTGGGGCACATGCCATAATGACTACTACCCATCACTATGCATTGCTTTGAGAGGTTATAAATGGCATGCATCTACTCCAGCCTCCTACATTGCCTTGATCCACTACAATTCACCTACCATCACAATAGGTCTATGGCAGACTCCATCTCCCTGGCCCCACACTCATCCCTGGAACATTTGAATAAAAAGGACACCTACTTCAGACTCCTATTTATTGATTTTAGCTCTATCTTCAACGCCATAATTTCAACCAAACTATCTCCAAACTCTGACATCTGGGACTCTGCTTACTGTTCTGCAAATGGATCCTTGACTTCCTGACCTCCAAACTGCAATCAGTAAGGATAGGTGACGACACCTCCTCCAAGATAACCGTCAACACTGGTGCCCTGCAAGGCTGCATACTCAGTCCTTACTATACTCCGTCCTTACTATACTCCTTATACACACACGACTGTGGAGCCAAATTCAAATTTAACTCAATGTACAAATTTGCTGATAACACCACAATAGTGGGTCATATCTCAAACAATGATGAGACAGAGTACAGGAAAATGATAGAGAGCTTAGTGACCTGGTGTAAAGACAACAATCTCTACCTCAATGTCAGCAAAACAAAGGAGCTGGTCATCAACTTCAGGAAGGAGAAAGGAAGATACACTCCTATCTATATCAATGGTGCTAAGATGGAGGTGGTTGAGAGCTTCAAGTTCTTAGGAGTAAATATCGCCAACAATCTGTCCTGGTTCATCCACATTGATGCTAAAGTCAAGAAAGCACGCCAGTGCCTCTACTTCCTCAGAAGGTTAAGGAAATTTGCCTTGTCCACAATGACTCTTACCAATTTTTATAGATGCACTATCAAAAGCTGATGAGCTCTGAAGAAGTGTCACTCAGCCTGAAACATTAACTCTGATTTCTGTCCACAGCCAGACCTGCTGAGCTTTTCTAGCAAGTTCTGTTTTTGTTTCTGAATTCCAGCATCTGCAGTTCATTTGGTTTCTATCCAGATGCACTACAGCACAATATGACAACTGTTCTGCTCAAGACCACAAGGGAGTTGTGAATGCAGACCAGTCCGATATGCAAACCAACCTTCCTTCTATTTACTCCGTCTATACTTCCCACTGCCTTTGGAAAGCAGCCAACATAATCAAAAACTCCTCCCATTCCAGTTATACTCTCTTCCATCTTCTTTCAATAAACAAAAGATACAAAAGTTTGAAGACACACACAAACAGATTCATGAACAACTTATTCCCCACTGTTATCAGACTTGTGAATGGACCTCTCATATATTAGTGTTGATCTACCTCTGCACTTTCTCTGTAGCTATAACACTACCTTCTGCCAAAAGTCACATGACACCAGGTTATAGTCCAACGGTTTTATTTGAAATCACAAGCTTTCGGAGCCTGCTGAAGGAGCAGCGCTCCAAAAGCTTGTGATTTCAAATAAACCTGTTGGACTATATCCTGGTGTCTTGTGACTTCTGACTTTGTCCACCCTGATCTGACACTGACACCTCCACATCATGACTATATTCTGCATTCTATTCTATTACCCTGATGTACTTAGGTAAGGTATGATTTGTCTGGATCTCATGCAAAACAATACTTTCCACTGTATCAAGGTATATGTGACCATAATACATCAAATCAAATCAATTTGGTATCACTGAATTGTTGGAACGTGTAATTTTATGCTATTCAGTTTGTTCTAGGATACCTTGAAAATGTTACAGCACATTGAATGAAGTGTAACTGGACTTTTAACAGTGCACTTCATCAAAATGAATAGCCTCATTGGCACCGAAACTAATTTTACATTTCAGACTAACAATTTGGTCAATTTATGTTTTAAACTTCTTTGATAATAACTATTAAAAAGTTTGAGCTTGCATCCCAATCCTTTGTGTATCTCAGTCATTTCCATATGAACATATCATTTCAGAACAGAAATAAGCCATTTGAACCTGTTCTGCCTTTCAATAGGTTTATGGTCGATCTGTTTGTGTTTCATATTTCATATTTCAATCCATTCCTGATAAAGTTTGATTCCCTTGCCGAGCAAAAACGTATCTAGAACCACCTTTGAAACATTCTACGATTCACCTCCACCACCTTTTGAGCCAGAATTCCAAAGTAGCCAATCCCTTATAAAAGAATAACATTTTCATCATCACTGTCCTAAATGGGTCACTCCAAATTTTCCAACAGTGCCCCCTAGTTCTGCACCCATCTACAAGAGGAAGCATCATTTCAACATCCACCTTGTCATGACTGTTCAGGATATTATATACGTCAAACAAGTCATTCCTTAATCTTCTACACTCCTGTAAAGATAAGCCAGTCCTTATATAATGATATTAAAAAATGAAGAATAACTAGGGTATTGCTGAATAAAAATTGTAGTTTGTCAAATCTCTTTGTCTTGCACTCGTCAGTACATTTTGCAAGAACACAAATTCGAGAGGAAATTGAACACTTTTATTGCTTAAGTGGAAAGTGCTGATTGCTTAGCAAATGGACTCTGATTGGTAGAGTTGTTGTCATGGAGAACACATCTATTACTGCCGTTGGAAAATTAACAGCTAATCTTTGTTTAAATTTTAAGCCAGGATGGCTTTCAGTGATTGGTCAGGACATTGTCCTGAGAACTGACCCAGCAACTGGCTGTCACCTATTTTGTTGAGTTGAAACAGGTGCTGTGCATCTACATGCTCTGTCTATTTGTAAGGAATAGGGCCCTGTGGATGAATGCATGTAGCCTCCAGCTACACAAGTGCACCACACTGTGAGTACAACAGGCGATCTTAGATTGGTTATCAGCATAATTCTTCACACACTCAGAATTATCCAGCAAATGTTGTCCAATTTTAGAATCACATCTATTGTTGCTCACTGCATTGCTGAGTTTTGCCATGATACAATCAGTATCTTGCTTGTTTTTCAAACAGCTGAAGGTCTATGCTATTTGATATGATCCACCAGTCTTTGTATGTGCTGCTACATTCCTAGCATCATACAAGTACTACAATTCACACATTTCAATACTCACTTATGCGATAGACAGGCTATCTTTTGGCTTGACAGCAACGTCTGGTGAGTGGTGAACACCAGTTTGGTCACTATTGCACAGTGGCAGTGTGAAACAACAACCTTTACCTGTTGCTCAAATTGTTAAGATGCCTAATCTTTGGTGGGCTGGTCACTGTTCAGTCCAAAATAGGTGACAACCATTCAATGGCTCATTTATCAGTACAATACCTTGACAATGCCTAACTTAAAATGTAACCAAAGCCTGGCAGTTAACTGTTAATCATCATTAACTGGTGCATTGCCATGACAATGCCTCTACGAATCAGCATCCACTTGCCAACCAATCAGCATTCTATTGTCATATAGTATAAATATTTGTTTTTCCTCTTAAATCGGTTTTCTTGGTTCTGATGAGTGCAAGACAAAAGAAGTCAACAAAATGTGTGTGTTTCTTTTTACCAGCAATATTAGTGGTTGTACTCTATCACCTTCAACAATTCTTACTTGACAACATTTACACTTCTATATGTTGGCTAACATATTGATTCTGAAAAGGTTACTTAAATATAATTTTATCAATTTAATCAGGTTAGTGAGATTCAATTTTATTCTAAGTTGCCATGAAGACTTATATCATCTCGGACTATAGGGCCATTCAGCCCCAAATCCTGCTCTAGCATTTAAATAGATCATGGACAATCTCTATTTCCACCACTAATAACTTGCCATGTTTTCATATTATTTAATACTCTGTCTAATCAAAATGTTTTGACTTCAATTTTGAAGTTTTCTTTTCATCTAGTTTTAACATTCTGGGGATGAATCTTCCAGGCTTTGTATGAAAAAGTGTTTCTTGAACTCATCCCTTGATTTTTCACGCTGAAAGAAAAACAACCATCCATCCTCATATTTTAACCTTCTTAACAGCAATGTACTCCTTGTGTATCTGCTCTTCCAAAGTCAGTATACCCTTCCTGATCTGCACTGCCCAGGACTAAACACAATTCAAGATGACTTTTGACCAGACGTTTCAGCAACTGTAGCATAGCTGTCAACCTTTTTAATCCCATTTCCTTGAAAGACAGGCAAGAATCAATCCATTGGCCTTCACTGGCTCAGTGGTTACCACTGCTACCTCACAGCACCAGAGACCTGGGTTCAATTCTACCCTTGGCTGAACTGTCTGTGGGGAGCTCACACATTCTCCCTGTGTCTGCGTGGGTTTCCTCTGGGTGGTCTGGTTTCCTCCCACAGTCCAAAGATGTGCAGGCTAGGTGGATTGGCCATGCTAATTTGCCCATAGTGTTCAGGGATGTGTAGCTTAGGTGGGTTATAGGGGGATGTGTCTGGGTGGGAAGCTCTGAGGATTGGTGTAGACTTGTTGGGCCGAAGGTCCTGTTTCCACACTGTAGGGATTCTATGATATAAGAAAGACTTGTATTAATATTGCACTTTCCTCAATCTTAGGATGCCCCGAAGTACTTCTCAACCAATGAAGTACTTTTTTTGAAATGTCGTACCTATCTTGTAACATTGAAAACATAGTAGTTGACTTGTGCACAGCAAGATCCCACAATGTATGTTGCCCTGATTTTCTGCTTTAGTGATGTTGATAGAGGGACAAGTATTGGAAGGGGAAATTATTGTTTGTATGCATCCCCTAGATTTCAGTGATCTTTAGACAAACATGCCTGAAACTCCTTGTTGTGCTGTGATACATCGTTTCTTAATCTGATCTATCTTTTTTCGTTTAATTGATATGAATGGCTTGTGCCCGTTCTTTCTATCACTTGAGCCATCAATAGTGCTTAACAGCTTTGTGCACCCATCTGCATTAGATTTCATTCAAGCTGGTTGATTTTAACAATTGAGACAATGTTAACATCGTGCTACTTGATAAAATTCCTTAAATCAGAATTCTGAGTTCGCTCTTGGTTATTGGGCAGCCACTGTTCTTTTAATGTACAAAATAGCTTTGGGACATAGCTGAATTTAATTTTATTGTTGGAGCTCTTCCTTTATGTAGGCAAAATGATTTCATTATTGGGATGATTGCAGAACACTAAAAGAGTCATTTATCTTACAATAAAAACAGAAACAAGCTGACATGTTACTAACAGTGCTGGACTTTATTTTCATGAACTAATTCACAGTAAAGACTTCTACAATTGTGATTGAACTGTGCGATGCTTGTTCAGCACAATCATTATTACCACAGCAATCCCACTGTGAAAATCCATTCTCATATATGAAAATAAATCAAGACGTACCAGTCATTTTCGTGACTGTTCTGTAATTCATTTGGCAGACCTATTCAAAAGAAAAATTGAAGCTTATGGAAATAAATTGCAGTGAAATGTCATAATTCAGTTTGGCTGAGAGTGTAATTAGTAATGATTAAATGTCAGAAATATGAATGATGACAGCCTGTAATAAAATGGATCTGCTGATTTGCATTTAGAGATGTAACGCACATTTAGAATTTATCCTGTTTGTGCATAATTAATCCTGTGAAACAATTTGTCAATGGATTTACCTCTTGAACTAAAATGAAAAGAATGCATTAGTGCTAAACTGTAAAATGGCAGTATATGTTTCTTGCCATTTCCCCTCTAAGTTTCCCATTTGTCACTATTTTTCCTTTGCATCTTTTCCCTGTCGCAGGTGAAAAAGAGGCTTCATTCTTGTTTCATTTGTTTTTGTCAAATTTTATTGTATCACTACCACCTGCTATGTCAACTTGAAGAGAATGCCTAGAATGCTGACTAAAAAGAATGGTACCCGTCTTGAGATACAATAAAATTCAATAGTCTACAATAGTGCCCTTATTGTAAGTGAGAGAGAGAGAGAGAGAGATGATCTTTATGGAGGTGGGAAGGGAAGCAAAATTGAACGAGAAGGCATCTGATGGTGTGTTCAAAGCTTTCCAGTCACCATATTATTTTGCCAACAGCAGAAAAGGTGGCAGATAGTCTTCCTTTCCAGGGCCTAATTAAGCCTTTTAAGTGGTCAATTGAAAGCCCCTTCCCACTTCAGCTGGCATTTAATATGGCGGCCTCCTGGCTCCAATGGGGTGGGCCTTCTTCTATGCATGCTCTGTGGCTCACACATGAGGCTCAATGACAATTGGTGCCCTTTGGGGCATTCATACCAGCTGTCCTCTCACCACCTTCCCCCTCCCCATGCACCTCCCTCAGCTCCCCTGATTATGTCTGTCTGACTGGCCCCGTTGACTTCAAATCCTATTTAAGTGCTTGTTAGAGCTTATATCTATTGCTGCCTCCTCTTCATCCAGCCCCATCCCCGACAATGGCCACAACCTCCATGATGCTGCTGAGCTGCCACCATCCTTATTGGATTGGCTGCTTGGGACAAGCTGCCCTCTTTACTCAGGTGGCATGTCTGGAGGCAACCACTTAACTGATTGCTGCCCACAACATGTGGTACCCCCTGTCCCTTCAACCCTGCTTCTGACCCCAACTGCAAGACTCCTGTTGCATCCCGAAATATCAGCCAGAAATATGGCAAGAGCTGCAGATGCCAGAGTCTATACAGTGTGGAGCTGGAGGAACACAGCAGGTCAGACAGCTTCAGAGGAGCAGGAGAGTCGGCATTTCGGCCTTAGACCCTTCATCCTGCTGTGTTCCTCCAGCATCACACTGTAGCAACAATATCAGCCAGAGATTCTGCAAAGCAAAAATTAACATGACTTTAATTTGTAGGATTATGTGTTACATCATGTCTTTGGGGCAGCACGGTGGCACTGTGGTTAGCACTGCTGTCTCACAGCACCAGGGCCCTGGGGTCGATTACAGCCTCAGGCAATTGTCTGTCTGGAGTTTGCACATTCTCCCCATGTCTGCATGGGTTTCCTCCCACAGTCCAAAGATGTGCACCTTAGGTGGATTGGCCTTGCTAAATTGCTTGTAATGTTCAGAGATGTGTAGATTAGGTGGATTATGCGGGGATGGGGGTCAGTGGGATGCTCTGAGGGTCGGCATGGACTTGATGGGTTAAAGGGCCCGTTTCCACACTGTAGGGATTCTATGGTCATCCTTTCCTTGGCATTTCTCATGTTGCGATTGATCATTGTTGGAATTCTGATGTTATGATATTGGCAATGGATGATAGGTGATTTATCATTTCTATTGGTTTTTATTTCTACTGAAGTTTACTTAGAAATATAGCTCTTGTGTATTTTATAATGTCATGTAAAAATTAAAGGAAAAATCTGTTTAAATTATGCCCCTTCAATTATTTCCTTAGCTGATAAATATACAGATGAATAGTTGAAAAATGTAGGAAAAATGCATAGAAATAATTACTATGTAGAGGAAAGTTAGATTAATATTTGGATCAATCTGAAATGTATAATAGTTTAGTATTACAGACCCTCTTTATTGGTGACCAAGACCCTACACTAAAGGAAAAGAATCAGTTCCACAATGAAAATTCAAAGTTTAACTTTGTATCTAAAATAAATTTTCATGGTTAAATCAAAGCTTCCAGTTGTTTGATCTTCTTTACTTGTTATATAAACCTGACGGGAACTGCCATATTGTAGAAGACTGAAGGTTTTCAATTTGACAGGTTTCCTTGCTTTGGGTCCTGTTGAATCTACCAGCTGCAAGCGTATGGGTTTGACAGTCTTGCTGTATGTGTCTCTGTTGAGCTCCTTCATTACAGGATAATCTCACTCTGTCCACTTTCCCTTGCAGTGAGCACATCTCCCATCAGCAATGTGCAGCTGATGAGCAGCAAATATTTCCAGTCATATGGACTTAAGATTCTAACCTAGCAAATAATGTAGGGCTTAAGACACAACAGAAAGTTGAACTACCTTAAGTGAGCACCCAAGTTAATATGAACAATTAATTTTGAACCTGATAACTAATAGATCATGTATTCAAATGATCTTTTAGCACTCAGATCAGATACTTATCATCACAGTACAAGTTTAGTTTACTGCCATTGTACCTTTGTGTAAAAAGCTTTGAGGGTTGAATCTCAGTCATGCTCCTGAAGTTACCTATTTAACATATCATTCAGCGGTATAGTTTAAATTAAGATAATACTCATTCTGGAAATAAAATTTTAACATTGACTTAGGAGCTTGCAGTTATAATCAGGTTTTGACGATGAACCTTTAGCTGTCAGATTGTAGAATTTCACTGATTTAGGTGAAGAGTTAGCTTTTAGAATGATAGTCAGCTAAAGGAAAGTACTTTTTTGCCACTTTTCTCCTCCTTTACTGTGGAAAGCACAGTGTCCTGCTGGAATGCTGCTCAGAGTGCTAATATATTTCTGTGATATCTCAGCCAAGTGATTATTCTTCATGCAAGTATCTCAGCAACAAGCAGGTCAGTTGATTTTGAAGAGTATTACAATAAAACTAGACACCAGACTTCTTAAGAAGGAAAAAGTTACCTTTCGTTGCAATATTCATATGCAGTGTTGTATTGATTTTTCAGTGACATGTGTTTCAACCCTCTTCAGTGAACTCCAAAGCAGTTTCAGACACCTCTCAGTGCATTGTCTGTTACTGCTGCCATTAACCTGTCATTGCTATTGTGGGTGTGTGACAAAAGTAACTGTGAATTTCAGAATCATTATTATTTCACATGAGTGAAGATATTACTAATAGTGTCAGCCCTGTGAAAACAGTATGTCTGGGCTTGTTCTATCTGGAGCAAGCCATGTGTCACAGCTGTCACTTGGCATTAATAATTAAACAGAATTGTGCCATCCTTTATCTTTTCTACGTCCCTCACTATTGCTTCCTGCTGTTTTGGAATTTCAGCAAATTGGATGTAAATTAAAAGATTTGAGGGTTAACTAATTCCAGTGGCTGCTTGAGTTTTGATTCAAACTCTTTATTTTGTGATCCTTTGAGCCATGTGTCCTTTTTGCTTCAGAACTGAGATAGGTTTATATCAGGCACAGAAATATTTATCAAAATTTTGCAATAGGCAGGTTAAATGATATAGTCCTCAATTAAAATAACTTACAAAGATTTGATTTAAAAATTGCTCCAAGTTCTTTCTTGAAGAATTATCAGGCATTGTATCGTGGTTTGTAATGCAATGTATCCTGTAATCTCTTGCAGTTGTATTTGGCATATCTGTTTAAATGTATCGAAAAAAATAAGTAAAAACCAATTATACAATCCCCAATCACTTATAAATTACGAAAAAAGTCTTTCTTTAGGGCTTAGCATTTTCAGACCAGCAGCAAAACTTTGGTGTGGTGAATATCTGATCGCTCAAAATAAAATTCTAAAGAAATCCAATTTCTTCCTTCAATAGCTGATACTATGATCAGGACACAAAATGAAATTCCCAAAAGTAAAAAAAAATTACATGTGCCAATGTACGAGTTATTAAAATCTTAAAACTTCACTGTCCTCCTGCTCTTTTCAGCTTGGTGTTCACTTGCATCCCATGAGCTATTAAAGGATGAAATTGGATTTCTTTAGAATTTTATATTAAGGGATCAGATGTTCACCACACCAAAGTTTTGCTGCTGTTTGGTAATGCTAAGCCATAAATCAAAACTTTTTTTGGTAATTTATAAGTGATTGGGATTGTATAATTGTTTTTTTCTTATTTTTTTCAATACATTTTAAGCAGACATACCAAATACAACTGCAAGAGATTACAGAACACATTGCAATACAATATGGAGCTGGAGGAACACAGCAGGCCAGGCAGCATCTGAGGAGCAGGAAAGTTGACGTTTCAGGTCGGGACCCTTGTTCAGAAATGGGGAGGGGGATGGGTTCTAAGAAATAAATAGAGCAAGGAGGGTGGGGCTGAGAAGGTAGGTGGGATGGTGATAGGTGAGCGCAGGTAGGGAGTGGTGAGGATTGGTCAGTGGGATGGGAGGGGAGGATAGGTGGGAGAGAAGATGGACAGGTTGAGTTGGGTCAAGGAGGCAGAGATGAGAAGGATGGTTGGAAGTGGGATGAGGCAGGGATGGGTAGATTTTAAAACTGATGAAATCTATATTTAGGCCATCGGGCTGTAGGCTCCCGAGGCGGAATATGAGGTGCTGTTCCTCCAGTTTGTGGGTGGCGTCATTGTGACACTGGAAGAGGCCCAGGATGGACATGTCACCCAGGGAGTGGGAGGGGGAGTTAAAATGGTTGACGACCAGAAGGTGTTGTCGTTTGTAGCGTACAGAGCACAGATGCTCTACAAAACAGTGTCCGAGTCTACGCTTTGTCTTGTCAGTGTAGATGTGCAACCTTTCCCTGAAACCGCAGGAAGTGCTACACCTGCCCCTACATCTCCCCCCTCATCTCCATTCAAGGCATAAAACAAACCTTCCATATCAGACAGGGGTTCACCTGCACATCTGTCAACTTGGTCTACTGTATCCGCTGCTCCCAATGTGGCCTCCTCTATATCGGTGAAACCAAGCGCAGATTCAGAGACCGTTTCATAGAGCATCTGCGCTCTGTACGTGACAAACGACAACATCTTCCGGTCGCGAACCATTTTAACTCCCCCTCCCACTCCCTGGACAACATGTCTATCCTGGGCATCCTCCAGTGTCACAATGACACCACCCACAAACTAGCGGAGCACCTCATATTCCGCCTTGGGAGCCTACAGCCTGATGGAATTCACCAGTTTTAAAATCTCCCCACCCCCGGCCTCATCCCACGTCTAAGCATTGCTCTCATCCTGCCTCCTTGACCTGACACAACCTGTCTATCTTCTATCCCACCTATCTGACCCTCCCATCCCATTGGCCAATTCCCATCACTCCCTACCCTGCACTCACCTATCACCATTCCACCTACCTTCCCCAGCCCCATCCCTCCTCTCTCTATGTTTCCCAGCTCCCTTGCCCCTTCCCATTTCTGAAGAAGGGTCCCAACCCAAAACGTCAACTTTCTTGCTCCTCTGATGCTGCCTGGCCTGCTGTGTTCCTCCAGCTCCATACTGTGTTATCTCAGACTCCAGCATCTGCAGTTCTTGCTATCTCACGTTGCATTACAAACTATAATACACTGCCTGATAATTCTTCTAGAAAGAACTTGGAGGAATTTTTAAATCAATTTATTTATTTCTGTAATTTATTTTACTTGAGGACTATATCATTTAACCTGACTATTGCAAAATTTTAATAAATATTTCTGTGTTTATTTTCCAAAGGAAGCTTCAATTGAGGAGAATGCCAACTTCAACAGGGGTAGAGTTGTAAGGGTTGAGTTTCTCTGAACAGGGGTGATGTGGTGGCTCAGTGGTTAACACTGCTGCCTCACAGCACCAGGGACCCAGGTTCAATTCCACCCTCGGGTGACTGTGTGGAGTTTGCACATTCTCCCCATGTCTGTGTGTGGGTTTCCTCTGGGTGCTCCGGTTTCCTTCCACAGTCCAAAGATGTGCAGACTAGGTGGATTGGCTGTGCTAAATTGCCCATAGTGTTCAGGGATGTGTAGATTAGGTGGGTTATAAGGGATGGGTCTGGGTGGGATTCTCTGAGAGTCTGTGTGGACGTGTTGGGCCAAAGGGCCTGTTTCAACACTGTAGGGATTCTGTGATTTGGGGAAGTGGGTTGGTGACATCATTAGTTGGAGGCTGGGCTGCTAAGAATATTCAAGACTAAGATAGACATATTTCTAATTAGTAAAGGAATCAAAGGCAATGGCGGTGAGGCAGGAAAATGGATTTGAGCGTTTTCAGATCAGCTATGATCTCAATGAATGGTGGAGGGACAAATGGCTTATTTCTGCTCATATGCCTTGTGTTATACAGTGTCTCTGCATTCAGGATATTGATCAAGTCAATTCAACACCACAAATGAACTAAGAACCTGTAGAAGAGGTTATGAATTACCTCTGTATTAGAGAGGAAAATGCCTGTCAGAGCATCTTGTGGTCAAGTGATACTCTTTGAATTGTTTATTGAACTAATACCAAATTCTCCAACATCTTATGATTTTTAAATAACAAAATAAAATAAATCTGAACTGTTGTCGGTAAAATATTACCAAGTACCATTCTACAGTGAGTGAGACACAGTTTATTAACAAAAGCTTTTGGGAGAAGCAGGGACCTCAAAGGGGCTTCACCAAACTTCTCAGCTATTACAGACGATTTCAAAGATTATATACATTTGCTGTCACGCACCAACCCCCCCCCCCCCACCCCCCAACACCCCAAGTCATGTACGCAGTTCTTCAATCTGTTCCTGGCGTCTTGCAAAGCAAGTGACGGTTAGCGCTTCTATTGTTGTCGGGACAGGATTTGTTGTTTCAGTGGATGTTTCATCTTGATTGTGTAAAGTTCGATCTAATGGTCCTTTGTGTTGTTGATCTCTTTACTTCTCCCTTCAGTAAGTTAATGTCTTTAAAAGTTAATGTCTTTACTTCTTCCTTCAGTAAATCACTTTACTTATTCCTTCAGTAAGTTAATCGCTTTACTTACTCCTTCAGTCCCCCCTTGTGGTCAGAGTCATGAGCACTCATGGCCTCTAGACCACTTACAGCCATTGTTCGAATGTCCCTGAGCCACCCATCAAGGGGCGCGCAACAGTCTCGTCAGTATGGACACTTGCGCCGGGCATAATTCTGGCAGTCAATGTTTTACAGCATGAATTAAAGACAGCCAGAACAACACAGCAAGCAGCAATGATGACAATCAATATAATTAAGGCATGCAGAAGGTACACCCCCCAAGAGCCACCTAGGAACCACTCGAGCCAACCGTCCCCTTTCCCGGGGCCTTGCCTGAAGGCGTCAAGCTGTTTACGGATATCGTTAATGGCCTGGGTGATGTTATAGGACTCATCCGTAACGTGTGTTATACACTTGTCTCCTACTATCGTGCGCACCCCGCCCTGCTGGGCTAACTGGTAATCAACGGCATACCGGGTCTGCTGCGCACAGAGTCGTAACTTGGCAAGCTCTCGGTTTATAGCATCCAACCCCCTTGCCGTGCTATTTCCCAGGATGGTCAGCCCGCAGACGAGGTAGTTCCTATTTTTGGCACTAATGACTCCCGCTGCTCCCCCCAGAGACAGGGCCCCGAGGAACCCATAGCCAGGTGAGGACCCCAGTGTTCCCGAGTCCTCCCAGTCTGCACAGAATTTCTCGCTAATGGCTCGGGTCACTATCTTCCTACGGGTGTGTCCTCTCTGGGGGCACGGGACGGTAAGTGGTCCTATTGTCCCTACTGCAAAGAGGACTGGGAGGGTTGGTGTGGCTGTTGTGAAGGTCCCAATGAGGAGGAACACAAAGCCTTTCTTGGCTCGATAGCATTTGACTTCCTGATCATTTTCCTGCATGAACTGTTCATACCACCAGTTCCCTGGCTGGCTGGAGTTTCCGCCTGACCCCGCCAGTTGGTACGTATCAAATGGGTACGTCCATGTGGGTGAACTAACATGGGTCCCGTTACGCTGTCCACAAATAAACTGTCTACCTGCAGTTACGTTTAGACATCGTTGCTCATCACAAGTGCACGTAAACAGGCCTCCGTGCATTTGGCAATGCCGGCGGGAGCACTGCGTCTGCGCACAGGAGGCGTTCTTGGGGACTATAGCGTACGCGCACCCCCATCCCTGTCCTGAGAAGCAAAGCGGGTAACTTAGCGGATTTGAACGTATTGTGCCGTTCTTTCCCCAAGTTCCTGCACAATTGGGGGACTTTGAGTTTATCAGCTCTACACATCTCCCTTGTATACCTCATCAATATGTACCAGTTCGGCCCACACAGGGTGCGTCTAACGTATCTGCTGTGTATAGGCCAAAGGGGGTCCACCCAAGGATGGCTACAAACAACGCTTCAACTGACTGGGCAAGTGGGTAGCACACGGTCCGATTACCGTGTAGATGTATGTGGGTCTTGTAAAACAAGTTATCCTCTAATCCCGACACACCTGCAACCATGACAATACGGAACACCGCGACCACATACATCATCTTAAACATGTTTAAACTCAAATGGCGAAAACCTTATCTTATCACTCTACGTTAACAATGTTCCAAAGGCTATATCGCCCGCGCGAAGCTTCCCGCACTCCCGATCAACTTGCTTGGAGGTCTAGTAGAGGGTCGTTCTGTGAATCAAACATATCATTCAGGGTCTCAATTGGTGTCTGCATATTATTTAAGTTGGGACCAGTGTTTCCAGACGCCCTTCCCTCACATATCTATGCAAGCGCAAGTGTCTCCACTGATGACAACTTCATAGGAGCCATTCTATTTGGGGACGAACGCAGGTTACCCGGGTAGGGTCTTTACCATAACCTTGTTACCTGCCGATGGGACCTCGGGACAATCCTCTAATTCCCTCTGTTCATCTTGTCCTTCCTGTCTGTCCCTCACAGTTTTGCACCACGCCTTCAACTGGGCGCTCAGTTCCAGCACATAGCGTCATATTCTATCTTGGAGCGGGCCGACGTCGGAACCCCCGGTTATGATAGACACAGGCAGTTGCATTACTCTGCCGGTCATCAATTCGTATGGGGTTAATCCGGTTGTGCGGCTCATGGTAGCCCTTAGTCTCATCAGTATTGCAGGCAGGACCTCTGTCCATCATTTACCAGAGTCTTGCATAGCTTTCTCCAGGGAAGTTTTAAGGGTTCTGTTCATACACTCCACCATGCCCGAGCTTTGGGGATGGTAGGGTATGTGGAACTTCTGTTTGATGCCCATCAGCTGGCATATGGTTTTTACCACTCTTCCAGTGAAATGGGTCCCTTGGTCAGAGTCAATCTGGAGCGGCACCCCCACCTGGGGATGACTTCTTCAGCCAGGATCCTAGCTACTGTGCTAGCTGAGCAATTCCGAATCGGATACACCTCTACCCATCTGGTAAATTGGTTAATAATTACCAGACAATATGTCTTCCCATGGGATTGGGGAAGTGGTCCCGTAAAATCTATCTGTATATGTTCCCAGGGCCCCTTTGGGCGTGGCTGGTGTCCCATTCTGATCTTGATGAGCCTGCCCGGGTTGTGCTGGGCACACATCACACAACGGTGACAGTATCGTGCTAGTCCCTGCCCATGCCTTTCCACCACCATTCTTTTCCGATACTGGTGATCATGGCGTCTCACCCCACGTGGGACACCCCATGGTGTAATTGCATGAGGGTGTGTTGGACGCACTCGGGGGCCATGACCTTGTCGTTCAATCTCCAGACACCCTTTGCGACCGGTGTGGCCCCTTGTGCCTTCCACCTAGCGCGTTCTACCTCAGGGGTGTCTGCGTGTAGCTGGGTAATACTAATGGTGGGGCCATCCTCAGCAAATGTGGCTGGTAAGGGTTGGATATCCTCTGTCTCCAGGGCTGACTGAGCTGCTTTGTCAGCAGCCTGGTTCCCTTTAAAAATGTGCCGCTCGAGATTTTGTTTGTCTGGCTCCCTCTGGTGGGCCTTGACTTTCAGCACCGCAGCCTCCGATGGGAGCTCGCTGGCCTCTAGTAAGGTCTCTATAATTTGTCCATGTTTAATCAGGGTGCCTCCCGTGGTAACAAATCCCCTTCTTCCCCAAACAGTCATGTAATCATGTACAATTCCAAACGCATATCTACTGTCAGTGTAAATGTTAACCCTTCTTCCCACTGCCTCCGTGAAGGCCTGGGTCAGGGCAACTAGCTCTGCTACCTGGACCGATAGTCCTTCTTCTATCCTCCCCGCTCAGACTACTCGTAGGTCCGCGTTAACTACCGCCCATCCTGTTTGTGGCGACCCATGTACATATTTCCGAGAGCCGTCCACAAACAGGATTTCGTCTGGTGCCTCCAGGGGCACATATTTTATCCTACTTTCTTCTACCTCATCGTCTACATTCCCACATTCGTGTGGCTCTCCATCTCCTAATATGCCTTCTGCTGGGTTCTTCCGGGTGTCCCGCAAAATGGTTATGGATTTGGTAGGTGGCAGGAGGACCGCTTCCCACTTTGCCCTTCTCATGTTAGAGACGGACTGTAATCTCCCCGTATTCAACATGTCTACCAGGGTGTGTTTGGTATGTAAAATAATATTCCCTGTCATTACTATTGGCTCACTAACCCTCACGGCCCATGTGGCACAGTCCAAGGTGGCTATACACCTGGGTAGACCGTTCGCCACGGGTCCTTCTGCAGTAGAGTAGTAATCTATGAGTCGTTGTTTGTCTCCATGGGCCTGGGTCACCACCGCTGAGTAGAATCCTCCCTCATTATTACAATAAATGTGGAAGTCTTTACTAGCGTCAGGCAGTCTCAGTCCTAGGGCTGACATTAATTCTGCTTTTAGTTTTGTATAAGTTTCATCTTGTTCAGGCCCCCAATCCACGGGGTCCGTGGCTGGTTTCCCCCCTTTTACCAGTCATTGTATTGGTTCTACCAATTTGGCAAACTCAGGGATAAAATTCCTGCAGTAATTAAACAAGCCCAAAATTTTCCTCACACCACGGACTGTCACGGGTCATGGCATTTGTTGTATAGTGGTTTTCCTATCTACAGGCATTTCTTTTGTGCCTTGGGAGATCAGATGTCCCAGGTACAGGACCTTAGTTTTCCCTATCTGGGCTTTCTTCGGACTTGCTTTAAGACCCTTGTCCTCCAAGCGTTTCAGAACTAGGTATAGTGTCTCTTGGTGGCCAGGTTCGGACTCCGAGGCCAGTAAGATGTCATCTACATATTGGAGTATCGTGCTGCCATAGGGCAGTTCGATTTCCCTGAGTATATCGCTCATTGCTGGTGAACGATGGCTGGGCTGTTATGGAATCCCTGGGTGGAGTCGGGTCCACGTGTACTGCTTGTCCCCGATGGTAAATGCGAACTTATCTTGGGAGTCACGATGGAGTGGGGCAGACCAGAATCCATTGGCAATGTCCAGTACAGTAAAGATTTTGTGGGCCGGGGAGAGCCCGTTCAAGATTGTGGATGGGCTAGCCACGATGGGGTGCAACTTCGGTGTGACCTTATTCAGGGCTGTGTAATCAATTGTGAGTTGGTAGCTTCCATCAGGTTTACTCACTGGCCAGGTGGGGGAGTTGGTGGTACTTGTGGTTTCTCGGAGAATTCCCCTTTCCACCGGCCCCTTCAACGATTTCCACAACTGCCCTCCTAGCCTCCGGTTTGATGGGGTACTATTGGTATGGTTTATGTTCTGGACCTTCTACTACTATGGGATTGATTTTAATTAGCCCGGTATCTAGTTTAGTTCCTGCCCATACCCCTGGGACGGAGGTGCAAATGGCGCCAAACCCATTGTCCTCCAATTGCCAATCACGTCCTGTCGCAGATGCGGCTTGGACAATTTCCAAATGGCTTGCATAGGCTCCCATTTTCTCCTTTCTCCCATTGGGACGGGGCCAAATTAATTCGCCTTTCCCGCAATCTATTAGTACCTCATATTCTTTCTTCAAATCGTTTCCCATGATAGTTCCTTCATTATTTTTACATACATAAAATCGCATTGGTATATACAAATTATTAATTTCCACCAAAGTGGTTTCGCTCAAGTACGCCGGGGTTTTTTGTCCGCTAATGCCCTTTACATAGATCATTTTGTTAGTTGTGGGCAGGGGTAGGTCAGTGATGGATATGGAGGCTCCCGTGTCCACCAATATCTCACATTGTCTGCCCCCTACTAGTGCAGACATGTAAATCCTACCTTCCTTATTACCTGTGCCCATGGGGGCTGCCGGACGTCAGGCCGTCTCCCTTTGAGAAGTTGTGGTTGTTGGTTTACCATGTTTTCCCCAACAGGTGCCCTCAGAGTGGCCCCTCTTGCCGCAATGTTGGCAAGTGCTTCCAGATCTCCCTTTGTTCTGTTTTGGGTCTCTACATTCCCTGGCAAAGTGCCCCGTCTTGCCGCAGTTGTGACAGGTGGATTTCAGTTTTATTTTTGTCATGGCACCTAAGTTTTCTTGCTTTATTCGAATGGGAGGTCTTTCCCCCATCCCTTCTTTAATTCCAGATGCCCATTCTTCCAACTCGTCATAATCTCTGGTGGCAATTACCCCATCTTCAGGATTGCCTGGTTAGCAGGTGATAACTCATCTTTGAATGTCTGTATAAATGCCCTATCAGTACAGTTTGTATCTGGCATCCCTGAACATTCTTGATATACCTTGAACAATCATTCCCCGTATTCAGATGCCCCTTCTCCCTTCTGTTGTTTTGTGTTTGTGATCTGGGACCAATTGGTGGGGGCATTTCCCAGGACCCGTTGGACTTCAGCTTTAAAGCGGTTAAAGGGTTCTTCTTGTGCCTCTGTCTCAGCTGTTAATTCTACGGCATGAGTCCACCGTCCACCTCGGTAATCATATTTAGCTTGGTTTGCGGCGTCAGCCTGACCAGAACCGTCCCCCATTAACCACCATTTGTCCTGCAGGCAAGCCGCTCGGACGAGTTGGTGTATAACTCGCAAGGTGTAATTGGTGCCTCACCCAAATAGTGTCTAATTTGGTCCAGAATTTAGCATTGGCGCTTCTAGGTTGTAACTTTCCCAGGGACGCCAATATCTGTTGTCTTTCTTCTGGTGTGAAGGGCTGATATCTAGCGATTGGGGCTGCCAGGGTCCCGCCCCAGGTTACCAGGGCGAGGTTAACTTCCTCACTCAGACTCTCCTCTGGGGCAGTGGGCCCTTCCCTGGGATGGTATGGGGGCAAGGGTCCCCACTAACCCTCTGCTAAGAACTGGTTCCTTTTTTCTAATTCCCTAATTCATGATTCTAGAATCCTTATTTCCTCTGTCCACCTCCTTGTGGATTCTGATGTTTGCCCTATAAGGCAGGCCAATTGGTGTACTAAAAGGACTGCGGTTTTCTAAGTCCTATCTTTCTTCTGTCCTAAGAGCCAATCTCGCTGTGGTTCTAGGGCCTGGGATGGATCCCATCCCCCTTTCTCATCTGTTTCATAAGTGAATGTCTATCTGTCATATATTGGTTAATGAGAGACCCCGGGGGTTCCCATTGATCTTCCTTCCCCGCCATGATAAATGATAGGTTTATACTCATGATCTCCCCCGATCTCTCGACTGCGTTTAACCCACCGGCCACATCCTGTTCGTGTTTTCCCACTGGCCGCGTCTCACTCGGAGTTGTTCCTATCGGAGTCTGGCAATACCTATTGTGGGAGTGATCAAGTCCCCGTATTCCGCTTTACTACTTTCCCTGGCGGTTTCACACATCACATTCGCACTGTGCGTTTGAGTATCACATCCCAGGTACCTCTTCTCCAGTCTCTATGCCCACTTTAGAGTCCTGACCTTCGCGTGGGGGAATCCCCTCTTAACAACCTGTTCAGGCTGCACGTTAGAGACGGGTACCTCCTTGTCCGATTTTGCTCAACTCAAACGACAGACAGTCTCACATTCACACTCAACAGATCATTAAACTACTGTGGTCCAACCCACTTAACTTTGTGTTCGGTATCCTGTCCCGGTGTCCGGGCCATGGCCACACTGTCCGGGCTGTAGACAGAATCCTGCCGACTATGCCAATTTGTTGTCGGTAAAATATTACCAAGTACAATTCTGCAGTGAGTCAGACACAGTTTATTAACAAAAGCTTTTGGGAGAAGCAGGGACCTCACCAAACTTCTCAGCTATTACAGACGATTTCAAAGGTTATATACATTTGCTGTCACGCGCCAACCCCCCCCCACCACCCAAGTCATCTACACAGTTCTTTAATCTGTTCCCAGCGTCTTGCAAAGCGGGTGACGGTTAGCGCTTCTATTGTTGTCGGGACAGGATTTGTTGTTTCAGTGGATGTTTCATCTTGATTGTGTAAAGTTCGATCTGAAGGTCCTTTGTGTTGTTGATCTCTTTACTTCTCCCTTCAGTAAGTTAAGGTCTTTAGAAGTTAATGTCTTTACTTCTTCCTTCGGTAAATCACTTTACTTATTCCTTCAGTAAGTTAATCACTTGACTTATTCCTTCAGAACATATAATTTTTGATGTAAATATTGCCACCTGCCACAGGACAGGGGCAACTAGGGATAAGGAGATGGGAAATTGCATCAATAACCAATCGCTGCAGTTCTAAATTTGGTACTTACAAACTTGGAATAGAATATAACTTGGCTTGAAATCAATTTTTGTTGTTAATGGACAAAATGGTTTAATAAAAAAAAACTCCCATTTGATCATCTGCCACCTGAATAAAATGGAGTTATTTTGTTTTAATTGGTTATCCAGATCCTTGATTGATGAAACTGTCGTCATTCAATATCATTAACATGTAATGCAGTAACATCTGGGTGCAGGGCTGGATGAACACAGCAGGCCAAGCAGCATCATAGGAGCAGAGAGGCTGACGTTTCGGGCCTAGACCCTT
>NC_063361.1:18175086-18206138 GCF_021869965.1 Rhincodon typus
CTCGGATTCTCCAGCATCTGCAGTTCCTACTATCTCTGATGCAGTAACATCTGTTGTTCACACAGTTAGAATTAAATGTAGAATTATGGATGTTTTTGACAGGGATAGTTACTCCATTCGCAAGGGTGTGCTTTTGCAGACTTTGCAGAGAGAATCAGAATAAAAATCTGTGATTTGACATGAACATCAACTTTGTAAGCAAAAAAACTGAAAATATGTAAATAATATGTTAACAATTTACAGTTTTCTGATGGTGCATGTCCAAATCTTGTGCTTTCAAACTTTGAAGATTTCTTTGGGCTTTCATGTATTTATGGGTTATGAGCTCCATTACAAGTGTTAGAAAAATGCTGACCTTGTGCATGAGAAGCCTATACTTGTATTGCAATTTTTGGAGTATTTGTTTTCACGTGTCACATGCTTGAATTTGATTTGAGTTTGCTGCCTCTTTAGGGGCTCTGTTAACTTTTGCAAACTTTCTAGGTTGGCATATATGTCAAAAACATGACTATACCAAAGCAATGAAGAATGTCTGATCTTAGCAAGACATGAGACCTTATTTATGTTTTATATCCAAAATGCAGCATTACAAAGAGAGACTACCTGAAATCATGTAGAACGGGGTTGGAAGCGGGAATTTGGAAAAGGATGAGTTAATGGTAGTTGTCTTTTCCCAAGAATGGGAAACTTCAAGACTAGGCACACATTTTTAAGGTGAGAGGAGAGAGATTTAAAGAAGACACGAGGGGAACATTTTTCACACAGAGGATGGTTCGCTGTGGAATGAACTTTCTGAGGAAGTGGTGGATGTGGGTACAATTACAATGTTTAAAAGACTTTTGGATATGTACACGAATAGGAAAGGTTTGGAGGGATATGGGCTAGGAGCAGGCAGGTGGGATTAGTTTAGTTTGGGATTATATTCAGTTTGGACTGTTTGTACGGAAGGGTCTGTTTCTGTGCTGTATGATTTTATGACTCTATGACACCCAATATATCAGAATAGAGAGGACATCTAAGAATAACAGACAAAAACTGAACAATTTTAGCCCTTAGACATAGATCAGATAATATGAAATGTTTGTATCCAACCATAAAAGCCACAGAGTTCTAGTTGCAGATAAATTACTATACATTGCTAGATGTCCTCCAGCTTTTATGCACAAGATGACATATTTTACTTTCAGTTCAAGACCGACATTCCACAACAAGATCAAAGAGAAGGCCAGATGGCATTTAGCACAAGAAAAGTCTAATCTGATACACTAACATCACTAAACAAACACTTTAATTCATTTCATCCAACTAGTAGAATTGTTCAAATGTTCAAAACTATCTATTTTGAAACATCCCATTTAAACATTACAATGAGAAATTACGTCAGTCAAAACATTTGCTAGATTTAAAGTTAAAATATTGGGCTGAATCTTATGCTTTTTTGTCTAAATTCAAGTTGCATCATGTTTTTGGAGGGTTTTTCACCACAAGGCATCAGCAAGTTCCCTTGTCCTGTCTTACTAAACTCACTTATTCATTTTCTATGCCACCATACAATATCTCACACGTTAATTTCTGATCCAATTTGCCATGCTCCAGTCCTGGAACGACTTGCCACTCTTGCCACTTTTGGAATTCACCAACATCCCTTGTACATGGGTTATCATTAGAAGCCCATTGTGGACTCAGTTAAGCACTGTCAGTCCTGAGCTGCCCTACACCAGTTGCTGATATTTCCCCTGAACATGGCAGCCAGAGGGAAATCGGTGCCCAACTTTGCTGGCTGTTTCCTGGAGGTCGTGCTGGATGATATAGTACTGATGCAGGATTTCCTCATCCCTCAGGACAAGCTGAGGAGGCCACAACACATCAGCCTGGTCAATCATGTCAGCCTTGTCTGAGGCTCCTATCCAGGTAAAAGCTGTCTCAGCCATCTGGAGGAATGCTCAAGACTGTAGGAAGAAGATTAATGACCTTCTCCAATCCACCAGCGTAAATGCCAGCATCTTGTCTCACGCTCATTTTGTCTCTTCTACCATACCCAATACCCTCCAAGGTTCATGCTGTCTCACTCTAACTATTGACTGCAACATCCTTCCCACTTACTCTCAACCATCTCAGTCTCTGACACTACAAACCCTGTGTATCGTCTGTGTTGCCTTCACACTTGCTCAGGACACTTCCAAACCTGCACTGTCAGTAATAGCTATGCAATCCAATTTCATCTCATGTAATACCCGCCTTTGTCTCATTTCAGGAGAAAAGCAGCCCGCAAAATAGCCAAAAATGTCAAGGCAGGGTGTATGCTACCTGTCATTCTGATGTAGGAGTAGAAGTAGACCATTCAGTCCATCAAGACTTGTCCGTCATTCAAAGATTTTGTCTGGTTCATCTGGTAATCTTCAACTCCACTTTCCTGCCTTTTCCTAAAACCTTTGATTCCCTTACTGATTAAAAATCTGTCCATCTCAGCATTAAATATACTTAATGACCCATTTTGACAAAGAATTCCACAGATTCACTACTCTTTGTGAGAAGAAATCCTCCTCATCTCTATCTTAAATGTGTGACCGCTTATTCTGAGATCATGCCCTTTAGTTCTATACTCTCCCACAAGGGGAAAGAACCTTTCTGCATCTACCCTGTCAAGTCCCCTAAGAATCTTGTATGATTCAATAAAGTCACCTCTCATTCTCCTAACTTCAAAAGAGAATAAGCCCAACCTATTTAACCTCTCCTCATAAAGTAGTCCCTGCATACCTGGGATCAACTAGTGAATCTTCCCTGAACTTTCTCCAATTCCAGTATATTTTTCCTTAGATAAAGGGGTCCAAAACAGTTCACAGTCTTGCATCTATGGTCTGACTAGTGTCTTGTACAGTTTTAGCAAAGCATTTTAGCTTCCTTTTATATCTATTCCCTTTTGGAATAAAGGCCAATATTCCATTTGTCTTCCCTGTTACCTCTTGAACTTGCTCCCGATGTGGCCTCCTCTACATCAGTGGGACCAGACGCAGACTCAGGGTCCGTTCTGTGGAGCATCTGCGCTCTGTATGCCACAAAAGACAACATCTTCCAGTTGCCAACCATTTTAACTCTCCCTCCCACTCCGTTATTGACATGTCCATCCTGGGCCTCTTCCAGGGCCACAATGAAACCATTTGCAAACTAAAGGAGCAACACCTCATATTCTGCCTCGGGGCCTAAAGCCAAATGGCCTTAACATAGAATTCACCAGTTTTAAAATCTCCCCAACCCCAGCCTCGTCTCACATCCAAACCTGCATCTCATCCTCGCCTTCTTGACCTGACACAACCTGTCCATCTTCTCTCCCACCAATCCATACTAACCTTCCTGCCGACCAATCCTCACTGCCACTACCTGCATCCAACCTATCAACATCCCACCTACGTTTCCCCAGCCCCACCCCTCCTCTCTATTTATTCCCCAGCTCCCTTCCCATCCCCATTTCTGAAGAAGGGTCCCGACCCGAAAAGTCAACTTTCCTTATCCTCTGATGCTACTAGTCCTGCTGTGTTCCTCCACTCCACACTGTGTTGTCTCTGACTCTATCTTCGGCAGTTCTTGCTATCTCCTTGGATACTGGCTTTCTGTGTTTCATGGACGGGTCTCTCAAATCCCTCTGTTTTGTCATTTTGTTTTGCAGCCATTCTCATTTAACTAATATTCAGCTCATCTAATCTTCCTGCCAAAGTGCATCAGCTCACATTTTCCCACAGGATATTCCATCCATCAAGTTTTTGTCCATTCACTTAATCTGGCTCTATCACTCTGCAGACTCTTTGTGTCATTCTCACCATTTGCCTTCCCACTTATTTTTTTGTGTCATCCACAAATGTGGATATAGTACATTAACTTTCCTCATCCAAGTCAGTAATATACATTTTAAATCATTGTGGTCCCAGTATTGATCCCTGTGGCATATCTCTAATTACAGGTTGCCATCCTGAAAATGACAAAACCCAACTTACTGTCTCTATTAGTTAGCTAATACCCTTTTACCTTATAACGTGAGGATCCTGACCCTGACCACCCAAAGCAGGGCCTCGACTGGTATTAGAAGCTGCCCTTGACTTACTGTGCTGGGAACCGCAAAGCAAAGACTATTTCCCTTGGCTTGGCTGAGTCCTACTGATAATCATGACAAGCTTCTTTCCTTTGTGTCTCTGTCAAACTGCACAGCAAGATAGCAACAATATGAGCCTCTTATCTCTAGCTGGGGGGGGTCAAAGCACAATAAGGCAAGGCAAAGAAATGCAAGATAGGGATGCTGTGAGATCCAGTTAGGCTTAGAATGAGTGAGAAATTTGAGGGTAAACAAAGAGTCCAGATATGCAGTCAGATCCAGCCCATGGGCTGGATGCATGGCCTTGAGTGCATGATATCCATGCAGTGGCCTTATAATGGTAGCTGACAGTGCAGAAGCATCCTGTAAGTGGATCTGAGGCATACCATGAAGTTTCTTAGAGGCTAAGATATGTCAGATGCAAATGTCTGTGGATGTGACCGATGCCCATTGAGTGTGTTGTGAGATTTCAGTGCCAACATGGAGTTCATTCAGAACAAATGATGAGTTGAATCTGTCATGTACCTGCTTTGGTTTCCTTGTTGAGTTTTTCCAGAGTCTAGCTTGTTTGGTGAGTATGGTAAGATCGGAGGCTGAATATTAATGAGGCAATGTGTGGTATTAACAAGGCAGTTAACAAACATTAATCCCTGTCAATTGGCATCTTGCCGGTGCCTAGCGAGTATCTCACCACACTGCTTGTGAAAAGAATAAAATATGGAGTGAGTTGCTCCCAACATTGAGATGCACATCACCACAACTATAACTGGTTTCTGTCACACACCTCGCCATAGCCCATAATGTTAAGACCCCATGAGATTCTGCCCATTAAAAACTAACTCTCCTTTACAGTCATGTGCTTATATAGGATTTTATGAAAAATTTACACTGCATTTACCTCATTCCTGCCTGTACTATAAATAAACATTTGAGGATGATAAATGAAGTC
Organism: Rhincodon typus; assembly: GCF_021869965.1. Taxonomy (NCBI): domain Eukaryota; kingdom Metazoa; phylum Chordata; class Chondrichthyes; order Orectolobiformes; family Rhincodontidae; genus Rhincodon; species Rhincodon typus. The sequence continues at coordinate 18,180,120 of NC_063361.1, forward strand.
TGGTCTCTATGCTGTAGGAAAGACATTGTGAAACTTGAAACAGTTCAGAAAAGATTTACTAAAATGTTGCCAGGTTTGGAGGGTTTGAGCTATAAGGAGAGGCTGAATAGGTTGGGGCTATTTTCCCTGGATGGTCAAAGGCTGAGGGATGACCTTAAAGAGGTTTATAAAATCATGAGGAGCATGGATAACGTGAATAGTCAAGGTCTTTTCCCCAGGGTAGAGGTGTCCAAAACTAGAGGGCATAGGTTTAAAGTGAGAGGGGAAAGATTTAAAAGAAACCTAAGTGGCAACTTTTTCACGCAGAGGGTGGTATGTGCATGGAATGAGCTGCCAGAGGAGCTGGCGGAGGCTGGTGCAATAACAACATTTAAAAGGCATTTGGATGGGTATATGAATGGAAAGGGTTTAGAGGGATGCGGGCCAAATGCTAGCAAATGGGACTAGATTAATTTAGGATATCTGATTGGCATGGACAAGTTGGACTGAAGGGTCTGTCTCTGTGCTGCACATCTCTATGACTCGAAATAAAACAGTCTAATTTTTCTCATATTCTGAATTCTTATGCTTTTCTAATGAAAAAAATGTCAGCAGTTAGATGGAGACAGCAAAAGCCAGAGTCAGTATTGTGCACACCTCAGGCTTCAGGAGCTATCTTACAGGTAATCTGTAAATTTACATATGTTTTTGTTTAATGGGTAATAACACAGTTCAGCAGGACAATGCCTAAGGCATATTACAAACTTTGTGTAAATCCGTGGCATAAGTAATCTTATCCTAAGGGTACACTTTTACGGTGTAATTTCAAAGTCTTTAACTTTGAATACAATCAGCAATTAAAAGGGATACTACAGCTTTAGTGAAAGCTTAAATAAATTAAATCAGTCTATGTGGACCCCTAAAAGACAATTAGAAACACTCACTATAATTACCTTACTGTATACTGACTTTTAAAACATCACTTAGTTATCTGAGCATTGATCTTAAGGTTATTTTATTAACAAAGTTAGTCTTATCATCACATTAGACAAAGTGCTCAAGTGTATTAGATATTGATATATGCAACTCCAATATTGTAACAGCCACAGGAAAAATTCTTGAGGCTAATGACACTGATAGCTATTTTAAAACACTAGTAATTAACTGCTTCAATGAAAAGTCATAGTTTTCCAGAGCTAATTCTGCAGATTACCAATAGTATTTGGCTATTATTGTGAAAATGGCTTGCAGAGCTTGTAGATTAAAATGGTTCCCAATTCCTGTAGGAATTTAAGGGTGCAGTTAAGTTGCCATTTTACTCCAAATGAATTATAGAGGATTTTTGTTTTTGGATCTTAATGAATCAATTTTGTGAAAGAGAAACACGTTTAACCTATCTCTTGGAGTCATTTTAAAAAATAACGTACTCTGTGGATAAAGGGAAAGTAGTAGATGTACTATACTGAGATTGACAAAAGGCATTTATTAAGGTGCATGTCAAAAGTTTTTGGGGAAAATAAACATTCATCATGTGAAGCATAACATTTTGGCATGGATAGAGATGTTTTCTAATCAACCTGTTCAGTGTTCAGTGATTTCTGAAGAAGGGTCTAGGCCCGAAACGTCAGCCTTCCTGCTCCTCTGATGCTGCTTGGCCTGCTGTGTTCATCCAGCTCTACACCTTGTTATCTCAGATTCTCCAGCATCTGCAGTTCCTGCTATCAGTGATATTATAACACATGTTTGGAGCAGGTGAGACCTAAACCCAGATCTCCTGGTCCAGAGGCATTGATACTACCACAAGAATCACACAAGAATTGCCACAAGAATCCCTCCTTGACATTGGAAAGAGTTTGGCTAGCTTACAGGAAGCAGGGAGAAATAAATTATAAATTGGTTATCAAGACGCAACAAGTGATGTGCCATAGCAATCAGTGCTGGGGTTACAAATGTTTACAATTTGTATAAATCACTTGGATGAAGGGACCAAACATATCATTGCTAAATTTGCTGATGACAAGAAAGTTAGAAACATGTGCTGTGAAAAGGGCAAAAGGAGGTTACAATAAGACATAGATATTTTCAGTGAGTTGCCAAAGATTTACCAAATGAAGTATCATTTGAGAAAATGTTATATTGCTAATTGTGGCTGGAAGTATAAAAATGAAGCACATGGTGTGTCCCTGATTTCGGAAAGTCCGACTTATGTATGTTTATACTGATGAACACAATATCATCCAGGGGTGTAATTTTAAAAACCTGGCGTACAAATATTTAATGTACTTACAAATGGCTCCTTGTATTGCCCCACATCGTGTTCCAACTTTCGTACAAATTGACTTATGAACAGACTCCAGAGCAGAACCTGTTCATAACCTGGAGACTGCCTGGAATATCAAAAAGGTGAGAGACTGCAGAGCTCTGAGATACAAAGGAATCTAGGTGTCCTAGTGCATGAATCACAAAAAGATTAATATGCAGGCACAGTAAGTAATTAGGAAAAATAATGGAAAGTTACTATTTATTGTGAGAGAAATTGACTACAAATGTAGAGAGGTTATGTTTTAGTTATAGTCAGCATTGATGAGACTGCATTTGGAATATTGTATACAGCATTGATCTCATTCATTTATTGAAGAATGCCTGGGCCATAGTTCAGAGAAGGTATACTTGATTAATACTTGGAATGGACAGGTTGCTTATGAGGAGATATTGGACAGGGTAGGCTTGCATATCTTGGATTTTAGAGGAGTAAGAGGCAAACTGATTGAAACATACAACATATCGAAAGCTAAATAAAAGGCTGTAGATACTGGAAATCTAAAACAAAAGCAGAAATTGCTGGTGAACGTCTGTAGGTTTGGCAGCATCTGTGGGGAGAAAGCAGAGTTAATGTTTTGAGTCCAACGACTCTACATTTGATCCTCAGGGCTCTTGAAAGGCTGAATATGAACAGGATGTTTCTTCTTGTTTGAGAATTTAGAACTGGGATTCTTTGTTTCAAAGTACAGAGTTTCCAATTTAGGACAGAGATGAGGAGAGTTTGTTTTTCTCTCACAAAGCATCATGAGTTTTTGGACCTCTTTTGCTCAAAGATCAGTAGAAGTACAGTCTTTGAATAGTTGCAAGGCAGGGGCAGATAGATTCTTGATAGCAACGGAGGTGAAAGGCTATTGATTAATTCATTGAATGGGCAAAACATCTGCAACTACACTTCAATGTAACCAAATCTGAGATCATTCACTTTGAATTTAAAAATAGTAAAACAGAGTATGTACTAAAATAAACTAAAAACAGTGTAGTTCGAAAGAAAACTTTGTTTCAGCCATAAACAATGATCACTAAAATGTAATGAACAGTTTCAGACAAATAAGCTATACAGTTATTTGAATGTTTAGAATAGAATAGCCTTTATTATCACATATACTCAATGAGTATAGTGAAAAGATTAAACGTTGCCAATTACAGTGCCAACTTAGATTAAAAAAAAGTACCTAGGCACAGCTTCTTTAGTTACAAGAAGACAAGAATACAAGCAGGTAAAAATCCCACTGCAGCTGAACAGATCCCTGGTCAGACCAATATCAGAGTACCATGAACATTTCCAGGCACCACACATTAGGAAAGATACATTGACTTTGGAGGAAGAGCAGTGATGGTTTACAACAATGGGAGCACTATAAATCGAAACATGACACCAAACCAAATAGGGAGATGTTAGTCAGATGACTAAAATTGGGTCAAAAATGTAGGTGATAATGAGTGTCTTAAAGGAAGAAGATGAGATTGAGAGATAGAGTTGTAAGTAGGATACTCAAGGTATGAGGAATAAGGAAACTCTTTCCTAGAATGATACCTGTTTTCCAAGTGTTAAAGTACAAGGAGAGATTAACAAAAGCCCCAATCCCTGGAATTTAAAAGATTTAGGGATGATTTAATGGACAGTTCAGGTATTCAGGGAAGCAAATCATTTGTTCGTCTGTTTACCTCATTTATTCCAATTGGTGAGTCAAGAACTAATAGATATCATCTAAAAAATGGAGCAAGCCTTTTCAGGAATTCAATTAAGTCTTATGCCTTTGTGCAAAAGGTAGCAGAAGCTTGGGACACTCATCATGAATTATTAATTTCAGATTTGAGGTTGAAAAGTTTTTGTAGACCACAGGTTATGCTGTAGATCAACCATAATCTCAAGAAAAGTCAGAATAGGTTTGAGGGAAGAAATGAGCATATCTATCTAATTCTAAGGAAATAGCTAGTATTGAAACTCCGAATTTAGTCCTTGATCAATGCAAACATTTTCTTCCATAATTGTATTTTCATTAACAAAAGCATCATCATATCTAGCGGAAATAAATATTTAAGCACCATCGAGATCACATAAGATTTTCACTGGAATAGAAGAATTTTACAGGAGGGGTTAATTCAACACTGTAAGTAAAAACGTATCTTGCAGCAACTTTGTATCCTCTGAGAAAATAGTAGAATTTTGCAGTGTTGTTTTCCATCTTTTCTTTGATACAATGCTGTTAAGTTGCTTTAAGGTGATTGAATTTAGAAAAAAAAACCAAAAAATTGTATCAAAGTACTGTGCATGTGAAACAATATTCCCAGTCACTGAAGTCTTGAGACCATTTGAATTTGATGCAGTTGTAATTAAACTTTGATCTGTGACTGCTTCAATCATGTTAATTATGTTACCCAAAAAGTTCTAACAACCAGGTGTTAGATATCTTCCCACATGATAGAAGTCACCAGGCAACAGTGTGCAAACTCCAATTTTGCCTTATTCCCTGTGATGTCCCGTGGGATTTGTTTTGATGTATGTACAGTGAACCTTGATGATTACCATGTTTTGTTTCCATTACAAACAATAGTTGATCTGTTAAAACTGGTAAGCATTAATTTTTTTTAAGAAAACATGCAGAATTGAAAGGATTCTGTGGTAATGCAGCATTTGAACTTCAACACAAGATCCCCAGAAGCGCTGAAAGCGGAGATGGTTCTAGATAGGAACCACCTCATTCTTGGATTGTACCAAACTGGAACTGAGAGCCAGCTGTATTCCGTAGAGGAAGATAGAAATAGTCTTGCTGACTAAACAACATTGGAGCAGCATCACTGGAAACTTTCGGGCATGTTATAATGGGCATGGGAATGGGCTACCTTTCAGCTGGTGAGGAAGGGACAAAATGAATAACACTTTCTCATGTTAAAAACAATAGAATAATGGAGCAGAACGATCCTACTGCCAGCATAACAGGCACAGTTTGAGGCCAGAGTCAATTTCGTAATTGGATCTCATTTGAACTTCTCATTTTCATTGTGTTTAAATTGCTACCTGGCTTTATTTTTCTTCGGCTGCTGAACCGCGAAAAGGCTCATCTGTTGTATCTTCTGCTCCTGCTCCCAAGATTGTAGGATTGTTGCATATATGAGACCCATAGGTGTTCTATCAAGTGAACTGTATGATAAAGTGAGACAGTGATGTGAGAACCGTCAGTCTATGGGTTTCATCCATACAACTGCTGAGCAGAAAGATTTACTACTCCCATTATCCACACCCAAAACTCCACTCATACCAGAATGGCCTCCTCCAACTCACCTATAAGTTTTTTGGATATATCAGCATGTGAGTGACCCTTGATCTGCAACATTTGACCCTCTGCCCCATTATCATCCATTTTGACTCTATGATCCTTGATCTTCCCAACATTACTGTACGTTTTCCCTCAGTAACATTTGAACATTCTCCCAATAACCTTACATCGTGCAGTTGGCCATTCCATCTCTTCTCCCTGAACGTATTCACATCCCCAGTTTTAGGATAATAGTTAACTCCAACTCTGCTAGTGAATAACACATCAACATTAATGCCTGCCAACATTGGCACACACTTGAAACTAGCACAGAGTCTGTGAAGTTCTAAGAGTGCTCTCTCTCCTATTCTCTTTATGTATATAATATAAATAGTTAATTAAGGTTCTACATCTGTATGAGGACAGGCTCAAATTCTCTCTGCAACATCAGTATGATGTCACCACAGTTGATATTCCTTTTGTGATTTTAGACCCTCCTCACATCATCCTTAGAGTCTTTGTTAGATCTCATGACCCACCCTATCAGACCACACAATATTCTGACCTCAGTCTGAGCCGTCACCTATTAATTTGAACATATTTCCCCGACCCCCTCTATGATCCTCTATCAAGGATCATAGTGATTGTAACTGACCCACAGAGGCTATCATCGGACAATACTGACTTAGCTCTTTAGGCCACACAGTTCCTTCAGTATCATTGACTCCCCTTCCTACTCCACAATTCCAAGCACTGATCCCTTCTGCTATCCTCCCTCAGAGTCCTCCATGCATCTATCACCTCCGTCAACTTTGATTCATCTTTGCGGGTCCTGATCTCCCAACCTTGCTGCCAACCTTCCGTTCCCCTCCCTTGCGTTGCTGAGTTTAGCAAAGGACTCACCTCAGACTCAACTTTACAAAGCTGACTGCTGCACACTATTTTTAATCAAACATGAATCAATTTCCCTGAAGTGCCTGCACACCCCCAGCTTAATCATGAAGGTAGGACTTAATTTCAAAAATTTTCAAGCTAATTAGTATTTATGGCATGCAGACGTATTACGTGTAAGAATCCATCACAGCACAGGATGAGGCCTGATTTACCACCACCAAACTGTCAAGTTAATTTATCAGTCTGAACCTATAGTCATAATTTTCAAATAAATTCAAAAAAATTCTGTTGCTGCAAAATAATTGCATCCCACATGCAGGTTTCCATTCACTCCCAGAGTCCACGCTAAATTCAGCTCTCAGAATCAGTAACAGTAACTTCTGGATTCCTCTGCACATGTACAAATTCCAGTTGTTTCTGTCAGTTTCAGAAGAATAATGAACAAATGCTGTGAGTTGCATTGTAAAAGTGAGTTCCCATTAGTGCATTCTTTTTGAAAGTGCCAAGTTCAAGCCTTTTACTTTCACGTGGGAAAAGGTATCAAGCATGCAGTTAGCAATTCAATACTGTAAACGTGATAAGACATTAAACAATGCTAGCTCAAAAATCGAGTAGAGTTCAATTGCTTTGAAAAAAAATGAGGCAGATCTTTCCATATTTTGGCCAAGTGTCAATTTCAGGGAGATTCATGCAGTTATTGCCTCCATGAGCCTTGGCAACTTTATTCATGCAGTTGTTCGCTGCTTATTTTATTAATAATGCATTCCACATCCACAGCACCTCTACCACATAATCATGCACTTAGCCAGGGCAGAAATGATTGCTGGTGTTGGGATGTTAGGCATTCAAACAGTGAGCACCATGTTTAAACCCTAGCTGGGCACCATTTCAAATGCTGCAAGCCAGGAATTGCCATTCACAGTAGCTCCTACTTTGGAAAGTCCATGTCTGAGAGAAACAAATTGACACTCCCCCATTTTCTGACAGGTCCTAGTGCATGAGGTGGTGGAGAAGACAGCTATCCTGTTTCTCCAGGACCAAGGAATGTCAAGGTGACTGATATTTGTCCCCTTACCCTCTATGAGGAGAGAATCCATGAATTAGCCAGGGAGTATTGTGACCACTTACAGATGGATGCCAAGACCTCTATGACCCAGGAGCCAATTAAGATTCATTGTGCTGTGCTGTGCTGCCATTACCACCACAGTGAAAGGATCATTAGGATGTTCCTTCCCTATTGCACAATGCATTCTCTCTCTTGTCTTCTATAGGGGCCATTGACTTCTGCAGGGCTTTCTCCTGGCACCAGCTCCTCCTTTATCTCTGACAAAGACATAAATCCCTCAGAGGATGCACTGGAAAAGCTGTCTCCTGCACCTTTCAACAGATCATATACTATCATCTCGGTGGAGACTTTCTCACGATCAGGTTCAGACGCATTTTCTGATGTGCATTCCACTGGCATGACTCTACAGTTGGCAGAGGAATTACAGCCCAGGACTGTCAGAAATCATGCACCTGCTCAGCTCCGGGCAGAGGATGATCCCATGGTGTCAGCTGTCAATAATGAGGTGAAAATGCTCAAGTAGACGCAGGAACATTTCTCAGAGACGCATGGTAAACAGAAGTGAAGGTAGAAAGTGTCCACAAACATTATTTGTACTGTGTTGGTTCTAACCGCATGACTCCAGCTGTCTCCATAGATGAGTTGCTGCTGTCGATCAATCTGACAGGGCAATGAGGGAGCTCGACCTCTGTTACAAGTGCCCTTTCCTCACAAGGAGACGGGGTGGTGCCAGTTGGCACCCACACAGTGTAAGAAACCACACACAAGAAATCAGAAGTCTCCTGTCAGGACACTGCAGAGATGTTCCACTGCCTGTGACTCCCAACACTGGGGAAGTTGAAGCCACAAAAGACGAACTTGCATCTGGGAGGACATTGTCAGCATGTCTGGGCTCTTCAGCCACAAACCCCGCAGTTGTTATCTGAAACCTTCTGGGCAAACAGTTTCCACTATAGGACAGGCTCCCTCTGCTCCAGCTGCAGATCCCGGGACTGTACCTAGTGGGAGGGCAAAGGGAAGGTAAATCTCATGAGGGCACGTTGGTAGTACGGGTAACACAACTACATGGAATCTCACATAAATGTATTGACATATAAGTCATCACCTGTCTGATTGACTATTATTTTAGTTGCAATTACAAGAATGAAGATATAGAAGCTGCCCTTTCTTAGCACCATATAACATTACTATCCAGTGTAAAGGAGTGCTACTCTTTCTCTGGCACATAATTTGACATAACATGTTGTCATTGTTCAATGCGCGAGCAGCAGATGTTGTGGAGCCTTCAGCCAGTTATTAATGTTGACCTTTATTAAACATCAGGAAACACAAAGATAGAACAAACAAAAAATAAAGATAACTTTGCTTTTGGTACTAAGCAGGGGCTGCTTGCTTATTGAACAGCAGCAATATTACAGTCAGTCGGTCAACAATGTCTTCAACTGACTCAGACCCATTGGATGTGGATGTTTATCCTGCCTGTTTATTAGGCAGTTGAGAATTAGATGAAGATGGAAGGCTTTCCAGATTGTGCTTTAGAGAGAATATAGCAGATCCTGCCTTTATTCTAGGTGCCTACCACCTCCCCTACCAACACCTAACATCCCAACATGTTCCTTTATATGCTACAATTCCTGTCAACCCTGTCAGTTTTGAGCCTGCCCAGGCATTCCCCAGTTAACCACTGAGTTCCAGGCCTACTCCATAGCAATACTAAACATTTTAATACACTGTCACCCTCAGAGGTGGTGGTGACCATTAATGACCACCCTTCCCAAAGTGCCCTGTGTTATGGTTCAGACCAAAACCCCTCAAAATGTATTAAGAAGACAGCCTAGACCTTTTCTTATTAGATAGACTTCTCAGTTAAAATAAGGACAAAACAAAAAGAAAAGAAAAGAATTGGCTTAACCGTAACTCTATCAAAATGCTTAGAAGAATTATATATACATATATATAAACTACTACTAATTAACTGTTCCAAAATAGTAACTTCCCATATATATACCTCTGGCAAAGGCGAATTCAGTAAAATAAGTTGTCTCACATGCAATTCTAGCAGCAAGAAGATTGTGCTTTTACCTGTAATGAGAGAGGAATGAGAGCTTCCACATCCAACTTCAAGACAGCAGCAACTACTGAAAGCTAAAACTAAAAGTTCTGGTTCTGTGGGAGCTTGACCCCACCCATTCAGACTGCTTCGATTGTAGCAACTTTAAAAAAAGACAAGGTCTCACAAGATGTTTACTTTATTGGCTTTGAGCAAACTGCTCAGTACCTCTGTCTCAACCTTCCTTCTCAAAAAAAGGACAAAATACACCTTTTAAAGCCATAGTATCATTGTACCTGTGCTCCTCCTGAGGGTCTCTAACAATGCATTAACTCCTTCCCTTAAATGTAGAGTTATGCCTCTTCACAATGATTATCACCTTTGTATTCCAGCAGGCTGGGTCCAGCGGATGAACTTCCTGATTGCTGACCCTGCAGGGTCCTCTCCTGCTGGGGACTGAGCAGAATCCTAATCTCTGGCGGTCCTCAGAATGCTAGCTATGAAGCTATGATACTCAGATATTTACCAGAATGTGGTCCCAAATTTTCTAGGCCTAATGTTTTAACCAAGATAGTTTTTTTATTCACTCACAGAATGTGGCATCACTGTTCAGCACTGAGCAAATATCCGTCTACAGATCAGCACAGCCTGTGCCAGTGTCCTCTCTAAAAGGCCACTGTGCACTCGGATGAATACTGGTATTCTGAAGTTGCCTGCTCATTTCAGGACATTTCTTTAAGGGGTCGATGGCACTCAATTCTCCAACTTGGACCTGGAGATCCTAGTCCAGGGTGAATAAAGTCAGAAGTCACACGATACCAGGTTATAGTCCAACAGGTTTATTCGGAATCGCACAAGCTTTCAAATAAATTATAAATTCCAAATAAACTTGTTGGACTATAATCTGGTGTCATGTGACTTTGTCCACCCCAGTCCAACACTGGTACCTCCACATCATTGTCCAGGGTGATGCAAAGGAGGGCTGTCCCTTTCGCAGAGGACAAGTAGAGGAGGCCATGCCACATGGCAGCCTGGTCCAAAATCACCTCTTGGTTCAGTGCCATATCCACTATCTGGCGAAACAGCCAGTCATGCCCTAAGAAGGCAGCTCACCACTATCATTAAAATATTTGCCGGAAAGTGCAATGCCCACCTTGAGTACCGAACAGCATTAAAGGCCTGCATCATAGCCTTTATAGTGTGTCCTGTTCTCAATAAGTCCCATACATATAAAAAGCAATTTCTCCCTTGTCTAAGTAAATATGCATTTTCCTAGGAAATATAATCTTCAACAATCAATCCCCTCCATTCATATTTAAGCTTAATTATTTTAACATATATTTTCAAAAGGTATAAAGCATATATCAGTGTCCAACCTGGCAGCCTTTTTATAAACAAAACATTAATCCAAGCCAAAAGTTCCTGGCAGCAATGGAACATTTTTTACCTATAAGGTAAAGGTCTTTGCGCATTATTAGATCATTTTACATCAAAAACTTTTCAATGTCCAGAGCTGTAGAAGATGAGATCTACGAGTAAGATTGCTGACAATAGCTACCTGAACTATAAGGATACAAATATTCAGGGTACAGCAGAACAATGCAGAATGCTGGCAGAGACATACATGTCTACTAACATTTAGGAAATAGTGTTAGAGAAATCCTTGACTGTATATAGTTAACTTATACATTTCTTAATTCCTTCCTTTTGTTCAAAGATTAAGGACTGACTTCCAGTTTTTATCTTTACACGAGGCATAGCTAATCTACTTTGTGATTTGAATTAGAAGGTCAATATTTTCAACTGTGAGGGTAAGGTCGAAAACTGCATGTATTTTGAGCATGAGTGAAAGGTTTGGATGTCTCCTATCTATCTGGTTCTTTTTTCCCAACTCTATTAGTTCATGGCTGAAAGATGGGTCTTTTATTTTACATGGAAACATAGAACATAGGAGCAGGAGTAGGCCATTTGGCCCTTCGAGCCTGTACCACCATTCAATATGATCATGGCTGATAATGCAATTTCAGTATCCCATTCCAGTCCTCTCCCCATATCCCTTGATCCCTTTAGCTGCAAGGGCCACATCCAGCTTTCTCTTGAATATATCTAATGAACTGGCCCCAACAGCTTTCTGTGGGAGAGAATTCCACACATTCATAACTCTCTGAGTGAAGAAATTCTTCCTCATCTCAGTCCTGAATGGCTTACCCTTTATTCTTAGACTGTGACTCAGAGTTTGGGACATTCCCAATATCGAGAACATTCTTGCTGCATCTAGCCTGTCCAGTCCCATCAGGATTTTATGTGCTTTTATGAGATCCCCCCTCATTCTTCTAAATTCCAGTGAGTACAAGCCCAGTTGATCCAATCTTTCCTCATTTATCAGTCCTGCCATTGCAGGAATCAGTCTGATCAACCTTTGCTGGACTCCCTCTATAGCAAGAATGGCCTTCCTCAGGCTAGGAGACCAAAACTACACACAATACTCAAGGTGTGGCCTCACCAAGGCCCTGTATAACTGCAGCAAGACATTCTTACTCCGATACTCAAATCCTCTCGCTATGAAGGCCAGCATGCCATTAGCTTTCCTCACTGCCTGCTGCACCTGCATGCCAACCTACAGTGACTGTTCCACCATTATACCCAGGTCTTGTTACACCTCACCTTTTCCTGAACTGCCACCATTCAGATAATAATTTGCCTTCCTGATTTTGTGACCAAAGTGGAATTGTTCACATTTATCCACATCATATTACATCCGCTAAGTACCTGCCCACTCAGCCTAGTCAGCCTACAGCCTCTTAGCATCCTCCTCACAGCATATGTTGCCACCCAGCTAAGTGTCATCTGCAAATTTGGAGATATTGCATTCAGTTCTTTCATCCAAATTGCTAATGTATATTGTGAACAGCTGGGGTCCCAGAATTGAACCCTGCAGTACCCCACTCGTCACTGCCTGCCACTCTGAAAAGAACCCATTTATTCCTACTCTCTGCTTCCTGAAGGCTGACACTTCCCTATCCATGTCAATACATTACTTCTGATACCATGAGCTTTCATTTTGCTTACTAATCTCTTGTATGGAACCTTGTCAAAAGCCTTTTGAAAGTTCAGATACATAACATCCACTGATTCACCCTTGACCACTCTACAGGTCACACCCTCAAAAAATTCCAGAAGTTGTGTCAAGCATGATTTCCCTTTAAAAACCAAAAGAACTGCAGATGCTGTAAATCAGGAACAAAAACAAAATTGCTGGAAAAGCTCAGCAGGTCAGGCAGCATCTGTGGAGGAGAAAACAGAGTTAACGTTTCGGGTCCGGAGACCCTTCCTCCCTTTAGTGAATCCATGCTGTCTTGGACTGATCTTGTCACTATTTTCCAAATGCTAAATTATTACATCCTTAGTAATTGATTCCAGCATTTTCCCTATCACCAATGACAGGCTATTGAGCCTTTAATTGCCTGTTTTTTCTCTCCCTCCTTTTTTAAAGAGTGGAGTTACATTAGCTACCCTCCAGTCTATTGGAACTCTTCCAGAGTCAATAGAATACTGGAAAATAATCACCACTACATCCACTATTTCTAGGACCACTTCCTTCCGTACTTAAGGCCAGTCAAGGTGGCAGTGGAGTAGGACACTCCAACCGGAACTCTTTCATTCCTTTTGTTTATTTCTCATTTCTTTCTCTTTTTTTCTCCTTTTCCCCACATTTTTGGTGTTTTCCCCCTCTTGGTGTTCACCTCCCCCATGACAGGTATCGGCTCAGCGGCTTGTTGCAGGTCCCGGCCTGGTCTGTTGGCAGTTTGTGGAGAGTCTAGGCCTGGTCTCTCGGCGGCTATCTGTCTAGTCTCTCGGTGATATGTCGGCCAGTCTCTCGGCGGATCTTGGCAGTGCCTTGGCTTGGCATACGAGTGGATACTGCCCCGGCGTGTTCCCAAGGCACTGGGGGAGATCGGACAGGTGGTAGTTTAGCAGCAGCAACAGTGTCTATGGCAGCACCATCGATAAAAACAGACAGCTGAGTCTCCTGGAGAGTGAGATAAATGGAGAGCTTATCAAAGACTGTTGAACTTTTAACTTATTCTTTTATTTTCCTAGTTTAAACTACAAAAGACTTTAATGTAAATTATTACCTATTTCTTTATTTTTCTACTTATTCAATGAAGTAATACTTAACTTTTTAACTCTCATTTCTCTTACTATTTTGTACCTAAGTGTTTTTGTACCTTGGTAATTTGGTACCTAAGATGGTGGCATGTACAGTTATCACTGTACTCTTGTACTTCTGTACTTGAGCTCACGTGACAATAAAATCTAAATCTAAATCTACTGAAGGGTTTTAATCGAGTCTATTTCCCCAATACAGATTACACCAAAATTGGAGGTATACCGGATAGTGAAGAAGGCTGAAGAACTGCGGATGCTGTAAATCAGAAATTCTCAAAACTTTGAGGAAGTGTCACTGGATCCAAAATGTTAACTATGATTTCTCTTCACAGATGCTGAGCTTTTCCAGCAACAACTGTTTTTGATAATGAAGAAGGTGTTTGGTATGCTTGCCTTTTTTGGTCACTGCATTGAGTATAGGAGTTGGGATATCATGTTGCAGCTGTACAAGACATTGGTTAGGACACTTTCGGAATACTGCATGCAATTCCTGTTACAGGAAGGATGTTGTGAAACTTGAAAAGGGTTCAGAAAAGATTTACAAGGGTGTTGCCAGGGTTGGAGGATTTGAGCTATAGACAGAGGCTAAATAGGCTGGGTCTATTTTCCCTGGAGTGTTGGACGCTGAGGGGTAACCTTATAGAAGTTTATAAAATCACGAGGGGCATGGATAGGGTGAATAGCCAAGGTCTTTTCCCAGGGTAGGGGAGTCCAAAACTAGAGAGGGAGCTGCCAGAGGAAGTGGTGGAGCCTGGTACAATTACAACATTTAAAAGCATCTGGATAAGTACATGAATAGAAAAGGTTTAGTGGGATATGAGCCAAATGTTGGCAAATGGGCCTCGATTAATTTAGGATATCTGGTCAGCACGGGTGAATTGGACCGAAGGGTCTGTTTCCATGCTGTACAGCTCTATGACTCTATGACCAGGTCCTGGCTAATAAGGATTTCCTTCAGTTCCTCCTTCATGCTCGACCCTCTGTCTCCTAACATTTCCAGAAGATTATTTGTGTCCTCCTGAGTGAAGATAGATCCAACTGGTCTGTTATCTCTTTGTTGTTCACTATGAATTCAACTGATTCTAACTGTAGTGGACCTACATTTATCTTCACCAGTCTTTCTCTTCACATACCTATAGAAACTTTTGCAGTCAGTTTTTATGTTTTCCATAAGCTCACTCCTGTATTCTATTTTCCCCTTCTGAATTAAACTCTTTGTCCTTCTCTGCTGAATTTTGAATTTCTCCCAGTCATCAGATTTGCTGCTTTTTCTGGCTAATTTATTTGTCTCCTCTCTGGCTTTAATACTTACTCTGATTTCCCTTGTTAGCCATGGTTGAGCCACCTTCCCTGTTTCACTCTTACACCATACAGGCATGTACAATTATTGAAGTTCATCCATATGTTCTTTAAATGTCTGCCATTGCCTATCCCCCATCAACCCCTTAAGTATCCTTGGCCAGCTTATCCTTGTATCATCGAAGTTAGCTTTATTTAAATTCAGGACCCTAGTCTCAGGTTTAACTACGTCATAAGACCATAAGACATAGGAGCAGAAATTAGGCCATTTGGCCCATCGAGTCTGCTCCGCCATTCAATCATGGCTGATAAGTTCCTCAACCCCATTCTCCCGTTTTCTCCCCATAACCCTTGATAATCAAGAACCTATCTATCTCAGTCTCAAATGTACTCAATGACCTGGCCTCCACAGCCTTCTGTGGCAGTGAATTCCATAGATTCACCACTGTCTGGCTGAAGAAGTTTCTCCTTATCTCCATTCTAAAAGGTCTTCCCTTTACTCTAAGGCTGTGCCCTCGGGTCCGAGACTCTCCTACCAATGGAAGCATCTTCCCAACATCCACTTTGTCCAGGCCATTCAGTATTCCATAAATTTCAATTATATACCCCCTCATCCTTCTAAACTCCAATGAGTATAGTCCCAAAGTCCTCAAACATTCCTCATATGTTAAGTTTTCCATTCCTGGGACCATTCTCATGAACCTCCTCTGAACCTGCTCCAGGGCCAGTACATCCTTCCTGAGATATGGGGCCCAAAACTGCACACAATACTCCAAATGTGGCCTGAACAGAGCCTTATAAAGCTTCAGGATTACATTCCTGCTTTTATATTCAAGTCTTCTCAAAATAAATGCCAACATTGCATTTGCCTTCCTGACTACTGACTCAACCTGCAAGTTTACCCTGAGTGAATCCTGGGCTAAAACTCCCAAGTCTCTTTGCACTTCAGACTTCTGAATTTTCTCCCCATTTAGAAAATAGTCCATGCTTTTATTCTTCTTACCTCACACTTTCCCACGTTGTACTCCATCTGCCACTTCTTTGCCCATTCTCCTAACCTGTCCAAATCCTTCTGCAGCCTCCCCACCTCCTCAATACTACCTGTATCTCCACCTATCTTTGTATCATCTGCAAACTTAGCCAGAGTGCCCACAGTTCCTTCATCTAGATCATTAATGTATAAAGTGAAAAATTGTCGTCCCAACACTGACCCCTGCGGAACACCACTTGTCACCGGCTGCCATCCTGAGAAAGACCCTTTTAACCCCACTCTCTGCTTTCTGCCAGACAGCCAATCTTCTATCCATGCTAGCACCTTGCCTCTAACACCATGGGCCCTTATCTTACTCAGCAGTCTCCTGCGCGGCACCTTGTCAAAGGCCTTCTGGAAGTCCAGGTAGATAACATCCATTGCTTCTCCTTGGTCTACCCTGCTCATCACTTCCTCAAAGAATTCTAGCAGATTTGTCAGGCATGACCTCCCCTTGATGAAACCATGCTGACTTTGTCCTACTTTACCATACACTTCTAAATATTCAGAAATCTCATCCTTTACAATGGACTCCAAAATCTTGTCCATAACCAAGGTTAGGCTAATCGGCCTGTAATTTTCCATCTTTTGCCTTACTCTCTTTTTAAACAGGGGTGTCACGTTAGCGATATTGCAGCCCTCTGGGACCTCCCTGACTCAAAAGATTCCTGAAAGATCACCACTAACGCTTCCACTATCTTTTCAGCTATCTCCTTTAGAACTCTAGGGTGTAGTCCAGCTGGTCCAGGTGATTTATCCACCTACAGGCCAATCAGTTTTACTAGCACATTTTCCCTTGGTGATGGCCACCATGCGCACCTCTACCCTCTGACTCTCCTGAATTATTGGGAGATTATGTGTTTTCCACCCTGAAGACTGACGCGATGTAATTATTCAGTTCTTCAACCATTTCCTTGTTCCCCACTACCATCTCTCCACCATCATTTTCCAGTGGTCCAATGTCCACTTTTGCCTCTCTTTTGCCCTTTATATATTTAAAGAAACTCTTACAGTCTTCATTTATATTACTGGCTAGCTTACCCTCATATTTAATCTTCTCCCTCCTTACTTATTTTTTTGTTGCCCTCCATTGGTCTTTGTAAGCTTCCCAGTCCTTTGGTTTCCCACTGCCCTTCACCACATTATATGCTTTCTCTTTTGCTTTTGTGCTATCCCTGACTCCCTTCATCAGCCATGGTTGCCTCATTCTCCGTGTACCATGCTTCTTTTTCCTAGGGCTGAATTTTTGCTGCATCTCCTGAATTACTCCCAGAAACTCCTGCCACTGCTGTTCACTGTCTTTCCTGCTACGCTCCTCTTCCAGTCAATTCTGCCTAGCTCCTCCCTCATATCTCTGTAGTCACATTTATTCAGCTGTAATACCGTTACCTCTGATTCTATCTTCTCCCTCTCAAATTTCAGAGTAAATTCTGTCATCTTATGATCACTGCCTCCTAAGGGTTCCATTCCCTTAAGCTCCCTTATCAAGTCTGCCTCATTGCACAACACTAAATCCAGTATTGCCTGTTCCCCTGTAGGCTGCACCATGAGCTGCTCCAAAAAGCCATCTCGTGGACATTCCACAAACTCCTTTTCTTGCAATCCACTACCGACATGATTTTCCCAGTCCACCTGCATATTGAAATCTCCCATGATCATGGCGACTTTGGCATTCTTACACACTTTTTCTACCTCCTGATGTCACTCTCCATCTTAATGAAGAATCCTACCATATTATGGTCTTTCTTCCCCAAAGGATCTCACACCAAAAGGTAGCTACTTAATCCTCTCTCATTACACAATACCCATTCTAGGTTGGCGTGTCTCTAGGTTGGTTCCTCAACATATTAGTCAAGGAGACATTCTTCATGTATCACTCATACATTCCAGGAAATGCTATCAGTTTGGTTAGTCCAATTACTATGTAGATTGAAGTCACGCACAATAACTGTTGCACCCTTACTGCATCTCTAATTTCCTGTTTGATGTTATCCCCAACCTCAGGATCTACCATTTGGTGACCTGAACACAACTCCCACTAACAGTTTTTTCCCCATTGGTGTTCCGCAGCTCCACTCATACCGATTCCACATTGTGTAGACTAATGTCCTTCCTTACTATGATATTAACCTCCTCCTTAACCAATAATGCTACCTCACCTCACTTTCCTTTCCACTAATCTTTCCTGAAAATTGAATGCCCTTGGATGATGAGTTCCCATCCTTGGTCACCCTGGAGCCAGGACTCCATGATCCCAATTACATCATATCCATTAACAACTTTCTGTGCAGTTAATTCATCTACCTTGTTTTGGGTAGATTGGAGCATGAAGCTTCTTGAGATCTTCAGAATTTTGAACTGTAATCATTTCTAAAAATGGGGTAAATTAGTTTAATAATAGCTCAGCATCAGCAGGGTGTTGGACTGCCAGGTTACCCTTTAATATCTATTCTGTCATTTCATCCCACCATCTGACCAATCTTTTCCAGATGTGCATTGCAGCTGTCACTGGTATAGGAAGGTGGAGTGTGGAAGGATCACAATCTTACAATCTAGACAACAATTAAGAGTTTATTTTTGAATTCTTGGGTTAAGACACACAAGATCTTTAAACAAAGTATATCACTGGACTGTAATACACAAATACAAAGAGATTGGGTGAGTCTAACATCTTTCGACAACTATGTGAACCTATCCAGATTTGTAACAAATCTTATATATTTATTGATTTGTAGGAGCAGCCAATTAGGACAGAGAGTTTACCTGTACTTAGTAGTTCGTGCTTCTAGTTCTTTTCCTCTTTTCCAGGTCCTACATTGTCCCAGAGGTTTTGTCGTGCTATGTTAGAATCCCACCCTCTGACCAAAAATTCTGGGTTTACGTCCCACTACAAAATTTGATGGCCAAAGGAGGTTCATTTGTATCATGGCCAAACAGGCTGAATGTCAATGTATAAAACCTTTCAACAAATGTGAGTGACAGTCGGTAAGAATGGGAGAGATTCCTGATCAGGCACGTGAAGAAATTGGACGTCTACTATCAAAATGCATGTTGCCACAGCAAAGCAGAATCCTTGGGAGCCACTTAGCTCAATTGAATGGACAGATCACCCATCCAATTGATATCAACAGCAGATGTTTTGATCCCCGTTCTGGATGGGGTAGATTTGTGAGTTAGCTCCTTGTCCTACCCTTATGGAGATTGTGCATTGTGGGTCAGACATGCCTGTTGACACAGAACTGAAGAAGAAGATCCTTTCCTCATCCCCAATTTTTGTGTCATTATCTGGAGAGGGTACATCTTCACCCATGTGCTCATTTTGTATTTACAAGTTTACACAGAAGGTTTGGACCACTTGCTGCACGAACCTAATGCACTGGAAAATTGCCACCTCCAGTGCTTTTGTAATTGTGATGTTAAGAAACAAGGTTCAACAGCAGTTGATTTCTGAAGAAGGGTCTAGGCCCGAAACGTCAGCCTTCCTACTCCTCTGACGCTGCTTGGCCTGCTGTGTTCATCAGCTCTACACCTTGTTATTTTAACAACAGTATCCTCCTCCAAGCCAAAATGCCAAAAATTGAAGTGCTAATTATTCAAAACCAATTCCACTGACACCAGACTCACAAAGCAACTGTTCTCTTTAGAACATGGTTACAGCATTACACTCCCAGGCGGAGAACAGAAGTGCCTGAGGAATGTTCTCAAAGCATCTCTGAAGTGGTCAAACATCTCCCCAAACTCCCAGGTATCCCAGGCTTATGAGAAGTTGAGGTGACAAAGAATGGAAAAACCTCCAAACACCTCATCTACACAGTGCTCCAAGAGCCACTTGCCCTGTAGGTGACAGAGTTTGGAATGGAACCAAGTCATCATCAATTGCAAAGGATAGCTTTAAGATGTTTTGTCTCCATCACTTGTGTGCATGATCAATGGCAGACTGCATCCTGTGTAATTTTGTAAAACCTTAACTATCATGGTTTGCCTATAAATTGTTCCCAAATGTAAATCCAATCCATTGAGTATGTCCTTTTAAAGCACTTCACATAATTCAGATATCATCTTTTGATTCAGTAGGACTCCTTTGAACACTATTTACTACCAGTCATCAGAGAAAAACAAAGATAATTTTGGGAGTGCAGCTGTCATTTTCTGAATGCAAAAGAAAATCAACACTTTCTGAAAAAGCTGGGATGAGTTAAACAAATAGTTTCTACTGTTTGATATTGTTTTCAAAGCACCCAGTTTCCTGATGAGATAATTCTGCTCCTTTGTAATAACTAAGCTTGTTCAAAACAAGAAAAAAAGGCTGGACATTTGGAATATGACATAAGCATGGTGTTTCAGCATATGATACTAATCAGTGTTTTTTTAAGTAAATTTTCATTTGGAGGAAGATTTCATGCTGCTTCAGAGAGGGTGTTGAGTGATTCCACTTTGACGGCATCAGTAATGCTGACCAGCCACTCTTTGTTAAATGACCTTATCTTGGTCTCAGAGCTAACCCTATTGACTCAAACATTCTCTGATTTCTGTTCCAACCATCCTTGAAACTTTTCTGATGAAATAGATGCATGAAACTCCCAAAATAGCACTGAACAACGAGAGTTAAGTGATAAGCTCCTCGAAACCTGTCCAGTTCATTTCACAAAGGATCCTCAAAGTCTGCAGTTGTCTGACAAACTGTTTGCTAATTCTCTAGCTTGCTTTAACATGATAAAAGTCTTGACAGTGTAATGACATAAACTGATGATGAGGCAGCAGTCTGGCCTTTGCATAATCAAGTATTATCAGGAGACATTTCCGATTAATTAATAAACATTCAACAGGTTTTGTCAAAAAGGTTATCAACAAATAACTTGCAGCAGCAAAGTGGTAACAAGTTAGAGGAATGTGCTTCATTTCATATTTCTTGACATCCAGTCTAAATTTATTTTCAGGCTGACTTGATCCACATTTTGGCTTTGAATCAGTGCTTTGAATATACTTCCTTGTTACTGTTTAACACCTTGTAAGTAGGTTGTTCTTTGCAAGGTTAAGCAGCCCAGTTACTCTGCCTTCCTTTGCAGTTCAATAGACTGCTGTTGAGTGCCCTCCTTATGTCTTTCCCTTCCACTGCTTAAATATTTTCTTCCAAATTTGTAATGAATTCTGATGAAGGCCAGTGTTGTGTTTAATTTCAGAACGACATCCTGCAGCTTGTGTGCTATGATTTGATAATGAGTTTTCAAGTTCTATTACCTTTGTTTTTTGCTGCAGTATGGTAACTTGACATACCAATGCCATGTCCCCCAATAATCCCAAATTGTTTAACGTTGCATTAGCCAAATTTCCATCATTCACAATATGTGTCATCCATGTTTTCTTATTTTATTATGGGTCATCATTTAGCTGTCCTTCTTTCTACAAGTCAATACTTAATTTGAGTAATTTCACGAGTTCTGCAGAAAGGTCACTGGACTCGAAATGTTGACTGTTATTTTCTCCTCAGATGCTGCAAACTAGCTGAGTTTCTCCAGCAATTTCTGTTTTTGTTTCTGATTTCCACCATCCGCATTTCTTTGTTTTATTAAATTGTTGCTTGTTACTGATGTGTCAATCCTAGATGTTGCCCAGGTCTTGCAGCAAGGTGGAATGGGCTGCTACAATACCTGAAGAGTTTCTGATGGTGCTGAACACTGTGCAATAATCAATGAACATCCTCACTCTGACCACATGATGAAAACTGATGTAGCAGTTGAAGGTCATTGGGACACTAGGAGCCCCTGCCCTTATGCCCAGGGACTAACATGATCAACTTTTAATAATGACAACCATCTTCCTTTGTATGTAGTATGACTGCAACCACTGGAGAGATCTATATCCACCCCCACCTTGATACCATTGACTCCACTTTTGCTAGGATCCCTTAATGTCATACTTAGTCAAGTGCTGCATTGATGTCAAGGACAGTCTCCAGGATCGAGGACAAGGGGTATGTCAAAGGCCAATTACCAGGCTCGCTCGGGGACTCTCTGTGCTCAAGTCAGGAGCCAGATGTCTGGGCCAAGAGCAGGGCATGGCCCATGCTTTCTGTCCCTGCCACTGGCAGTCTCACCTTTGAAGTTCATCTCTATTGTCCATGTTTGGACTAAGGCTATAATGAGGTCAGAAGATATTTTGTTGGTTGAGATGAATTTATCGTGCTTTTCATAGACAGGACATAAGTGGGCAATTTTCTGCATAGCTAGTTGGTTTTACATATCTCCAGGCTAAGACTGTCTCTCATCACCACCTTTTTAAACTAAAAAGTGTGTATTTCTTCAGTCTTTTCTCATAACTCAACAACTGTTTTGAAATCAGCCTCCTGGCTCTTTTCTACACTGTTACCAGGACCTGAATGTCTCTCTTGTGTTCAGCAATTGGAACTGGACACAATCACCAAGGAATACTTTGAACACAATGCTGATTTTTCAGGAGATGAACACGAAGCTAAAAACAATGAGTTTCAAATGAGAACTTGAAAACAATAGTCACGAAATTGAGAGAAACTTGTGTCTGGACAAAATTCAAATTCAAAAAATGCATTTATAATATAACTCTCTTTTTCAACTGGAAAACCTATTCAGGATTAATGCAAAATCCTTTCAATGCATTACTTTTCACAACCCCTACAGCGCAGAAAGAGGCTGTTCAGCCTATTGAGTCTGCAACAACCCTCAAAAGAGCATCCCACCCATCCAAGGCCCCAACTCTATCCCCAAAACACCATGAATAAAAATGCAAGCAAAAATAACTAAGCACAAGTCTATGAACTGAATACTGATTTGGAGTTCAATCCAATATATCACTGCAAGCATTTTATGAATCAGCACTAGACATCTGTCCACTTTAATATTGAAGGCTATGTGGGTGAGTTGGATTCTCTTCCTTTTTTATATTTCCCAATATTAATATTAAGCTTGCAATTTTAAGATGGGATAAGAGGATGTAGGGTAACCAATTTTCAAATCTGCTTCATAATAGTGTTTAGAACAAAATACATACCTGATTGGCACAGTGCAAACAAAGCTGTGCCTCGTTCACACAGGCTTAAGTTTTACTTTCCTTCATCTAATCTCTTAGAAAACACATTTCCTTCTGGTGACACATCTGTACTTCACTTACACTTTAGTATATCCATCTCTGTAACATCATCCAAATGTGATCCAAACTCAACTCATTTGCTGCTGAAACCTTTATCCATGTATTTGTTACCTCTAGATTTCACTGAATGTTCCTGGCTGCCTCTCATGTTCTACCCTGCATAAACTTCATCCATAAAGCTGCCGTCCATGTCCTAACTTACATCAAGTCTCAGTCACCCATCATCTCATCCTGACTGACCTGCTTTGCTTCTCAGCGAAGCCACACTTCAATTTTAAAATCATCACCCTTGTTTTCAACTGTTACATAACTTTGGTCTTCTCAACCTCAGTAATTTCCAACCCCACAACTCTCAAATATTTGTCCTTCTCTAATTCTGGCCTTCCCACTTTTAATTGCTGCAGCATCAGAGACTATGTCTCTCAGCCACCAAGACTCAAAGGTCAGATATTCCCTCCATAGGCCTTTCATCCTCTATCCTTCTCTTTCAAACTTTATAGCATTCCTAAAATCCTACATATTTGACTAAGCTGTTGGTCAGTTGCCTTAATCTCTCCAATGGATTGGTGTCAAAATTTGCTTTATAACACTCCCGTTTAATACTTTATTGTGTCAAAGGGACAATGTTAATGAAAATTGTTAATGCTGATATAAATGCATGGTCCAGCACTGAATAATAAATGTCAGAGATTAATGTGTATTGAGATGTCCACATGCAACGTATTTTAGCACATTGTCACGGCTTCAGTTGTTAGATTCGAATCAGACAATATTGCTGACATGGAGACATTGCAATTGTTGCTCATTATGCAAATTTACACTGACATTGAAAGTCATGGTCTAACAAAGGCAGGAGTGTAGAGTTCATTCCATTTCTCACAGCAATGTGGATTTTTTACACTTCTCTCAAAACCTATTCCAATGGCTTTTGAGCAACATTGCT
The DNA here is from genome assembly GCF_021869965.1 of Rhincodon typus. Lineage (NCBI taxonomy): Eukaryota > Metazoa > Chordata > Chondrichthyes > Orectolobiformes > Rhincodontidae > Rhincodon > Rhincodon typus. The sequence continues at coordinate 18,204,252 of NC_063361.1, forward strand.
CATTTTGCATTGGATTGAGGACTGTTTTGTTCTGTGCTCCACAGCCACCAGAAAATGCTTTGTAATTGCTTAAATTCATTTCACTTGCAATCTTTCTCATTGGCAGAGTGAGCTAACACTTGCCCACCAGCTTTGTGCTATTTTCCAACACAGTTTCTGGAAGTGAAAGGGTTTCTGGAAGTGAAAGGGTAAGTGTTCTGTGCCAACCAGTCCTTCATTGTTCCAGAATTTTAATGCCTTGGAAAAAGGAAATACTTGCAAGGATATGACTCAAGCACATTACATGTTAAGTCAATTTAAGCATGTTGTTATCAAGGATGTAGTTGCCTAAGAGAAGCATACACAAAAAAGGATTCACTAACTTGAAGGTAATGTAATTTTAAAAGCAGTTCCTCTGCAGTTTGGATGTGTAATGTACTGAAATGTGAATGATTAAGTCTTATCTTGCATGATTTTGATAATGCTGTTACATGTTTAATTCATTACTTGAGTCACAAAGTGGTAGCTAATCAAATCACAATGGAATCAACCGTTTTCAACATTCAAAGTACAAATGATTGGACTCCTTACTCACAGGATCTAAAGGTATAGTATTTGGCGTGGGATGAGATCACATATTATTGTAGAAGAATCTTATAGCAATGATGTGATTTGACACAGAATGGGTATTTATTTTACAGAATTCATTCAAGTCCTGGATGTGCATAATATATCACATTTAGGTATGCAGTTCTACACATTCAAGGTTGAAAAATAAAAACTCACATAAGACCATACGATTTAGGAACAGGAGTAGTCTATTCAGCTAACTGAATTGGTTCCACCATTCAATGATAACATGGCTGACCTGATAATTTAAAACTCTATTTTCCTGCCTTTTCCCTATAACTCTTAATTCCCTTATGATTAAAAATCTGTCTCTCTCAGCTTTGAATATACTCAACAACCCAACCTCAACAGTCCTCTGTAGTAAAGAATTATGCAGATTCACTACATTCAGAGAGAAAAATTCTCTTGATGGCCACAGACCTTCTTAGCTTGGAACTATATCATCATTCCTTCATTATTGCTGGGTCAAAATCCTCAAATTCCCTTCCTACCAGCATTGTGAGTGCCTCTAAACCCCGACATGTGATGTCTACTTGAACTGCTATGCCTTTGGGGTTTGGGAAATAACAATGCTGTTAGGAAGTGAGTTCCAGAATATTGATCCAGTGGCAGTGGTGATACAGTACCAAGTCAGAATGGTGTGCTTTGGAGGCAAACTTGCAGGTCATCATTTTCCTATGCATCTACTTCTCTTGTCCTTCTAGATGATGGAGATCACACATTTGGAACTTGCTATCGAAGGAGCCTTGGTGAATTATTGTAGTGCATCTCATAGATGGCTACCACTGTCCATCAGTGTTGGAGGGAGTGAAACTTAACGGTGGTGGATGGAATATCAGTCAGAGGGACTGCTTTGTTCTCAATGGCACAGAGCATCTCGAGTATTGTTGAATTGGCAACCATCCAGGCAAGCAGAGAGTGTTCAATCACACTCTTGATTTTTGCCTTGTAAATTTTGGACAGACTTTGAAGGATCAGCAGTTGATTTACTCACTGAAGAATTCCCAGCCTCTGAGCTGCTCTTGTCATCACAGTATTTACATGGCTGATCTAGTCAGTACCTGGCCAAAGGTGACCTCAGGATGTTGAAACAAGGGAGAGTAAGACCAGGCAGTCTGAAGTGGCCAACGGCAAGAGCGAGAGCAGGCAGCCCGGGGCAGCTGGTGGTAAAAGTGGGAGCAGACAGCCTGGGGCAGCTGGTGGTAAGAGTGCAAGCAGACAGCCCAGGGCAGCTGGTGGTAAGAGTGGGAGCAGACAGCCCGGGGCAGCTGGGGGTAA
>NC_063361.1:18206148-18213728 GCF_021869965.1 Rhincodon typus
GGGCAGCTGGTGGTAAGAGTGGGAGCAGACAGCCCGGGGCAGCTGGGACGAGGTCAAGCCTGAAATGGGGAAGTTCGAGCCCTTGTGAGGAGTCCGAGACCAGTATGGCATTCACTTCTGGACTGTAGTGTTGAACTGTTAACTGTGTTTCTTTGTTTTTCTACTTTTTAGTAAGAAGGACTTTAATGTTTAACTTTTAACTTTGTTTTCCTTATTTTTCTGCTTTGTAACTAAGATCCTGTATGTTGGTACCTTTGTACCTAAGATGGCACCATAAGTTGCAACTTGTAAACTTTTCTCTGTACTTATGTTGAGCACATGTGACAATAAACCTAATTCAATTCAATGGTTGTGAATGTCACGGGATGATGGTCAGATTTTCTCTTGTTGAGGTAATCAGTGCCTGGCACTATGTGGCACAAATATTACTCGGCATCTATCAGCCCAAATCTGAATATTGTCTTGATGTTGCTCAGATGGACATGGATTGCTTCAATTCGTGAGGTTTATAAAAAAAAATCCTTACTGTTATGTAATCATCAGTGGACACATTCCCACTTCTAACATTATGGTGGAGGGAAGATCATTAACGAAGCTGCTGAAGAATGTTGGTTCTAGGGCACTGCCCTGCAGAATTCCTGCAGTCCTGAGCAGGTTATCACTGAAAACGTGCCAGTTGACAGCATTTTTGACGATGCTTTCCATCAATGTGATAATTGTGTTTCAATTGTCTAGGTGATAATTGGTTGGGTTAGTTTAGAATATATTGCTTCACCAAGAAATTAAGAAAATAACTAATAAGCCTCAGCTCCGTTGTTTCCCTCTTTTTGTTCTTTCTTTCCAGTGGCTTCCAGACTCATTTGTAAGATTGCCATTCCTGAACGGCTTGTCATCAGTTCCATCCTCCCTACTTTGGCAAGGATAACTTTGGATTTATCTGATCTTTATCCTGTACTAACATGACAGGTCAAGTGCTCAATTGGTCAACGACACTATTTTGATCTTGTGTTCCTGACAATTTACCGATCAAAAAAATTCCTGATGAACCGTAATGTTATTTGCTCTTTTTGTCTATGCATGATTTTATGTTCCCATAAGTACTTTTTACAAGATAAAATCCCATATGAGAAATATTATTTCAAAAAAAACTGTAAAACTGGACTAGATGAGGTGACTGTCACAGGAGCTACATGATGGATTAAAATGCTTATGTCTTTTGATACATTTTGGCCGCCACAGTTCAATCACAAGATTTTAAAAAAATACAGGAAGCACCTAAATCAATAACACAAGAGAGAAACATTGTATTTTGCCAGAATTTTTTAAGGAATATCTCAATATCTCTTTTGTGCTAATCCCTTTGGTAAGGATAATTTCACAGCATCAATGTCAAACAGAAATTGCCTTACCTTAAATGCTATTCAAAAGTTAATTACTGCAGGCAATTTTGATCCAATTTGAAGAGAAAAGGAGAAACACTCAGACAGAATGAAAATTCAAACAGTGCTCATAATGTTTGCTTAATGACAAAGAATGTGTTCTATCCATAAGCATTCCCAACTTAATACTTATATTGGATCATAGATTGTAGCTGACAATTCAAACAATGTTAGCATAAGAACTGAGTGTTGAAATCATTGCATTTGTTTAATGCTAGAATTCTGGGTGTTTTGAATAAGAAGTTTTTTTTTCTAATGGCTTGAATGATGTAGAGGAGTGATCCTCAAGAGGCAGCTTAATGCACCTTGGAACTTCCTTGGAGCTGAAAACTTCTTGTTTCTTGCATTTGAGTGTGAAATCAACTTTTAGAATCACAGAATGATTCCAGCATGATGGAAACCATTTAGCCAAAATTTCTGCCAGTGTGGACAGTTTCTCTCTATTGATGGCAGCACAGTGACTCAGTGTTTAGCACTGCTACCTGATAGCGTCAGGAACCTGAGTTCGATTCCACCCTTGGGTGATTGTTTGTGTAGAGTTTGCACATTCTCCCTGTGTCTCCGTTTCCTTTGGGTGCTCCAGTTTCCTACCACAGTCCAAAGATGTGCAGGCTAAGTGGCCATGCTAAATTGCCCATAGTGTTCAGGGATATGGAGATTAGGGGGATGGGTCTGGGTGGGATGTTCTGAGGGTCAGTGTGGACTTATTGGGCTGAAGGGCCTGTTTCCACACTGTAGGGATTCTAGATACTGATTTTGTATAGACTCTATTGTCCTATGGATCACAGCTAGCATATAAGTATACCTTTAAGAGACACATTCAAGATAACCTACCATGTAATCTGAGGGTATAAAGGTCCCAGACTTAATTCTCACTGGGCCATTTCAAGCATGACACTTTGGTGAAGGCATGTTACTCTTTGTAATTGAATATTTAACGTAAGCCCATACACTGAAATGTGGTGATTGTAATTTTGTCTCTACGATCAGATGTAATGAACATCTGTTGAATCTTTCAATACCACTTTAGCCATAACTAGTTCTTATATTCCAGGAGCTAACATAAGCTCAGCTGCAAATACCCTGCTGGAGGCAAAGTCCCCACACACCACAGTGGCAGTTCAGACATTTTTAAGCACATTAAGATTACTTCAAAGTTCTGAAGGTAAGAAGAATAAAAAAGGCCTAACTCTTTCAACAAACACCCTGTTTTGTAGTTTTACAAAAGCTCTCTTGCTTCATTGCTGGCTGTTAAATTTACTTTAGTTCTGTTTAATTTTCTTGAAAATCTCTCTAAAGGCATACTGTGACCCCATTGTAGGAAATGAAGTCGAGTTTAGTAAATGTACATGTGGAATATGTATTGTGCACATTTCACACTGCAGTGCACCCATGATAAATAGTGCATTCCTGCCCAAATTGTATATTTTAAAATCACACAGCATTACAACAGCAGTATGATCACTTAATTTTTAATTTTATGAATCAGGAAGCAAATTCCACCCATTTAATCATATGTTTGATTTATAAGCAAATCTTTTAAAAACAATTATCAAAAGGTCTGCTTGGCTATCCAGGGTGAATAAGTCAATTTTCAAATTAAGTCTTTGGTTCTATGGCAGAAAATTTAGATAGGATTCTGTAACATTTTCGTATGAATTCCCACACTTGCACGTCTTTTTGATGTAATGTTCCATTCAATCTATTTTTCTCTAAAGCACTATGTTTGTTTTACATTATCAAGTGCTCACAAGAGCTAAACTGCATGCAGCTTGGAAAGGACATAGATTTGAAACTTTACTGAATAATTGAGATACAGTCATTGTATTTGGCTGAGAGTGACAGCTAAACTTTCAGATAAATGGCTTATTGCACATTTGCAACACAACCATATTCCTTGAACTTGTGCAGTGATTACATTATAGCATTTATCTACATCAAAAGAAGAGATCAATCAGCATCTTATGATTTTTCTTATACCAGTTTCACAGGACTCTTGCACTAAACTAATAGAACAGGTGTAACAGTAGTCACATGGTTCAAAACATTTGTGTTACTTCAGTGTCTGCTTTCTTTCTAGCTTGAGTTTCCTATGCTGTTACAACTTAGTAGCTTTCTATGCAGAAGGAAGCTGTGTTTGCGGAATATTTATGTAAGGAATAGGTATTGCAATATGAATACCCTATCTCAAACTGTGCTTCATTAATCAAGTTTGAATTTGAATTATGTTTATTGTCACATGTACTCACATGAGTGCAGTGAATAGTTTAGCAAGTTACTACTTATGGTGCCATCTTAGATACAAAGGTCCCCAAGTACAGGATTTAAGGAATAAATTAGAAAAGTAGAGAAACAACAAAAAGTTCAGCATTACAGTTCTTCATGCAGACCGTGCCAGGCCTTGCCTCCAGTCCGTACTGGGCCTTGCCTCCAGACTGCACTGGGCCTTGCCTCCAGACTGCACTGGGCCTTGCCTCCAGACCATGCCTCCAGTCTGCACCAAACTCAACCTGGGGCTGCCTGTTCTCACAGTCGCCTTGGTCTGCTTGTTCTTGCCACCACCACAGATGCTGGAGGACCTCATTCTCTGCCACGTTGTTCTCGCTCGCTCCATGAAGGCTCGACTGCACTGCGCTGGGCTCACTCTCCTCCATGCTGATCTCCTCTGCAGTGCTTAAACTCACCCTCCAAAGAAGGTAAGTGGATTAAAACAAGAAAAAAATACTGAGAGAAGAGAAAAAAACAGTAAAAGCAGTCGGAGCAGATGAGCTCTTGGCAGGAATTTGCACACTGCCCTGCTACTCCATTGCCATCTTTAGTCCCCACTTAAGGTACAGAACGATGCAGCATATCTTTTGGCAAAATCCTCTGGTATTTGGGTCGTCAGAACTGGACATCCAGCCAGAGATACTTGGCAGAACTCCTGACTTACATCGGAATTTATCCAAGAATTTGAATATATTATTAATAATTCTCCTGCTATCTGAACTCTCTTCAAATGTCACTAACTCTGCGTTCGAGTGGAGGTCTTGGGACAATTCGATGTACTTACCTTGATAGTTAACAATGAACTGTCAAATGGATTAAAGCCTTGTCTTCTACTTGATAAATCTGCAGTTGAAACCAGCCTTGCAATTGCTCACATTGACCCTCTGAATCGCTCTGAATTACCCACCCTGATGACAACACACTTCAACCTCCACAACTAGCACTCCATCCCCCAACCACTTCCCACTGACCCTACCTGATTTGACTACCCTCCTAAACTGACCTGGCTACCTCTTAGAACTAACCTACTCCCCAGCCTCTGTACTAGACCCTGAACTGATCACATCAGATTAAACTTGAATAGAAGTGACTAACTCCAACCTGTCAACCATCCCAATCTGACCCAAACCATCACGAACCAACTTACCAGTCACCACGCTACCTAGTTATCCACCTACCTACCTTATCCACCTCCCCACCCCCTCACCAAACCACCTATCCATGATCCACCTTACCCGTCTCACCCACCCATCCACTACACTCAAATTCTCCCATCACACTTCCCATTCACTCACTCAACAACTCATCCATCCAGTCATCTGGTCTCACTCAAACTGGACATTCAATATTCTTCAAGCATGTATGCTGTAAAAAGTGGACATCTCTGGCTTCCCCCATCTCTACGCCACTTCAGAGTCCCCTGTGGTATGCTGTGCACCACTTTTCTGGTATGGCCAGGTTCAGAGGCTCCTGAAAGAATACAGAGTGGTGTTGAGTTGGGAGAATTTTTGAGTAGTATGGCAATCTGACTAGATCCACGTTGCTAGATATTATCAAGAATTTATTAACCACCTTACAGATGGCCACACTTCTTGTCCAATTTAATTTTACATCCTGCAGTCTGACATTCGACTCATGCTAATTTTGGCAAAAATTTCATTTCACTGTGGATTTTAAAAGTGTAAAATTCTGTGTCAAATTTGGCCTGCTGTGCTGTAATTACTGGCTCTGGCAAGGCCAGGTCATTTCTGGTTAAAGAAACTTGGAGAGAGTGTGGAAAATCTGGAAAAATCCAAAGTTCCTCCAGAAGACCAAAGACCATCCAAACCTGCTTAAAACTACCAGGTAACAACCTCTTGTAGAAGGATATCTCTTATTTGGAAGAATTCAATAAAGGCATTTACTGCATGAGCCTCAGCCAGTACCACTATTATCTGGGAAATTAATCAACTTTTGTCTCCAATGTTGTTGTGCTCATGCACAAACAGAATCTAATCCCTTCATTAATAAACCTGAATCAAATAGCCTGTAGTAGATTGGTCTGAAAATGTTAACAGTGAGGAGAGTCGTATGGACTACCCACCCTGATGAGGGACCTGTGGCAGATTAGCTTCGAATCTCAATGGAGAGAGACTCAACATCTGACCCTTTGCAAAGTCTTTGTGAAATGTTTATTAGATCAATGTAACCTGTAACTAGAATCTAATAAACTGTGTCCTGTTAACTACAAGAAATCTTCTAGTTAAACCATTCCTGTACCAAATTAGACCAATTAGGCCGGGTTGTTTCCCACACTTAATGATCATGGTGGCAGCAACTTCATCATGAGCAGGAGCTCATACATCTCCATGAAGTGCCATGCCCAGACAATATCACTCTTGAACCTATGATCCTCTAAAGTAGAGACCAAGGCCTTTGAACCTAGCACTAAAATGCTTTAAACTTGGTTTTCATCCTCTGGGGCTCCTCCATACCATAATTCTCTGACTACAATCTAAAGAAGAAACTAAAGCTGGGCACTTTATTCTAACTGAGGGCTGACTTTAAAAAAAAGCATATACTTAATTGGCCTGTTAATAAAACAAACTTTCTAAAACAGTTCCTCTCCTGTTAATATAAAAAAGTCCGAAGTTGACAGTTCGGCCACTCTGGGTTTTGGTTATGATTGATCATTGTAACTGCCTCTTTTGGAACTTCAGCCTCTTCCCCCAGCTAAAAGCTTTGCGGCTGCCAAAAAAAATATTTGTTTACTTCCTGATGCTGCTGTTAGCCAAAAAGCCTTTGGCCCGCAGTGCTAATCTTTGTACTTTGGCTCCCAAAACCTTCAGTTCTGCTCTGGCCCCTAACTGCCTTTCTTGATGCAAAATTGAATAAAATTCTCCCCTGCTGTTCTGAAATTATAATAAAGCAGAAGAATAAGACCCTATGGTACATCAGAAGTCATCCAGCCTACCCTATTGATTAGTTTTGGTATTAATCATGACAGTTTTTCATAAATTCATAAATCTATGTGCTGTTGCATTATTTCTCAAAATGCCACTGTGAACTTTCCCAGAGCAGTTTGTATCATGTGGTCCGTTTGCAAGCTCCAAAGTCACTTTTTGATTTCACTGAATTCATCTGGTCTGTATTTTCATATTTATAGATTCATAGCTTCACTCTGTTAGAGGTAGATGGTCAATTCTGACCAATGCACCATGATAGTAAAAATCATGATAATCTATGGATGGTTGATAAAGTTTTAGTTTAATAATTTAAGGTTTTCAAATGATTTAAATTAATTGAATGGATTGTATTTAACTATTATGTCTTGCCTTTTAAGATACAATGATGTAGAGCAAAGCCATAATAGCTACACAGTTATGGTATTGTAATATGAACACTGAAGAATAATTGTGTTTTAATTTTTACGGATCATTTCATGTTGTGAAAATATAAACAAACTGCTTCTTTCACACACAGAATACTAATTACATCACAGGAACATTGGGAAACCACTGAGGAAATTTCTCCTCTGGTTAGAAAAGAACTGCAGGCATTAGTCTCGGCAAAGTTAATCTGTAAAGAATTCAATGCTCTTGCCTTCCTATCTCACTGAGAAAAGCCTTCTTGTTGTGAATTATGCAGATTCACTCGAAGTCTATCTAATGTGTACTGCTATTAATGTATTAAAAATCTTGATTATTGGGAGCACTCCTGGGCATAGACCGTATTGCCTGTTATGGATTTAGGTCTCAATTTTGTGTCAACATTTCCTGAATGTTTTGTGGTGTAAACAGTCACTGTTATTACAGGGATAGTAGGAACTGCAGATGCTGGAGAATCTGAGATAACAAGGTGTAGAGCTGGATGAACACAGCAGGCCAAGCAGCA
>NC_063361.1:18214128-18264113 GCF_021869965.1 Rhincodon typus
AAGGTTTTCTGAAGAAGGGTCTAGGCCCAAAACGTCAGCCTTCCTGCTCCTCTGATGCTGCTTGGCCTGCTGTGTTCATCCAGCTCTACACCTTGTTATCACTGTTATTACAGGCTTTGGCCACTAAAGTTTCAGAATTTCCCATCCTGACTGCCTTCACATCTTGACTATGAGCAAAGCCTAATTTTCGTTGATTGTCTAATGAAGAAGTTGAAATAATGATTTATATGATATTTACTGTATTGCATGCATGTCTACATAAATGTAGGTTCAGATCACTCAATGTTCTGCATTTAGTGACCGTCAGTGCTCTAATAATGCTGATATTGTACTACTTCAAAGTGTTTATTACTTTTTCTTTCTCCCACTTCTCTGATTTTTCTGAGGGCACATAACTCCTGAATCACTAGATTCTGCCAGCAAGTGCTGAGAGCTGCTGCTTTGTGACTGCCTGCTTGGTGTATGAGAGAAGCCCTTCCCTTGCCTTTCAACATTTGAGGAAACACCTGACCTCCACCCAGCATTTCCACACAATTGAATGCCTGATTTTAGCAATGGTAACTCCGTCAGACTTTCATTTTAACAGTCTATGGTACTGCATGGGATAGCATGCATCACACCACTCAGTGTAATTCCATTCATGGAGAGCCTTTAATTTACAAGATCAAAAACCTGTAATGTGAAGCTACTCACTGTTGTTTCATTCTTAATTGAGCGGCTGAAGAGAATTACTCCACTGATGCAAGATGGAGCGCAGACTTGGTTGGATTGCTTCCAGAGACATGTCATTGGACGCTATTGCTTTAAAAGCTTTCTTTTCACTGCTTGGCTTGAGTGGGTCACAGGAGAACACTGGTCAGCTCTGGTTGTTTCCAGGAAAGAAAGGCAAGGAAAGATTAATCTTATATAGTGCAGGAGAGAGTTAACCATGTTAGTGGTGCTTTTGATATTGTGCTGTCATTGATACTTCAGATTTTCTGATAGAATATCATTTTATAGATGTTATCCGATGGGTAAAAACAATGTACACTAGGCATTAATTGAAGTGTTAAAGTGTACAAGACTGAGTTAATACTATTTAGCTGTGAAAGCTTGGTTTATTCATTAACTTCTCCGCAGGGAGCAATTTGTAACCTTATATTGAAAGTATATCAAATTTATAAAGGAAAAGTGCTTTTGCTGCTTTGTACATGCAGATGTTTCCAGGATTTGTTTAGAAGCAACAGGAAAGCGTTTTCCTCTTGTTTGAGATATTTGGTCCATTTAAGTGACTTATGTATGACTAATTGTTCAGAGTTAAGTGTTCAATGAAAAGTTGGTGAATGCTACAGTGACACATAGTTCACGACCATGCCCTGTTTTTGGTTCTTGTCAGTACTTGCATCCAATGAGTCATAACTTACTGACTGTAACATCCTAACTATTAAGCTTCTTAAATAAATGTTTTGTAACTGTTGTACAGTTAGTCCACACAATTTTGTTTACTTTTAATCATATCTCTGATTTGGTGAATCTCAAATAGCTTGCTGGTATAAATAAAGAGTAACAAGCAATACCACCTTCAGTTCCCCTCCAAGCCACTCACCATTCTGACTTGGAAATATATTGCCATTTCTTTGGTGTTGTTGGGTCAAATTCTGGAATTTCATCCCTGATGGTGCTGTGGGTCTACCTACAACACATGGATTGTAATGGTTCAAGAAGGCAACTCAGCACCACATTCTCAAGGGCATCTAGGGATGGGAAAGAATGCTGGCCCAGCCAGTGACATCCACATCCATTAGTGAAGCTTAAAAAAAAGGGAACTGGTGAGATCACATTGGGAGTGCTCTGCACAGTTTTGGTCACCTTATTTAAGGAACAATGTAAATGCACTGGAGGCAATTCAGAGAAGATTTACTGAACTAATACTTGGATTAATAGGGTTGTCTAACATATAAGGGGTGGATAAAATGCATCTGCTAGAATTTAGGAAATTCAGAGGTGACTTAATGGAAAGATAAATTCCTGATGGGCTATGACAGGGTTGATGTGAAGAAGATGCTTTCTCTTAAGGGAGAATAGAACTCGGAGAGTCACTGTTTAAAATTTAGAATCACCCATTTAAAACAGATGAGGTGTTGTGGGTGTTAAGACTCCTTGGACTCTCTGTCTCCAAAATGTTGGTGGAAGCAGAGTCCTTAAATAGATAGATTCTTGTTAACTGAGTGAAATGTTTTTGGGGTGGGTTGGAATGCAGATCTAAGGTTACAATCAAATTGACCATGTTCTTATTGAATGGTGGACCAGATTCGAGGAGCTGAATGGTGTACTCCTGCTTTTACTTTTAGTGTTTGTTTTTATGTTAGAACCACATTTGATTTACTCATATTTTTAGTTCAGAAAACCTGCTGTCTTTCCCCTGTCTTGGCTACATATGCCTGCAGTGCCACACCTATCCAGTTCACCCTTCACTTTCATCTAAACAGGTGACTCAGTTGTGACAAACTGCAACAGTTTAGTAGCTGAATGATAAGGCTCAGCACCATCATTTCAAGAAATATACTCATCTACATAACATATACCACAGAGAGTTACGTTCCTGTTGAGACACATATCTTGAAGTTAATGTACAACACTAGCCATTCAAATGGTTACAATATCATAGACTTGCATCCATGGTCCCAGAGTTTCTGAGGCCAGACAATTGTTTCTGAAGCTTAGTTATGAGTCTTCTCTAAGGACCATGCAGAATCCTTATTGTAAGAGTCTGTAAGGGAATTGCCCTGGAAACTGAACATTCCTCTGGGCAATTCCTTGACATCTGGTATCCATTAAAATCAGAGATTTTAGTATTTAAGTAAACAGTTGCTTCAGACAGTTTAGTTTATTAAATACTTAGTCTAATTCCTGACTAACTATTAAAGTGAAGCCCCACCTGATTACACACCCAGCTACACTTTCAATGATCCCAACAACCCCAGACTCTTAATCTACATCCCTTCTCTCCTTGGTATCTGGCAACACTGCACCATGGAGACCTGATCCCAACCTCCCTCCTATCTGTGGACCTGACTCAAATCTATTCTAGTCTCAACACCCCCTGGAATCCAAGCCCCGTTCTTCTGCCACAGGATCTGACTCCACTCCAGACCTGACAAGCTCTGGGACTCAATCCCTCCCGCCCCAGCGACCATACCTGATGTGCTGCTCTCCCCACAACACTGGCACCTAAGCAAAACCTCTTTAGATCTGAAACCCCACACCCCTTTCCCCGCCAGGAGCAAACACCCATCCAACCCTTTACCAGACACAACCCCACCTGCTCTGCCCTGAATTCGACCTTCTCACGACCTGACCTCAATGTCCCACACGGACCTAATATTTCCCATCCACTCCCTACCCTAAACACTCCATCACTTACCAGGCCCTTTTGCTACTTTGCTTTTTGGCACTTTTCCCACCTGACACCTTAACCCCTCTTCGTCTGACAACTTACCCTCCTCACACCCTAACCTCACTCCTGCCTTACGTATTTACTCTTCGACAGAAGTAGTCAAAGTGGACATCTGTAATGTTTGCAGAAAAAGGCAACTGACTTTTTTTTCATTATTCATTCACAGGATGAGGACATCACTGCCCATCCCTAATTGTCCAGAGGGCAGTTAAGAGTTAACCACATTGCTGTGGGTCTGGAATCACACATAGACCAGACTGGGTAAGGATGGCAGATCTCCTTCCCTAAAGGGCATTAGTGAACCAGATGGGTCTTTCCCAACAATCGACAATGGATCATGGTCATCATTAGACTCTTAGGTCCAGATAGTTATTGAATTCAAATTCCATAATCTGCCATGGCAAGATTCGAACCTGGGCCTTGAGAACATTAATATCCTGGGTTAACAGTCCAGCAACAATACCACTAGGCCATCACCTCCCCTACCTGCTGCTGAAGAAAAAGCAGCATGGCTTGCCTTCCCTAATTGTTCTATGATACGAGGGATCTGTCAGAATGATATTGCGGCTCCATATTTCTGAAGGCACCCCAATCAAAATCTCCTGTCAGAAGTGCAAAACTCTTTGTTGTGCAAAAGATGAGCAGAGTGTCAGAGGGTCAATCTGTGTGACATTACCACTCGTTGGGCAATCTGGCCCTGTCGGAATTCTGATCTTACAGTACACTATATGTACAAATCCAACTGACTGAAGGCACTATATGGACTCCATTTCACAGAAAAAATTGTTTAAGGAATGGCAGGTACTTATATAACCAGAGCAATACATGCTGGGATGGCATGTATCTGTCTTAATGGTACAAGCTTATCTGATCTGGAATCTAGACCATTGCACAACATACTAACAGTAAATGTCAGCATTGCCAGGGATGCCCACCTGCTGGAAATATCAGTTTTTGAAAGTTTCAAGCCGCAGAAGTGAATCTCAAATCAGAACACTGAAGTCAGGATTGCAATGAATCCTTGGTGTAGACAGAACGTTAAACATTCTGTTGAGTGAATGTTAAAAATTCCTATGGTGTTAGTCAGAGTACACAGTCTTCTCCTGTATCTTGGGTTACATTGCTCCATCAACTACACCTTAACATTATGATTACTCTTCTCAATGCTGTTTGTGGAATTGTGCTGTCTGCGAAATAACCTTATACTACATTTCCTGACATAACATGAGTAACTGCATTTTAATAATTCATAATAGGCAAACCAATTTTAGGGAATTTGGAAGAGACATGATGAAGTGTTGTTCATGTACAATGTATTTTAAATAACATTGCTTTAAGTACCTGCACTCATGTAACCTGGGGGCTTGATCAAACCTTGAATCTGTTGAAACCTTTTGTTGAACTCTGTAAATGACTCAAATTTAATTCTTTATACGTTAATTTCTTGGTGCTGCTCACAGATTAAAATATTGAACACATTTGAGAACTATTAAGTGACATTTTTTAAAAAAATAAGCATTGGTACCCTCCAATTGCTTGCATTTCATTTGTTCTCCATTTTTAAATGTCATTCTTGACATCTAACTTGCAATTTTTTACATAGTTTTCCCCTGCTGTTATTATCCTTGTTTGTGATTATTTTTATTTTTGTTAAATACTCCACACCACAGAAACAATCTGCAATTGATGGCCTGGAATTTATTAATTCTGAGATCGGAATGTTCCAAGATTTTCTCGTCTATTTATTCACCTTAGTTACACATTAATCTCCGTGTTAGTGATGAGTTTAAATGGTAAGTAGGGTGGAATAATCTCAACAAGCTGAATTATCCTTTTACCTTCCACACTTGGGTTCTGGACTTGCTTTGTTCAAATATCATAGCACATGTACAAATGGGCCAAATGGGTGACACTGCCTTAATCACATGCTATGTGCCTTGATGGATCTGAATGTTGGGTGAGATGTATCGCAGGATGTGCTATCAGCCATTTTACATGATCAACATGACTAATTTCTACTTTGTTTATATGTTGTGCAAGGAAAAATGCATCAGATCAACAATATATAAGATGGCAAAATCTTTGTAACGGAGGTCTTATTTTATCAGTGCAGCTTCGCTAAATGTTGGACTCATGGAAAGGTGAGCAAGTTAAAGATTATTCTATTCTTTTATTCAATATCCCAAAAGAGTGAGCATCCCAGCTGGACTGCTATACTTTCTGTTGCACAGGTCGAAAGTGAGGAAACAGAACTGTTTGAAATGTGTGCTCTGTTGCCAGCCACTTTGAAGATTTTGCAGGGGGTAATTTCATGAGGGCATGCTTGTGCCTTTGTGCTGCTGACCTTTGTCCTTTCACCCATGCTGCTGTCAGTCACACAGCAGGACCCTAGGATGAGGCACACAGCTACAGCAATAAGAAAAACTATTCAGAACAGGTGGGCTGCCTTACCTCCCAGCAACATGTTGAAAAGTGATTTTGCAGCAAACAGGGCAGGTTTAAATGTGCCATCTCTGTATAACTGCTGTCTTGTACACTGGCAAAATAAATCAAGACATTAGAGATAGCTCTGTATTTGTGGATCTGAGGCCTATATTTTACAGTCTTTGTGTCGGTGCCAAATGGCTTTATAAAACAGCACTAATGTAATCCTGGTATCTCTGGCTGAGACGGAAAAATGCAAAAAGGGAAGAGAAGGCCGGAATGCTGTGAGCATCCAGGTAATGTCAAAGTGAGTGAGGGTTATGACAGTAAGCAAAGAGCCTGGAGACACAGCCTGGTCCAGACTATGGGCTGGGTACATGTGTCCCTGAGTGCACAGTGTACTTGCAGCATCATTACAATGATAGTTGCTGGTGTAGCATTGAATTGCAGAAGTCTCCTGTAACTGATATGTTCATATTCCTTGCTCATGTTTGCAAAAGAAATCAGCTGTCACATCTCTGCATTGACTTTCCAAACATGTGACCACTACCACCCAGGAGGACAAGGACAGTAGATGCATCGGAACACCTGCATGTTTCTCTCCCAGTAACCATCCTTACTTGAAACTATATCCACCATAACATCACTGTCACTGGGCCAAAATTCTGGAACTCCTATCCTAACTGTCAATATACCCATACCCCCACAGTTGGCACCGGTTTGAAAAGGCAACTCACTACCACTTTAAAAGGATGGGCAATAAGTATTGCACTAGTCAGCAACGATCACATTCTATGAGCAAATAGAAAGATTCTGTTTTGTCACTTCTAAACAGTCAGCAACTCTAACTGTCCTCCTGAAGTAATTTGTAGTCCCTCATAGAGTTTTCAAGAGTCTCTTATTTGACTTCTCACAGGTTTTTTTGATGTTTTGCTCAAATCCAAATCATTAAGCAAAACTCTATCTGGCCCTGACCAGCATCCATCTCATTTTTTTTTTCTGGCTGCGCAGATCCCTGAGGTCCATGTATGGCAGTGCCTTCCCAAATTAGAAGTCAATGCTGCAATCGGTGTGTCAATGCCAGTTGCTGTGCTTGGAGCCTTGGAACAGCTGTGTGTGCATGCTGATCCTGGCACAGAGTACCCCACTTCCAACCTTTGCCCAATCTCAGTAAAATCAAAATTCATTGCTTCCAGTCCATCAAAAAGCTTTCCAACCATTTTGCTACAATTCCTCCCCACCTCATTTACCTCCATGTTTTGAGACAAACTTCCTGTGGGACATCTTATCAGTTGCAGCTATGGGGAGAGAAATGGCAGATGGAATGTAATCCGGGTAGGTAAAAGGGGTTCACTTTGGGAGATCAAATTTTAAGGAAAAGTATGCAGTTAATGGCAAGACCCTGAACAGCATCGATGTACAGAGGGATCTTGGGATTCAAGTACATAGCTCCCTGAAAGTGCCACGCAGGTAGATAGGATGGCAAAGAAGATGAATGGTATACTTGCCTTTATTGGTCAGGGAATTGAGTACAAGGATCAGGATGTCATGTTGCAGCTTTATAAGACTTTGGTTAGGCCACACTTAAGAGTATTGAATCTGGTCACCACAAATACAGGAAGGAAATGGAGGCTCTGAACAGGGTGCAGAAGAGATTGGTGAGGATGCTGCCTGGATTAGAGGGTATGAGCTATAAGGAGAGACTAGAGAATTTGTGTTGTTTTCTCTGGAGCAGCGGAGACTGAGGGGAGACTTAATGGAAGCCTATAAAACTATGAGATGCATAGATGGGGTTAATGGTCAGAATTTTTTTTTCCCAGAGTTGAAATTTTGAATACTAGAGGGCATACATTTAAGGTGAGAGGGGGAAAATTTAAAGGAGATGTGAAGGACAATTTTTTTTACACAGAGAGTGGTAGGAGTTTGGAACACATTGCTAGGGGTGGTGGTGGAGGCAGATACGATAGGGGCGTTTAAGGAACTTTCAGATACGCACATGAATATGCAAGGAATGGATGGATATGGACCAAGGGCAGGCAGAAGGTATTGGTTTAATTTGGTATCATGTTCAGCAAAACATTGTGGGCCGAAGGGCCCATTCTTGTGCTGTACTATGTTCTATCAAACTTCTTCTGAAAACCCATTTACTCTGCATTCCTTACCAAAGCTGTGGTATAAATATCAAACCAGACATGCTCTAATGTTACCAAGTGATCCTTTGACATTGAAGCACATTCCTGAGCAAGTATAGGATGCCAGCTCTGGCAGGCAGTTTCTTTGCAGACCTTGCTGTGAAGAGGCCAGTTCGCTTTGCTTTTATTCCCAAATATGGTAGTTTTCCCTATTGTTTTCATTACTCATAGAAACCTGTAGCTATGAACAAAATTAATCACAGATAATTCTTTAAACAGGGAGCTTACCATCTGATCAAGATATTTTCCAGTTTTGGAAGGATGAATGTCCGAACAACAAAGGATCACCAAACTTGGAAAGTCTATTTGGAGAAGACAGTGTAAATCAAAAATAGTGTTGTAGCTTGAAAGGGGGAAACTGAGAGGAGTCTTGGGTAACAGCAGCTTTGAAAGGCTTACAAACTAATTGTGAAGTAATGGCAGGATAATGGACAATTTCCAATACCAACCAATGTATTGGATCAAACATTTTCTTCAGCTCACAGTCAATGGTTTTTTTTGTTGTGATCTCAATTAGATTGTTCTTTGCTAGTTTTTTAAGTCACGTGGTGGTGAGGAAGAGGAGTGGTCTTAATGAGATGCTACAGATTTTCCTGTAAGATCAAGATAAGTCAGATCAAAGTTAATTGCTCCTCTGTTCCCAATCATTGCTCTTGTGTGTTTGATCAAGGCTGGTTATTTGCCAGCAATAGCAGAACCAAGAACACCTCATTGCTGCATTCTTCTTTTTCATTTTTCCAGTGATTCAATCCACTCAAACACTTCATTATTGAAGCATTGATGGAATCATAGGATCCCTACAATGCAGAAAGAGGCTGTTCAGCCTATTGAGTGTGTACCGACAGTCCAAAGAGCATCCCACCTAAACCCAGCCCCCTTCCCTAGCCCTGTAACCACCATAGCTAATCCATCTAACCTACACATTACAGACAATTTAGCTTGCCCAATTCACCTAGCCTGTACATCTTTGGACTGTGGGAGGAAACCTGAGAACCCAGCAAAAACCCACACAGACACAGCGAGAATGTACTAATTCCACACAGACAGTCATCCAAGGTTGGAATCAAACCTGGGTCCCTGGCAATGCGAGGCAGCAGTGCTAACCATTGAGCCACCGTGCTGCCCATTGTTCCTTTAAATTAAATGCCAGTAGATAATCCAAAGACACTGTAACTTTGACCAAAGCAATTTTGTTTTATGAACAGCAGAAAATAGCATCTGTGAATATTTGACTTCCAATGTGTCTTCTGGCAATGCCAGCAACTCTTCAATGGGTCAATGGGTTAAGTCACTTTGACTCAGTGTCCTTTTGCATATGAGAGATGAATGTCATGACTATGACACAGGTAAGGGGAGAATAAATGTGCTTTTTTTTAAATCGATAAACATCAGTGAGGACAGTGCAGAACACCAAATTGGGGGAAAACAATAAAGGTGAAGATGCACTCTAGTGGTTGTTGCTTAGCTAACGATTTTAATGGAATGGATTGATAACCCCAAAAATTAATTCAAATCCTGACATGTCAGTTTGAAAACTTGAATTCAATTCAAATCAGTAAAACTGAACCTTTGCAAAACTAGCAGCAACCTTCAGCTAGGCCTCAGGAGGCAGTTGCAAGAGATTAAGCAGAGCCTGGTAATGATCACTGGGGACCACTGTGAAACTACAAAAAGTATTATTGCTCCTCTTGACCTCAGGTAAGATCTCCAAAGAAAAAATGAAGAGAGCAACTAAAGAATGTTTGTTTTTATTGGCAGCTACAGCAGCCTTGTTAAGAAAAATGTTTAGACTACACGTAGACCTGGTGGTCCTGAATGCAGCAAGGCTGACCAAATTTGGGCATGATCCTAAAACAGGTATTTTATAGGTTAAACAAGATGTGTATGCAAGGAGCCTCATACTTGATTTAGATGGCTACCAGGGATGGGAGGACAGGAGCATGGTGTCATACTACTGGTTTAGTAATCCAAATATTCGAGCTAAATCTTCAGAGATAGGAATTCAGTGGTAGCTGAGGGAATTAAAGTTCAATTCACTAAATAAATAATAAAAAGTGAAAGTCCCACTGAAGGAGCAGAAACTTTTCTCTCCCTGATGTGGAATTAGTCAGTGACAAGACTGTTTTAAAAATATAACACAATGAAAAATCTCCATCTTAACATTGGGAAGAGGTTTTTCCATTTTTTCTTCAAGCCTTAAATGGCAACTAAAGAATCTCACTGTTCAGTGGTAACAAACTTACTTCATGTGTCTGTGCCTCATCAAAGTCCAAACTCAACGCATTTGTACACATTCCAACTTTCCTCCCCTCTGAGAAACTAGCTGGTACATATTCCCATCGTGCAAGTTCACCTGGCGGCTGTAGCTCACCAATTGCTTGTTCCAACTGTTGTCCAACTGCACATACAGCACTAGTCCCTGCATGCTCCATGGCCAATGACCTCCTCAATCCTTCATCTCCTCAAGTCAGCACCAGAAAACCACCAGCTGCATTGCATGATTGTGTCCACTCTCAGACTAACTTTCACACTACTTCAGCTCTTCATTTTGTTTTGGAGCTCATGGATACTTATGATAGTACAGGGACAGACATGCATGATACATGCAGCTTATTGGCTACTGCAGTCATTCAGGAGCTAATACCACAGTCAGTCAAGGAGCTTATTCAATTCCAGTCCAGACGGTTGACCATGGTCTGTTTGGCACTTGTTCCTACCAGAGTCCAGGGATCCATGTCGTTGCAGTCTGAAGTCTAGGCCATGGTCAGTCCTGCAGGTCAAATATAACCAGTTTTAGACTACAGGCAGGCTAGTTGAGGCATTTTGATTCATTATTCTAGGGCAAGGCTTTGCTGTGTCAGTCCTGGAGGTTTGTTCTTTATTGGTTCAGGGGTGGTCCATGGATTCCTGGGAATGTGAGCAACTCAAGTCCAGGGATTGGCTGAATTTTAATTTCCTTTGCAGCTGTAGCATACTACACTGAGTCACTGAGGGAATTATGACAGTGATGGAGGGTTTCCATATAAAGGGGTGGGATCTCAGAGAGAATAAAGGGGACAATAAGTTCTGGGAAGGTCACAGGTCATGGACACTTTTGTCTCCATGTGGGAAAGGTGTAGGGCCATTAAGAGCATAAGAATTCCAAACTCAATGGACTCTAAGGATAAAGTGGATGTATTAATTGTAATATGAAGGGGCTCAACCAAAACTGGGTGAAATTGAAAGGTAATCAGGCTCAGAGGGATGGCAACACAAGAGAACATGAAGAACAGATGGAAGTTCTTACAACTCATTTGGAGCATGCAGCTAACTCACAAGACCACGAAGTTGGATTCTTGCCAGGATAGGTTGAAAGTCAACCTTAACCACGCAAAATGTGTGACACCAAATGCAGATTGGGTGGAGGAAGTTATTGTTTTTCCTTGTTGGGAGTGGAGTGCAAGTTTTTGGAATTTGATGCCCCGCAAGGGACAGTTGTAGTAATCATTACTCCTCTGTTTCAGTAATAGCACCACCTGGCTTCAATTCGCACTTGACTGGGAGTTCATTCACTGTCCATGACCACAGAAAAAAGTTGATTGTTTTATTGATTGAAATATTGATTGTTTTCAAGAAGAAGCTAGATATAGTCATTTGGGTTAAAGGGATCAAAGGGTATGGGGACAAAGCAGGGACAGAATTCTGAGTGGGATGATCAGCCATGATCGTTTAGAATGACAGAGCAGGCTTAAAAGCCGAATATCCTACTCCTCGCATTTCCTAAGTCCAAGAATGCACATGAAGAATTACGGTCTTAAGCAATCATGACCATTATGTTATGTTCACTAATTGCCTCCTTGTCATGTCAGCTAAGCAATTGTATCAGTTTAAAGCACTGAAAAGTAACACCAGAGTCTTCAAGACACATTCCATAGATAGCACAGTGCTTCACAGCTTCCACACTTGCACACTTACACGCATGTATATGGTATGTGATGTGCAGACGAAGGTAGCAAGGGAGAAAGTATGTTGGGGAGCGGGGTTTCTATCATCGCTGGCTTACTGGCAGACTTCTATTTCCTCAGTGTAGCATGAAAAGTTTAATTGTGCAATGTGCATTTCAATTACATCACATATCTCAAAGCTCCTAAAGCAGGCATCACAGTTAACTACATTTTGGCTCATTTTAAGGGACTAGGCACCTGTGTGGCATTTGCAAATCCTTGATTCTCAAATGCATCTCAAATGTCACTGATGCCATTTGATCCAAATCACAGCTATTCATATCCTTGACAAGGTGAGTCAAGCAGCTTGGTCAGTGGGATTCACCACCATCACTGAATTCCCCAGGTGCAGCACATTGTCAACTGCATCGATACTGCTTCGAGAGCACCTTATGACCAATCTGCAGAATTTGTCAAGCAAAAATGTTTCCACTCCATCAATATTAAAATTATGTGACCGTTGATGCCAAATCTTGGAGGTCTGTGCCAGATATCCTGGGAGCTGTCATGACTTTTGCATACTAGACAAATCACAGATTCGTCTATCCTTCCAAGGTTCTCGGACTATACAGGGATGGCCAGTGAAATACAGGGGCTACCCCTTCCAAATTTGATTCGAAACACCTTTACTATACTCTCAGAGTGAGGCAGAGCAAAGGTGTAACACTGCTCATACTTCTACCAGGGCTCCTTAAGCTGTGGTTTGATGCCTGTACCACTCCAGTGGATCCTTGCAGAACAGCTCAGATAAAGTGTGCTGCTACATCGTTGTGGTATGTTGTGCTTTTCACAGCTGGAATACAAAAAAAAGGGAATGTCCTTGATGTAAATGAAATAGACAAACAGCATTAATCTGTGAATAAATATGATGATGCGGATCGGTGCATTGTCAAAGAGGGCCATCTAAGAGCAAGATAGAATAAAAATCACTGAGGTGGAGATGCCAGAGTTAGCCTAATTGAAACCCAATTGCAGGATGAATGAGTTGGGTTTGGACTTCCTTTCATTGTTTAAATTCTGTTGATCACGTGGCAAGGAGCCCTTGCTCAGTGCAAAGAACATTTGGACCTTGTTATTTTTGTAGTTTTTGTGACTTTTTTCTCTTGCTGAAATAAATGGCTAGTTATCCATCTGATTGTATTCTTGAAATCTTCAGATGATCATACTTCCAAGTATCTGTCCATTGCATGTCCTACTGATCATGAAGGGGAAAGCAGCAGCAGTGAGAGGGAGTGTATTATCTTTGCAAGGTTCTTAAGTTAAGTAGTTCTTAAAGCTTCCATCAGGCTATTGTGTCTACGTGTATTGCGGTGAAGTCTGTCATGATAACTAGAAAGTTAAGAGGAATCCTGAGGAACGTTTTTGAGCCTTTCATTGTTGGTATTCCTTAATTTTTTTGGAGAGCACATAGATTGATAAGTTGCCCTGAAATTTTTGAACATCCTGTCGGACATAATTGAATCTGGAAAAGAGAGGTAATGTTCTGTGTAGCTTTTTTCAGCAGACCAATGTATTGAGGAAGAGTGGACATTTGAGCTATCCATTGTACATCTCCCAGCTTTAAATGGCAGTGTACTCTCTTCAAATATGAAAACTCTGCCCTTTGTCTCCTTTGCACAAAATCTATGAAGTACCTTCCATCACTATAAATGATGGCCCTTGACTTTTGCAAGTGTGTTCTGGGAAAGTTTCCTAAATAGCAAGCAGACAACCAAGTTCACAAACTGATCTGATCCATCAGTTTAAATTCCTTTTCAAATCTTTACATACATTTAAAATGGCAGAATAGAGGCCATAGGCTTTGCTGCTCTTAGAGTACTCAGGCGTCTTCCAGCCAATCTTGACTTTGTTTCCAGGCAAAAGCTGGGAAACCGTGCCTGGAAACTACAAATATTCTAACGCCAGAATATCAACCAGGGTCAGGGTCACAGCTTTGACAGCTGAAAGTGTGGCACTTCCACTTAGAATCATCGAATCCCTACAGTGTGGAAATGGGTCATTCCGCCCAACAAGTCCATACAGACTCTCTGAAGAGCATCCCACCCTGACTCAGGCCCCTACCCTATCCCTGTAATCCTGCATTTCCCATGGCTCATCCATCTAACCTGTACATCCCTGGAAACTACGGGTAATTTAGCATGGCCAATCCACCCAATCTACACATCTTTGGACTTTGGGAAGAAACCGGAGCAGCTGGAGGAAATCCACACAGACACGGGGAGAATGTGCAAACTCCACACAGACAATCACTCGACGGTGGAATTGAATCATGGTCCCTGGTGCTGTGAGGCAGCAGTGCTAACCACTGAGGCACCGTGCCACGTAAAAATCCCAAGTGGAAGATATAGGCTGAGCTATTATGTTACACCATGTAATTGCTAACTGAACTGTAATAATACATGTTCATAAACTGTTTGATTTCTTGTTTATTTTGTTTTTATTTCACAATGACTGAAATCTCATTCTAAATCATCATTGCATTGTTATTGGTATTTATATAAGCCCTTCTAACTCTCTCTTTTAAATGTCTGCTTTACAATTGTGAATATTTAACTGGAAAATAAGATGTGACACAATTGTTTAATACAAGTGTTAGAACTTATTACTGCATGGCACCAGGTAGATGGACCTGCACGTCTCCCAAAGTTTGAGGAGCTCTCAGTGGAGGGAATACGAATGTAATTAGTTTAGAATAGAAAGAAAAAGGTACACTATTTCAAAAAAATTGTGAATGTGTGACTGGAGTTAGTGTTAGAAGTAAAGATGGTCAAATTTTAGTTGGTTAAATGTTGTCAAAGGAAGGGAAGATAAAGAGACCCGGGCCAGGACAGAAACAGGGGATAGACAACTGTTTGTGGGGATAGTAAACAGCACGGTTGAATCAGGCCGTCTGTCATTTTTTGTTATTCTTCTCTAAACATCGAGAAAGATGGCATTTTTCAAATTCAAATTTTACCTCTGATTCAATATTTTAAAACATTTACCATTCTGCATGTTCTTTTGTATCACATATGTGTATTGTACTACTTTGTGAAATATAGTAAATTTGCCAGTTTAGCAGATTCTGTCAACTATGAGAGCAGTTACTCCTGAGACAAGTACCCCCTTAAATTGCGATTAGTTCTCCTTTTGGATTTTTTCAAAGACTCCAGAAGATGCACATTTACATTTTGTTGTTTGAAAAAATGACTTTTTCCCTTTAACAAACCTTTGATTAAATTATTTTTCCTGGTGGTGTCATGACCATCTGTCTCTCATTCCATGGTATTCAATGTTGGTCTGTTTCAGATTTTCTGATGTCCTCCATCTAATTCCCCAATGGTCTATGATCTGTATCACTGACAGTTCACTGGTGGGGTCTGCAAGGTTCATTAAACAAAGTGGCAGGTCGAATTCCTCCCCTGGGCTACTTTTAGTGCATTTTAAGGTAACCAATACGTGGGATCTGTTTCTTGATGGTCTAGGAGCATTATTCTTTGACCATTCCTTGTGATCCAGTAGAAAATATTCTTATATGCACATCAACAATTTTACAAGGTGATCAATTTTTAAATGTGATGAACAGTCAATATCCCACCGTGCTACATGTCAGAAGTAAAATCCGAGTTTTGGATTCAGGTTGGAAAAGGGTGGGAAAGCTGGATGGATGGGGCAGGATCAGGACACAATGACGGGCAACAATTATAGGAGAAAGGAAGACGCAGCTAAAGAGTGGTTAACAATTGAAGGGTGGGTGGCTTTAGGTGAGATCCAATGTTCCAGTCAGCAGCATTGGGAGCTACATTGGTAGGGAGAGGGACATTGTTTTTCCTCATTTGAGGAAAATGGTACAGAGAGCAGGCTTTCAGCTGAGGTAATATTAAGCTGCTTCTGGGTGAATGCCAGGCTGGAAGAGACATGAGTTATTTCTTAACAAGTAGGAAGGTTAAATTATATCTCCTCCATGATTGGATGAATTCCTGTTTGGTAGCACAGCAGGTAGAAAGGGGAAGGAGTGATAGAGACGAGTCACAGGAAGGATGTAAGCCTCCACTATGGGACGATGTCAGTTTTATTCCCTCAGGGATGGACAAGGGGTGCCATATGTGCTCACTCAGCAGAACGGAAATCCTCAGTGGAAGATGCAGGTGACAGAGGTTATCTTTCTGGGGTGTATAAATTTATTTTCCTCCTTTGGTGGAGATGGAAATGAAGGTTCCAATGTCAGCTCAGAGACAACCAAAGATCACTTATAATCTCTGAACTTTACAGCTTGGAAGGAGTCTATTAGTCCTCTTGTGCCAGACAGCAAGTAGCCATCCAGTTTGATCTTACCTTCCAGTTCTTGCTTGATAACTTTGCTATTTATGACATTTCAAGGGCATTTGCTAGTACTTTTTAAGTGTTAATTTTCTGCCTCCACCTTTTCAGACAGTGGGTCCCAGATCCACACTACCACTGAACAAAAACACTTCCCTTTGAATCCCCTCTGAATCTCCTGCTCCATAAATAGATCGCATAGATAAAGAGGATGGACCCCGCAAACAAGGAGAGTAGGGACTATCTCTTGAGTCTATCTAGACCCCCTCATAATACACAGCTAAATCCGGCTTCCTCTCAACCTCCCTTATTCCAAAGGAAACAACCCCAGCACATCCAACTTTACCTCATCATTAAAAGATTTCAGTCTGGACATCATCCTTCTAAAACTCTTCTGTAATTGTCTAGACCAATCACATTTAATGTTGACTTTTAACTTCCCAGAGTCTTTGTGATTTGAGGAGTAACTGAAATGGTTAGCCATTTCTTTTGACTGTTCCAATCCTTTCAATGCACTTACAAGCACTTGTGCATCACGTTTTCAGCTTTGGCGATGGGAAGTGGCCTCTAAAACCTTGGTTAATATTTGCCCCTTGGCTAAAAGAAGAGCTCACCAAAGTGGCCATCACTGCTGTTGGGGTGGGGCAGGCAAACACATGGTATTAGATCAATTTTGGAATGGTTGGTGTCAATCCAGTTAATGAGGTACAAACTCCAGAGAGATCATAACAAGGTGAGTGGCAACTTTGCAATTGGCTATATTGAAAAGATTTATAGTTTTTTTCAAATTTAACTGATTGCCCTATATTATGAGCTGAGTGCATGATAGCACTCTATGGGTATAAAAAAGAACTATGAGCTAAACATGCACAAAAAATACAGATTTATTGGGACACCCACGTCTTGTTTTTGCAGGCATTCGTTGCAGTGATAAATTAATAGAGATCGTGGGGCGATAGACATGCCCGCCAAGCCGGTGTGTTTGGTTGCAGACTTTTCGTCACGCTGCTAGGCAACATTGTCAGTGCACCTCCAATGAAGCATTGGTGTACTGTTCCGTGTGTTATTTATATGCCTCGATTTGCTGGGATGATCAGCATTACGTTCGGTTCTATTTTTCAGTGGTTTGTATATCGGGTTCAGCCCAATGTATTTGTTGATGGAGTTCCGGTTGGAAAGCCAAGCCTCCAGGAATTCCCTGGCATGTCTCTGTTTGGCTCGTGCTATTATGGATGTGTTGTTCCAGTCAAACTCGTGCCTTTCTTTGTCTGTGTGTGTTGAGAAGTCGTCGTGTCTCTTGGTGGCTAGTTGGTATTCATGTATTCTTATTGTCAGTTTTCTTCCGGTTTGGCCTATAATGTTTTTCACAGTCCTTGCATGGTATTTTGTATATTAAGTTAGTTTTATTGATTGTGGGTGTGAGATCCTTTACGTTTGTCAGTAGCTGTCGCAGGGTGATTGTTGGTTTGTGGGCTATGCTGATACCTAAAGGTCTGAGCAGTCTTGTGGTCATCTCTGATATGTCTCTGAGGTACAGTAGGGTGATTAGTGCGTCTGGCCATATCGTGTCTTCTTGTTGTTGTCTGTCACAAAAGTAATTGTGCTTTTTTAGGTATCCATTCCTTTTAAAAATTTTTACAAACAGACCACAATAAGAAGGATGTTCTGAGGAAGGGTCACCGGACCCGAAACGTTAACTCTGTTTTCTCCTCCACAGATGCTGCCAGACCTGCTGAGCTTTTCCAGCAACTTTGTTTTTGTTCCTGATTTACAGCATCCACAGTTCTTTTGGTTTTTGTAAAGGATCCCATACCCACAAACAATAAAACTAATGTAATCTAATGTAATGTAGTCTAGGCCCGAAACATCAGCCTTCCTGCTCCTATGATGCTGCTTGGCCTGCTGTGTTCATCCAGCTCTACACCTTGTTATCTCAGATTCTCCAGTATCTGCAGTTCCTACTATCTCAGCAAAAAAGATAATTGATTTCAGTGTTACCACAGTTGTCTGCATATAAGCTGACCTTTGAAGCCTTGAAAGCCTTCCAAAAACAGTGTTGACTTATACGCCACCTCTAAAAGGGAAGCATCAGTATGGGTGGTTACCATCTTTATCATTTGCCACTGAATGGGCATGTCTTAAACTACAGTACATCTTCACCATCCTGGTTGCCTGCTTGATCCCTTGTGTCAGTTATAAGCTGGAAGCAAATTAAATATGTATGTGTAAGGTGAAAAACTGAGGCCAACTCCTATTGTGAGTACAGCTTGTTGTGGCTAAAAAGAGGGGTCAACATATACACTGAGTAATAGCAGCAACATGGTTTGTTGAGTTGGAGAATTGAGTTATCTTATACACCAAGTCAACTTGTATATCATTAGGCTTAGTAATTAGGAAAAGAGTGTATCGCATGTTTGTTCTGGTTCCAAACCTAAGTTATTGGACTTTGAAATGCTTGATGTTATTCCAACATGGGGTATAGAATAACAAGAACTTGCTTTTCCCAAATTTGGAACATACCAGAACCAATTACAGCCAATGAAGTCCATTTGACTTGTAGTCATTACTGTTAATGTAGGAAGCACTGCAGCCATTTTACATAAATCAAGGTCCCACAAATCTCAATTAGTTAGATGAGGAGTTTCAGGGATATTGGTTATGGGCATCGCAGGCTAGACCAACATTTACCGCCAATTACTTATTGCCTAAAGGGGAATTAAGAGTCAATCATGTTGCTATGGGTCTAGAATTGCATGAGGGCCCGACTCAGTAAGAATAGCAGTTTTCCTTCCCTAAAGGGCATTAGTGAACCAGATGGGTTTTTATGACAATCAGGAATAGTTATGTGGTTGCCATTCAGCTAACATTTTATCTCAGGTTTTTTTCAATTGAATTCAGATTTCACCAGCTGCCATGGTGGGATTCAAGCCCATGTTCCCAGAACAGTACCAGGGGTTCTGCATTGTTAGTCCAGTGATGTTACCACAACACCACCACCCCCCACTAAACAGTGAGAAATGATCTGATCAGGGTTACCATTATCCTGCATGGATTCAAATTTAATTCAGGCTTTCCTCTTGAATTCATATTCTAACAAATTATCCTGATAAATGCGAAAAAAAAATGTTAGAGGAAATGTGTCTTTTTTCACCAATGCTCATGTTTTGAGTTACGAATGACTATGGAGAGAAAAAAATTCAACTCAAGATAGCATTAACTTCTAAAAATTTACAATTCAATCTGTTTCTTCATCTCTGACCCAGTAATTAAGATTTTGCTTGCATTGTTTATGGTGAAGCTCTTACAACATACCCACAGTAAAATTATCAACACAATGAAATTTAACCTAAAATGGAATTTTCAAAAAGAATTTTCTATGTCATTATGGGTGAAGGTTCTGTTTGGTCATTATTTGTTCCACAGGGACACAGTAACCAGAGTAAGTCATTAAACCCCTTGAAATTGTCCACCACTTGATTAGATTGTGGAGGATCTGCATCTCTTTTTATTTAACTACCTTTGTTCCATGTTCCCTGGTATCCTTCATAAATGAAAATCTATTGATCTCAGTCTTAGAAAAGTCAAGTAGCCTACTGTTAGTTGTCTAACTGTTAATTATTGTATGAACAGAATGAAAAGACCAAGATTCTACTTAAAACATAAATATAATCAAAACAAGTTTGTTTATTATTTTGCTGCAGTTATAAGAAAATGTTTGCAACATTGGACACTGTGACTGAAGTAAATTGCTTCACTCCTCTTTCCAATGATCTGCCTTTGATTTACAACATTGTCCAATGTCTAGGGATGCATTTAAAGAAAAAAAGTATACATGTAAAGTGATTTTCATTTCCTTAAGATGTACCCTACAGTAGGTAGAGTGAAGTATATTGTTCTGGTTGGAGAAATTGGGCAAAGGACCAGAATATTAAAATCAGAACCAGGCCATTCAAGTTATGAAACACTTTTTCATATAAGTGGTGGTAGAAGTGTGAAACTCGTTCTGACAAACAGTAATAGACATTAACTCAGCAAATAATTTTAATTCCCATATACTTTTATGAGTTGATGGTGTGAATGGGTCCAGGCACAAAGTAAAACAGTGAAACTGTGATTCATTTAAGTCACAATTTTATAGAATGGCAGAACAAACTCAATGGGCTTAATGGCCTTCTGCGATGTCTGTGTTCCAATAACTTCAAAGGTAACTAACTGCATTTCTACTGTAAACATTGCTATTATAGCAGCCAATTTGCAAACATTCAAATTATACAATCAACAAACAAGGCATCCAGATCAATAATCTGGCTTGGCGTTGTGATTCTAGTGTGAAGACTATCACAACTCCATTCTCTTTTAAAAATGATATGAGAATTCATTCATTAGAACAAGCAGACAGGGCCTTGTTTTGACGTTGCATCTGAAAGACAGCATTTCCAATACTGAAGTACTTACTCAGTACAGCATTGAAGTATTATTCCCAACAGCTCACAGCGGGTTCAAACTGACAACTTTTGGGCCAGAATTAAGTGGTGACAAACATTGAAGTGACATTGTAGTTTGTGTTATGTTACGAACAGATACTAATGTATAAATACAGTTTGAACCTGATGGTCTTTGTCAGCATTGCATAGGAGCTGTCGAGGTGAAGTCCTGAGAGGCACTGAGTAATGTGTAAGCATTTTCAGTTTTAAAAATGGTCAGTCAAGTGACAGTAGGATTGAAATGTTCCTTGTGAGACACGTAAAACAACCAACCAAAAGCAAAAATCCTTTAATTAATTAATTTTCTTTCTTTAAAATGTAGAAAGCGGTTTTTATTGCTTCGTACTAATGATTGTCAGCTGTAGCTCAGTGAGTAGTACTCTCACCCGTGTATGTTCTGGGTTTAAGACTCACCTCAGGGCTCTAACACAAGAAGGCAGGCTAATGCTCCCATGCTGAGGAAGAGCATACACTGTCAGAGGTGCTGTCTCTTAAATGAAACATAAAGCCGAAGTCCTATCTAATCTCTCAGGTGAATGTATTAGATCTCAAGGCACTATTTGAAGTATAGCAGAGGAGTTAACCCTGGTGTCCTGGTCAATATTCGTTCATCAATCCATGTCACAAAGACAGATTATTAGATCATTCTCAAATTCCTGCACATGGAATTTTGCTGTGGGCAATTTGACTGCTTTGTTTCCTGCATTAGAACAGTGATTACATTTTATTGCAATATTTCATTGGCTCTAACCATTTTGTGACATCAAGTATTCATGACAAGTGTTTAATAAATGCAAGTTTATTTTAACTGTCACAGTCATTTTTGATTTGTAAGTGTTCTCAGTAAAAGAACACATGCTTGCACACTAGCTTAATTTAGATAAATATGAGGTGTTGCATTTTGTAAGACAAACCAGGGCTGGACTTATACAGTCTATGGTAGGGCGCTGGGGAGTGTTGCCGAACAAAGGGACCTAGGAGTGCAAGTGCATCATTCCTTGAAAGTAGAATCACAGGTAGATAGAGTGGTGAAGAAAGCATTTGGCACACTTGCCTTCATTGGTCTGAATATTGAGTAACGGAGTTGGACATCATGTTGTGGCTATCCAGGACATTGGTGAGGCCACTTTTAGAATACTGCATGCAATTCTGATCGCCTTTCTACAGGAAGGATGTTGTTAAACTTGAGATGGTGCAGAAAGGATTTACAAGGATGTTGGTGGGACTGGAGTGTTTGAGTACAGGGAGAAACTGAATAGGCAGGAGGTTTTTTGCTTGGAATGTCAGAGACTGAGGGGTGACCTTATAGACTTTTATAAAATCAAGAAGGGCATGGATGGGGCGAATAGCCAAGGTTTTTTTCTTAACTAGAGGGCATAAGTTTAAAATGAGAGGGGAAAGAGTTTAAAAGGAGTTGAGGGTAATTTTTTCATGCAGAGGGTGGTGTGTTTTTGGAATAAGCTGCCAGAGGAAGTGGTGCGGACCAAAGGATCTGTTTCCGTGCTGTTTAACTCTATAACTCTATGACCCTATTAATCATAGAACAAAAAAAGGAAAGTGTTTGCAGCATTTCAGCAGCACAGGAACAGCTGAAAAACAAGAATATGTGGCCAGTTCTTTTAATGTCAGTTTTGACAGGAACTCAGGCTATTTAATACAAGCTGCAGATTCCCCCTTCAACTAAATGCAGCTAATGGTGGCAGTTGACTGATTTCAATCCAAGGTTAGTTGCAAATGAAAGTACAAAGTACAAAGAGATCCAAGTGTCTTGATGTTCCAATTCAAGATGGTGGTGAAGTAGGACACTTCATATGGAGGTTGTCTACTCCACTCGTTTCCTTGTCCTTTTATCCCTCTCTTTTCTTCTCTTCTCTGTTTCTTTTTCCCTCCTTTTCTCTTCTTTCTTCTCCTGGCCATGGACTCCCAGCCTCCGGCCTCAGCTCGGACCCAGCGAGGTAGCCTCTCAGCCTGTCATGGTGCCCTCCCAGTCTGGTGTAGTGGCTTCCCGTCCTGGCATGGCAGCCTCCTGGCATGGTGAGGTGGACTTTCAGCCTGGCCTGGTAAACTCTTGGCCCAGCTTGGCGGACTTTCACCAGGTGTGGCCTCAGTGTGGGCTTCTGGTCTTGAGGTGATTCCTTGAAGTGCAGTCCCACCGTGGTTAAGCATTTAAGAAAGACTAATGTTTGAATTTTCAGCTTTATTTCTTCATTTTTAGTTAAAACTTCGAAGGTCTGCAATGTATAACTTTTAACTATATTTTGTATGTTTTATGCTATATTATACAATTTTCAATGCGCTCCTGTACTTTTCTACTTGACTAGACGTGACAATAAAATCAAAATCAAATAAATCTTTGAAGTGCTCTTCTACCACTAGTAATAACACCAGTACTTTACCCCCACAGGCAAATGTACGAATTTTAGATTTCTTATCAATTTGTTAGGGACCACTAAACCGTTCTTTGAAGTGCTCTTCTATCACTAGTAACAACACCAGTACTTTACTCCCACAGGCAAGTGTACGAATTTTAGATTCCTTATCTGCTTCTTGCTTCATTTCGGATGGTACACACTTGATTTAAAGTATTTGATGCCTAAGCTATCCATGACCTCCTTAAATAGTTTGGCAGCAAAATAGGACCCTCGGTCTGTCTGAATCACCCTGGGTAGTCCATAATGGGTAAAGAAAGCAAGCAACTCCTCCACAACCTTTTTTGCCTTGACATTTCGCAATGGAATTGCCTCCAGAAATCTAGCAGACACATCCATTATGGTAAGCAAATACTGGTTCCCACTTTTGGATTTAGAGAGGGGACCTACACAATCAATCATAACCAGCGTGAAAGGTTCTTCAAATGCAGGAATTGGCAACAAAGGCACTGGTTTTATTCCTACCTGTGGCTTTCCTACCATTTGACACGTATAAAAGGTACAGCAAAATTCAACTGCATCTGTATGTAATCCAAGCCAATAGAAATGCTTCTGCATCTTAGCCTGAGTCTTCCTTACTCCTAGGTGACCTTCCACAGGTAATTCACATGCTACTGCAATACTTCATGTCTGTATGCTACCAGCAACATAATCTGGTGAACTTCCGCCCATTTATCATCTGCACTAACCTGCCGAGGTCTCCATTTCTGCCTTAGGATTCTATCCTTAAGGTGATATCATTCTGGAATACATTCTGATTCATTTTTTGTGTAGGCTTTATGATATAAATCTTCAATCGTCTCATCTTTTTGTTGTAACTCCATTAGTCTTTCAGAACTAAATACCTCTGCCTGGTCCTCTACCTGCTCAGGTTTTTCCTTTACCATTTCACCAAACAAGGTGTCAGCTAACTGGACTTTCATCTTTCTCTTTGGTTTTCCCTTCTTGCTTTAACTTATGACTGTGAGACCTTGTCACCACACAGTCCGGAAAAATCCCAGGGTATTTTTCTTTTAACTCTTCAGTTCTCTGGTTTTCTTTTGGTTTCTCCACTACAAGGGAATCACTACCACTTTTGATCAAGCTAGGTCATTTCCAAGAACAACTTACGTTCCTGGAATAGACACACTTTCAATCACTCCCACTGTCACTTCCCCAGTCTTGATTGGACTTTCCAGCCTTATCTTACACCGGGGAACGCTAAACCTCTCTCCATTTATTTCACAGATTATCACTCTTTCCGTAATGTTTCAGGAGGAGTACAAATAATTTCATCTCTTACTGTTAGACACTGACCAGCTCCTGCATCTCTCAATATTTTAACGTCTTTACCTTCTCCCCTGTTCTTCCTGAGTAAACCTTACCCACGCAGGTGAAGTCTTTGAAAAGGTTGGGCACTATATTACTATCCAGCCCGTGAGTAGGCTGTGCACTCTCCTGTAGCTCCTTGACTTCTCTTGGGATTTCCTTCACTACCTCAACTAATCCTACTGGGTTAGCCTCTTTTACCACATCCTTTCTTGCAGTGCCTCTCTTAAAACACCAGCACTGTGACTTTGTGTGTCTCCTTCGATTACAGTGGAAACACCTGAGGCCCTTCATTTGTTTTTCACCCACTTGGGTTTCTTTTTTCACACATGGTAAGTTGTTCCCAGTGTGATCTACTTTTGGTTTTTAATTGAAGGATCTCCCTTGTTCCCAACTTCCATCCCTCAAGGAATGAAATTGCTGTTGGAAGCTAGATTTTGATTTATGCACTAATGTGTATTCATCTGCCATCTCCACAGTTCTTCTCACTGTTTTATGTTTCTGTTCCTCAATATGAGTCCTTATCATTTCTAGAAGTGAGTTTTTGAACTCTTCCAGCAGAATAATCTCTCTAAGATCCTCATATGTTTTCTCTAGCTGTAGTGCTCTCACCCATCTATTGAAGTTGTTATATTTAATTCTTGCAAATTCAACAGAAGACTGACTTGCTACATTTCTTATATTTCTGAACCGTTGTCTATATGCTTCTGGTACCAATTCGAAGGCACTCAGAATAGCCTATTTTACTTCTTCATATTCTCTTGACACCTCATCTGACAGCACTGCAAACATCTCACCAGACCCACTTACCAACTTGGTCTGAATTGAAATTACCCACACAGTTTCTGGCCAGTTCATCTGGTTAGCCAATTTCTCAAAGGAAATGAGAAAGTCTTCTACAATGTTTTCATTAAATTTCGGCAATGTTTTGACATATTTGTATATTACCCTATCAGGTCTTTGACTACGATGGGACTGCCCATCATCATTCTCCTCCTCACTAAGCCTATCTTCTATCTTCATTTCCATCGTTTTAAGTCAGCTATCCTGTTTAAGTTGCAACTTCCAAATTGCAAGCTCTCTCACTTTTTCTTTTTGTCTGCTTGTAACCATAATTCAAACTGTTTCAATTCCCTTTCATTCTCTAACTCCAGTTGTCTTATTTGCAATTTAGTTTTTACTAACTCGACTGCACTTGATGGTTTCTCTGGGATATCTAAATGTTTGTCTAACTCCTTTATACTTTCAGCTGTCCTCTTATCCCTAGTTAAACCCAATTCTACCCTGTTTGCTAAGTCTAAAAGTATAACTTTCCTCTGTCTTTCTGAACTTTCTTGAAAAATTTGGGAAGGATCCTTAAACCCCAGAATCTCTTTAGCAATGTTTAGAGCCATTTCTCCCACTTTTGAGTTAACCAACCACAAGTAACCAAAATTAAACAGATTTTCCACTTCTCACCTAAATTTTATTTTAAGATCTAGGACACTGATCCCCAAGTGTGTTTAAATCTGTTGGGGCCTTTCATACCCCAAATCTGTTCAAATCTATCCAAATCCATTCAGATCCATTCAGTTCTCATATATGAACCAGCTAGATCCCCCTGACTCGAGCCCCCAATCTGTTATGCAGCAGAGGTCAAAACCCCTCTGAATAACTAAAACCAAAACACCTAGAAAATCTCACCTCACCTTATAATCTGTTAAAGGAAGTGTGAAAACTGGTATAAACTGCCTGTCAACCCCTACGCTGTTATAAAGGGGAGGTTAAATGAAATGAACTCCTGACAGTCACTCTATAATCAACAAGTAACTATTTATCTAACTTCAAAAGTGAACAAATTAACAGAACTACTAACAAACTGAACAATTCTCCCCCTAATTATTAGCTAGTCCCAAATAAAACAAAATTCTGATGGTATGTTGTTCCAATAGATAAAAGACCTGCTTATATAAACATGAACCAGCTAATTCCCAACTCGAGCCTTCAATCTGTTATGAAGCAGAGGCTGAAACCTTTCTGAATAACTAAAACCGAAACACCTAGTTAATAAAAGTTAATAAAAAAACTTAAAACTTAGTCTTTCAAACTTACAGCCAGGACATATCTTCCGGAATGTTCGGTGCCTTCTCCTCTGTTCTTCAGTCAGGAACACCTTTCTCCATCAATTTTTTTTTATCAGGAATATTAACTAAAAGTGCTGCTGTACATTTAGTCAGATGATTGTTTTCTGAGAGCTTAGAGAATTCTCTGAGAGACAGTGATTTTCTTTTTAGGGCTGCTGGTTGTTAACTCTAACAGATGGCAGTTTCTCTCATATCAATTTTCAAATACCCTTTTCTTCACACCCTTGATGACCTATCAATTTCTTACTATAGGATTGGCCCTAGGTTGTCAAAACCATCAAATTTAAATTTAATTGATTTTTATTCTCTAGGTGCTGTTTAAATTAATTGGCTGATTTTCAAATTGGTTGCCTTAATAACAAAACAGACTACTGCCTGGGTTGCTAACTATACAGCCTTTGATGCAAATGGTTTAATTTCAGGAACTCTCTGTGCCTGCTGCTCACAGACATTTTTTTAATCTCCAAGCCTAGTAAAAACGCATCTTCTTTTAAAGGGACCACAGACTCTTCCCTGCTATCATTTTACAAACAAATTCTAACATCCTGCCTTCCAATCCACAAGAACGCTATCCAACTTTGCAACATAATTCCAAATTAGTTAATGAAAACTGTGAAAGACATACTGTCTCACAGCCTCAGTACAGAGAGCCAAAGTGTAAAACACTGTGACAATTTCCCAAAAATGACCTGTGCTACATATCAGAACACACCTTTGCTGTATCAATTTAGCATTTCCACTTTATATGCCAAACTTCAGTACAGTCTCTGTCACATGGGTTCTGATTCTAACTCTCTTCCACTTCCCCGACTCCCCAATGCCCTCCAGCCTAGTAAAAAACATGCCAGCAACCTTTGAATACTACTATCTAATTAGGTACGAATATGGTCAGGTAGCTGCAAGGCTCTGATGAATGATTTCGGTAGTAAATCCTGGCCACGAAAATTGGTTGAGCCTCCATGTCCCCAGACTCTAGTACTCAACAAAATGTTTGGGCTTATCATATCGCCTCCTCATTCAAATCAAAGTCAGAGGCATAGTTGTTTTTTTCCACATTTTCCACTGATCCAGATTCTGAATATTCTACAGTGGATTGCAAATTATTCCATGATTTCAGGTGTTAGTGCTACTCCAAGTTAAACTGGCAGAGGGTGCACTTGTTAAGCAAGTGACAATTCAAATTGGTAATTTATATGCAGGTGAGCTTCTTGCATCTCGTTACTTCATCAAAATGTTGCAAGTCTACTGGGAGTTTTGGTGATGTTTGAATTATTTTAAATTGGTGTTAGATAACATATGGTTTTCTTGTTGATTCAAAGAGGTAATGGGAAAAATGGGAGCTTTTTTTCCCCAGAGATAAACATTGAGATACTTTTGGACTTAGGAGAATTATTATAACCCTTTTAGCAAACTGATCCATTCCTATAATAGACAGAAACGTAAACATCTGAATTTCTTTGCATACATAGTTCAATAGAAAAATTATATTCTTTAATCACAAAACAATCATGTTTCCTCATTCAGCTGAACAGGCAAATGACCGGGAAGACACATTGCAATTTTGTTGCCATCAATAAATATGTTTCATCTACAGATCCCTTCATTTTGACGCTGGGCTTCACAATTTACTAAAACTCCAGCAGCCTGGTGAAAATGGTTTAATAACAAGTTGCTCATTAGAGATTCATGAAATCCATCAATTATCTTCTTTGAAGTAGTTAAATGCTGGATTTTTCAATGGCCAAACTGTTATTATTCCAGCATCGATTGGAGAAGCACTCAGGAACCCTGCAGAATCCATATCATAGCAAAATCTATATCATAGTAGATTCCAAGAAGAAATTAAAGATTCCAGGAAATTGAAGATTCTGCAAGGCAATTCCCCTACACCTGGAAAAGTTAGATTATTAATTACATAGTTACGGGATACAGTCAGTCCTGAATTCCATCTAATAAAAGTCAAGGGAAGGGCTATCAGAACCACTGCAGGAAGGCTGGGAACTCAATACTAGGGGCTAAAGACAGAAATCAGAAGAATTGCAAAACTGAAGGGGGAGAGCATTCAATATATTAAGAGGAAAGAGTGTAGAGCATGGGGGGGAAATGGGTAATTGATTGTAAGACACATACTACTTCCTTGGGTTGGGAGAACAGTGCACTATCAGACCTGGCATATTTACTTGATATACCTGGCAGGGGAGGGAGAGGCATCGAGATGATGGGTTAAATGAGCAGATTAAGATTTAGATAGACAGGTTGAGTTGGGACTTGGGGAAGTGCAAAGGCTAAGGGGTTGAGGGGAATGGGACCAGGAAAAGGATGTCAGAAGGATGTTGCCTTCCATCATTCTGTAAAAAATAAGTGAACAGTGCAGATGAAAATGGCAGTAAACACAATGAGTGGGTCAGATAAGCACCTCATTCTGGGAGGGGCTTAGATTTTGAGCTAAGCAAGGCCTTACATAAACATCCACACACTGTAGCTGAAACATACCAGTAACTCATATGGCTCAGCTGTTAGTGAGTGAGTGAGGGAGTGAGTGCGTGTGTATGTGTGTATATGTTTGTGTGTGTTTCTGTGTGTGTGTGTGTTTCTGTGTATGTGTGTGTGTGTACATGTGTACACGTGTACGTGTATGTACATGTACATGTGAGAAGATTTTGCATGCAATAGTGAACGGTAGAGCTTGAGCTCTGGTGGGAGGTGGGTGCAGTAACAGAAATAAAGTGAATGTTAGGTCACAGAAGATGATGGCACACACTCTGGTAGGGTGGGGAAGGTCATTGACGTTCCTCAGGCATTGTTGGGCATTTCACTGGACAATGGACACTGCACTGACCCACGCAGTGACCTTGGCCCGGCCTAACTAGGTCTGGTGTTGTGGCCTCCTCTGACAGTCATGAGGGAAGAGATCAACTCTCTTCTGCATCACCTCATCCAACAGAACTTCCAGGCCCCTGACCACAGGAATAGGGGCAGTTACAACTGGAAAAAGAGAGAAAGGAGCGTTAGTCATACAGGCTGCCATACGCAAATGTTTGTGGGAGGAAGGCTTCCCCAAAGGCAAGGACAGTCTACTGCAAATGGGATGGATCTTGTTAACAGCTTTGCATTCTACATGTAGGGAATTGAAAGAGTGCCAGGCCAAAAACAGGCAGATTGAGGCCACATTCATGGCGGTAGAACAGTGTAATGTTATCCTAACAGAAGCAGTTAAGACAGTTCAGGAAAGAGATAAGGCGGAGGAGAAACAGAACCAGATAGCATACCATCTGGTGATGGTACAATAGAAAAAGAGAGCAAAAACAATGCAATTGAAAAGCTGACCCAGTCAAAGTGCACGTGTTATTAATCTCACAATGACACCCCAACCATTGGGATGGAGATATTTGGTATTCATCTGATTCAAAGTCTGAATGGACAGCCGGGGAAGGGGATGGTCCACCTCCAGAGCCATCGTCAGAGAAGAGACTAATAGCACGATCCCTAATAAAAAATAAGGCAAAACAGGTAGGAGACAGATCCCAAAAAATTTGCGAATAGTAAGACATTACTCTATGCCTGAACTGCAGGATTTGGGGTCACACTTTAAGAAGAAGTCAAGCAACCCCTTGGCGTCTAGGCTGACGCAGTCATGGAACCAGGATGCCGCCCATATTATGCTGAGTGCTGCAGAGCGAGGGAATCTGGGAGCATTAAGCATTGATCCACATGTGAATAGTGTCTTTAGTAATGCAGGGCAAACTGGACCATTGTGGAATGCACTGACATTAGCAGCAGGAAACAAGTACACTTGCCCAATGGATTGGGAAGGGGAAGTTGAAAAATGGGAGAGCATATCAGAAGGTATAAAATGTTTGAGGGATTTGGCTATGCACGCGGATATGTCCTCTCCACAGTTTCAGGGTCCAGACCAGGAAGCTTTCATAGCCGGAATGAGGATCCAGCTAATGAGAAGTGATCTGGGCTGGATGAGAGGTCCCCTGTTAACCCTATTAGGACCTGCCCAGGGACAGGCAGTTGGACAGGCACATTTGCTATTAGGACAGTTCGAGGATTTGGAGGCTGCTAAGCGAAGAGTGAGGCCCACCCGAGCATGTGACAAACAGGGACAACAAGTTGGAGATGAGGCGAGTTTGAAGGTGAAACAAAAGATAACCAGAAGGGAAATGCTCGCAGCATCACTGAAAGCAGGAATAGAGAGGAGTAAGATAAACAGCATATTTACAGGTGCTGTGTACAATATGTGGAGAATGCACTGCTCTCCGAAGCGTAAGGAAGTAAGAGAGATCAAATCAGATATGAAGGGAGGAAAGGAAAACCAACAGAAGACAGGGTTTGCACTCTACTCCAACACAGAAAATGTTGCAAACACGATAATACATAAGGAAGCTAAAACTGTTTCAAATCAGAATTCATTCATTAAAGATGTCTATGCCTTCCCTCATGACAAGCAATGTACCACTGCAAATAGGCAGATTCCACAAAGTAAAATGCATTCTCCTTTTATGAAAGATGTCATGATTTCCAGTGGTCCATGTGATCAGTCAGTTAAAGCATCTGTGACTTTCGCATTCAATCCAATTTCACCTTTATTTTCAGATTCTGTTAGAAGTCATGTTACTGCTATGAAACAAGGAGATTGCATCTCACATAATTTATGTGCCTCAATATCTACTGTATCCTCTCCAGTTACTAAAACAGTATTTGTGATGCAGTCAGAACCTTCACCTTCCTTTCACACAGATTGCTTTAGTATCAAACTCAATACCAACATGTTTGGACATGTCAAGAAATTCAAGCCCATCGTTCAGAAGCCTGTACAGAAAGATGAGAGCTTACTTAGTTCTATGATGAAAGCTTTCCAATCAGGGCAAAACAACAAACAACAGTGATAAATGGTAACCTTAAAAAAAGATTCATTTATTGCACCAGAGAATGAACCTGCACCTTTGGCATCAATTGGAGCACACAGTGGAATTACAAAACTGAAAAAGACAACTTCTACACTATCAAAGGAGCTACAGGATATAAGGGAATATTCTCTCACAGGACAAGTAGCCCCTGCATCTTGTGCTCCTCCTCCTCCTATTCCTCCTCTAGATTTTCCAAAACCTGAGAAGTTCACTATCAAACTTGTTGCGCATGTAGAAGAGGCACGATCTGCACTATTAGATGTGACTTAATCTGGCACTGACGCAGCTCACTTAAGAAAGGTCTCCAATCCGAGAAACACAATACAAGTCAATAGAAGGCCATGTTCTGTACAAAAATCAAGCTGCTCAAGCCCATATATTTCTTAATGGGCAATTTTGGAAATAATCGTATAATGATCTTAAAATGTCATGCAGAATACTTCCAAGAATAAAGAAGAAGTGTTAACCTTTTATGATCTGGTTTGAATGCACCTTTGTTTGTTGGTTGCTAAATGTCATCTTGTACAATTTGTGACTTTTTATTCCCTGGAGCTCGAGATCTGGGGCTACTGTGAAACTTTGGTTTGCATTTCGGGAATGTCGGGTGATTTGACCTCATTCCGGCTGTGTGCCTGCATCTGTGTGGAGCATGTATGGTTAACGTAATGACCTTTTAAGAAACCATCAGTGGTTATGTAAAGCAAAAATCTGTGAAATGTTGATTCAAAAATTTGATTTGTAAAGCTTGGTAATAAATGACCTTTTGGAATTGGCTCCGTGATGTGTTTGGACTTGGGTAAATTTTAATCCTAGAAATTACCATGTTTGGAATTTCATTTTCTGGCCAGAGTGAACTTCCAAATATTGTTTTAACACATGAGTGAATCTTTAATTCTGGATGATGAGATTGATTCATTGTTAATATCCAAGTGAAAGGGACATTGGAATGTTGAAAACGTAATTTCATGTGTGCAAGTTTAGGAAAGGAAAATTTAACGAAAGGGTGGGCTTTTCCATCCTTCAAGGAAGAAGAGAGACAGATGATGTAATGACATGCAGGTGTTTATATCCCACCCCCTTTTTGAATCCGTCGTACATTAATACTAAGTAACCAATTCTGCTTGATATGAAATGGATGGAGCTTGTTTCTTTTTTTCAGAAATTGGAAACAATGAAGGCTGAACCCATTTGCAGAATTTCAACATTGCAACACAGTGATGGATGAGGTACCCTCAACCCATCAAGAAATTCATCAGTAACACATTTCAGTGTTGGGGAAGCACTGCTGAAATATTAATTGTAGTGAATGTCAGGAATCTCAGATCATTGAGCCTGGGTATACTTAAGCTCATCATGACAAAAACTATATTAAGACACACATGCCCTGGTATTCTAAAACATTTAAGTGGAATAGTTATCTGAAAATTTAAAGGGGTTCTGGGAAATGATAAAGTGCATGCACACAGTCTGAATGGTCCAATACATAAAAATGGTTAGTGACTTTAAGGGAGTAAACACAATATTGAATGTGGACAAATATCAAATATCTAGAATAAGCCATCAACTAACTTTTAAAAAAGTGGATCATCTTAGAATAACAACAAACAATGTATGTTGTTCCTGAATCAAACAGAAATGTTTCATCTCTGTTTTAAAATATTATAAGATTATGTTCCATGGACTACAAATGTCTATAGATCTCTGGAATTAGACATGGTGGTAATAGTTAAGTTGCAAAATTTGAGAAGATGAAGTAACTAAGGATGGAGACTGGTGGCAGAAGACAAATAAACAATTGTAATAATGGGTTGAAGCGGCAATTCAGGTTAAAATGTTTTGGTAGTATAAAGGGGGTTTAGATGAGAGCACAAAACTGATAGCTTTCTCTTGGTGATGTTTGTCTCTTTGTCTTTCCTTTTAAGAGAACTTAATACAATAGTCATGGAAAAGGATAGGTTCATACAGCAGGGTAAGGTTTATAATTGGGGGAAGGGTAATTATAATTCTGTTAGGCAAGAACTGGATAACATAAAATGGGAACAGATGATGTCAGGGAAGAGCACTATAGAAATGTGGAGATCATTTAAGGAATGCATACTGCGTGTGATTGATATGTTTGTCCCTAGCAGGCAGGGAAGATACGGTCGAGTGAGGGAGCCTTGGTTCTCGAGAGAGGTCGAACAACTAGTTAAGAGGAAGAAAGGTGCTTATATAAGGTTTAGGAAACAAGGACTGGAAAAGGCTCCAATGGGATACAAGTTCAATAGGAAGGAGCTGAAGAAAGGGCTTAGGAGAGCTATAAGGGGGCATGAGAAAACCTTGGCAGATAGGATCAAGGAAAACTCCAAGCCTTTTTACACTTCATGAGGAATAAGAGAATGATCAGAGAAAGGGTAGGGCCGATCAAGGATTGTAAAGGGAATTTGTGCACAGAGCCTAAAGAGATAGGAGAGGTCCTTA
Source organism: Rhincodon typus (assembly GCF_021869965.1). Lineage (NCBI taxonomy): Eukaryota > Metazoa > Chordata > Chondrichthyes > Orectolobiformes > Rhincodontidae > Rhincodon > Rhincodon typus. The sequence goes on from NC_063361.1 coordinate 18,248,183, forward strand.
ATGAATACTTTTATTCGGTATTCACAACTGAGAGAGACCTAGTTGTAGGGGAGGACAGTTTGAAACAGGCTGGTAGGCTAGAGGAGGTCGATGTTAGTAAAGAAGATGTACTAGGAACTTTCGCGAACTTGAAGATAGATAAGTCCCCCGGGCCTGACGGGATTTATCCAAGGATTCTATGGGAAGTGAGGGAAGAGATCGCAGGACCTTTGGCGATGATCTTTTTGTCCTCACTGTCCACGGGTCTAGTGTCGGAAGATTGGAGAGTGGCAAACGTCATTCCCTTGTTCAACAAAGGGAATAGAGATAACCCCGGAAATTACAGGCCAGTTAGTCTTACTTCAGTGTTGGGCAAATTATTGGAAAGGGCTCTGAGAGGTAGGATTTATGATCACTTGGATAGGCACAGTTTAATTCGTGATAGTCAGCATGGATTTTTGAGGGGTAGATCATGCCTCACAAATCTTACTGAATTCTTTGAAGAGGTGACCAAAGACGTGGATGAAGGTAGAGCAGTGGATGTGGTATATATGGACTTAAGTAAGGCATTTGATAAGGTTCCCCATGGTAGGCTCATGCAGAAAGTAAGGAGGCATGGGATAGGGGGAAATGTGGCAGATTGGATTCAGAATTAGCTGACACTTAGGAGACAAAGGGTGGTAGTGGACAGAAAATATTCAACATGGTGCTCAGTTACAAATGGTGTACCACAAGGATCTGTTATGGGTCCTCTTCTATTTGTGATGTTTGTAAATGATTTGGATGTAGGAGTGGAAGGGTGGATTAGTAAGTTTGCAGACAATACGAAGGTGGGTCGAGTTGTGGATAGTGCGGAGGGCTGTTCTAGGTTACAAAAGGACATTGATAGGATGCAGAGCTGGGCTGAGAAGTGGCAGATGGAGTTTAACCCTGAAAAGTATGAGGTGATTCATTTTGGAAGGACAAACTTGAAAGCAGAATACACAGTTAACGGAAAGATTCTTGGCAGTGTGGAGGAGCAGAGGGATCTTGGGGTTCATGTCCACAGTTCCCTGAAAGCTGACACCCAGGTGGATAGAGTTGTTAAGAAGGTGTATGATGTGTTAACTTTCATTAATAGAGGGATTGAGTTCAAGAGCCATAAAGTTATGCTCCAGCCAAACAAAAGCCTGGTTCGGCCACATCTGGAGTATTGTGTCCAGTTCTGGTCACCTCATTACAGGAAAGATGTGGAAGCGTTGGAAAAGGTGCAGAGGACATTTACTAGGATGTTGCCTGGAGTGGAGGGAAGGTCTTACGAGGAAAGGTTGAGAGAGCTAGGGCTTTTCTCTTTAGAACGACGAAAGATGAGAGGTGACTTGACAGAGGTTTACAAAATGATCAGAGGTATAGATGGAGTGGATAGCCAGATACAAAGCAAAATCAGATTCTAAATTTGTTTTTCTCCTGAGCCCCTTGCTGATGGTTCCACAGATGGGCTGATGAGGACCAGGTTGGGGGGGAGGGCACAGGCATGTGATAGTGGATGTTACACCAATAGTTCCATCTAATGAGCTATTATTCACTTGGATTTGAAGCAATGAAATATTGTAGCAGACAGTGCACTACAACCAAACAAACTTTTAAGGAAGATATTTGGCTGACATTCTTTGTGGCAAGATCAATTAACTCAACACAGAAAGGAAATTGAGCCTTTGTCCCAACTTGCATGTCTCAGAGACAAAAAAGTTTACGTCGTAACCATCAAATGGCATTATTAACAGTTTTATGACAATAATCAAGATGCAGTGGGAGGACCTTCATTATTAGTTGTATGTTTTCAAAGAAAAATGTTGGACAATTCACTGTCTATGCAATTGATCAAAGCCAAATTTTTAAATTCCTTCATGCAATATGAGTGCCACAAGCAAGGCCAGTACTTGTTGCCCATCCCTAACTTCCCTCGAGGTGATGATAAGCTGTTGCTGCACATTCCTTTTTGACTTTTCTGTGGCAGTTTTGAACAAGAGAGAGGCTTGTTAGTCCGTCTCAGAGGATAGCCAATGTATCTGGAATCACATGCTGGCAAGATCATGTACAGAGAGAGTTAATCAATAGTTTCACCATGACAGAGACTAACTTTCCATTTCAGATTAATTAATAAATTGAGTTTAAATTCCACAAAATGTAATGGTTGCGATAAAAATAATCTGGATCATTAGTCCCGGGCATTGCCACTACCTACTCTTTCTTCTTAATAATTCAAATCTGGTACAAAAATTAATTTCATTACTGAAGAAGTGGGTTGTGGATTAACAATTTCTGCTGTTCTAAAAGTCATGCAGCTCTCCTCTCTCCCACACACCTGCAGCCTCAGGGAAAGGATTTCCACACCACATACCATTGTCAGACAAGAATGTGCCGAAACATGCAAATATTCTGTCAGTAACAAGGCTCGGTCATGACCTGTGTGTTCTTAGCGTTCCCAGTAAGCATGCAGGGAGTACTAGCATTCTATTAAATAAATTATGCTTGTGAGTAATTTTCAATCTAGTGCTGCAAATATCTCCTGGTTAACCTCAAAATGTCAAAGGTGTGCAAGCCATAAATAAAACTGCTGTTATGTTTGCAGGCTCTGTAGTTTTCAATTAGCTAAGAGATAAAAATTCAAAAGAGGGAGGTCTCATAACTGTAAGATTTGTACTTACATGCCCAAACAAGCTTGAGACAGAGCTTGTTGAGTTCCCGTAAAGGTCTTTTTAAAATCATTCTGGGATCCTATCTCAATCCAATCATAATTTTATAAAACAGGAGATAAACTGGCTATCTTTTGAGAAAGAAGTTATTTTGTGCATTACTTTTAACAAATTGATGAACATGTTTTGATTAAAAACCTAATTTGAAAAATATGACATTCATATAGAACTTTTTTGTGCAAATAATTTTCCAAAGGATTTCTCTGACATTTGGCCAAACTTAGCTGCTCAGGTAAAGTCATTATTTTAAATGGAAGAATTCACTAGTTAAAAGAATGCATAGAAGAACTTCACTTCTTTCACATCTGAGTTACAGGTTCCATGGGTTCAAATCCCACTGACAGTTGCCAAACGTATTATGTTCAGGTGAGGAGGGCTCCCTCTTTCCCTTTCATCATTTGACTGCAGTAGTATTTTTTGTTTTGGATTGGGATGCCTTGCCAATTTCAAGTTCTTAAATTAATTAATGGGATGTGGGCATTGCTGGCTAGGACACCATTTATTGCCCAAGCTAATTAAACACAGAAACACAGAAAATCGGAGAAAGAATAGGCCATAGGCCCATTCCACCATTCATCATGATCATGGCTGATCCTCTCCCTCAATACCATGCTCCTGCTCTCTCCCCATATCCTTTGACATCTTTAGCCTGGAGAAATCAGCCTATTACTTTCTTAAATCTCTTCAATGGTTTGGCTTCCATAGCCACCTGTGGTAGAAAATTCCACAAGTTCACCACCATCCAAATGAAGAAATTTTTCTTTATCTCAGTCCAAAATGGTGTATTCCGGATCCTGAGACTGTGATGCCTTGTTCTGGAAGCCCTAGCAGAGGAAGCATCATCCCTGCATCCAGGCTGTGCATCCACTTCAGAATGAGATTCCCACTAATTTCTCTAAACTCCAGGTCCAGACAATATGATCTCTACTCATATGACTAAACTTATCCCAAAAGGCTTTGCTGCGCTCCCTGTATGGCAAGTATATCTTTTCTTAGATAAGGAGACCTAAGTCAAATTCATGTCCCTCATTGTGCGTGTGTAGTGAGACAATTGAGAATTGGTGGTGTCTCTTGGTGGCTAGTTGGTGTTCATGTCTCCACCCAATAATGGAGCTGCATCAGGACATTATTAAAATGAGTCACAACACATTGCAGCAACACAGAACTACGCAAAACAGATCAGGAACACTTAAGAACATAAGAACTAGGAGCAGGAGTAGGCCATCTGGCCCCTCGAGCCTGCCCCTCCATTTAATAAGATCATGGCTGATCTTTTTGAGACTCAGCTCCACTTACCCGTCCACCCACCATAAGCCTTAATTCCTTTACTGTTCAAAAATTTATCTAGCCTTGCCTTAAAAACATGCAGCGAGGTAGCTTCAACTGCTTCACTGGGCAGGGAATTCCATAGATTCACAACCCTTTGGGTGACTTATATGGAGTCTTCAAAAGAAATGGACACCTGAAAAGCACAATCTGCCGTTACCTCCAAGACAGACCACAACAGGAAGACACAACATGACCAGACACACCAGTCACCCTACCGTACATCGAGGACATATCAGAGATGATCTCAAGACCACTCAGACCCCTAGGTATCAGTGTAGCCCACAAATCCCAAACCACCCTATGACAGCTACTGACAAATGTAAAGGATCCAATACCCAAAATCAGCAAAATTGGGGTAATATACAAAATACCATGCAAGATCTGTGAGAAACACTACATAGGCCAAACTGGAAGAAAAATGACTATACGGATACATGAACACCAACTAGCCACCAAGAGACAAGACCAATTCTCACTTGTCTCACTACGCACGGACAACAAGGGACACGAATTTGACTGGGACAACACATCAATATTCGCACAAACCAAACAGAGACACGCAGGGAATTCCTGGAGGTCTGGTATTCCAATCGGAACTCCATCAACAAACACATTGAATTAGACCCTGAGTACAGACCACTGAGAAACAAAACCGGAAATAATACTAACCACCCTGGCAAACTGAGGCATATAAATAACAAGGGGGACAGAACACCAACGCCTCACCAGAGGCGCACTGACGATGTTACCTAGCAGGGTGACAAAACGTCTGCAATCAAACACACTGGCTCAGCGAGTGCTTTTATTGTCTGTTTTTCCAGCTTGGTTTTAACATTGTAGGCTGTATATAATGATTTTATGACAAACCAGGACCCCAACAAACAGTCAGAGATTATCCATGTTTCTGTGGTTTAGCAGACACCCTCGTCCGCTGTTTATTTATGGGAACAAGGGGACTTAAGTTCAATTCCTGCACAGGGGTTAACACTGAGTTCATTCAAATGGAATGGACCTCATAAATAAATGAAAAAATGAAAATGATAACAACCCAGCAACACCCATATTATCTAGAATGGCAAACAGTTCTAATGTGGTTAAATATTGCCACCCAGAGCAACAAATTACTTCAGCTATTTACTAAACTGGTTCACCGACAAGCAAAGTTCTCAATGAAATATGTGAACAAATTATTTCTCTAGTATGTACTAGATATGTGATCCATTAAGTTTGATAAGTGTGGTATTTCAAGCTTTCACAGCTTGAGCAAACTGAGAAGAAGAGTCTAGATAAGTCATTTGAGCCATTGCCAGGCACATTTCAGCAAATAGTTTGAAGCCTGCAAAGAAGTCAATCTTGGATTGGGAAAAAAGCATGGGTGTGAGGTTGGGGTGTACAGATGACGTGTTGGATGGCATGAAAGCAAAATAAAAATATTAAAAATAAGTTAAATGTTAATTAACCCTCCATACTTTAAAATTTAAAGCAGTGATCCTAGTTTTGGAATGAGTTGTTAAATTTGGAAGTAAAAATTATGTGTGAGAGATTATGACAAATATTACCTGACTGATTCAATTGACTCATTGCCCCCGCCTTTCACATCATAAATATGGTATTTATGAAGGAATTCATGCCTCTGTGTCAGTGGACTGTTTGACTGAGATCATCATTTTGGCTTCATCTGGAAGACACTTGCACATCCGGATTTTAAGACCAATAAACCATTCCTATGTTTCTGACTGAAACAAATCACTAATTAACTAATTTGGCAAACTGCTATTGCCTTACGCAGAATGCTTTGAACAATAAATTGTTACTGCAATTTGCAAATATCAGCTCCAAAAATCTCCCATCCTTTGGCAGTTTTCATTGCCTGATGTCAATAACACTGAACTGAATTCAATTGATTATACCAAGCAAGCGGTGAGAGAATACACTAAGCAGGAATTATGCTGGGATTTCAAGTAGAGTGACTTTTGAACAGAGAATACAGCTTCATGTTACATGTGGTCTTTGTTTAATTTAAAACTCTAATGATGCTTACTTTAAAGTCTAAGTCTGACATGTTGAATGGTAAAGAAGGGAAGATAAATGATTTAATTCAATTAACAAGTTCAATTTAGCTATAATAAATAAGATAGACTAATGGCTTGGCTTTCAATGCCTTTCATAACCTCAGGATAGCCCAAAGTACTTGACAGCCACTGAAGGACCTTAAATGTAGCCATTGTTGGATGTCGAATCTATGGCAGACAGTGTTGACAGTGCTATTTCTAAGCCATGGCCAATTCTTGGTGTAGACAAACAAGTGCCTATTGTAAATATAAAAATATCCTAGACTGCAGCATGTAAGTTGACCTTTAAAGCTTCAAAACATTTGTCCAGAAGCACAAGCCAATTATGTGTACGGGGTATAAAATGTAGACTACAAGTTTCATCGTGGGCCTGAGGGCCTGTTCCTGTACTGCACACAAGTGTTGGTGTAGGAGGGCCCATTTCTGTTCAATGATTATCATGCATAGTCTAATGCATGTGGACATGTCTTAAACTCTTCTTGGTGACATGACCTCTTGTCATTGTGCTAGTAGCCATGTGCTGAATTATGAGGTGAGTTTTACTGTAGACATGCAGCACTGAACTGAAAACTCCTAATGCAACTGTCACCTCAGAGATACATTTATTCAGCAAAAAAATGCATGTCTGGCTTCTAAATATTTTCTAATTAACCTGTTCAGAGATGTTATTACACACCTCTGGAGCAGGTGGGACTTGAACCTGGAAATCCTGGCTCAGAGATAGATACTACCGCAGTACAAGTGTCTAAGGTTTTGACTTATCTGCTGAGTATAAGCCTTGACATACAATTTGCAAGTGGAAAATGGGATTTTATATACCACGTCAATTTATTTACCATGATCTATTGTTATATGTTTCCAGGTCCTATAACTCCATTTGTATTTACTAGTTCAGTGACTATTACATTTCTATTTGTATCCATTTAACAATGAGATCAGAATTTTTGTATTTTTAATGAAGTACGTATTATGCTTCTCGTGATGTCGTTATTTCTTGGCCCTTATAGTGCTGAATGGTCTTCCATTGTACTTAAAGAAGACGGAAATTTCTTTTTCTGCTTTTTTAAAAAAAATCCTTCAATTGTTTTGTACACTTTACCCTCCATCACTTATTAAAAGCCCCGACTCCTGTGAGCATTCAGCTGAAGGTAGTTCTCACATCTTTTATCCCAATAATAATTTTTAGCTGTAAGCTGAGAAACTGAGCTACATAGTATCAGGATTTTTAAGCATTACGTGGACACTTGAGACCCTAAAATTGCAAGCAGGAGGCAAAAGCACATATGTGGCATTATCGGCCATGTAAAGGCTCATGAGATATCATTTATTCATCACTGAAATCAGTGTTATGTTCTTTGAATATGCGTCCCCACTCCATGATTCACTCTGTGACAGTCATTCCAGGGAAATCAGTCCAAAATTGCAACATAAAGATACTTATTGAATTTTGAGTACGCAATAATAGACAATAATTCCTGATTGTCATATTTCCAGGTTCTGAGATTTCAAGTTTTCTAACACCACCCCCAACCACCATACCCCCTCCCCCCCATCTCAATTAATCACAGATGGTAATGACATGCTGAGGTGCAGGCCTGAGCCAACATGAAACTAATAGAGTAACCTAACACTGTTTGACGGACACTGAAGTGAAGGTGGTCCTTCTGGAGATTAAGTCAGAATCTAGACTGGAATCTTATTGAGCATCATTTAGTTAAAGGCTCCATTTCATTCCCTAATATGTTACAGTTCAGTGGAGTTTCTCTGATTTGTTAAGGTAGATCTAATTATTTCCAAGGTAATAATTTGTCTAAATCTTTTGTGCTCCTATACGAAAGAGTCTTTTCAAGTGTGTAATGGCATAGCTGTTTTGAGAATCACTTCTAGGTAAGAGATAAGAATGAGTGAACAGATATACACCTGTGTCCAAGGAGCAGTGGGGACATTCAGATATTTGTATAGTTGGAGTAAAGCCATGGTAAGGTTTGAAGTTAATGCCACAGACCCTAAAACCGGTTCTGTGGCTCAGTAAGAACATAGAACATAGAACAGTACAGCACAGTACAGGCCCTTCGGCCCACAATGTCGTGCCGAACTTTTACCCAAATCCTAAGGTCTATCTAACCTCCACCCCTACCTTATACTATCATCCATATGCCTATCTAATAGCCGCTTAAATGCCCCTAATGAGGCCGACTCCACCACCCTCTCCGGCAATGCATTCCACGCCCTACACCACTCTCTGAGTAAAGAACCTACCTCTGACGTCTCCCCTATATCTACCTCCACTCACTTTTAAACTATGCCCCCTCGTAATAGCTACCTCCACCCTAGGAAAAAGTCTCTGGCTGTCTCCTCTATCTATACCTCTGTTCATTTTGTACACCTTTATCAAGTCACCTCTCATCCGTCGTTGTTCTAAAGAGAAAAGCCCTAGCTCTCTCAACCTTCCCTCCATTCCAGGCAACAACCTGGTAAATCTGTTCTGCACCTTTTCCAACGCTTCCACATCTTTCCCGTAATGAGGCGACCAGAACTGGACACAATACTCCAGGTGTGGCCGAGCCAGGCTTTTGTATAGCTGGAGCATAACTTCACGGCTCTTGAACTCAATCCCTCTGTTAATGAAAGCTAACACACCATACGCCTTCTTAACAACTCTATCTACCTGGGTGGCAGCTTTCAGGGAACTGTGGACATGAACCCCAAGATCCCTCTGCTCCTCCTCACTGCCAAAAAGCAATGGGACTTGGAAAGGATGAGAGTGAGGGCCCTGCAAAATGACATATCCTGCACTGCAGATTAGCATGATTACCTGAAACAACGGATGCTATCAGTGCAGGTTGTCACAAGGAAAAGTGTACATTTGGTCACAACTAAATAAGCATCACATTAGTCAAATTCTTTAATCCTAAGGAACAGAATTAAAATCTCACAATTATAATGATATATAAAGGTACAAGCTAAGGTATTAGAACAAAATAGAAAACTGTGAGATTATACCTCCTAGAACTGGTTGAACTGGCAGGGGGTCCTTCCACAAGAAAAATAAAGATTGATAGCTCATTTAGAGATTACTTAAAGAGTTCATAGGCTTGATATTTTCATGTACAAGTGAAACCAGAATTGACTTATAAATATAAGATAGCCATTAATAAACTTATTCGGAAATTCAGGAAAACCTCCTTCACTTGGTCAGCGAAGGTGGAACTTGCTATCACAGGAGTAGTTGAAGCAAATAACATACTCAATTCAGGAGAAAATGGAAAAACTGGAGGCAGAAAAGAATAGAAAGATACGTAAATCAGGTTAGATAAAGTAGTATAGGAAGGACTCATTTGGAGCATATACAATGACTTGGAATTGTTGGACTGAATGGCCTATTTCTGTGCTGTGTTGTCCTTTGTGTGAAAGTTGAGGTCAACTTACAGACTTCCATCAATACATGCGTTAATTCTAACCATGGGGCATTTTGAAGCCATATACAATTGTTTATATATTCATTTAATTTTCTTAAATGTTTCCATAATTTACATCTTGCACAATTACAGAACATTTTGCTGGCTCACCAAAAAGTAGCCAAAGCAGTCAAAACACTGCAGAGATTAGCAACTTGCTGATTATAATAGTACCTATGATTAATGGTTCAAAATTAGCAAAACTTTGTTTTTATTTGACAGTACCTAATGGCTTTAAACACTTCAGCACTAACAAGTAAATGGCAATAATTACTTACTTTCATTTAACTCTGTTGGCGTCCCATAAAGTGGTGATTTTAATGTTTGGCTGGCGTAAAATATCAGCAGCTTATGCCATTAATGCAAGTGATGGTGATTTATATTCTCAGCATGCTTTTAAAATTCCCAGAACAGCTGTTTGATGTATTTTAATATTGCTAAATTCTAAGGATCACACATTGGCTTTTCATTAGTTGCAAGGTTGCTTTCAAATAAATCATGTTCCAATGCAAATTTGTGAATTATTTCAGGCATTAATGCCAATTAACAATGGGACTGGCTGAGGTCATTGCCTTGTTTATTACTTTATAAATTACAAGAATTATACAAACACAAAGCTACCAGCAACATATAAATTCTACATTCTTTACAACACTAACACAAAAGTTAATATGATATAATTCACACAAATACAGTTCCTATCATCTCTGAGCTCTTTTAAATGTACTAGTTAAAATATTTGCATTGCATTTCTTTTGAGTTTGTTTGTCACAGCTGTCATATCCAACAAATATAGAGTTAGAGAAGGAGTGATAAAAGTTTTGAGCCTCAAAGAGAACAGAAGGGAAATTAGGAGACATTCTCACCAGAAGGGTGAAAGTTAGCACTGTGTAAATCAGAGATGCCTGTTTGAAATTTGGGATTTAACACACAATTTTTGGGCCAAGTGCTGATAATCATGATTTGAATGTGCCAGCATGTTCAAAAACTAACAACAATTGTAGCTTTCAAGTGCTGATTGAATGCAATTTTCTGGGCAATGTATTTGTACCCTGCACTCCTCCAGTTCCACTGAATATGTGGAGTGCAATGGAACATAGAAGCCCCTTAGATCCACATTCTCTGATATAGTAGAGGCAGAGGGTTTGCAAGTTTGAAGAGAGGCCACAGTGACCGCCAAAGCATTGCATGCCAGGCGAGAATGCCTAGGAGGTCAGAATCAGGACTCCTGGCCCAGATCATGGCTCCAGTCCACAAGTAATTGAATGACCTGACGTGAATGGTCAAGATAAGAATCCACCTCACAAACATATTTCTTAATAATTGCATTACCAGCAGCATCACAACTTCCACACACTTCATTCATTGTATGCTGAGATGCATGAATACTACATGATTGCAACCTGAAAAAGCATTACATATGTCAGGCATATATCACAACTCTTCAACCAACTGGAGTATCATGAGATTGAAAGTACATAAGCACACACCAATATTCATTCACGATCACCATTCTTCATCCTCCAGGAGTAATTAGCAAACAACAGACAGCGGCAGCACCTGTCTAAGAGAAACACTTCTTCATGACCCTAAGTAAGGAGACATTGCTAACAGCCATAATTAGGAGAGGAGTGGGAGAAGTCATGGTCCGACGCACAGCAACAGGCATCTCACTTAGAGGTATGTGGCCACAGTTTCCTTACAGATTCACAACAATTGCCAATCTTAACTTTCCAAAACCAAAGCTCAAAGAGTCTCTTTCTGCACATCCTTTTATAATGGCAACTTGCTCCAGACCATGACCTTCCTGTACCTACCCTTACAGGCTGTCAGGAGCATAGTGCATCCCATTCACATAGGACAGGTTCAGAAGAGAAATAGTTTCTTTTCCCTGAGAAGAAGAGATAGGAAATAGTAGAAGGGCTGTGGTTGCTGGTCTCTTATGTTTGCTGGATAGTGTAGTTTTTTTTAATAGAATCTCTACAGTGTGGACACAGGTCCTTTGGCCCAACAAGTTCACGCTGACCATCCCACCCAGACCCATCTCCCTATAACCCACCTAATCTGAACACAATGGGCAATTTAAGCATAGCCAATCCACCTAGCCTGCTGTAGGAGCAAACCCACACAGACACTGGGAGAATGTGAAAACTCCACACAGACAGTTGCCCAAAGGTGGAATCGAACCCAGGTTCCTGGCGCTGTGAGGCAGCAGTGCTGGCCACTGAGCCACGATGCTGCATCTGGATACCTTCTCAAACAAATACTTCAGGGTACCTCCACACAGGACAAGATATCAAAATCTCTGCCTGCAGACCCCAATGGTTTGCTCAATGAAACTGATGATCGAGTGACATTCATTGTCTAAGAGGTTAATTGATGTCTTAGGGCTTTTATTTTGCCAAGTTCAACAGACGTCCACTGAGCTAATAGATTTGTGATTCTTAGAGTTCAGCCAAGGATTTATAGGGGAAACTGTACTGGCATAAACAAATTGCCAGACATCTGGGGCACTACCATTATGAATGCTTGGCTGACCTCCAAGATGATTAAATGGATTAGCTTGTTAAGGATCTATTTGGACTAGTCAATTTACTGATATTGAAATGGCGTTGTCTCATTGACACTTCCATAAAATTATAGGGGTAACAGATTTTTCAAAGCAGGCTTAGATTTATTTTAGTATTTCAATACTTGCTATTGTTATTTTATGACTCACTAGTTCTGTTATACTGTGCATGGTGAGGATGGCCATAGAACGAGCATGAAGAGTGGGTTGAAGGTAATAGTCTGTGACGTGAAGGGGGCAGTGGAGGCCAGAGGGATAAACACTTTTAATAAAACTAAATTGGATGAAGTCCTAAAAGGGACCCCAAGCAATTTACAGATGACAAAATGCTCCCTGTCTTTTGGTAATACCTGTCAGCTGACCAATAGCACAGAGTAGCACAAAACCCATTGTATTTTTAGTCATAGTCACGGAAACGTTTTACATACTTACCAAGAGAAATTCAGGAATAATCTTGATAAATATACGTGTATTCCTAACAGTGCCCCAGGAAGTCTGGAACATATGTCAAAAACACTCTTCAAACGTGATATAGTTGGTTGGCCTTAGTCAGCAAGTGAAGAATAAAAGGCGAGCATGATTATCAGCAGTACTCAAAATCCTCAGAAACAACATGGTTATTTTTGTTCGGCTGGTTTCTGTTAGGTGTTATCATTAAGTGAAGCATTAATCGCCAAAATGGTGGCCAGATCCTTTAAAAACTAGCAGGCAACATCATTGTCTGCCTCTTACAAGTCACCAAAGCAATCTTTTCTAGGACACATTTCAGCTTCTTTACCAAGATGGTGTCTTCTAAACAAAGGCTAAACGTTGCTTCAGCTTAAGACCCCATTTCAGCCACGTCTCTCCCATTTTAACACCTAAATCATTCAGCATAATCCACCTCCTTAGAGTGTGCGCAGAAATGTAGTGGCAATGTCCCAAACTCTAGGCCTGAAGGACTGAGTTCAAGTATGACCCAGAGGTATGTCATAACATGTCTGATTAGATTGATTGGAAAATCAAGGAGTAAGAGACAAGAAAAGATAAAATCAGTGAGTTGGTGAGCTGACAGATTCAAACCTGTATTCCAAGGAGTCCAAGTTGCTGTGGCGACACAAAATTCTGTAAACATGTTCATAGATCATAGAATCCCTACAGTCTGGAAACAGGCCCTTCAGTCCAACATGTCCATACTGATACACAGAGCATCCCACCCAGACCCATCCCCCCAGTCTATACATCCCTAAACACTACAGGCAATTTAACACAGCCAGTCCACCTAGCTGGCACATCTTTGGATTGTGGGAGGAAACTGGAGCACCTGGAGGAAACCCATGCAGACATAGGGAGAATGTGCAAACACCACACAGACAGTTGCCTAAGGGTGAGGATTGAACCCAGGTCCCTGGTACTGTGAGGCAGCAGTGCTAACCACTGTGCCACCCATGTAGTAGAGTTGGTTGAGAATCCAATTTTACATCCAACTAATGGGTTAGCATGGATCTCTTCAGCTCTCACTGTATGCCCTTGGTGTATGCTACAATAATTTACAGGTTGATATTCAACCAGTTTGGCTCTATTAATAATACACCTTTCTGTGTAAGTGCACTGTAATGATTCACTGTTTGCATGTAAGCTTCAAACAAGATAAAAGGCCTCAAAATTGCAGGAAAGTGACAAGATGAATGTTAACCTACAGTAATGTTACAATTACTAAATCACAGTTTCGAAACATTTTAGTGCTGAAAAGCCGCAAATCATTTTTCTTAGAGACTGTTAGTCATTTTCTAAAATTGCAATCTCTAGGACCCTCTGAAAATATCAACACAAGCTTTGGGATCTCCTGTTCTTTAATACAATAGGCAGGCAACAACGTCTGACATTAAGAGATGTATATGGATCTTTTGGTACCAGGTGAACTGAGGGGTGAACTGAGACTGCGTATAAACAGCTGTGAACATATATTGGAGTGAAAGTAAGGTAAGAATGAATGTTTTGCTGCATGGAATTTATTTTAGATTTAATACACTGGAAGCACTTAGGTATAGGTTACATCTGGTCAAAAGCTTTATGTACATCTATACATTGACTAGAATAAATCTTCAAGAACATGCAGCATGTTTTATAAAAGATGAATGTCTGAATTTACTAATTAATTCAGATAGGTTGCAATCATGTTATGACAGTAAATTATAGGCAATACCTCATAAATAAATAAATTATGTTAAATAGGCTTATTGTTAAGTACACATTTTTCTCGAAGCTTAAATCCTTCTCCATTCACATTAGTCTGATCTGTGAGGAGTAATAATAAGTATTTTATTGTCTTACTAGATTCACTTCTGGTTCATATACTTAATATTATTCATGAAAGTGATATTTTAGTGGACCACTGGCTCTGGATTTCTGTGGGTGTTGTCCAGTAAGGCCACTGTAACATTGGATAAATCTCAAAAGAATAGACGCAGTCCTTTTTTTTTCAGATACCACTCTCTGCTTCTGCATCTCTAGAGCAGTAAGGGGAAAAAAGTGATGCTTTATAAGATTTTCTTTTAATTTTACTTTTCAGTCAGACTATGCCAGTCAATATTTTACATCTCTGAGAAAGTGGATGGGAAGGATTGCAGCAAGCATCCTTTCCAATGGGCAGTCTTCCTGCCATTTTCTTTATTGTCATTCATGGGCTATGGGTGTCATTGGCTAGGCCAACATTTATTGACCATCCCTAAATGCCTTGAACATTTGGTGATGTTAAACCGCTGTCAAACTTAGGGTATAGGTACACCCGTTGTGCTGTTAGAAAAAGTATTCGGGTATTTTGAACCAGCGATATTGAAGGGACATCAATATTGTTTCAACTCAGGAAGCTGGAGTTTGGTGGGGAGTTGCAGATGGTGATGCTCCAATGCTTCTGCTCCTCTTGTCCTACTGGATGGGAGAGGTCACAGGATTGTTAACTGTAGTGGGAATTGAATAATGTTTTATAAAAAAGTGGTTCCAGCAAGAGTAAGCTAGCACTGAAACACACATTTTAACAGGCATTAACCTTAAATTCCCTAAGCATTGACAATACCAGAAATGACCAGAGAGGAATCTAGAACACCCTAACACTATATTAGCCTTGAGAGCAAAATAGACAGCATGAAAAGATTCCTGTGGACACGAAAAGAGAAAGACTTTGGATTAAAGAATAATGTTTATTTTACAAGAATTAAACATAAACAATGTACATATACGTTATTACAGGGTATAAAGGGTGATGCTTTTCTCTCTGTATCAGATGGACATAGGGAAGAGATATGTTGCCTGAAAGGAGTACTCAACGTTTAACCCAGGTATTCTTGCTTTGTGTGACAGACAGAAGTCAGGAAACCAGCTCAGAATTTAATTAAACAAACCCTTCTTTATTTTACCTCTTTAAGTGCCAATACTCAATACAATACCTGTGTCCAGTTCTGGTCACCCTGTTATAGGAAGGATATTATTAAGCTAGAGAGGGTTCAGAAGAGATGTTGCCCAGTATGGAATGTTTGAGTTATAAAGAAAGATTGGATAGGCTGGGACTTTTTTCACTGGAGGTTGAGAGGTGATCTTATAGAGGTTTACAAAATTATATGGGGTATACACAGGGTTAATGGAAGGTGTCTTTTCCCTAGGATGGGGAATTTCAAAACCATTTTTTAAGAGATAGTAGGAACTGCAGATGCTGGACAATCTGAGATAACAAGGTATAGAGCTGGATGAACACAGCAGGCCAAGCAGCATCAGAGGAGCAGGAAAGCTGACGTTTCGGGCCTAGACACTTCT
>NC_063361.1:18264513-18306771 GCF_021869965.1 Rhincodon typus
CCAAGCAGCATCGGAGGAGCAGGAAAGCTGACGTTTCGGGCCTAGACACTTCTAGGCCTGAAAGGTCAGCTTTCCTGCTCCTCTGATGCTGCTTGGCCTGCTGTGTTCATCCAGCTCTACACCTTGTTGTCCGGCATTTTTTAAGGATAGAGGAGAGAGACTTCAGGGCAATTTTGTTTACACAGAGGGTAGCTTGTGCATGGAATGAACTTCCTGAGGAAGTGGTGGATGTGGGCACAGTTACATGGTTTAAAAGACACTTAGATTAGCGCATGAATAGGAAAGGTTTGGAGGGGTATGGGCCAAGAGCAGGCAGGTGGGATTAGTTTAATTTGAGGTTATGTTCGGCATGGACTGGTTGAACCAAAGGATCTGATTCCGTGCTGTATGACTCTATGACTTTTAGTTGAAACATTTGCTTCTTACTTCATCTAACTTAACTTTAACTTACTTGACTCAATTTACATTTAACTCTAACTTTAATTCTATGAGTTCGGCTTGAAACAAATACTACCCTGATTCGAGTGAGGTAGCCAAATTGCTCTAAGTGTAGATCTTGCCTCGTGGTTCTTTGTCTTCTCTGAAGATCACTTCAGAACATGTCCTTTGCAAATGTTGATCCTGAAGGCTTCTCCTGAAAACAATCTTTCGTTCTCGTAACTTTTGTGTCAAAAATGTGCTTCTTTCCAGAAACTTCTCTGGCACTCAGACAATAAATTGACTAAATCCTGATCACATTTTTTGAACCCAGCCAATGGAGTTTTATTGGTAAAACTCCCACATGTTAAACAGGCTACACTGCATGCTCCATATAAGGTAATATGGTGCCAGTCTGTCTAGCAAGCCATATGACACATCTTATTTGGTCAACACAGGAAACTGCAGGTCACAACATGAACTGGTTGCAGTTTTAACCAAGATCAGAGTTTAAACTAGCTTGACCAACATTCCCAGCATGCTTGATTGTAGCTCTTAACCAGTGTTGTCAGCATTTCTGCTGCTGACCATCTGACCACAGATTAGATTGATGTGGGTCAGAGCCTTGACAGAATGTCAGACTCAATTCTTTTCAGTTAGTCGAAGACTGAGGTATGAATAAGCACAAAATTAACTTGCATACCTGAGTCCTCCTGTGGTCTGTGTAAAGAAAATAAGTGTTATTGAGGGAACCATGGTGAGTTGCTGCATTACATCTTATTGATGGTACACAGTGTTGTCACTGTATGTCAGTGATGGATAGTATATCAATCAAACAAGTTGCTTTGTCCTGAACAGTGTCAAGCTTGTTGAGTGTTGTTGGACCTGCATTCATCCAGGCAAGTGAAGTGTCTTTCAAAATACTGTTAACTTGTGCCATGAACATGGTTGACAGCCTATGAGGAATGAAAAGATGAGTTTATGGCTGGAGAATTCCTAGTCTTTGACCTGCTTTTGTAGCTATAGTATTTATGGAGCTCATCCATTTCCATTTCTGATCAATGGTATCTCCGGGATATTGGTAATGTGGCATCAACATTGCCATTGAATATCAAGGGGCAATGGAATGATTCTCTCTTATTTGAATATCAAAGGTAGATGGATATATTCTCTCCTGTTTGAGCTGGTTATTGTCTGGTATTTGTGTGATGCAAGTATTACACGCCATTTATCAGCCCAAGCCTGGACGTTGTACAGACCTTGCTGTTTATGGACAGGGACTGATCAGTATCTGAGAACTCACCAGTGGTAATAAATACTGTGAAACCATCAGCAAATAGTAAACTTCTAATTTTATGATGGTCATGAGTGAAATCAATCGGTTGGGCCTAGACACATCCCTGAGGAACTCTTACATTAATGCTCCGGGATTTAAATGAATGACTTTCAACAACCACAGCTATCTTTTTATGTGTTTGGTATCCAGGCAGTGGAGACTTTTCCCCTTGATTCCCATTGACATTTGCTTTATGAGGGCCCCTTGTTGTTTGGTCAAATCCAGCCTTGGTGACAAGGGCAGTCAGTCTCACCTCATCTTTAGAGTTCATCTCTTTTTCCCATGCTTGAACCCTGGTTGTAATGGCTTCGGGAGCTGAGTGCCGCTGGTGGAATCCAGACTGAATGTCAGTGAGCAGGTTATCACTGAGCAAGTGCAATTGGTTAAAGTGTTATTGACTCCTTCCATCACTTAGCTGAATTGACTGAAATTCATCCAGTTTGAATTCATAATTTCCTTCTAGCGCTTTTATGCAGTTTTAGTTTATATGGCATGTATGACTTCTCTGTAGGCTGACAGCGGCTATAAGTTGGCAGGAGCTCTTTTCCAAAGGATCAGAGTGTTGATTATTTATTTGTAACTTGCTCCACATGAAAATTACATATCTGATAGAGGTTTTCAAAAGTAAGTCAGGTGAATATTTTTCCACATGTAGGAGAAACAAGAATGAGAAGGCATAGATTTAAAGTGATGTGCAAACACACAAAGGCTGAGATGAGGAAAAACTTGTCATACAGTGAGTCATTGTGGTGTGGAATGGGCTGTATGAAAATATGGTGGTGGCAGGTTTAATTGTGTCATTCAAGACAGGTTTGGTGAGTTTTTCAGTTGGTAATGATGTGCAGGGATATGGCGAGAAGCTCAGGATATAGGCATTATATAATACATAATCGAGCTGGTGCAGGCACAATGAGCTGAATGGCCTCCTTCTATACCATAATAATTCTGTGACTCTGAACAAAAGTCCCTAGCCTGCCTTATGGTTGTTCATTTAACACAATGATTTGTGATTCTATATTAGTCAAAATCAATGTCTCTTAAAACAGAACAGATGGGTGGCTGAATTCCATATGTACGTTCCGGGAAGACCTGTGAGATTTTTTTTGATTGCATAAAGCCCCAAATCTCAGAGGTGTTTAGAGCTACTTCTTCTCAGTAACCTCTTTAATGCAATAATAAGGTAAATGCATGCTGCACAAAATTCAAGATGTGGCATCAGTTACACTGCATCAGTGCAACTTTGGTGAGACTGATGAGCTTCATGTTGGCTGAGGTAGCAGTTACAGCTTGGTCTTCAAATTAAAGGGATGTAGGCCAGACGTCTGCCAAATGTCTGCAGTTAATGGCATTGATTTGACATATGGCAAACCAGATGCCATAAATAAATTACCAAGATTATTTAAATACACACTAATTTGAATATTAATGAGTATATTTTGGCATCTGCATCCCCACCAACTGATGCTAACTCAGATCTTGGGCTTGTTGCTTGACAGGACTATATTTTGCAGGAAATGTTCAGAGCAAATTTGTGATTGTATTTTTCACTGAAATCTGCCCCTTAAATAATTGCTTGATTGTGATGAGATTTTTAAAATTAATTTGTGGAATGTGGGCATCACTGGCTGCCCAGCATTTATTGCCCATCCCTAGATGCCCTAGGTGGTGGTGAGCTGCCTTATTGAACTGCTGCAGTCCATCTTGGTTGACCCACAGTGCCATTATAGAGGGAATTCCAGGACTTTGACCTAGCAACATTAAAGGAACTGCGATATATTTCCAACTCAAGATGTGAGTGGCTTGGATGGGAACTTGAAGGTGCTGATGTTCCCATATATCTGTTGTCCTCGTCCTTCTAGATAGAAATGGTCCTGGGTTTGGAAGGTGCTGTCTGAGGACCTTTGGTGAATTTCTGCAATGCATCATGTAGATAGTACACACTGCTGCTACTGAGTGTCGATAGAGATGGAGGGAGTGAATGCTTGTGGATGTAATGCCAATCAAGTGGGCTGCTTTGTCCTGAATGGTGTCAAGCTTCTTGAGTGTTGTTGGGGCTGCACTCGTCCAGGCAAGTGGGGAGTATTCCATCACACTCCAGACTTGTGCCTTGTAGATAGTGGACAGGCTTTGGGGAGTCAGTAGGTGAGTTATTCGCCACAGTATTCCGAGCCTCTGACCTGCCCTTGTAGCCACTGTGTTTATATGGTGAGTCTAGTTGAGTTCCTGGTCAATGATAACACCCAGGACGATGATAGTGGGGGATACAGTGATGGTAACACCATTGAATACGGGTTGGACGGTGGTTAGATTGTCTCGTATTGGCGATGGTCATAGTCTAGCATTTGTGTGGGCGCGAATGTCACTTGCCACTGGTCAGCCCAAGCCTGGATATTGTCTAGATCTTTTTGCATTTGAATATGGACTGCTTCAGTACCTGAGGAGTTGCAAATGATGTTGAACATTGTGCAATCATCGATGAATATCCCCACTGCTGACCTTATGATGGAGGGAAGGTCATTGATGAAGGAGCTGAGGGTGATTAGGCCAAGGACACAACCCTGAGGAACTCCTGCAGAGATGTCCTGGAGTTGAGATGATTGACCTCCAACAACCACAAACATCTTCCTCTGTGTCAGGTATGACTCCAACCACTGGAGAATTTGGCCCCAATATCCATCAATTATGGTTTTGCTAGGAGTCCGTGATGCCACACTCAGTCAACTGCAGCCTTGTTGTCAAGGCCTGTCACTCTCACCTCGCCTCTGCAATTCAGCTGTTTTGTCCATTTTTGAACCAAAGCTGTGGTAGGTCAGGAGCTGAGTGGCCCTGGCAGAACTCAAACTGGGCATCACTAAGCAGGTTAATGCTGAGCAGGTGCTGCTTGATAGCACTGTTGATGACACCTTCCATCACTTTACTGATGATTGAGAGTAGACTGATGGGGCGGTAATTGGCTGGGTTGGATTTGTCCTGCTTTTTGTGTACAGGACATACTTAGACAATTTTCCACATTGCCGGATAGATAGCAGTGTAGTACTGTACTGGAACAGCTTGCCTAGGAGCAGTGGCAAATTCTGGAACACAAGTCTTCAGTACTAATGCTGGAATGTTGTCAGGGCCCGTAGCCTTTGTAGTACCCATTGTCTCCAATTGTTTTTTTAATATCACATGGAGTGAATCAGATTAGCTGAAGACTTGTATCTGTAATGCTGGGGACCACTGGAGGAGGCCAAGATGGATCATCCATTCGACACTTCTGGCTGAAGATTGCTGCGAATGTTTATGACAATCATAGCTGACTCCATTTGTGTTAAATGGCACTTTATTCTTCCCTGTAGTTCTGGACAGTTCAGTCTTTTCAGCACACTTCATAAGCCTTTTCTCTATTTTCTCTCTGTAAAACATTACAGGTGAATTTGCCAGAAATCAACTAAGTGTCCATTTTGGTGAGTTTCATGAAGAGTTTCTTTCCACGAGACCTAACAGGTTTTCTCTCACTAATCTCCACAATTTGATTCATTAACTATGTGCCACGCCTCTATGGCACCTCACCCATATGATCATCCACTCAACAATGGTGGAAGTTCTTGACACAGCCGGTGACTTCCCAGAATTTCCGGTGCAGGTGCCATTTTTAAAGCCCAGCCTTGCAGCAGGTCAAGCACTGCCAGCCAGGAGTTTCCCTTTACACTGCACATACTGGGAGATGAAAGAAAAGAAAGCTTCTGAGTGGCACAGCTGACACACCATTGCAAATACAAATCCACATTCATAAACGTATTGCTATTTCAGAACTAAGCTACACAGGTTACCTCTCCTCAGTGTCATCCTATCTTCCACCCCTGTCTCAGGGAGTGCTACTATTTCCCCAACACGTTATTGTTTAATGCACGACCATCACACACTGCAAAGCCTCCGAATGGTTGAAAACAAACATTTCTATTTAGCCACAGCAAATATGAAGAAAACATAAAGAAAAGTTGCTTTTGTTTCTGGAAACAGATAGGGAGTGGTTGCCTTTCCATCAACAACAAATTTATTTGATGAGTGTTCACTGCACCAGCAAACATCTATTGGAACCAGGAATCAATTAAATGCTGTATGGCCTATTATACCTAACTATATCATTCAAAAGATGATGGTTCTCCAGCTCAATATCCCCACTTCCACACTTGGAAGGCTGCTGCTGCTCTTCCAGCTCTTCAGAGTCCATCACATTCCCTCTTTGCCTATTCTAGTAGTGCAGAGCACAGCATTCTGGGATTATGTGGTACATTGTGTCTGGAGTGTACTGCACGGCCCATCTTAATGAATCCACACACCAGAACCTCAATTTCAGGAGGCTTATTGTCTAATCTGCAATGGTCCTGGTTCATAAGTTCATAAGATGTAGGGGCAGAATTAGGTCATTTGGCCCATCGACATCTGCTCCTCCATTTGATCATGGCTGATATGCTCCTCACCCCCGTTTTCCTGCCTTCTCCCCATAACCCTTCAACCTATTACTAAATAAAAATCTGTCTAACTCCTCCCTAAATATACTCACTGTCCCAGCATCCACTTCAATTTGGGGTAGCGAATTCCACAGATTCATAACCCTTTGGGAGAAGTAGTTTCTCCTCAACTCTGTTTTAAATTTGCTACCCCTTACCCTAAGACTATGACTCCTCATCCTACAATGCTCCACGAGAGGAAGCATCCATTCCACATCTATTTTATCCATACTTTTTATCATCTTGAATACCTCAAATTGATCTCATCTCATTCTTCTAAATTCCAAACAGTATAGGCCTAAACTGTTCAATCTCTCTTCATACGACAAACCCCTCATCTCTGGGACCAATCGAGTGAACCTCCTTTGACTGCTCCCAATGCCACCAAATCTTTTCTCAAATAAGGGGACAAAAACTGTGCGTAATACTTCAGATGCGGTCTCACCAATGCCTTGTATAGTTGCAACAATACTTCCTTACCTTTCTATTCTATTCTTTTATCTATAAAAGCCAACATTTCAATTGCTTTCTTTATTATCTGCTGTACCTGCTTGCTCGTTTTCTATGACTCATGAATGAGGACACCCAGATCCGATTGCACCGGAGCACCCCGAAGCCTCTCCCCATTTAGATAATAGGTCACCTTCCCTCTTTTCTGACCAAAATGCATGACCTCACATTTATCCATGTTAAACTCTATTTGCCACATTTTGGCCCACTCTGCTAAACTATCTATATCCATTTGTAAGGTTCTTATTTCCTCATTGCAATTTACCGTCCAGCCTATTTTTGTGTTGTCTGCAAATTTGCCTATAGAGACTTGTATCCAAGTCGTTAATATAGATTGTAAATAGCTGGGGACCAATGACAAAACTCTATGATACCCCACTGGTTACTTTTTGCCATCCAGAAAAGAAAATATTACCCCTAATCCCGTATGATCCAACCTTGTGAATTAACCTTTTGTGCGACATCTTATCAAATGCCTTCCAGAAGTCCAGATATATTACATCTACAGGATCCCCATTATCCACTTTGCTTGTTACATCTTTGAAGAAGTGATTGAAGAAGGGGCAACCTTGTTTCTATACTCAACTTCAATCTGGAGGTTAGATAACAGTCTTCAGCCATGGTCACAGAAGGGACCCCTTGTCTCGCAGGAATCATTCTTGTAAGGCAGCTGGCTCTTAAAATGAAGCAGGATCATGAGCATTTTCAAGGATGTAATCACCATGGCAGCTCCCAGGATGCCTGGTGCAGACTTCCAAAATGTGGTACTGATGATAACAGATGACTTGTACACTGAAGGGATGGAGTCCTTCTCTGTTGATAAAGTCAGCTACATCATAATATGGCACTAGCAACATGATGAGTGCAGAATCTATTGGGTGCTGCACCAGGGTAAACCAGCTATGTTGGTAAGACTACAAGGTGCAGGGCTGGATGAACACAGCAGGCCGACCAGCATCATAGGAGCAGAGAGGCTGACGTTTCGGGCCTAGACCCTTCATCAGAAAAGGGGGAGGGGAAGGGGGTTCCGAAATAAATAGGGAGAGAGTGGGAGGCGGATAGAAGAGGGATAGAGGAGAGGATAGGTGGAGAGGAAACAAACAGGTCGAAGAGGCGGGGATGGAGCCAGTAAAGGTGAGTGTAGGTAGGGAGTTAGGAAGGGGATAGGTCAGTCCAGGGAGGACGGACAGGTCAAGGGGGTGGGATGAGGTTGGTCGGTAGGAGATGGAGGTGCGGCTTGAGGTGGGAGGAGGGGATAGGTGGGAGGAAGAACAGGTTAGGGAGGCAGGGACGAGCTGGACTGGTTTTGGGATGCGGTAGGGGGAGGGGAGATTTTGAAACTTGTGAAATCCACATTGATACCATTGGGCTGCAGGGTTCCCAAGCGGAATATGAGTTGCTGTTCCTGCAACCTTCGGGTGGCATCGTTGTGGCACTGCAGGAGGCCCAGGATGGACATGTCGTCTGAGGAATGGGAGGGGGAGTTGAAATGGTTCGCGACTGGGAGGTGCAGTTGTTTATTGCGAACCGAGCGTAGGTGTTCTGCAAAGCGGTCCCCGAGCCTCCGCTTGGTTTCCCCGATGTAGAGGAAGCCACACCGGGTACAGCGGATGCAGTATACCACATTGGCAGATGTGCAGGTGAACATCTGCTTGATGTGGAAAGTCTTCTTGGGGCCTGGAATGGGGGTGAGGGAGGAGGTATGGGGGCAGGTGTAGCACTTCCTGCGGTTGCAGGGAAAAGTGCCGGGTGTGGTGGAGCTGGAGGGGAGTGTGGAGCGGACAAGGGAGTCACGGAGAGAGTTGTCCCTCCGGAAAGCAGATAAGGGTGGGGAGGGAAAGATGTCTTTGGTGGTGGGGTCGGATTGCAGATGGCGGAAGTGTCGGAGGATGATGCGTTGGATCCGGAGGTTGGTGGGGTGGTACGTGAGGACGAGGGGGATTCTTTTTTGGTTTTTATTGCGTGGACGGGGTGTGAGGGATGAGGTGCGGGAGATGTGGGAGACACGGTTGAGGGCGTTCTCGACCACCGAGGGGGGGAAGTTACGGTCCTTGAAAAACGAGGACAACTGAGATGTACGGGAGTGGAATGCCTCATCCTGGGAGCAGATGCGGCAGAGGCGAAGGAATTGGGAATAGGGGATAGCATTTTTGCAGGAAGGTGGGTGGGAGGAGGAATATTCTAGGTAGCTGTGGGAGTCGGTGGGCTTGAAATGAATATCGGTTTCTAGGTGGTTGCCCGATATGGAGACAGAGAGGTCTAGGAAGGGGAGAGAGGTGTTGGTAAGACTGACTGCCCGGGCTGCAACACTGACCTTGACATGGGGAAGTGAGATGAAACAGTGTGATCTGGCACTAATTACCTCAGTAACAACCTTAATAACATGCGTGGGTGGAGGGTTGTGAGAGTCCAGGTCCCCAGTGGATTATTTTTCATTCACACTGTGGACCTAAATAGAGTTGGTGGATTTGGTGACTGCTTTCATGCCTGCAGAGATGGCATGTTTGGCCAGATCCCTTTGCAGTCTAAGGGCTCTGGGTCTCCCTGGCCAAGATGATCTGAAACTTGTTGTGGTGAATCAGGTGTGAAGCCTTAGAGGCAAAGTGCTCAAAGATGTTGATGATGAAGGAGCTCATGACATTCATGGCCTTGGACGAAATTCAGGTGGAAGGATGGACCTGATCAGCATCCTGTACATGTAGCTTAAATAGCTCTGTTTCCGAGTCTTCTTCTGCTTCTTGGGTGATTTCTTGGTGACTTTGTTAAGTAACGCTTTCAATACCTTTCAGTATGCTCTTCACTGTGTCCACCACACAGGGGTGACTTCCAGTGGATCCTTGGAAGCAGCCAGTTGCGTAAATGTTTAGTGCAGCTGTCATCTTGATGTCCACCGGGATAGGATGGCTTCCCACCCCATCAGTTAAAGATCCCACTCCAGCAGTTCTGTGACAGTGTGCAGGACATTCACAGCCTGCGCTGACACTGTACCTTGCTCATGCGAAGGATATGACATCGAGGAAGATGAAGTCTGCTTTCTCTAGCTTCTGTCTGGCACATGGGAGAATGTGAAACTGAACATAAATGAGATGAGATTAGGTATAAGGTATGCTGATACATACAAGTAGGCCTCTCAATGTACACTAGCAGGATTCTCATCTGGCCATTCAAAATTTGATTTCAGAATCAGATTTTTTTTTTCGGTGTTAAAAATCTCATTTTTCCAACCTCACCATTTTTTACTAACAGGTTCAACGTTGACCATTTCATTCAAGACTTGGACAATTCCATCTTTTCAGAAGAAGGGGGCAGATAGTAGGAACTGCAGATGCTGGAGAATCTGAGATAACAAGGTCTAGGCCCGAAACGTCAGCTTTCCTGCTCCTCTGATGCTGCTTGGAAGGGACAGCTTTCAGCTTCTTTTGCTCAATCTTTGATTTCCACCCACCTTCAACCTTTTGTGGCAAAGTGAGCATTTTCTAATTGTTGGTTTCTACTGATGACCTGATGGAGAATACAAAATGTTCACGTGGGGAACCATCATTTGCATTACTTCAGCAACGTCTAAATTTTTGTGTGTAAGAGTACTAGCTGGCAATGTTGATGACTGCTTGCAGATCCTGTTTTTTTCTATTGTTCATTCTTGGGTTCTGGTCATCACTGGCAAGATTGCATTTATTACTCATCCCTAATTACCTGAGAGAAAACAATAGTGAGCTACCTGCTCGAACTGCTCCTATCTGTTAAGGCTGTCCACAGCGCTGTTAGGAAGTGAGTTCCAAGAATTTGAGACAGCAAAAGTGAAGAAACAGAAATGTAGTTCTAAGTCAGAATGATGTTTGAAGGTGGTGTTCCCATC
The DNA here is from genome assembly GCF_021869965.1 of Rhincodon typus. Classification (NCBI taxonomy): domain Eukaryota; kingdom Metazoa; phylum Chordata; class Chondrichthyes; order Orectolobiformes; family Rhincodontidae; genus Rhincodon; species Rhincodon typus. The sequence goes on from NC_063361.1 coordinate 18,275,126, forward strand.
GATTCATTCCCATTTCATCCTTCTAGGGGTTTGAGGTCACAGGTTTGGAACATGCTCTGGAAGCAGCCTTGGTGCTTAATTGCAGTGCATCCTGTAGATGGTATACACTGCTGCCACTGTGCATCTGATTAATTGCTTAAAACCATCTGATGCAATTGAGGGCAGATTAAAACCAACAATGTTGGTGTGGGTGGCCATAATGTATAGGCCAGACAAGGCAGGGACAGCATATTTCCTTCCCTAAATGACATTAGTCGACCAGACATATCTCTTTGCAGTTTACTGTGTACATATTAATTGCCATGTTCCCTAGAGCACAGCACCCTTTATTCTTTATTCATTCATGGGATGAGGGCTGGCCAGGCAGCATTTGTTGCCCATCCCTAATTGCTCAGAGGGCAGTTAAGAGTCAACCACATTGGATCTGGAATCACATGTAGGCCAGACCAGGTAATGATGGCAATTTTCTTCCCTAAAAGGCATTAAGTGAACCGGATGGGTTTTTCCTGACATTCGGCAATGAATTTATGGTCATCATTAGACTCTTAATATTTATTGAATTCAAATTCCACCATCTGCCATGGTGGGTTTCGAACTTGGGTCACCAGAACATTATCTGGGTCTCTGGATTAACAGTGCAGTGATAATACTACTAAGCCATCACCTCCCCTCGACACTTAAAAAGTGGCTGTAAAATGCCAATTAGTCTTAAAATCATGAATTGTGCTGTCTTGATCGCATTCATTGGCCTAGGTTTTTGGGTGGACTTGGGGACGCCAATCTGTGTACTTTTATACCTTCTGAAATAATGCCTAACCTAGGTATGACTTTGGTTGTTTTTTGTCTTTTCGCAGAAGAGTTCACAATACATTTTGTGAGCCAGAATGGAGAACAGGAGAAGTGTGTGTAACAAGGTGGGCAAGTTAGAAAGCTAACCTCGATTCTTCAACACAGCAGACCCGTCTCAGTACTGTCTGAAGTTCCCCTAAATCTCACACTTGGTCGATGCAATTGACACCCTCAAGTCACCTCCATGACCCTTTGGATCATCAATGTCACTTGCGAGCCCCTCATCCCCATCCACTTCCATACTGCTTCAGATCACCCATGTCACTCATGCCCCCTTAAATCATCCATGTCACCCCATGTCCACTCACATCATCAGGTACCTCCATGCTCCCTACATGCTTGCTCCCTTCCATATTCTTTCAGATTGCCCAAACCCTGCCATTTCACTCACCTGTTATCTCCTTCCATTCCACGCCCATGCTACCCTTACCACACACCAAAGCCATGTCCCATCAGATTGTCCTTGCCATGATATGCCCTCTGAGTTCTTCTATGCTACTTCCATGTTGATTCACCCCAATCAGACATCCTCTGCTCCTTGTTGCTCCCTCAGATTCGTCCATGCCACCTCATGCTAAATACATGGCTCCATGTATGTTCCTTAGCTAATTACTCAGTATGCAACATGTACAACCCTCCAGAGCCCTGCAAATTAAGGTGGGAGGATCATCGTAATGGTGGATGTGTCCAGAACCAGGGGTCACAGTCTGAGGATTCGGGGTAGGCCATCTAAGACTGAGATGAGAAGACATTTCTTCATCCAAAGAGTGGTAAACCTGTGGAATTTATTACCACAGGAAGTAGTTGATGCCAAAACATTGAATGTATTCAAGAGGTGGCTAGACATAGCACTTTGGGTGAATGGGATCATTGGATGAAAGCAGGATTAGGCTATTGAGTTGGATGATCAGCCATGATTGTGATCAATGACAGAGCAGGCCTGAAAGGCTGAATGGCCTCCTCCTGCTCTTATCTTCTAAGTTTCTGTATATGTAATTATTTTAAAATAATTGAAAAAAAACTCTCACAATCTAATAAAGACCTGAATTCAAACATGTTATTATTGAGACCAAAAAGAAACAAGATCTTCACATGCAAAATATTTTGTCATTCTTTAAGGCCCATGGTCTTTATTAACAAACAGGAAACTACATCAAGAGCCTATTGATATTATGACTTTTTACATCCTTCAATTATTTACAGATCAATAGACCACTTATTGAGCTGAACCTGTATTAGCTTTTGCAACCCAGCCAAGTATTCATAATTACTACTGTTGTCATAATAAATGTTTCCAGCTACGTTGTCTGAAACTGATAGAACAGAATGGCATGCCATTTTCCTTTAAAAGCAGAGTGACTGTCAGTTAATGAAGGGGAACTGGATTTTTTTCAACTTTCGAAAACTTTTTGTTTTAACAGCCAGAGTTGTCAGCTGATTTAAATCAAAGTACAAAACATGACAGCAGAGTCTGACTGAACACCTTCTCACATTTTTATTGCAATAAGCCACTTCTGACAATTGTAGAGGTACTGTAATGTATGACAACAATCCCATCAAAGCAAGGGTCAATTTAGCTTTTCAGAACAGGTCAAATGATAGACCATTTTATTAAAAACACATTACAATACAGCATCTGAATATGACACTTGAAGGTGTCAAGATATTTTATATTACATTTTCAAAATCTTCCTGACCCTTCAGCAGGCCTCCCACAGCAATCAGAAATTTTCCAAGGATGTGCATTTTTTTTTTAAGACTTACAAACTCCATCCTAGAACATGAAAATGTTCTGCTGGAGGAACTAGGAGGTTCTTTGGTCCTCACTGTGGCCAGCCAAACCTCAGAAGTGATGCATGTGTGTTTTGCACCCAATGCCTTTCCAAACCTCTAAAATGCCACGCACAAATGGTGCAGGGTTGAGAAGACAATGGAAATTGTTTAGCACCAGAAGAATTTCAGCATTTTGAGAACTGATTCACCACTTCAATTCGAAGACAAAATCAGCCTTTTTTTTTCACCAAATGCTCACTAAAAACAAAAAGAAGGTAAAACACAAGTGGACAGTTACCTTATAAGGACTGTGTAAGGATGATGAGGCATGAATGCTGATATGATCAGTGGTCTGATGATGTTGTGTTACATTCCAAATGGTTTATAAACTAGAATTCAAATATAATGAAACAAAGGCCCCAGAAAACCTATGGTGCTTGATGAACTTTCTTGCTGGGAACTTTTACAGCAGCTATTCTTGGCTAATCTGGGCACTCAGCCAACCCACCATAGTGCCTCATGCAGCACCAAGTCCCATTTAGGCTGAGTTGAATTGCACGGCTATTATCTTTTTCATCCAGTGTCTCTACCTGAAGAGAATAACAATTTTACGAAATAAAAGCCAAACTGTCTATTCCACAATGAGCTTTTTTTTAACTCATTCTTCTCCATTCTTTCTTGACAGAGACAAAAGTTATGATTTCTTGTCTCCTCTGGGAGATTTATAGCAATCTGCACTGGAGAAAAGAGGCAAACAAACATTAAAAGAGAAAAGCAAAGGGCGCAATATTTACACCTTGACTCTCTGCTCAAAATCTTACAATCTGACTTCCTAAATGAAATAGCTCCACAGAGGACAGCATCCCATCACCAAGTCACCCTTTATTTACACGTGCATAGTACTTGACACTTGACCAGCTTCCTCAGAGCCAGCTCTTAGAGTGAACAGAACCTCTGACACATTTGTTTATATCGGTCAGCCAGGGCTTCCTGATTAGACCAGGTTAACAGCCCCAATTAGGGAACTCATATTCTATGAAGTCCAACTGACTAACCTCATTACAACCACTACATTAAATATCATGGTTTATTGATGCACTTTTATTTCCCACTCTATGTTTCCATGATCACAGAAAGGAATATCTTTATGACCTTGTTAAAGAGACAAAAAATATTGAAAGAGAAAATATCTGACATATGTTTCTGGAATATCAGAGAAAGCAGAATGTCTACTGCAATGCAGCCTGCAAAGTTATACTGCAGTTGCATGGCTATGTGCCAGCAGATTTTAGATGAAAGATAATGATACAAGACAGAAAGCAACAGAATCATTAGTACACAAGACAGATATTCTAACAGGATCTATGCTTTTGGCAGCTGAATCTGCTTCTCCTGAAGAATTTAAAGATTTCTCATAAGGAGTTGCAATTTTTGTAGTATATCCATATATGGGTTTTCATATTTACTTATGGTGCTGAAAGTCCTTAAATATTTAAAGTAACAGTTAATGAATATTACTGGCAAAGAATTTGTTTATTTTTAATGTTATTATCCCGAAATATTCTTCTGAGAGAAAGCTTTATTTAATTAAGTATGTTGCTGTCCAGAACAGCAACAAAAGCTGTGTCTGTTCAGAGAAAAATCTGCCACAGAGAGGGTGAGAGTATTTTTCCAGCTAATAAAGTTGACAAGGGACAGAACATGCCATTGAAAATTTGTCACACTGTTTAAAGCACTTATTACAAAGCAATCTGCCAGGAAAGTGGAAATGAATCCAAGGAATGCCTGGAGGATGTTTTGCTGTCACAACAGGGAATGAATACTTTAAAAAGTCAAGATACATTGTGTAAGCCTAATTACTGCAAAAAATTCCCAAACCACATGTTATTAAATTCACACAGCTTCTCTGAACTTCATTCCATCTTGATCATTAAACTGGTGAGAGCATCAATAACCAGAGGGCACAGCTTTCAGATTATAAGTTAAAGAGTCAGTGGGGAAATTTCATTTCGCACTGTGAGAAACTTTGACATAAATCAATAGGTGGTCGTAGATTGATGGTTTTCAGACTAGGCAGTGGATTGCAAACATATTCAATAAGGATTGGTTTGGGGTCAACTTTGCCATAACTAATATGGAAAGACAGTTCCAATAAGAAACAAGATTTTGAAAAGTAGATGAATCGATGAATTCAAGTTTCTTAAAGGTGGCAGGGTACGTTGAAAAGATTGTTAGAAAAACAGTCGGTTTATGTCAGTTTAGAAACTGAAGAACAGAATAGAAAACAGAAAGATCATTGTAGACAATCAGATGTGGGTGACACAGTGGCTCAGTGATTAGCACTGCTGCCTCATAGCACCAGGGACCCAGGTTCAATTTCACCCTCAGGCAACCGTCTGTGTGGAGCTTGCACGTTCTCCCTGTGTCTGCGTGGGTTTTCTCCGGGTGCTCTGGTTTCCTCCCACAGTCCAAAGATGTGCAGGCTAGGTGGTTTGGCCATGCTAAATTGCCCATAGTGTTCAGGGATGTGTAGATTAGGTGGGTTTATAGGGGGATGGTCTGCGGGTTGGTGTGGGTTTGTTGGGCCAAAGGGCCTGCTTCCACACTGTTGGGATTGTATGATCAATGACGATCCCAGGGGAACACTTCAAGAAAGACGTAAAGCTGTTAAAAAGGAGGCTTACTGGAATGGGGGTCATTTCTGTTAATATTGCATAGCTACATGAATGGCCCAGCATAAATCATGATTCCAACTTGACATATTTGGGAGTGAACCAAGAAGGCCCTTATGTTATTGGAAATGTCTGAAGCTAGCAGCAGCATGGATCAAAGCAAGAAACAGCTTAGTAACCAATCTTGCTGGTATACATGGGGCACTGCTGTGACAATAGTCTGGACCTTCGCATTTACCCAGCAGCAGAGTACTCTGCATCTGACTGACAAGGGAATATCACACACATATGACATTCATTTGAATGAAACAATGTGCATCCTAACTCGAATCTGTCGTATAACACTCCTTCTCTGGCTTCCAGTCTTCACAAATATTCCTTTCCCGACTCCACTAACATGGATGAAAGCCCACATACTGCTTAAAATCATCCATGCTGTGCATTAGTTCCTGTTCCCAAATGAACTGCTGATCTCTCTCTTGCCCACCTTCATGACAAAGAGAGGTTTTGTTTCAGTAAATAGAGGCAAAAGGTATTCCCCCTATCAATATGAGGGTTCATAGTTACAAAATGACTAAAATAAAAAATCTATGAGGGAGTAGTGGAAAAACTCAGAATTGTCAGGATCTGGAATGCTCTGCCTAAAATGGTGGAAAAAGATGATTTCATAAATAATTTAAAAAGAGGTTGGACAGCTACTTGAGGAGAATGAATTTACAGGAATGCGGAAAAGTTGGGTACGCAGGACAAAGGGTGACTGTTCTTTACGTGCCAGTTCAGGCATGTTCAGTCCAAAAGGAAACATTTGCAGGACTATGCAGGAAGAGCAAGGAAGTGGGACAAGGAAATTTTTCAGAGGGCTGATATAGCATGATGGACTGAATAGCCTCTTCTTTGTTGTTTGTTTCTATCAATCTTGGTGCAATTAATGTAAACATTGAAAAACATGGAGTGGAATATGTGTCATTTGTTCACCTCTACACAATGACCTTATGTGAAATACATTGCAGCTTTCATTTACCTGGCTGCTTTCATTTATCTAAAAGATCTTGCTACTAAGAATTCAAAATGTTAGGAATGTATTCAACTTGCTTCTGCCATTAGCTCTAGCTAATCCTGCCTGGAGATCTGCTGTCATTGGATGGCAAACACATCCGCATCATCACACATTCAGTGTAGCTCATCTGCTCTGTGACTCTATCATTCAGTACACCCAGGTCAACCACCCTTTCTGTTGCCCTCCACTTTGCCACCTAGAAAAGGTCTTTGTCGGTGTTTAGCTTTGAACAAATTGATTAAAAACTGTTACTTTCTTTTCTGGATGTCACTTTATAGAATTCATTTGTTGTAAGATAAAGTACTGCTTCAGTTGTCTTATGGGCTGTATATAATTTTTAGCACATTTCACAGCTCCTAAATTTTAAAAACCTCTATTTTCTTCCACAGATCTTCATTTGTTGTCTAGATTTCTGAGACACACAGAAAGCAGATTTAAAAATTTATTCACAGGATGAATGCCAGCATTTATTGCCCATCCCTAGTTGCCCAGAGGGCAGTTGAGAGTCAACTACATTGCTGTGGGTCTGGAGTCACATGTAGGCCATATCAGCTAATGATAGCAGTTCCTTCCCTGAAGGACATTATTGAACCAGATGGGTTATTCCCCACAATCAATGACAGCTTTATGGTCATCATCAGACCTTAATTGCAGATTTATTTGAATTGAATTCAAATTTCACCATCTGCCCTGGTGAGATTTGAACCTGTATCCCCAGAACATTATGAGGGTCTCTGGACTAACAGTCCAACAATAATACCATTAGGCTATTACCTCCCCACCTTCTAGCACCAGAGTTTTTCCTTGTTTCAAGCTTCAGCTCATTCAGTGTTAACATATCCTTCACCTTCACAAAATTATTTCTAGCCACTTCTATCCTTCTTCTAACTTTTCCATCATATCTTCCATCTTCTGTTTCCGTACGTCCTAAATAGAGAAACTTATCACAGAAAATGTTGGAGAAATTCAGCTGGTCTAGCAGCAACTGTGGAGAAAGAAACAAGGTTCATGTTTTGAGACTGAAATGATTTTTCTTCAGAATTGAGACATTTTCAACACTTACTAGCAACTTCTGTGTTGTTTCAGATTTCCAGCAACCATATCTTTTATTTAAACAAACTTATTTACTGCTCCAATGTGACATTATCCACGTCAATCTTTATTTAGTTTATTCTGATGAGTTCTTTCTAACTAAAATTGCTTTTGTCTTTTATGGTGGTCGTATTCAATCCATGTTCTAGATTTTGTTGATCTCCAACATTTTGTTAGGCCTGTTCTGATTCTGTCTGGAAAAGATATCATTTTCCAAATACTTGCTCTGTGCACAGATTGAATAATTTTGACAATGGTATGTAGCTTTGTAAAATGATGGAACATAAAAAATTGCAACAACTTTAAATAATTTGACAACCTGCAAATCCACAATGGCAACAGCAATTAGAGAGGCTTCTATTTTAATAAGAATGTAATGTATTCCTTCATGACTCTGGAGAGCCAACTATAGCATGAATATCTACCATCTTTATTTCCTGTTACTCCTTGTCTCCAGAAATGACAGCCTTGGAAAAGTAGCAGTCAACTGGTTTTTATGATTAGAATTGCCAGATTGAAGGAGACAATTATGTGACAGTGTCTTTCACTTCCGAAGCCTGATTTTATTCCCATATGCACTTGCCAATCGAAAGTCACTTACTCTCTGCTGACTACAACATTACTCTTGCCATTTTTGCTTCACCTTTTTTTCAGAGCAGTCAGCCTCTGAAACGCAGATCTGCTGAATTTGTGCTGCAAGTGGTCCTGATTTACCAACGTCTGACTTACAAATGCTTATACTTATGAACGCAACCTCATACGTGGTTTTTAATTTAAAGACCCAATAGACAAACATTTCCTATCCTTATGAATGGCTGCTTTCCATTGTCCTGCACTGTGTTCCAACTTGTGTACAAACTGACTTGCGAACCGAACTCCAGAATGGAACCTATTTGCAACCCAGGGATCGCCTCTATTTCTAAATGCACCTCTCTTCCTTCAGCAGAAGAATCAAAAGTTGCTTTGATATGGCAACTGTGCTATTGGCAGCACTTGTGAAAGAAATTCATAATAAGAATTAACACTGGCAACCATAAGATCTACTTTTACCATGTCTTTCCTCCTGTCAGCTTTTTTGACTCAAGTGGATTGCATTTAAACTTTGCATTGCAAATAAAGCAATGTTGTGGCAGATTGACACCAGCATGTAACTGTGCGTGGTAATATGTTTTGTCTCACACACCCATATGCTCTAGGTGACCTGAGTGAGTGGTGAAGATGCTTTCTTTCTTCCTTTTAATCATGAAGGTTGAGCCAAAGGAGATTGGCTCTCCTCTGTTACCTCTCCAAAATGCAGCAAATTTCAGTACAGACTACAGGATAAAAAAAAATCCTGGAATATTGAGCACATGTGCATATGTATAAAATACTGATGGCTGTCACAATAGCCAGAAATATGTGCAGAACTACATGGCCATACATACAGGAGAACAGGTTTGAACCAGCAGCCACGCTAAGACAGCAACTGACCAGGGTTAAAGACCCAATAGATACCATGGACAGGACGAATGTGGTTTACAAGATACCATGCAGAGACTGCACAAAACACTAAGTGGTACAAACAGGCAGACATCTAGCAACCTGCATCCATGAAAACCACCTAGCAACTAAACAACACGACCAGATGTCCTTGGTTTCAATGCACACACTTTCAACTGGGACAACACTACTATCATTGGACAAGCCAAACAGAGGACTGCCAGGGAATTCTTGGACGCTTGGCATTCATCCGCGGACTCCATCAACAAACACATTGAATTAGACCCAATATACCAAGCATTACAACGCACAGCCGAACCGGCATCTACCGGAAGCTGCAAAAATCAGACCATATCAATTCGAGCCGGCACAAGACAACAGCGCGTCACAGAAGGCTTCACAGCACTGAGGATGTCATTTAGTAAGAGGACAAAACATCAGCTATTAAACCTCCCAGCTTGGCGATTAGACCAACATCTATATACAGGAGAACAGTACAACAATCCACACCCCCATCCCCAATCACAATTCTATCAACAATGATAATCTGCATCTACATAGTGCCAGTAATGCAATAAAATGTCAAAAGACACTTCAAAAGGGGTACTATAAATCAAAATACGACACGAAGCCAAATAAGATTTTAAGATAGGTTGAACAAAGTAGGAAGCTTTAAAGAATGTCTTGAAGGAGGAAAGTAGCAAAGATAGTTGTAGATGTTTAATGAGAGGCTGTGGTACCCTGGTGCAAATATCATTGAACCAGAGATCCAGGCTAATATTCTAGACACGTGTTCAACTCCCATCATGTCATGAAATAATGGGCCAAACAGCATTTTTCTGTGCTGCACGTCTCGATAGTTATCTATGTCAGACAGTGAAATTTGAATACACTAAACACTCTGGAATTAAAAGCTGGCCAAATAATGACCATATTGATTGCTGTAAAAACCCACCTGTTTCACTAATATCATTTAGGAAAAGCACAATTAGGGATAGGCAAAATTGTTGGCCCTGCCAGTGGCATCCAAATCCCATGAGCGAATTAATTTTGCAGAGTTTGAAGCCAAACTAGCTGAAGACATAGCCTCTCATGGTTCAGTGAATAAAATATGGTCCAGAATTAGAGGTGTATCCTCAGAGGATTGTAAGTCTACAGAACACTAGGGATTCTATGAGTCTATGATTACTGAGGTAGGAAGGGACAAAACCTTGGAAATTATGGGTGAGAATTTGAAAGTTGAAACATTACTTAACCAGGGATCCAAAGTAGTTTTGTGAGCACAGGGGTTCTGTTCTGTTGCTGAGAGAAAATAATAACAATTTAGCTATATAAATTTGGCGAGCCAACTCACACATGTTATTCTTTCAAATTTAGCTAAGTAAGCACCAGGATAAAAGTATGAGCATTCTATGTGAAATGAGCTTGAGCAACCGAATTCCCAACAGACATTGATCCAAAACAGAAAATTATCCAATTTGGCATGATTTAACACTAAACAAACAATCTTATTCAGAGCAGTCATAAGTATACCTACTATGGGAAATGAAAATTGGCATCATAAGAAAGATCTTTCAGATTGGTGGTCAGAAGTTGCAGTTACAACCACAGGTAATTTATTTATACATAATTAATTCATCAGCATAATAGATACCTGTGTCATATTCGAAATTCTCAAAGGTCTTCCCAATAATTGTGATCCTCATTAAGTCAGAGCAGTGGCAATTTAATCAGAAATTGGCTCTCACTATGTTCCTATGACCAAACTGTGTATTTAGTGCCTCGCTACATCTGGTGCGAACTAATCACCGAGTAAGGAATGTAAACAGTCTGACTTTTAGCAATATATTTGCCTCTCTGTGAATTCATCCTGCTTGCTGTTTCACCTGGCATATGGATCTGTATTATCCATGCTGCCTTTCAATTTTGAAATCATTACTGTTTCCAAAGAGAGATTGAGTCTTTCCAGTATGGGGAGGCTGCCAAAATATCTGAAGTAATACTCATGTTAATTTTCTAATTGAGATTGAGGCTTGATCCATTATTTTTCGGCAACCATTAGTTCCCAATAAGGTGTCATTTTTAAATTCCAGATTTCTATTTTAACATCATTGACATTCCAGAAAATGTTTCGGCATGGTGAAGTCCCAGCAATTATTTCACATCAGAGCTTGTCTATGTTCTCATTGGGGTCATATTCAACACCGCTTCAACAGTTCCCAAGCTGCAGAGAATTTTCTTACTGCCACAGCTGTTCAGCACTAAGTGTGATTCGATGGACTGTAATAGTCTATGCTTCAAAACCTCAATCAGCCAAGACCACTGCAGTAGCCCTTAAAGAATATCACGTGGTAGTTAAAAGTTTGTAACATGTAAAAAATAAATAAGTTAAATAATGGATTGTTCAATAATACAAGTCACTTTTTATCACAGTATAAGTGGTATTCTGGGCAGGAAATCTTGAGATGACAGCTGATCTGCAGATCATCTTGGGACCTTGACCTCCCATCAGCACTCGGGTGTGATGTTGGGGATCTCAAAAGTCAGTCTCCTAAGGAAAGGGAGTGGGTGAGGTGTTTGAGGCAGGAGAGGCCTAAACTTTTCTTAATAGACTTATTTTTATCACACACATGGGACATAGGCGTCACTGCCTGGGCTAGCATTTATTGCCTGTCCCTAATGGCCTTTGAGAAGGTGGCAGTGAGCTTCCTTCTTGAACTACTGCAGTCCATGTGCATATCTACTCCCAAACCCAGACCTGTACTTGGAAGAAAAGCAACAGCAACCCCAATTGGACTTAAAATTCCAGTGGTGTCCAATGACTTTCATTGGATCCAGGTCATATAATTGAAGAAGAGCCCATTGACTTGAAGCAAGAAATTTGTGGGTAAATCACCCAGTGGATTTGAACTAATTATTCAGCCGATTTCTGCCAGATAGGTAGGGTTACAATCCTTCTTTAGTTTTACTTTGATGCAACAACAGGAAGAGGAATTGTGACGTCTATTAGTAACCATCACAGAATAGTGTTTCTGAGTAAGACTTTCGAAGAACATAGGCGGTGTGAGAGCTGGGCATCTTCATAACACAATGATTTATATTTAACAGCCTGAAAACCAGAATAACTTTATTTTCTGATTTTAAAAAAAACAAATCCCTGTTCAATTCTGTCATATTCATTTTTGTAGACACAATGGCATTGTGAATTGTGATTGGACTTCTGAGGGAATGGTGATGAAAAATTGATCAGTGCTGAATGTTTACTGAGGTGCTAAAATTGTACTGCATGTGTGGGACAAGATCAGGAATCAGCTGTGATGTCAAATTGCCGGTCAACACACACTGTTGAGACCAACACATCAAGGATAAATACTGAAGGGTAATACACCAGTAGAAGTTACAACCATCAAAGGGGTCAGTCTAACTCAGTGATTGGGTGGCTGATTTGATATACAGAGTGATGCCAGCTGTGTGGGTTTACTTCCTCCACCAGCTGAGGTTATCAGAAAGGATTCTTCTTCTTAACCCAAAACCTTGCCTGAGGCGTGGTGATCTTCAGGTTAAATTATTACCATCATCTCTCTCTAACAAAAAAGTTGTCCTATGGTGTGGTAAGACTATGGCAAATTTAACTTTTACCTCACAATCATCAAGAAAACGAAAGAAAGAGAGGCCTGCATTTATATAGCACTTTCCATGACTGCTGGATCTCCCAGAGTACAATACAACCAATGAAGTACTTTTGAAGTGCAATCACTATTGTAGTGCAACAGACTATTTGCTCTCAGAATACATCCATAAATAGTAATGTGATAATGGACAAAAAATGTTTGTGACGTTGACAGGGGAATAAATATTAGTCAGGACATTGAGGATAACTTCCTTGACATCCTTTGAAATAGCTCCATTTCATCCACGTGAGATGGCAGATAAGTATTCATTTAAAATCTCATCCAGATGACGGAACCTCCTAACCAGAACAATCCCTCAATATTCCACTCAGGTGTCAGCCTTGAAAGTTTTGGGCTTAAGTGCTGAATTAGGCCTTGATCTCATAACGTTCAGGACAAGAGGAGAAAGGATAAGCTGTAAATGTGAGTTTGGGTGGGAAATGTTTTATGGATCAATTCAGTGATTCTGCAGTCCCAGTGGAGAAGCTATGGTGAAGGGCAGCTTTTACGAAAAAGGCTACAAGACTGATTTCCGCTCCCTTATAATGTGACTCCTTGTTGTGTATGGAGGATTGTTGAAATTAGACTGTTTTTCCGAACAGGAATAGAAATCACAAACTAATTAAAAACATGCCATGCAGCTCTTTCTTCTTCTGAAGTGAAATGTATTCTATCCAGGGTAATTGGCATTATCATCAATTATTAATCATGAAATGTATTTTTGACCATTCATATCCTGTGGACTTGACTTGAGATCTAGCGTGAGATAGTAAAGGCTGGGCGCAAAATTACATCTGTTATCATGAGTCCTGTTACTGTACAGGAAGGGTTACAGCAGGGTTGTGTTCATCTAATCACAAATATATTCAAAAACAACTGTGAAATATGCATCTTTGACATCCTTTCAACATGAGTTCTCAGCAAGTTATTGCATCAGACTTTGTAAGTTTGTGAAATATGGTATACCTGTAACTCTGTGAATTTCCAGTTAAATACTTGGCCTTAATACTATGCTATCATGAAAATAGTCCATTGAATACAGTTTTAAATATTGCTGAAAAAAGACATCGGTTGTTGAAGATTTTTGTTTTAAAATCAAGACAATTTGCAAGAAATTCCACTGTGAATGAGAACAACAAATTAAATTGTATGAGCAGAGATCACTGATCAGTCCCTGATCAGGGTGATGTGATCCATCAACCAGCTGAAGCAGTGACAGAAGCAAGAGATTAAAAACAGACTTAAGCTTGTGTACTTAAAATTGGGCACAGATGATGATTGTTGTAGCACCATCATTTAAAGAACTTTACTTTGTAATAGGTAGAAGTATTTTCCTGCCCGCTCTCATTATTTTTTAACTTAGACTTTTTAACTTTTTAACATAACAGAAACTTAGTGATGTGCAATGTAAAAAGGTAAAGTCACCATTATCCTACTGAACCATAGGGCTATTTTTTTGTTAGAGAGACAGATGACTGGTGGTGGTTTAACCTGAGGGTCACCACACCTCAGTTGAGAAGGAAAGGTGGAGAAGGAGAGTCCTTCATTTGGAGATTGAAGAAAAGGGTAAATGAAAGAATAACTTATTAAAGTATTATTGAAAAAGACAAATTTGGCAAAGCTACTTGTCTTGTACTCATCAGGATAATTTGCAAGAATACCAATTTAGAGGGAAACAAATATTTATACTGTATTGATATGTTCTAACCAACATGTTCAGAAATGTTATTACACACCTCTGGAGCATGTGGGACTTGAACCTAGGTTTCCTTGCTCAGAGTTACACTACCACTGTGCCATAACAGCCCTGTTCATACTGGATAAGAAGAGAGTGCTGAAATGTTAACAAGTGAACTAAAATTGGCATTGCCTTGGACATTAAAATTCAGTTAGTGATGATTGTCAGTTAACAGTGAGGTTTTGTTTATTTAAATAAATTAAATTAGACAAGGTCTGACAGTTAACCGTGAATCATCATTAATTGGTGTGTTCTCCATGGAAACAGTCCTACTGATCAGAGTCAATCTGCCAACAAATAGGAGTCTCCTTTTGTACGTTATAAATGTTTTACTGCTTAAAATGGCATTCTTTCAAGTTGTCCTGATACACGCAACATGAAAAAAATCAATATTATGTGTCATATTTATAGCAATACTCAAATTTTGTGCTAACAAATAACTTATGATAACTTCAGAAAGATATCAATCCAATGAAGCAAGTATTCCACTCTAGCTTGTCTAAGAAGACCACTACTGAGTTAGTCATTAGTGAGTCCAAGAGATCAGCCAAGGATTCATAATGAGATCATCTAGAGAAACAGATGGCTTTATATTTATTTGAATAAGGTTGAGAATGGGTGATTGACTGTAGAGGTGAAATGCAGGCATGGATAAGCATTTATAAACTTGCCTTTCAAAAGACTCCTGAATCCAGGCTATACTTCATGATTAGAAGAGACCATGAGCCACAAACCCTTGAGATGCTGATTAGATTCCATGAAAGTTACAGAAAGGTATGAGATGTCAACCTCTGCAAAAGAATGAGCTAGGCCAAGAGTTGCAGGTATAAGCTTGCTATATGCATCGTTATCCAATGCCAACAAAAATTTTGGGGTGCCTCAGATGGAAGTGAAAATCACAGAATTGGGTCTCATGCAACTTGCCTCTGGAGTTAGGTCAAATATCTTTTTCACAGCACAAAACAGACTAATGTATCTCTGTTAGCCATAATTCTATATGTGATCAATAGATACAAAATCCCTTAATAATGGAATACAGACAACCACAAATGATTACATTGTCACTCAGTGTACTAGCTGACAACTGTTCTCGACACACAAGCTAATTCTAAATAAATCAACTTAAGACACCAAAACTGATGCATTTTATTCATTTCAGACACAAATTGTACATCCAGAGTTCTCATCTCACCCACAGTTTCAACTGATGGCTATGAATCATGTTGTCTTAAATCTGTAATTGCTGGTTTGTAATTTCCCCTTATGATCTATTATTTTATGCTAGTTAAACATGGATGCAAGATATCAATCCAATGACTTCACAAACCAAACATCTGATAAATATGATTTGACAGCAACCATTATGATAGACTACCATCTTTAAAACAATAATGGTTTTATCTTTTCTCAGCCTGTGGCTGGTACTAATCCATCATTCACAGTTCCATAAATTATGTCTGTGAGGATAAGCAGATATAAAGAGTTAACATCTGCTGAATTAGTTTTGTTTATATACACTCTACAATAGGGCAACCTCCCCAAACCCTGATGACATAGGGTTTATATGATGACGTGCAACTCCAAATAATTACATTCAGAAACATAAGGTCTGCAGGATACAAACATTTCCATGACTTACTTGCCTAAGCTCCTATAGAAGTTGTCTTTTTGAAAGATAATGTTGAATGGAACCATTTTCACTCCTCCTGTTACATGCCAACCTCGGTAATTCAGTAAGGCTTTGATTTTATGCAATATATCCCATACAGTTTTATTCTGCTATGGAGACGGTGATGTAGTTAAAACTTAACATTCTTAGTTAAGCTGTTAATGTTACCCTTGGGTCAATTGTTGCATGATGAAATTGGAGGATGAGCTGATATAACTGGTTGCCACTTTTATTTCGCTAGACATTTCAGTAACAATAACGTGAAGTCACATTTATGACAGGCAACGTTCAAAATAACTTTCTGCAAATGTATGAATTAATTTGCAAAAAGCATTGAACTTCAACCTGAATAAATCAATGGCAATTACAAAGTGGAACTTTAGTTTAAAAGTGACTTCCTTGGTAAAAAAAAAAGAAATACGTATTTGTGACAATAGTTTTACAAAAGCACAGTTTGATTTTTTGAAGTATGTGTTTGGACAAGAACAGCACCAACCATTTGTATTTAGTTGGAGCTGAGATCCACATTTTGATTAATGTGATTTTCAGAATCAGATTCAAGCATTTTCGTCTCACCATGAAACTCTTTCTACCAAAAATAAATTTACGAAATACAGTGCACACAGAAAATCTATTAAACCTCTGGCCTTCTTTCTCACCACATTCTCTATGAATCCCATTAATACCCAAGCAGATCAATCCCATTATTAGTTCAATTGTTAAGAAAAATGGTGAAGAATGTTTATTGAGAATGAACAAGGGCAAAATCTTTTAATTCTGGCCTATGTTAAAAAAACCTCTATCACCAACTAATTACAGATGATTAAGAAAAAGGATATCTAAGATATGTTAAGGAAACAGTAAGGATTGGGTATTGTAAATTGTGTGATAATTTTATATTTTAATATAATTTATTTTGGAGTTTGGATTTAATTCAGAGGCATGTGTGTTTTGATCTGTGTGCCTGAAAGGGTTTAATGATTAACTTGTGAGTATTTCTGTGACTATGGTGATGTTATTAAACAAAAAAAAAGTGTGAGAGGGTTGTGACAAGTAACAAGGTTTATCTTTCATTGGGAGAGCTTTTATAAACTAACAAAGTAAAATGTTGTGCATTAGGCTTTCAGTTTAGAAGGTCAGAGATTGTTTCTTTTCTTTTGATTAGGGGAACACCCATACTTTGAAAAATAAGCATTTGGTTCTCAGTTTAGCAGTTTGCAGAAGTCTTGACTGAAACTGAATATGAAAATCATTTGTTTCTGAGAAAGAGAAATAGTTTGGAACTGTTAAGAAGTAGATTATCTCAATGTTAGAAGTTTAGTTTAAAAATTCCAGGCCAGAATTTTGGACAAAACCCTGTAAGGGCTATTTGAAGCTGAGAAAGAGTTAGTTCACTATGCTGAATCATGGAAAAGGCTATCAGATTCTCAAAAGTGGCAATTAAAATAAGAGCTAGATCAAACCCTTTGTATGATAGAGGAGGGTCTTTTCACCAGTGTTTGAATATTGTGAAGGAGTGTTGTTGGAATTAATGGAATTATGTTCTTCCATGCTTTGAAATCTTTAAATGTGTGTTGTATGCAGTTAGGTTGGTTTATCTGTTTTGTCTTCATTTTTTCATGTTATAAACTTCTGTTATATCATCAAATCCAAATCTTCAGTGTTGCATGTTTCTCTCCATGACAAGGCACCATGTTAAAAACACAAAACAAAAACACAAAATATGATCTATCAAGCCAGATTTCAGTCTGGGATCTAACATGTCCAATAGTAACGTCGACTGAGATTTTAACAGTGGCCACATCTAGCCAAACCTCATTGGAATGCTTCTCTATACTATCTCTTCTTTTCCCAGCCACAAACCAACATGTATGTAAGCTACCAATGCCCTTATTATGAATATCAGAGCATTTATACTATGGTTTCTCAGACTTATTATATGATGGAAAGGTGATGTGATGTGCATCAACTACGGACTGTACAAGACACTGCAGTTCTAACAATTAAGAAGCATAAAAACTGTATGTGATCGAGTCTGTGTGCCTATTGTTGTTTTACAATTAATTGTAAGTGGATATCAGTTTCTTAAAATGACATGTCTTTTCTTCCATAATATAGAATGTCACGCTCACTGAATGGCACAGAACTATCCAGAGGCTCAGGATAATGCCCTGGGGATATAGGTTTAACCCCACTATAACTGTGAATTTAAAATAAATTAATGAATCCGGAATATAAAGCTTCTCTCAGTAATGATAACCATGAACCCATCATCAATTCTTGTAAAAACCTAACTACTTCACTAATTCCCCTGATAGAAGGAAATCTGCTATCCTTACCTGGTCTGGCCTATATATGCCCACAATGAGATTTTTAACTGCCTCTGAAATGGCCTTATAAGCATTCAGTTCAAGAAAAAATAAGAATGGCAAATAATACTGGCCTTGCCAATAACTGCTACATCCCATTAAATGGTAAATGTTTGATCTAAATGTACCCAGTAATAGCTTTTAGATTGAACAACCAAGTACTGGGAACAAAGCTGCTCTTTCTGTTCATTATGGTAAACTCAACCGTGGTTGATGTGTAGTGATTTCAGAGAAAGAGAAAATGTGAAGCATCATAACAGGAAGAAAAATACAGGCCGACAGAAATGTGATTATTCATGTGAATACATCTCTTAACACCCTGAGCTCACGGCATACTGGGAATTAATTGTTCTGGTGACAAACAATTCAAAAGGAGATCTGTTGCGAACTTCATATTTCAGGACGTTTTTGTTAATGGCAGCATAAATGGTGGCATCAAAAGAAGTGGAAATGTGGAAATAAAGCGCTAAAATCTGGTGATTTAACCATAATATCCAGTGAAAAAACCCGGCTTTTAAACCTGCATTGCTGAATAATGACAACCGAACAGGGAATTGTTTTAAAATCCACAGGCAATAATTTAGAATGATAGGACGAAGCAAACGATTAAGTCACAGCTGCAGTCTCTGCACATTTATAAATCTGACTTGAGAGAACAGAACTTCACTGAAAGCACACCCATTGCCATTATGTTGTATAAATCTCTCAGAACTATTTTATGATTGTTTCCCACAGATTGTCAAACCTGGGCACAGAACAAATTGCATTCAATGTAACCAGGTATTTCACCAAAATGGGTAATGTTTCTGCAAGAAGTCAGAAGACATGCATGATTTGTGTGTTTTTTTCTTGGATGAAAGATATTGCAGACTGTTTCTGTACTGAAAGACATGGAATTGACCTGCTGTGTTCTGAATTTATCCAAAACAATGTCAACGTGAGTAATGTAAGGAGTCATTATCCACAAAGAATCATAGACAGCCTCTTCCTTTGGAGACAGCCAATTGGTTAGGTATAGCTTGGAGGTAACTACTTCACTAGCATGGGGTAAATGAACTATCCCAGAACTATCTCCATGAACTATCACAGAAGATAGACGGATTGAACCTACAGCGCTGGCTTATATTTAACCACTTTTTCTAATTAACCTGTTCAAAGATGTTATTACACACCTCTGAAGCCGGTGGGATTTGAACCCCAGGCCTCCCAATCCAGATCTAGGGACACTACCTCTGTGCCAAAAGAAGGCACTTAGTGTTGGCTTTATTCTGTTGCAGATATCTAAACTAACAAACCACCCAGCATACCAGAATGAGATTTTACAAACATTAAACGGACAA
Source organism: Rhincodon typus (assembly GCF_021869965.1). Taxonomy (NCBI): domain Eukaryota; kingdom Metazoa; phylum Chordata; class Chondrichthyes; order Orectolobiformes; family Rhincodontidae; genus Rhincodon; species Rhincodon typus. Next base: position 18,294,835 of record NC_063361.1, read on the forward strand.
AATTTGTTTCCTTTTAGGGCAGAGTTTAGTTTTGTGGAATGGAAGATTCATTACCTGAGGTAAAGAGAAAAGACTACAGACACCAGGAACCTCTCTAACCACCTTGGACAATTGGAAATGAATTCATGAGGCTCACTTGGCCCTCATTAATATAACCAGGTAAAAGAAGAGGTTCACCCCAGCTAGCAAAAATCTCCAGTTTTTGTTTGAATGAATGAATTCAATATCCCAACCAAACATGAACAAATATATCAGCTAGTTGGCTCACAGAATGAGTCTGTACATGTGCAGTTGTGTGTTGGCGTTTGTCTTTTGTCCCTGTGTCCTCAGCCTGAAGAAATCTCTCAATAGTCAGTTTTGTGAATCAGCATGTGACAAAAATGATATTCATCAACAGCAATAGCCTGAAAGAATGTGCAGACAAATGCAGCAAAGAATTTGAATATTAAAGTTGACATACAATTTAAAATGTCAATATTAAAAAGCCTTTTACCTCTATGGTTATGTCAAATTGAAATTTAACATCCTGTGCTTATTTAGCATAGTGTTGAGAGACAGTTGGTTGCACCCTCTGGCTAAATGATTGTAGCTCAGAAATTATGAACATGCCAACTATACCGATGTTTCAGTGGAGTACTGAGAGATTTAAGTGCTGTGCAAAATACTGAAGCAATTTTCAACAAACCCTTCTCATTTCCCACCTAAAAGAAAGGACAGACAGCAGTCAAAAGGAAGGAACATTGGCATTCTCCTGGCCAGCAAGATTCAATTGATGGAGTTAACAAGATGGACCCCTAAATGATGAGGACAACCTGATCTGTTTTAGATGGGAAGCCGCTCAAATATGTCAGTCGTGTTTTCTTTTATTTTCAAAACTGGTTGCAATTCTGAAGTACAAATGAAAATATTTACTGTCCTCATTTCTTCCAATTTACATTAGATGGTGAGGGGCCTGAACAACAGTCCTTAAAGTGACTGCTGCTGGCCATTCAATAAGAGGAACCTGAATTTTTATTTTGTGCAATCAGAAAAGGTAGGATTTCTCCTGATTACACAAGTATCACAGTCTCTCTCACTTACTCAGTTGTGTACTGATTCAACTTTTCTAAGCGATCATCATCAAAAGATCTGCTATTGTTCTGAAAGCCTGTTCTATTTATCCATTAGCAAGGCCGTAAAATCATCTTATCTCAAGCCATATAATAAATTCAAATGAAATCATTTTGTCTATTTGATCTTGGAGATTGCCATTACTGCCAACTTTCCATTTGTCATGAACACTGGATCACCTATGGACATACTGAATGTTTAACTGCAACTTTCATTTTTTTAAAGGAGATACAGCCAAAAGATGACTGCAGATGTAAATCTAGCACCTATTTGGAGAGAACTTCTGGAATGCCATTCCTGTATAGAGTCAGCGAAACTTCAAGCAGGAAGATTCAAAAGAAAGAAACAAGATGAGACTGACTACCCATCCTCCTTTTAACAGGAGGCCATTTCCTGCAGACACATTTGTGTTTTATACTGCCAGAAATATACAAGAAAAGTGGTTTAAAACTGACATCAACACAGCGTGATAAAACTCTACAGAGGCCAATATCGTCTCACCAAGTCACTCTTTATTTACACATGGAGGGTCCTTGAAACTGTTCTAGCTCCCTCAGAGCCTGCTCTCAGAGTGTCAGAAAGTCTGACACTCCTCTTTTTCAGTCAGCCAGGGTTCCCTGATAGGACAAGATTAACAGCCCCAATTAGGGAGCTCATATTCTATGAGGTCCACCTGGCTGACTTTGTTACAATAATTACTTTGCTCTGCATGTGTTAGTGGCCTGAGGTCTTAGTGTGTCGACTAATGTGCTTTGTTGAAGTGAACAAGGTCAACAGAACTTCAAACAACCTGCAAAGACAAGAATCTTGTAATTCAATATTTAACTACTGACTTCAATGCAACCAACAACATCCAATGTAACTGCTACAATGTTGTACCATTTATGCTACTGACTTGCCAGTTAAAAGGATACTAGGAAGGTGGGATGCCAAGTTGGATTGTTACCAAATGGGTAGTAGCCAGATGCAAGGTGACAGGGTAAGTGATGCAGTGTTAGGATAGATCAAGACATTTTGGACAAATCAGGTCCACCGGCTTCTGTATCTGAGTGGTTTAAGTGTACTGAAGGGGGAAGGAATGGCATAGTGGTATTGTCACTGGACTGTTAATCCAGAGATAATATTGGTAATGATCTGATGACCCGGATTCAAATCCTGCTGTGGCAGATCGTGGAATTTGAATTCAACTTTTAACAATCCGGAATTGAGAGTCAAATGATGACCACAGATCCATTGCCAATTGTTGGAAAAACCCATCTGGTTCACTAATGTCCTTTAGGGAAGGAAACTGCCATCCTTACCTGGTCTGGCCTACATGTGACTCCAAACCCACAGCAATGTGGTTGACTGTCAACCGCCATCCAGGCAATTAGAGAAGGGCAATAAATACTGGCCTGACTAGTACTACCCACATCCTGAGAATAAACGAATAACAGAAACATGAAATTTCCCTCTCTTCTCCTGCACCACTGGGAGCATTGCCTGGATTTTCTCAAGCCAATTAAAATTAATTTCTGCATTTATAATCTTATCCCTCTCCATCAACACTACCATTCCCACGGTCACCAAATAGCTTTGGTCATACTTAAATCTTGTTATTGAAATCACTGTTCTAAGAAAAACAGCCAGATTGTGTCAAAACTATTCAGAACGTTTCACTTTGAAAGTATTAAATTATGTTCCATCTCTGTCTACAACAACGCATTTAATCCATAAACGTTTCCTAAATTGATAGACCTTGTTTAATTACGTATAATTGTTGGCATCGGTTAATTCAGAACCAAATAAGAGCCTATGGACAGAACCTTCTTGCGGCAAAAAGTGTCTCATCTAGTGGTTGGGCAACCTGTAAGAAGATGGGAGGCAGTGGCCTCATGGTAATGCACTGAACTAGTAATCCAGCACCCCCACAATAATCCTTTGGGATAGGTGTTCGAATTCTGCCATGACAGATGGGAAGTTTGAATTCATTGAATGGTGATCATGTACCCATTGTTGATTGTAAAAATCCATCTGGTTTACTAATGCTCTTTAGGGAAGGCAATCAATATTTTTACCTCAGCTCTGAGGAAGGGTCACCGGACCCGAAACGTTAACTCTGTGTTTTCCTTCACAGATGCTGCCAGACCTGCTGAGCTTTTCCAGCAACTTCTGTTTTTGTTCCTGATTCACAGCATCCACAGTTCTTTCAGTTTTTTATTCAATATTTCTACCTGATCTGGCCTACATGCGACTCCAGACAGATTCACAGCAATGAGGTGAACACTTAACTGCCTTCTTGGCAATGAGAAACAGACACAAATATTGGCCCAGCCAGTGTTGTCTACATCCCATAAATTAATTATCTGCAAATTCCCAGGCTGTCTCTTCCAAGGAAGTCCACCAAGCCAAGAACCAATCAGGCAGCGGCAGTGCCACCAGGCCAGCCTTGCCTGGAAAATGATCACTGGGGGCGGAAAGAGGACTTACTGAGAGCTGCCGGCCAGTCAGGGGTTGGAAGCTCTTGAACTCAGCAGCATGACAGGACACCGTGGCTGCAGACGGAATTCCAGTCCTCCGGAATCTCAGGGCAAAGATACGTGGTGTGGGAGAGGAAGGGCTCCCCAGTTTGGGGATCGCGGGGAGAGAATGGAGTGGGGGTCAGTAAGAAGAACAGGAGGATGGCTTCCAGGAGACACCTTCTGATATTCAGTCCCTCAAACAGGCACTGAGTGCCTTTGACCTTACCCCTCAAGAGGTGACAAGCTAAAAAGCTGCCCACTGGATAGAACTGTCAGAAACATTGTATGGTGACAAAGCCCACTTGCAGCTTAGTTACTTTCAGTGGCAGTCGCAGGGTAAAACTTAAATTGCTCCTTAAATTGCAACTTAAGGGTCTCAGATAGAAGGGGTCTATCAAGTATGGGCCTTCCCATCCAGAACTTACTTCAGGTTGAGGGGGCAGCGATTGGGTGCACCAGCATTTACCTAATTAAATGCACTACCCACCTTCAAGCTTCCTACCAATGGGAGCAGAGCTAGTGTTTGCTGAGTATAGAATGGTAAAGACTATCAGTTAAGAAGTTTCACAGAAAATATTTAATCAGTTTGCATCTTCAGTCTGTCACACATAAGCCTTCTTTAAATATAATAGCTATGGTGACATAAAGGCTCCACGTTCGATGCGTCCTGGTTCTATTAATCATGCCAATTTGAAAGCAAGTCATCCACATATTATACAAAGTGGTCAGATTTATAAAAGTTTTGTCTAACTGATCAATTTTATATTTACCTGTTCTCCCTTTACTCTTGAGTAAAGTTGCATCAGTTAAAATGATTTCAGATCCTAACCAAGGCTTTGTAAACAACTGCTCCAAACTGTACATGAAAGGAGCTCATCAAACTCTGGACTTTCCAATCATTAAACAACCAGAAGGATACTTGCCCTGAGTAGTGAAAATCAATCAAATTAATTGGACAGGATGTTAATTTAAGTCAATAATATTCATTGGAACTTTTTATTTATTCATTTGTGGGATGTGGGCATTGCTGGTTGGCCAATACTTATTACCCATCACTAATTGCCCTTGAGAAGGTGGTGAGCTGCCTTCTTGAACCGCTGAAGTCTAGATGCTGTGTGTTGACCCATAAGGTCATTAGAGAGAATTTCAGAATTTTGATCCAGTGACAATGAAGTAACAACAATATATTTCCAAGTCAGGATGGTGAGTGACTTGGAGAGGAACTTGAAGGCGGTGGTATTCCCATATATCTGCTGCCCTTGTCCTTCTAGGTGGAAGTCGTCGTGGCTTTGGAAAGGCTGTCTGAACAACGTTGGTGAATTTTTGCAGTGCATCTTGTAAATAGTACACACTGCTGCTACTGAGCATCAGTAGTGGAGTGAGTGGATGCTTGTGGATGTAGTGCCAATCAAACAGACTGCCTTGTCCTGGATAGTGTCAAGCTTCTTGAGTATTGTTGGGGCTGCGCTCATCCAGGCAAGTGGGGAGTATTCCATCACACCCATGACTTGTGCCTTGTAGATGGTGGACAGGCACTGGGGAGTCAGGAGGTGGGTTACTCACTGTAGTATTCCTAGCCTCTGACCTGCTCTTCTGTGGCCACTGTGCTTATGTGGTGAGTCCAGTTGAGTTTCTGGTCAATGGATGTTGATAGTAGGGAATTTGGTGATGGTAGCACTATTGAATGTCAAGAGCAGTAGTTAAATTGTCTCTTATTGGTGACATTTGTGTGGCACAAATGTTGCTTGTCACTTGTCAGCCCAAGCCTGGATATTGTCTAGATCTTGTTGCATTTGGACATGGACTGTTTCAATATCTGAGGAATTGCAAATGGTGCTGAACATTGTGCAATCTTTAGTGAACATCCCCTCTTCTGACCTTACAATGGAGGGTAGGTCATTGATGAAGTGGCTGAAGATGGTTGGGCCTAGGACACTACTCTGAGGAACTCCTGCAGAGATGTCCTGGAGCTGAGATGACTGACTATCAACAACCACGACCATCTTCCTTTCTGTCAGATATAACTCCAACCACCAGAGAGTTTGCCCCCGAAATTAATTGATTTTAGTTTTCATCGGCCTTCTTTATGCCACACTTGGTCAAATGCAGCTTTGATATCAAGGGCTATCACTCTCACCTCACCTCTGGAATTCAACTCTTTTGCCCGTGTTTGAACCAAGTCTGTAATGAGGTCAGGAGCTGAGTGGCAGAATCCAAACTGGGCATCGCTGAGCAGGTTATTGCTGAGCAGGTGTTGCTTGATAGTGTTGCTGATGACACCTTCCATCACTTTACTGATGATCGAGAGTAGACTGATTGGGCAGTAATTAGCTGGGTTGGATTTGTCCTGCTCTTTTATGTACAGGGCATTCCTGGGCAATTTCCCACATTATCGGGTAGATGCCAATGTTGTAACTATACTGGAGCAGCTTGGCTAGGGGATTGGCAAGTTCTGGGGCACAAGTCCATTGCCGGAATGTTGTCAGGGTCCATAGCCTTTGCTGTATCCATTATCTGCAATCATTTTTAGATATCACATGCAGCAGAACAAATTAGCTGAAGACTGGTACCTGTAATGCTGAGGACCACTGGAAGAGGCCAAGATGAATTATCCAGTCGGCAATTGTGGCTGAAGATTGCTGCGAAAGCTTCTGCCTTATCTTTTGCACTGATGCACCAGTCTTCTCCGACATTGAGGATGGGGATATTTCCTCCTCCAGTGAATTGTTTAATTGTCTACCACCATTCATGACTGGATGTGGCAGTAGAATTTTGGATCCTTTGGTTGTGTGATCACTTAGCTTTGTCTATCACTTGCTGCTTTTGCTGTTTGGCATGGAAGTAATCCTGTTTGGTGGCTTCACCAGTTTGAAACATACAGGTATGCCTGGTGCTGCTCCTGCATGCCCTCCTGCACACTCCATTAAACCGGGGTTGATCCCCTGGTTTGATGGCAATGGTTGAGTGGGGGATATGTTGGGCCATGAGGTTACAGATTGTGCTGGAGTATAATTCTGTTGCTGTTGATGGCCCATAGGCCTCATGATGACCAGTCTTGAGTTGCAAGATCTATTCAAAGTCTGTCCCATTTAGCATGGTGATAGTGCCACATGACACAATGGAGGTTATTCTCAAAGTGAAGACAAGACTTCGTCTCCACAAGGACTGTGTGGTGGCTGATCTTACCGATACTGTCATGGATAAATGCATCTGCAGCTAGCAGATTGATAAGGATGAGGTGAAGTATGTTCTTCCCTCTTGTTGGTTCCCTCACTGCCTGACCCAGTCTAGCAGCTATGTCCTTTAGGCCCCATCTAGCTCAATCAGTAGTATTGCTCCTGAGCCACTCTTGGTGGTGGACATTGGAATCCCCCACCCAGAGTACATTTTGTCCCCTTGCCTCAGTACTTCCTCTAAGTGTTGTTCAACATTGAGGAGTACCGATTTATCAGCTGAGGGAGGACGGTACCTGGTAATCAGCAGGAGGTTTCCTTGCCCATGTTTAACCTGAAGCCATGAGACTTCATGGGGACAGGAGTCAATGTTGAGGACTCCCAGGCAACTCACTCCCGACTGTATACCACTGTGCTGCCACCTCTGCTGGGTCTGTCCTGTTGGTGAGACAGGACATATCCAGACAGCGTGTTGGTGGTGTCTGGGACATTGTCTTTCAGGTATGATTCTGTGAGTATGACTATTGCCATTGCTTGCCTAGCCTGTGAGACAGCTCTCCCAATTTTGGCACTAGCCCCCAAAATGTTAGTAAGGATGACTTTGCAGGGTCAACAGAGCTGTTTCTGCTGTGCTTTTTCCAGTGCCTGGCTCGATTCCAGGTGATCCATCCGGTTTCATTTCTTTGAGACTTTGTAATGATTGGTACAACTGAGTAGCTTGCTGGCCTTTTCACAGGGCAGTTGAGAGTCAACCACGTTACTGTGGATCTGGAGTCACATCTAGGCCAGACCAGGTGAGGATGACAGATTCCCTTCCCCGAAGGACACTAGTTTTCCGACAATTGACAATGGTTTCATGGTCATCAGTAAGTTCTTAATTCCAGACTCTTTTTTTGAATTCAAATTCCACCATCTGCCATGGCGGGATTCAAACCCAGGTCCCCAGAACATTAGCTGAGTTTCTGGAGTTGTAGTCTAGCAATAATACCACTTGGCCATCGCCTTCCCTTCAAAAGAAGTTGCAAGCAATATTTGCTCATATCTTGTTCTGTGTGCTTTAAGAAATGTAGCATACAGGACAGTCATTTGTGCTGATGAGTTGTTAATTTAGAATTATATTTCTGCTATCCAAAAATCACTGAAAGAATGTTGTCACTTTGTAAAAATAATCTATCCTGAACAGTGGATTAGTCATTACCTTAGATCTGCCAAATTTTACAATGAACACTAATGCTGATCAAGCAAAGCAAAATACAATGATTCCAGAAAAATATTATGAATTAATGATTCTATAGTTACTCCTTCCTCTCAAAGTGCGCCAAGACACACTTAAGATTAGATTACACTTGAAACACAGAAAGGAGAGACAATTTGGCCCTTCTCAAATAGAGTGGAGCTGATGAAACATCCCTGTTATCTCAATGACCAATTTACTTGCTTTGAATTTACCAAAAGAAGATAAGATTTGCTTGACTTACGATGTCATGTAGAGAATTGATAAAGTGATGAGTCTAAGAGTTCAATGAACATTGTTCAGCACCAAAACTACCATTGCTGCAATAAATGGTTTTCAACTAATGAGGATGAATATGCTACTAAAGTGAGTATGATAATGATGGCTTCCGAGATAAATTGGATACATTCTACCTCACCTAGTTATGTACAAAGTCCTTTCATAATCTTAGCTAGTGAAATGCAGCCTTTATTAATGAGAGATGGCTCAAAGCCAAGTCAAGAAATAGGAAAGGCTGTTAGCAGTTAAATAATTATGTTGGTTCTCCAATCAACTTGATCAGTCACTTAAGAGTTAACCCGGATCCTGGTTATGATACGCCTTCTCTAAAGGTTTGATAGTACTGTCATTTTTACAAAATTGTCTGCCATATTAATACTTTGATTAAAGTATGTAAGGTTATAGTATTATTCATGGGCAAGCAATACTCTTCAGGATCATTGCTGATCTTTATTACCCTTACAGCATCCATTCAGGACATTTGACCAGACTTCTCTATTTTTGAACTAAGTGTGAAGCTGGGAGAGTTTCGGGAGGGAAACCACGTGATCTATTGAGGTAAGAATGTCCTTCAGATTTTTCAGTGGTCAGGCAGCTGCTTGTTTTATAGCAGACTTTCTGCCGGAATTAAAATACCAGAAACAGTGCCACTGCCAGGACAATATCCACTGGGATGCCCATGGTGGACTGTCACTACTGGGAATGTTAGATATTGTTGAGGCAGTATCTTGGGTTTGGGTCACGGGGGGATGAGGACAGTGGAGTCAGTAATGAGGACAGGGTTATGGAATTTACCAAACCCCTGCCCTAGGTCCGGTACCTTCGGATAAATTATTGCAAATTGAGTATTATTATTAATTATTATTATTTGGTATCTGCTACACCACCTTCCCTGTTGCTTTTCAGGATCGTTTTACATCTAGTGACACAACTGTCTTGTTTTTTCTCTCCATTCTATTAAACAGTAGCCAACAGAAAAATTCTAAATTTTCCGATAACTCCTGAACTTCCTCTAATTCTGTACTTTGGTTTTTCTTACTTATTTTCTTCCAGAATAAAATCTTGCTTCAGAATTAAGGGTAGTACTAGGTTAGGAGTTTTTTCTTTACAGTTTTGTCATTGTTTCGAATCTAAACTTTCACAATCATTCTGTTCGAACTAATAGATAATGACATTTTAAGAAAAATGAACCTTGAGTTAATATTTACTTTGGCTGTGTGAAAACGTTTTTTTCTTCTTGATTGTACTTTCAAAAGAATATCTATCATTGCAGGCAATCTGAGCACTAATTACTGTCATCAACACCTGCTAAACATAAAGATAAAGTGACCATAGTCTTACCAGACTGCTCTCACATTAGAGAGAGGCAACTGCTAGTGGTTTACCCTGAGAGTCGCCATACTTCAGGCGAGGAGAAAGGTTGTGAAGGAGAATCCCTCATGTTAACCTCAGGTAGTGAGGGAATTAACAACATGCTTTTGGCACGACTTTGCACTGCAAACCAACTGAGCTCCATTTTACATAGACAGCAGGGGTTGCTGACTGTAGACCAATTGTTTTTCTCTGATGATTGCTGCCAAAAAATAGGTTGTTGTGACTGGTCCTGCCTAAGAGCAGAAAGTGGGTCAAATTCAATACGATTCGGAGTATCGCTCCTATGCAAAAATTGTTTCAAAGAATTTTATGAAATCAAAATTAATGCATCAGTGTCTGTATATAGAAAACACAGCTGTGGTGCAATGGTGTCACTTGGAATTGACCTACATGTGTCAAAATATGTAAGTAACCTCGATAATCTAAATATTCCATCTCACCTGGTTTTCATCATCTGGATGAGACAAAATTTGTACCTAAAATTAGACATTCATATGGTGTGTGGTGTTACACAAGTGGTTAATGATCACATGTTAATCTGTTTGGACAATTAAAGTGATGATTGCGCTGTGGCAGGTTTTTCAATGACATAGTTCAGTTTCTGAAGGTCAATTGATAAGGAACGCAGAACCACATTTTCTTAATAGATACAACTTTAAACGAGAAGCATATCTCTGTCCACTTCACAAATCTTTAAAGAAAAATTACACAGTTTTGAGTGACTTTTTTCCTTTTCTTCAGTTTATCAGCCCGGCTTTTCCTGTGTTCCAGCTCATGGTGCGGTTATTTATGGACATCGTTCGCATAATGTTTATGGTGGAGACAGGATGTGAGCTGAACTGGTCAGCTTTGAAATAATGCTCCTGCCTTTTTCAAACTAAGTGTGTTCTTTTGACAGTTGGCAGTTTTATAGCTACAATCCTAATCAGACGGTCAGAACAAACTAGAATAACTTAGTCATGGAGAATATGAGTTTGCATCACAGTTTATTCTGTGGCATGTTAATGGCCCCTAGTATTATCAGTTAGACTAATTTGCTTGATGTGAAGTTTAGCAGAATTTAATCTCCCACTAATAGTGACGTCAATCGAGAGTAAAATTGTGTCAGCTGTAATACTATTGGTGCAGTTGATTCCTCTGGTTCTTACCAGGTCAGTTAGGTCAAAATGACCACCAGTGTCTCTGGCACAACCTTTGCTTCCAACAGTTCAAGTCATTTGTTTCTCTCCCCTGATTGAGAATACATATTCCTTGATAAGCTGAGCCTGTTTATTCTTAATCAGTAATTATACCAGGAAGACACCGGAAGTAAAAAGAAAAGTGATGGAAATACTCAGCAGGTCAGGCAATATCCATACAGAGAAACAGTGATAACATTTCTGATCGAGATGGCGCGCCATCAAAACTGAAAGTAGAGTTTTCAGGACAGCGGAGGAGGTAGGGGAAGGAAGAACAAAAGAGAAAGACAATGGAGGGTAGGAAAGATAAAATAACTGAAGATTTCCTCACACGACAACTAAAGGGAGTGGTGATGCTAAAGCATAGAAACAGAAGATCTGTTCAGATGAAATGTTTTGATCCAATAAAATATCTCTACCTAAACACAGAAAGCAAACACAGCAGATCCTTTCTAAGGAAGTGGTTTGTGAATGGTACGTTATAAATGAGTGGCAGAAAAACTTTGTTTCTTCACAATGTAAAGGGAATTGAACTGTTTTGTATTGAATGTTCAATCCTGAAGGGATTTTTTATTTACATAATGTGCATGAAAAGCCATCACTTAGGTTCAAGAGTCTCCAAGCTCCAACTGTTGGAGTTTCCGTTTTGGCACAAGACATGACTTTGGGGTCTCGTATTCAACAACTACAAATCAACCATATTAATGTAATATGAGGAAAAAGAAAGAAACAAAATCAATCCAGTTGAAAGAGAGCAAAAAAACACATGGAACAAGGCAAAGATAGAGTTTAGAGATAGCAAACCTGCAGATGGTGGAGTCCGAGATAACACAGTGTGGATCTGGAAGAGCACAGCATGTGGGAGAAATGGGGCAGTGAATGATATTTGTGTTAAATCCTAAAGTTGTTGACACCATTAAAATACTAATAAATACCAAGCAAATTTTTCTGTGGTTATAAGCTGCTGATCAATGTAGCGATTATCCTGTTTCCTTTATGAAGCTGTCATTATCTTTAGAAGTTAGGATGTGTTTCCTAAGAGCACTTAAATACTGGGAGTAAACAAGGTGCAGAGCTGGATGAACACA
>NC_063361.1:18316771-18347351 GCF_021869965.1 Rhincodon typus
TCCCCTCCCCCATTTCTGAAGAAGGGTCTAGGCCTGAAACGTCAGCCTTCCTGCTCCTCTGATGCTGCTTGGCCTGCTGTGTTCATCCAGCTCTACACCTTCTTATCTCAGATTCTCCAGCATCTGCAGTTCCTACTATCTCTCAAATGTAGTATACCCAAGTTTGCAGATGACTCAAAATTGGGATTCTGAATGGTAGGGATGAGGTAAAGAATCTTCAATATGATGTAGATAAGTCGAAAAAGTGGGCAAACACATGGCATATGCAGTGCAACATAGATAAATGTGAAGATATCCACTTTGGAATGAAAACCAAAATGGCAAAGTGTTATTTAAATTGTGATAGACTGAGAAAGGTTGATATACTAAGGGACCTGAGAGTCCTTGGACACTGGTCATTGAGAGCAAACATTGCAGGTGCCACAAGCAGTTAGGAAGACAAATGTTAAGTTAGTCTTCATTATAAGGGGGCTGTGAGTACAGGAATAAGGATGTCTCATTGCAGTTACATAGGGTCTTGTTGAGACCATACCTGGAGTGTCCATAACTATGAAAAGCTATAAATGCCATGGAAAGAATGAAGCAAAGATTCACCACAGTAATTCCTGGGATATCAGGTTTGGCGTATAACGAGAGATTGGGTCGTCTGGACATCTATTCACTGAAGTTCAGAAGAATGAGTGGGGATCTCATTGAAACCTATAAACTTCTGACAGAGTTGAACAGTCCAGTTATGAGATTAATATTTACTCCTGGCTGAAGGATCCCAAACAAGGTGTCACAGTCCCAGGATATGTGGTAGGTACTTTCAGACCGACATGAGCAGAAATTTCTTCACTAAGCCATAAAGCTGCGGATCACTCTACCACAGAAAGCTGAGGAGCCAAAGTCATTGAAAATACTTAAGAAAGGACTAAATAAATTTCCAGAGGCTAAAAGATGTCAGGGTTATGAGGAGAAAGCAGGTGTATGGTATTGTGATAAAAGATTACCAATGATAATGTTAAATTGCATCATAGAATTCCTCCAGTCCTCAGCCCCATTGAGTCCACACCAGCACTCTGAAGATCATCCCACACAGACCCATCCCCATATCTTACATTTCCCACAGCCAATCCACCTAACCTGCCCATCTTTGAACTGTGGGAAGAAACTGGAGGCCCCAGCAGAAACCTACGCAGACACGAAGAGAATACGCAACTCCACACAGTCACCCCAGGGTGGAATAGAACTTAGGTCCCTAGCACTGTAAGGCAACACTGCTAACTACTGAGCCACTATGGCACCCCATGGTAGGCTGGGCTTGATGGGCCAAATGGCTCATTTCTTTTCCTATTTACTATGGGGAGATAGACTTTAGAAATCTTTAAGTGAGAGAATCACTTAAAATCATTGAGTTTTTTTTTAAATGTGCAACCTTGAACATTGAAAATCTCACATCAAACTGAACAGAGTAAACCAGTGTGAGCATTTTATTTACATTTAATATTAGAGAAGGGTAGAAAAATGGATTTAATTTCCTTATGTGAAGATATGCAGACATGTCCTGTTATTCTTGCAATGACAACAAAGGAATACACTGGGCAAGGGTTTTATAGACAGAACTATTAAATTGTACATTTCCCATAAATCAACTGAATGCCATAATGTGAATTTATAGGAAATGCACAAGTTATTATTTTTTTTAATTTCCATGCTGTTGTTTCCATTTTATTTCTTCAGAATTCTTCCTGCTGCTGGTGCAACAGCTATTAGTTTCAAACTGGAATGTCTGATTATGACATCCACGGATTTTATCAAGTCAATAAATTGCAGCAGCTCAGCATTCCAAGCGGCCTCATACTAAAGGGGTTATGATACCTATTACAGGAATGCATAAGCCCCCATTCTGTGGGCTAACTTCAGCCCACCCCTAAAAGCCATCTCTTGATTTTTCTTTTAATTGAAAACCTTTCAACAGGGAACGCTTATCCCCTGCCAATAAATGAAGCAAACCGAAATCAAAGCATCATTGAATTTCACAGCACAGGAGGCTATTAGACCATGTCACCTGGTATATATCCATAGCCTTTTTCATATACTTTAATCAATTGCATTTTCACCACTTTTTCTGGTAACATATTCATTGTTTTTACATTAAAAAATACTTCATCTAATATTTGCCTCCAATTATGTCCTGAGAATACCAACCAATAGAAATCATGTTCACTTATTTTTAAAATCTTAAAATTTTGAACCTTGACATACTTTCTCAATCCCTCAGTGGATCACTGTAGACTACTTTAAACTTCCATTCCCAGTGGGTGCTACATTCCCTGTCTACAGAGAAACAAGTCTAAAATACTTGCTTCTGCTTAGAGTTCAGGTTCTTGTCAAAAATGTTCAACTTTATTACTTCTGTTGCTCAATTTTGAAATGGTGCCTTGGGAACCATTGCACCCACATGGAAAGATGAAGTTGCCACTTTCCCAGAGGGTCATATAGCAGCTTTCTCATTAGACAGAGACGGCTGGTGATTTAACCTGAGGGTCACCACACCTCAGGCGAGGGGCAGTTTGAGAAGGCAGGGCTTTCGTGGTAACCTCGGCCAGTGCAGGAATTGAGCCCGTGCTTTTGGTATCACTCTGCATCACAAACCAGCCAACCAAGCTTATTGAACCCCTGTCCACACGAGATGGCAGATGAGGTCTCGGTATTAACATTTCATTCAAATCATGGCATGTCAGACAGAGCAGCACTCCCTGATTACTGCACTGGACGGTTACCATTAGCTTGCGTGCTCTGCTCCTTGACCCAGGGACTCGAACGGACCTAAATTAGCTGAAGAGCTGAAACTTCTTCCAACTCAGCCATGCTGTGGCACACTGCCAATCCACCACATCCATTTATTCTATCCCTCAGCTGCCTTAAAATACATGCGCCTGAATCCTTTCAACTAAGTTATCATATGGCTTTTTTAGCAAATATGTTTTAAATCCAAATGTTAGCATCCACTTCCTCTATCTCCATGCTCATTAAATTCTTAATTTAATCCCTCTTGTCTGTGTTAAATGTGAATGTGGATCAACTCAAAGTTAAAGGTATTAAAAATGGACCGAAATGAGTTAGCAACATTATCTACAGAACCAAACTGGCAGCATTGTCATGTTCCACAGCACTCAAAGTATTCAGAATGAAATTTTAACTTTGGTGCAGAGACATTATGAAATTGTCAAATCGGAAATCAATTTGATAAAATCATTTTTTTCTTTCTGTAGTTAAACATTTCAAAGAATTTTTTCAAAATATTGAATTTTTTGGTGTGATGCTCTTGTGAAGCATCTCGGGATATTTTCCATGTTAAAGGTGCTATATAAAAACAAGTTGTTATTGTTTCAATCAAAGTGGATCTCAGGCTGTGTCCCCAGTGATCTGATGGCATTATCGGAAGTGTCAACCCTGAAGGAGAAGATGAAAAGCTGGGCAGTTGTCTTGACAATCTTGTAAGAAATGTAATCAATATTGAAGGTTCTCTGTGCTGTTGGAATTTGCTGCAATGCGTCAATGAGTCAAAGGTAGAGATCAATTTTCTTATTCTTCTGTCTTGTTATACAAAGAAATATGTCCAACAAACATTGCCTCCTATTTAATTTATAGTGAACATTTGGAAGGAAAGCTCTGTTCTCTGAAAGCAGACTGTTACGTCTTCAATGATGCTTCAGAAGGCAGTCGACACTTTCCAGGACTTTTGTTCTGTGTAACCCTACAGTGGGTATTGGTGAGCTGTTGAACTGTGAGTGTTTCACAGTTAATCCTATCAGATCAGCATTTACATGTATATACTTCCAGTACTACATAATTAGGAACAAGATATCTGGCTGATTCTTTGCCCGCTACAAGTCTAGGTATACTGGGGGCACTTTGGTAGCCCTACTTTTTACCCAATTTCTTTAGTAGCTAGCAATTTTGTACGCAGGGTTCCTGGGCAAACAGAAAGCTGCAAAAAAATTTAAAAACCAAAAGAATTGTGGATGCTGTAAATCAGAAATAAAAAAAAGAAATTGCTGGAAAAGCTCAGCAGGTCTGGCAGCATCTGTGGAGAGAAACCAGAATTAAGGTTTCGGGTCAAGTGACCCTTCCTCAAACCTGACAACAAAATTTGTTGCCCAATGATTTTGCATTGGTCTCTGAATATTTATTATTTTTGGAAGGTGTCATGTTCCCCAGGTTCTAAGACAGTTGGAGACAGTACTGAAACTGGTCTCATGGACTGTTCTCATTAAACATGAAATATTTCTAAGTTCCTCACAGGGGCCTTTTTCAAACAAAAAACAATTCCAGTTTATGTTTTTCAGACATAATCAGGTTCTGTAAATGTGTAATATTTTAGCCATATAAATTGATTGCATTCCAACAAGTTTGATTTCTTTGTTGTCAGATGCTATCGAATGGAAGCTAAAGTGAGGTGCTTTATTTGACCCAAAGGTTTCTGTGTGCAGATTATTAACTTCATCCATTTAATAGTGTAACAATTACTCTGATTGTTACTAATAGGTTGTTGCTGCTAAATTGTCATTCATTATTCATATTCCTCATTGTGCAGATATGTTAGTCATGCCACTTTATTGAACAGATTTGTTGTAAATATGTAAACCTAGATTTTATTTGTGCAGTGTTCAAAGCATGACTTATGAGGCTCATTCATGATCTCCAGCCTCAAATATCTCCTATATTGTTAAAATATCCTCCAAACTTAAAATATAATTTTTACAGATTTATTTTTGCTAGACTACTATATTCTATCAGATATCTTAGGAAAGAAACAAGTTATTCCATTTATTTTAAATTGATTGATAACACCATTAAAATATTTGACATTAAAACAGTTAAAACAGAGGAAGCTGAATCTTAAGGTTTGTTGGCTAAGTGCCAACTGCATCACCATTTTTTGGAGGGATTCTTACAGAGACAGCTGAATGAGTTTTCTTATCAAATCTTACCAAAGATTACTATTCCTACCAATCTTTCCAAATAGGACTGTTAGAAACTACAGAGAATTGTGAACACAGCCTCGTCTTTCACACAAGCCAACCTTCCATCTATTGACTCCATCTATACTTCTTGCTGCCTCAGAAAGGCAGCCAACATCATCAAAGACCCCTCCCACTCCAGTTATAATCTCTTCCAACCTCTTCCATTGGGCAGAAGATACAAAAGCTTAAACACACAAATCAACAGATTCAAGAATACCTTCTTCTCTACTGTTATTAGACTTCTGAATGGACCTGTCATACTTTAAACTTAATGTTGATCTTGCTGTTTGTGCACTTTCTCCTCAGATGCGGCAGTGTATTTCTTGCTCTGTTCCATTACACTTCAGCACTTTGTATGGTACGATCTGCCTGTACTGCATGTGAAGCAAAAGTTTTCACTGTACGTAGGTACATGTGACAATGATAAATCAAATCAAATCAAATCTTACCATTAATATCCTACCCTGCCCCAATGGCAACCCTCTCATCTAATCTCTCCCCAGCTTACCACATGCCATTCCCAGAAAAATTGGCCACTGCCAATATATCCTGGAATTTCTCAGAAACCTGCTGGATAGGATGATACAGAGATGGGTAATTCCTCTTTACCAGGCCTATTAGTGGAGGCCATGACTATTCCCATCTGGTACAAGGCTGCCACCTGGGTCCAGGGGTCTCAGTTGTCTGGAGGAATGCCCAGTGTTGGAGGAAGAAGGTCTAACATTGTTCTCCACTCGGCCAGTGCAAGTGCCTCCATCTTCTTTCTCTCTTAATACCTGTCTCTCCCTCATTCCAGAGGAAAAACATCAGAAAGAGCCAAGACAGATGGTGTGTTCCCTGACATTCAGATCCTCACCCATATGTGGAGAACATCCTAACCATGACCACCCCGAAAGCTGACTGACCATGTCCAAGCCCCTAGACTGGTATTGAAGGCTGTGTGTCAGGAGATTGTCTGTGTGAAAGTGATTCCGCCCATAGAATCTGTGTGGATGTAGGCCATTCGGCCTATCAAGTCCACACAAACCCTCCAAAGAACATCCCACCCACACCCACCCTATCCCTGTAACCCTACATTCCCCATGGCTAGCCTACCTAGCCTGCACATCCCTGGAAATGATGGGCAATTTAGAGTGGCCAATCCACCTAACCTGTATATCTTTGAATGGTAGGAATGGTAGGAGCACTCAGAGGAAACCCACACAGACGGTCGCCCAAGGGTGGAATCAAATCTGGGCCCCTGGCACTGTGAGGCAGCAATGGTACCCACTGAGCCATCATGCCACCATGATGTGATTATTACAGTAATGATAAATATGGCCCATCTTATTTTAACTTTCATCATCTGATTATAATACCTGAAACATCGCATAGATTAAAATGGGTTTTCAAAGGGAAGAAAAATGACCTGATGAAAGATTAAGGGAAGCTTTATGAGACCCATGTGGAACAAAGAAAAATGCTCTGAGATTACCATTCTATCTAAAGGTATCAAAACCTGGCAACTAAATTAATGTCAAGAAATTCACATCTCCTGTTTAACTCACATGCGTTTAGTGATCTCATTCGTTTGAAGATGAAAAGCTCACCTGCCAGACAGCCAGGTTTGAAAGAGAGTATACATTCAGACGTTCAGGATGGCATGGTTACTCAGTGGTTAGCACTGCTGCCGCAAGGCGCCAGGTTTGATTCCAGCTTCGGGCAACTGTCTGTGTGGAGTTTTGCACATTCTCCTCGTGTCTGTGTGGGTTTCCTCCGGGTGCTCCGGTTTCTTTCCACAGTCCAAGGATGTGCAGAATAGGTGGATTGGCCATGCTAAATTTCCCATAGTGTCCAGGGATGTGTGGGCTAGGTGGATTAGCCATGGGAAATGCAGGGCTAAAGGGATAGGGTAAGGGGTGGATCTGGGTAGGATGCTCTTTGGAGGGTGAGTGTGGACCCGAATGGCCTGCTTCCACACTGTCAGGATTCTATACACACTGAACTATGTTTCAAAAGGTGTATTTGAGCAGCAGAGCAGGGAGAATGATAGTTTGTCCATGACAACAATAGCTGGAAGTTGCTCCATCATTCCATTGCCTCTCACTATTGCAGAATATTGAGCTGCTGAAAAAGCAAACTGAAAAATGTAATGTCAGCCAGAACTCTATAGATATCTAGAGATTCTGTTCTTGCTGATGATGCAAGACAACCATGAAGCAACTGCAGCCTCAGGTTAAGAATCTAATACCCCATGGACTCTAATGGCTGTTTAATGACATAAACTTTATTTTTCCTGTCTGTACCAGACACTCTCCTTTGAAACCTATTATCCGAGTTTGTGTATGTGTTTTTATTATTTTTTTGCTTCAGGTTAGTCCATAGTAAACTTCCTCTTGATTTTACTCAGAAAGCCTTGGAAATTGTTTCCTTCATTTTCTATTTAACTATCTGTTAATTGAAGTGCGATAGCTGTGTGTCAACGGAGTGGTTGTTAAAAAGATGGTAAACCTTTCTCCCCTCCTCACCTGATCATAACGCTGTAATATTATATGTTTATATACAAACCATGTGAATTCGTAGACTGGAAGGAGAAAACTAAAGGGAACGTCTGTAATGAGCTGGAAGACAGGACAAGTTAAATAACAAAACTAATTATGCTGCAAAGCTTGAAAATGCGATAAAAAATAAGAGATGTGTCTGGAGGAGGTGTGAACGGCAGCAGAATAATTACCTGCCCTTCGAGAAAAACGGAGACAGTGATTACAATCTGAATGTGTTAAATTCAATATTGATTGCTGAAGACTATAACGTGTCTAATCAGAAAATTACGTGCTGTTTCCTGAACTGATATAAAGCTTTGTTGAAACAGAGAGGTCGGAGTGGGAGCGAAATGGAGATTTAAAGCAATAACCAATTAGAAGCTCAGGCTCACACTTGTCATCTAAACAGAGGCATTCCACTTTGTGATGACCCAATATGTGTTTGGCCTTTTCAATATTAAGGAGATCACATTATGAACAGAGAAATAAATACATTCTGAAAGAAATATAAATAACTATATAAATAAATATAAATATAAATATAAATGTAAACATAAATATAAATATAATATTCTCATATAAATATAAGAAATATAAATAAATAAATATAACTTTCTGAAGAAGGGTCTAGGCCCAAAACGTCAGCCTTCCTGCTCCTCTGATGCTGCTTGGCCTGCTGTGTTCATCCAGCTCTACACCTTGTTATCTCTAAATAACCAGACTGTTTGATCTGGAAGAAATATTTGACTCCAAGGATGGTGGGGAGGGAGGAGTTAAAGGATATCTTTTGAGTCTTTCCATCATTTTCTATTTTTACTCCCAGATCAAATCGTTGCTTTCAGGGGCATAGATGGCAAAGTGGAAAATAATAGATGAGAGCTAACATATATATATATATACACACACAAGTTCAAGTCATACACTGGATTTATGATATGTGACATGTTCACTGGTGGCCATTTTGTTCAGTACAGTTGGTCATTAAACTCAATACAAACCACTTACGTGAAACAGAAAGAAGATAATTGCAAGAACTCACTTCCATTCAGTACTGTGGTTTTGAGTTAATTTGTTTTGGTGGATGGGTGGTTTTGACCTTCAGGTCATTACAAAATTTGTTTCATTATTTTCTGGGAGGGAAGTTGAGTTCTGACGCACATGGGAGAAAATAAAGTTCCGTTCAAAATGAACAAAGAAAAGCTATCAAGTGAAAAGCAGATTTGAATTAGTCAATCTTTTGGATCCTTTAGATCTGACTGACATTGAGCTCAGGGCACTTAATACTCTACCAGGCCATCTTTATGGAAAGATTGAAAAGCCTTATTTTAAAGTTGATAAACAGAAGGTTTCTGAAATAAAATATATCAGCATTCAATCATGGAAGAAAAACAATTCTAAATTCTGAAAATAAAGGTGGTTGAATGGGTTCTGTTCTTTTGCAATCTTAAAATGCTTGTCTGTAAACCAAACTATAGACAACAATTTCTGGTCCATTGGTTATGTACTCTCTCAAGAAAGTGTGTATTCATTTGAAATTTTCTATTTTATCCAGTGGGAAAATACACATAGTACTGCTGTGGTAAACATGGCAGGCTTTGTCAGAACACTCTGTTCCAGGAAGTTAATTTTGTGACACTCCTCACTGTACTGACAACAAACTGTAAAGTAGCAAACTCTTTATTGTTTCAGTGTTACTCCAGCTTTGCGATCAGTCTTGAGAACATACTGATTATTTCAGCAGCTCCAAATATTCTCTTCAGGAAGGTTACAGAATATTTGTGCCAAAATTTTCAATGCAGTTTGGGTACACACATCGAAAAAACCTGTAAGGTATGTTATTAATACCATGATACAATCATAGATTAGCACACTACAGAATGAGGCCATTCATCCCATCATCAAAACATGATCATTTAATAATTGATTCATCAAACCTGCAGATATGGAAAGCACTTGAGGATAAGAAATTTATGTGAATATGTTACAGGAAGGGTACCAAGGCTGTGGTTGATTGAGAGGTCCACAAATCAGAATGGGACTGAGAGCAGAAACTGATGGTGAAGTGGTTGGTGCAGTAATTGAAAATATAGGCCCAAAATTATTCTCAGTACACTTTTAAAGTGTAGTAAAGTGAGGTCTACACTCATACGAGAGAATATTAACAAGATTTACTAAATATAATTATGTACAATGCACAGCTTTCTGCTGAATTCTTACAAACACAGGCTCCGGTTCCAAGTGATCTGACGTACTTATGGCAATACTTCTGATTCAAATGATTAGTAACTGTCCTTAGAACAAAGCTACAATTAACCCATCACTCTAAAAATGGAAGTTCCTTTTACCTATGTTTGTTAAATGTGTTCACCACAAGATTGCTGAATTATTCTAAAGTACAAAGTATAACCCAATAAAAGCCCTTATAATTTTCGAACCTGGTCCCCAACATAAACTACTTATATCCAAAGAGCAGAGAGTTGAATTTATATTGCGTACAGCTGATTTAATCATTCATTGCAAAATTCTGCTGTAAAGGACTAGTGGTCCCTGTGCTTCCCTAAACCTGCTCACTACTCCAGGATTATCCTGGAATGTAAAGATAATCCCTGGCTTCTCATTTCCACTACCAACTATCTCTTTAAATCTCTGTCCCTTGCCACCTCCAGCAACATATATGAAAATTGCGTAAGTTTATTTGTCCTGAATATCGAGAACATTCATTCAGCTGCCTCTGTTGCATCTCATCCTTCTCCTTGAAGCTAAAGTTGTCTCTTTCGCCGGTTTCTCTCCTGTTTCTCGTCATGCCATCTCTGAGCTCATCTTGTCCATCTCCTTTTCCCTCAGCTATATTCCAAATTAATTGCTAGTGATACATTTTTTGTTCATGTCACCCATGATAGTTCTTATTACAATCAAAAAATGCAGTCATTGTTATTTTTACAAAATTTGAATATCTATTGTACAAAAGTATAAAATTTAGCTGTTATATTAATCTATGCCAAAAATAGTCTAAATGCAGACATATCATTTTTCAGTCACTTAACCTGAGACATATCTCATGCAGTAAAGGGCTTTCTTGACACAGTTGTGTGCAAACATATGTAGTGTATTAAGCAGATCAATGTGCATGATCTTGACAACAATCAAGATGACTTCATTTTGTGGGAATTTGCTATACCATTAGAACTTGAAACACCAGGACAAATGAGAGTGTGGCTACATGGCCTGACCACATGCCTCATGGTTTTAGTGCACAACCAATGCATGTGAAAGTGCATGCCACTGAGATCCTGAAACAATGCATCAGATTTTCCAAAGAGAAGCAACGTCATCCAGATCACTAATCTGGCCCTTTCTTTTTTTAAGAGTAACGGGAGCGCTGCAATTTTGACAGGAGATTACATTCAGGGCATCCTCAAAAATGTAGAGCCATGCTTTTATTCTGACAGTTCTTTTGTAGCTCAGAACTGTAAGAGGAAGACCGACCATGTCCCCTTTTGGCAGCAGTCAGCTGCTATATTCTGAAATGTAAAGGTGCTGACAGCCACTTTGAGAGCTGCTGTTAAATAGTGGTAAGTATACAAGGTAAGTGTAATATTAGCATGCTGTGACAGTAGGGTGCCACATGGGTTGGGGCTATGGTGCTCGGTAATTAGGATGACAGGTGAGTAAGGTGCCAGATAAGCAGGCTGCCAGTTGGATATGGTGCCAGCTTGGTAGGTGTGCCAGCAGTAGATACCAGGTGGGTATGGGATAGGGTGCAATGTAGGTAGGGAGGCACGTGGGTAGGTTGTCAGGGTACTACATGAGTAAGAAGCCAGCTGGGGAAACTGTCAGCAGGGGACAGAATAGAGTTGCAGAATAGGGAGTGCGGTGCTAGCTATATAGGGTGACAGCTGTGTAGAGTGCCAGCTGGGTAGTGATGGGGTGAAAGGTGGTTATGATACCAGGTGGGAAGGGGGTAGGGTGCTAGGTTTGCAGGGTGCACAGTGGCGGGGGGAGGGAGTGGTCAGGTATTGCAGAATTTAAGGTAGGTTAGCTAGGTGCGGAAATTGAGTCCGGGGTACAAGGAGGAAAGGTACGTTTTGAGTCAGGTGGATTGTGGTCTGGTATTGAGGGGGTCAGGTCAAGTCCAGGTCAGGTGGGATGGGGGTGGTGGGGGAAGTAAGATGCTGGATGAGTTGGGTCCGGTGGTAGTGGAGGTTGAGGTGGGGCTTAAAGATGCACGGTGGCTCAGTGGTTAGCACTGCTGCCTCGCAGCGCCAGGGACCAGGGTTTAATTCCATCCTTGGGCAGCTGTCTGTGTGGAGTTTGCACATTCTTCCCATGTCTGCGTGGGTTTCCTCCGGATGCTCCAGTTTCCTCCCACAGTCCAAAGATGTGCAGGCTAGGCGGACTGGCCATGCTAAATTGCCCATAGTGTTCAGGGATGTATAAATTAGGGGGGGCGATGGGTCTGGGTGGGATGCTTTGAGGGTCGGTGTGGACTTGTTGGGCCGAAGGGCCTGTTTCCACACTGAAGGGATTCTATGAACTATATGAAATGCACATTTCAGGAAGACATGGGCAACAGTCTCTTCCCCACTGCAGCTGCTGTGGACACAGTGTTTGATGGCACAGAGACTCCAATATACTTGAAGGAACTGATAGTGAGAGATTCTTATCCCCAAGCAAGCTAGGTCTCAGTGTTATCCACCAATTAGCACCATTAGAAATTCTTCTTTCTGCTCAGGATGCCTTCTCCCAAACACCTCCAGCACCTGCTTTAGCCAGTATGTATCTCCCTTTAAGAGATAAAGGCTGGGCATAAGTAATTCAAGTTAGCTTTAAGTGGTATTATTGCACAAATTTGCATCTGTTTGATGATTTGCAACTGCTCAATGGCACATTTGGTACAGGTTACTAGTGAGTTGTTGTCTAAAATTTGCATGCACCCTGTTTCAGAACAAATGGGCACAAGTTAATTATGCTCCATGATCTCCAAGGCTGTTTCGGGGGTGCCATTGAAGTTTGTCCCTCTACATTTTATTATATGGTTAATTTTTAAGGCTTTTGCAAAGATTTGTAGCTCAGGTTGTGGGTGAAGTTGTTGACTTGCTCACCGAGCTGGTTTGTTTTCATACAGACATTTCATCACCATGCTAGGTAATATCACCAGTGAGGCCTCCAATGAGGCAATGTTGTTCTACTCTGCTTGGAATTTATACTGTCCACTCTGTTGGTGAGTTGTGTCATTTCCGGTTTTGTTCGATATGGATTTGTATATGGGGTCCAATTCTATATGTTTGTTGATTGCATTATGGGTTGAGAACCATGCCTCTAGGAATTCCCGTGCATGTCTATGTTTGGCTTAGGCTACTACGGTTACGTTGTCCCAGTTAAACTGATGGCCTTCATTGTCTGAGTGTACTGATATTAGGGAAAGTTTGTGGTGTCATTTTGCTGCTAGCTGATGCTCATGTATTCTGATGGCTAGTTTCCTTCCTGTCTGTCCGATATAATGTTTATGGCAGTCTTTGCATGGTATTTTGTAAATCACGTTGGTTTTGCATGTTGTGGGAATGAGGTCTTTAATCCCTGTAAGTGTTTGTCGTAGCTTGGCTGTGGGCTTGTGTGCTACCATGATTCCTAGTGGTCGTAAGAGTCTCATTGTTAGTTCTGATATGTTCTTGATGTAAGGCAGTGTGGCCAGTGTGTTAGGGTGTACTGTGTCCTTAGGCACCTGCGGATGAAGTTCATAGCAAAGATTTTGTATAGGTGCCCTTCCTCTTTCTTGATTAATTGCCATGGAGCATGCTAAGTATTCCAGGCAGCTACATAATCATCACAACAATTAAGAGCCATGTCGATTAAAGCAGTGTATCTGCCTCTCATTTATGTCATTTATTAGTAAATCAATTACAATTTCAAAATGCTAACGTTATAATATTGAACACATTTATAATGATTTAGAACTAAAAATGATAAATAGTAGCAAATCAAGGATTTTTTCCCCATTTGTATTCAATATTCAGTGTGAAATCAATGAAATAATGTTCAATATGGTGTGCTAGTTTGAAATTGAGTGCATTCATAGGTGATGTCACCAGCAGATGTAACAAAGGCTTGAAATACTGACTAAAGCAAAGTCTTTTCTCATGTATTTCATGTTCATTCCTCTTCCAGTTCATACAGGTGTCTATTTCTATAGCCACAGTTCCCCTGAGCTATTTTTAGCAGTTTAGTTAACAGGTTCAAGTCAAATTTCTAAGAGTGCATTTTAAATAAATCATTAATCAATTAAAATTCAGATGAGTTTGGAATAATAATATATACTGTCAATTAACTGGTAACTTTTCTCAAAATATTGATTTGATTGAAATGCATTATGTATTGATGCTTTGAAGAAACCCATTGATTGTCAAGATCATTTCTAGGGATCAATACGATTTTGACAGTCGTTACCTTTAAATAGAAGGCTGAAATTTGATTTTCAATATTTGTGACATTTCAGTTTTAAGCATGAGGAGCTGGATTCTATGCAGCCCATTCCAGAGGGAATTACGACAGCTAGACCTTCATAATAATGGGACAGGCCTTGCATCATTTTCTCAGCAATGATAAAACTTCTAATTGAGTAGGAGGGCAGAACCCTGACATGGCAACCTCCCAGCCTGGCATAATGGCCTCCCATGGCAGCCTCTTGGCATAGCATGGTGACCTCCCAGGGTGGCCTCTTGGTGTGGCAGGAGATCCCCCCCACGTAGCGTCCTCTCAGCCTGGCGTGGCGTCCTCGGCCCGGTGTGGCTGCCTCTTGGCCTGGCATAGCCTCAGCCTGGTCTTCTAGTCTTGATGCAATACCACAGCGATCTCCCAGGCTCATGATCCTCAAGGTGTAACCCGACGCAGTCTGGAGCCAGGACCCCATGCAGACTCGAGCCAGGGCAGACTGGAAGCTAGGTGCCAGCATGCTATGGGTTGGAAGGCCGCTTTTCTGAACTTTTATTTCTGCAATGCTCGACATTTTATTTCTCTATTTTCTAAAATCTTGTAACTAAAGAAGCCGTACCGGTACCTTTGTAACTAAGCTGGGGCTGTAAGTGGTGACATACAAATTTTTCACTGTACTCATATGAATATATGTGACAACAAAGCTAATTCAATTCAATTCAGTTCAAGGGACAGACATGGGATTCCTGGAAACTATTGGCGGGATGTCAATTAGGCTCATTAATGTATCAATTAACATCTGTATGTATGCCTGAGCTCACTGCATTTTAGTGGCGCCTCCAGGATTAAATGGAAGCCTAACAGGTATCATTTGTTCTCAGGTGACTGCTAACATAAACAATTGAGTTTGCCAGGGTGTTTCAGGGTATAGGGAGTGTGTGGAGTTCTTTGCTGTCAGGCACACTGTGCCCAAGTTAAGGACCCAAAATTTGGCAGGGAACTGCTGCTGAAAGCCATGCCTTTACCTTTGTGTCCAAGCTCTCTGCTGTCCTCTATTTGATGAACCAACCCCACCACTCTAATCCAATCATCTGTTGCCTGGGGTCCTTGCATCATCATGGCCTCATGTGGATACAGTGCTGCCAACAACCTGCACTCACATTGACACTGGAGACATAAGGAGCTGCCAGTCTCTGATTTGCCAGCTATTCTGCGCAGGCAGGGCATCTGTTACTGGGGATATCAATCACAGACAAGGCCTGATCGCAGCCAATTAGATGTCTGTTACTACTGGGCATCACCTAAAAAACTGACTAGGGGTTCTTGCTGGTCTCAGATCACGTAAAACAGGTTTGTTTTTCCTTCTTATCCAGAAGAGTGGTGGACATGATCTATATGGACTTCATTAAGGCGTTTGGCAAGATTCCTCATGGTAGACTGGTTAGCAAGGTTAGATCGCATGGAATACAGGGAGAACTAGCCAGTTGGATAGACAACTGCCTCAAAGTTAGAAGACAGAGGGTGGTGGTGGAGGGTTGCTTTTCAGACTGGAGACCTGCAACAAGCGGTGTGCCACAAGGATCGGTGCTGGGTCCACCAGTTTTCGTCATTTATATAAATAATTTGGATGTGAACATAAGAAATATGGTTAGTAAGATACAAATGACACCAAAATTGGAGGTGTAGTGGACAGCGAAGAAGGTTACATCAGAGTACAAAAAGATTTTGATTAGATGGTCCAATGGGCTGAGGAGTGGCAGATGGAGTTTAATTTAGATAAATGTTAGGTTCTGCATTTGGAAAAGGCAAATCCGGGCAGAACTTATACACTTAATGGTAAGGTCCTGGGAAGTGCTGTTGAAAAAAGCGTCCTTGAAGTGCATGTTGATAATTCCTTGAAAGTGGAGTCACAGGTAAAAGGATAGTGAAGGAGGTGTTTGGTGTGCTTGCCTTTATTGGTCAGTTCTTTGAGTATAGGAGTTGGGATGTCATGTTGAGGCTGTACAGGACATTGATTAGGCTACTTTTGGAAATACTGCTTGCAGTTCTAGTCTCCCTGCTATAGGAAGGATGTTGTGAAACTTGAAAGCGTTCAGAAAAGATTTACAAGGATGTTGACAGGGTTGGAGGATTTAAACTATAGCGAGAGGCTGAATAGGCTGGGGCTATTTTCCTTGGAGTGTCAGAGGCTGAGGGGTGACCTTATAGAAATTTATAAAATTATGAGGGGCATGGATAGGGTGAATAGCCAAGGTCTTTTTCCCAGGATGGAGGAGTCCAAAACTCGAGGGCATACATTTAAGGTAAGAAGGGAAAGATTTAAAAGGGACCTAAGAGGCAACTTTTTCATACAGAGTGTGGTGCGTGTATGGAATGAGCTGCCAGAGGAAGTGGTGGAGGCTGGTACAATTGCAACATTTAAAAGGCATCTGGATGGGTATATGAATAGGAAGAGTTTAATGGGATATGGGCCAAATGCTGGCAAATGGGAGCACAGATGAGTTGGACTGAAGGGTCTGTTTCCATGCTGTATAACTCTATGACTCTACATTTGGAGGGCTTAAGTTTTGAAGGATCGTGGAATATGGACTTTTGTAATGTTTTGTGGCAATACTTGGTTTCTTTAGGAGATGTCCTTAAGGTTTCACTGTGGGCTTTGGAAATTGTTTTTAATGGCCTTTCGTGTGGATCACATGTCTGCTGATTGCTTGCTTCACTACAGGCCTCTGCTATGGCTATTTTAAAATAGTGATTGACTTGGAGAGATATTTGTTTTAATTGGTTCAGTTAAAAGTAAACCTGCTGAGAA
This sequence comes from Rhincodon typus, assembly GCF_021869965.1. NCBI lineage: Eukaryota > Metazoa > Chordata > Chondrichthyes > Orectolobiformes > Rhincodontidae > Rhincodon > Rhincodon typus. The sequence continues at coordinate 18,333,544 of NC_063361.1, forward strand.
CAAGCTGAATTGGAGGAATGCTTGCTAAGAACAAGCTTCCAGCTGATCCCCATCAGTCCTCAGCTGCTCAGGGCTCTGTGCATTCCGACCTCCACCCTAATTTTGCAATATGAGATCTGAGCATACAAACAACCAGCAAGAAAAAATATGATGATCATGAGCACGGATTATTTATTTCGTTGGCATCAGGACAATGTGGACAGGAAGGGAAATTAAGTATTAAAGAACTAAATACACAATGTACATGTGAGTTACAGTGGTTTAAGAAATTCTTTGTCTGTCTGCCCTCCCTTCCCATCAGACCTCTTTCCACGAAAGACACTTTATTGTTTCTAGTGAGAATCAGTTCAACTGTTCCAGCTGCCCTCTCTCACTGTAGCTACCTGATACTAGAGGTACGGTGGAACTATTCAACTCCCTGGCTAAGTATCCTCCATCACTATCAGCGCCTGCTGCTGAAGACCATGTTACATATGTAAGATTTCATATTTAACCTGTGCTTGCAAATTCAAGCTTCTGTAACAGTCCACAGTCCAAAATAATAAAAGTGGTCTATACGTTCTCTAAAGGGCATTAATGAGGAAAACATATTTTCACAAGAATCATGAATAGTTTCATGGTCACCATCTGTGTGACAAATAAATTGGTGGGGTCAAGGTCAACTAGTTATTCTCTCTTGCTGGTTTCCTCACCACCCACAGCAGACCCAATTTAACAGGCATATTCCTTAGGACCCAGCTAGCTTATGACTGTGTAAACTTGCTGCTTAAGTAGTCATGGGATAACTCTCCCTATTTTGGTACAACCCCCCATATTTTAGTAATGAGGGCTTTGAGGATTGCGTCTGCCATTGCTGGTGCTTAGCTTGATGCCAGATTGTCCATTTGCTTTCATTCCTTACTTTAGGCTTTGTCACAGTTTTGATAGAACTGTGTAGTCTTCTAGGTCATTTTGGAAGTTAGTTAAGAATTAATGCGTAGCGAAACCCAGATAAGGAGGGCAGATTTACTCTCCTAAAGGGCATTAGTCAACCAGGTGGATTCAAAATGACAATTCATGATTAGTCGTTGCCACTAAGCTACCTCTTACTTCTAGATTTATTCTCATTGAACTCAAATTTAACTATCTCCCAGAAGTGGGATTTGAATGATTAGCCCAGCACATTATTCTGGGTTTCCAATCCAGTAACATTACCACTTTACCAATGCCTTCTCTGGTTTGTATATGTCCCGTTTAATAGTTTTAATTTGTGAAATCATTTTGTCCATGAATATTCCATATGTTATCAACTAGTACACAAAAAAAAAATTGGGTTGGTCTGAATTATAGGCAGCAGAGCAAATCCAGGACCAAACATATTTGTGCATCGATGGCTATTCTGTAAGAATAAGGTGTCAAGCTGGATGTAATGTCCAACCACAGATATTGCTTTTAACACATCAAAGTAGATGGCCTCTAATGTAATGTAAATGTATTTAACGGCTGGGCAAATCCTGAATATTCCTGTAAAGCTTTGTTGAATTATTTTAATTCAGCGATCCTTACATCCTACCCAAAGAAAATTGCATTGATTTTCTCTTGGAGCGTTTATGTTGCCGCGGTACATCAAAGGCTCAGAGTCGCTGAATTGAAAAGTATTCAGCAATATTAACTTCTGGGAAGAGTACACTGCAAAACCTCTGCCAGGATATCACTCTGCTGGCTGCTTCATGGTGCAACAGACAGCACTGTAGTGTTAGGATCTACAAAGAACTGCAGCTATATATAAGGGCAGAATTTTAGCATCCTAAGTCTCTTGTTTTACAGCAGGCAGGGTCTTATCCTGCCTTGCTGTTATTTTATCCATGCTGGAGTTGGGGGCCCAAGTCAGATGGGTAGCCCAGTTTTGCGAACTGGTGGTGGCCAAGGGTGGAGGCGAAGTATCTCCTTTGAAGATTCCCTGTACCCATTGGAGTCACATCCCTCAACTCCACTAGGTCATATCAATCTTCTAAAGTTCCCTGTTCCTGGCCATTCAGATCCAGCCTCCCAATCCCTGAACTCCCTCCCCATTGCAGCATACTTGCAGTGTAAGCTTCCCGGCAATACTCAGCTTTTGCTATCCTCCTCTTTTTCGGAGTGTGGCTAGAGTCTCAGCAGAGTGGCTGCAGTTTGAGCCACAAACCTGCTGGCCTTCCATTTGGCTGACAGTTCTCCAAGGTTGGACAGCCCTCCCTACCCCAAGCCCCAGATAGGGCCAGAAGTCCTGCTCTTAGCCAATAAACAGCCTGCTGAAAGTTAAATAGCTGCCTTAGGCAAGGTGCAGCCAATATTGGTGGGATTGCATTTCCTGTCTACACTTCAGGGGTGGGGGGAGCTAAGGATGGATGGTAAAGCTCACCATCTGAAATTCCTGTGCATGAAGTGAGTGGAGGAGCTGGGTTTATGATTTTCCTCTTCGCATTCCCTCTGGTATGGACTGCCATTAGATTACAGAAGGATTTATAGAAACATAGAAGATAATAGCAGGAATAGGCATTTCGGCCCATTGAACCTGCTTTGCCATTCATAATAATCTTGACTGATCATCTAACTCAGTACCCTGTTTCCATTTTCTCCCCATTTCATTTGACCCTTTCTGCCTAAGAACTATATCTAACACCTTTTTGAATACATTCAATGTTTTTGCCTTAACTAGTTTCTGTGGCAGTGAATTACACAGGCTCACCTGGATATGCTCCCCTATTGAATTTGCCAGTGTAGTCTTATTAGAATGTTTTAGGTTTCTATGAGATCCCCTCTCATTCTTCTAAACTCCAGAGAATTTAGTCCTAATTGATCCATTTCTCTACACTTCCATAATTATTCTCAGCAACTGGTGTTTTGTTGTAGCTCCCTCTTTCCCAATCTATCACCATCCAGACAATAATCTGCCTTTCTGTTTTTGCTACCAAAGTGGATAACATCATGTTTATCAACATTATATTTAATCTGACATATATTTGCCTACTCATTCAACTTGTCTAAATCACACTGAAGCATTTCTGCATCCTCCTCACAGCTCACCCACCCAGCTTTGTGTCGCCTGCAAACTTGGAGATATTGCATTTAGTTCGCTCATCCAGTCATTGATTTTTTTTATTCTGAATAGGTAGGGTCCAAGCGCGGATCTCTGTGGTACCCCACCAGTCATTGGCTGCCACAAGAAGAAGACCCATTTATTCCTACTCTTTGTTTCCTGACTGTCAACAAGTTCTCTATCCAAGTCAGTACATTACCCTCACTTCCATGCACTTCAGTTTTGTATGCTGATCTCTTATTTGGGACCCTATTGAAAGCTTTTGAAAAGTCCAAGTAAACCACAACCATTTCAGGATGGAAAATAAACTTTCATGTTATGGTGCTTTTCATGATCCCAAGACGTTTCAATGTGCTTTCCTGCCAATAAAGCACTTTTGAAAGAGTCACAGCTGTAACACAGGCGACAATTCCAACAGCTAATTTTTGAGATGAACATAAATTACGTGAAATCCTCATGGAAGATTGAGGAAAAGATCATCTTCGTTGCCACCTGTTGCTGTACCCAAACTTCAATGCAGTTTGCATCTGAAACTTAATTTGCAATTAAAATTGTGAAAATAGTTTGCACTTCCAGTTTGGAATTTGGCTGCTGTTAATCTGTTCACAATTATATGATTGCACCAGTTTTAAATCTACCCTTAAGATGAGGTTGTATTTAACATCATATTTCAATAAAACAAAGATCTGCAGATGCTGAAGATCTGAAACAAAACAAAAATTGCTGCAGAAACTCAGCACCTTTGGTAGCATCTGCAGAGACAGGAACAGAATAATCGTTTGGAGTCCAGTGACACTTCTTCAGCATGTATTATATTTACCATTGACTTGCCTTTATTGGTCATTGCATTAAGTATAGGAGTTAGGACGTCATGTTGTGGCTGTACAGGACATTGGTTAGGCTACTTTTCGAATACTAAGTTCAATTATGGTCTCCCTGCTGTAGGAAGGACGTTGTGAAACTTGAAAGGGTTCAAAAAATATTTAAAAGGATGTTGCCAGGGTTGGAGGGCTTGAGCTATAGGGTGATGCTGAATAGGCCGGGGCTAATTTCCCTGCAGCGTCGAAAGCTAAGGGGTGATCTTATAGAGGTTTATAAAATCATGAGGGGCATGGATAGGGTGAATAACCAAGATCTTTTTCCGAGGGTGGAGGAGTGCAAAACCAGAGGCCATAGGGTTAAGGTGAGAGGAGAAAGATTTAAAAGTGACCTAAGGGGCAACTTTTTCACACAGAGGGTGGTGTGTGCATAGAATGAGCTGCCAGAGGAAGTGGTGGAGGCTGGTACAATTGCAACATTTAAAAGGCATCTGGATGGATATATGAATAGGAAGAGTTTAGTGGGATATGGGCCAAATGCTGGCAAATGGGGCTAGATTAATTTAGGATATCTGGTCAGCATGGACAAGTTTGACCGGAGTGTCTGTTTCAATGCTGTAGAGCCGTATGACTCTATAACGGAAATTCTCAGCAGGTCTGGCAGAATCTGGGGAGAGAAAGCAGAATTAACATTGCTTGTGTTCTGAAGAAGGGTCATTGGACACGAAATACAAAATCTGCTTTCCATGGACAGAAGCTGCCAGACCTGTTGAGTTTTTCCAACAATTTCTGTTTTTGTTTCTAATTTCCAGCATCTGCAATGTTTGTTTTTAAAATACATATTTATCATTAGTTTATTTAACCTCGTTTGCGGATCCTCTGCTCATGGCATCAAATTGCCAATTAACTAGTGGGACCCACAACCTGAATTTAAAATCATAACAGTCCAAGTAACTCGAGAATAGAGGCAATCATGTGATTTAATTAATCCTTTCCTGGGTTTTCCCCAGGGTGAATTAAAACAAAACTGTACATCAATAGTGAGGTTTTGGAATGACATTGCCGTTTTAAGGTCTGCAAAGTGCTGAGTCGATCTGATTGAGTCGGGAAGGGAAGCCTCATCTATGCGCAGGTTTGAAGGGCAGGCGTGTGTAGTACTAGAGGGTGTGGAGAGAGACTGGGTACTTGCAGTATCACCGTGTAACTCAGACCGCCTTTGAAATCGACATGGCGCCTTATACAGCTCCTCAGTTTCAGCCCGGGCTATACTTTCTCCTATCAACCGCGGTGGCGATCTCTTCTGCTTTTAACATCGATGTGAAGTTCCCGATCATTAAACAGGGACCACCCGGCAGCTACTTCGGATATTCGGTGGCTTTACACCGACAACTGAAAGATCAGGATCGCTACCTGTAAGTACATTGTAGATCAGGAGTAAGAGAGAGAGAGCGGTGTGTGTGTGTGTTGTGTGTGTGCTGGTGGGTTGCTTAGGGATGGTACCGGCGGCAGTAGTTTGTAAGTACAGGTGAAATACTGTAAAATGGGATCGACTTTCAAAACCCGAGAACTGTTGATTGAACTTTTTAAAAAAGAAAAATAAGATTGTTATTGTCTGAATCACCTAGGCTTAGTTTTAACGTTCAATAGGAAGTAGTTTTACACATTCACATCCTTATTTGCAGCAGTTTCTATTGGAGTGTTTTTTAAATCATCTCAATATAATACACTTCTAATACATATATACATATATGAATGTGGGTTCTCTTCTAAATGAATAGCCTATCGTCCTGAACCATAAACTTGATTTTCAGCGGGTGCTGATCTGTTGCAAATTCTGTGCAAAGTTTAGGGAATGGAAACTTTTCAGGCCGATTGAGGCGCGGCGACACTGGCAGATAGCTCAGAGAGCGTGAGACAATGCCCTGATTGTCCGAGTCTCTTCCTCAAGCGTTATCTCCAAGTATCCCCACACCTTATGTGAGAGTCCGGGACGCTCCAGATCGCCGGCAGAAACACAATATCAATTGCTTTGCGTTTTGTTTTCTCGAATTGCCTTGCATTACGGTGAAGAGACACAATAAGGACTTTCTCAAACGGAGTGTGCAGTGGGAGTAGATTGCTGACCGGTTTATATCATGAACTGAGGATAGTGTGGAGTTGTTTCTGAATGGGGTGGGATATGGGTTTAATATACATCGTTTCCAGCAATTCTTCAGTCCGAGTGCTCCCATTTTGAGACTTTCCCCTTGTGTCTGTGTGTGTGGAGAGGTCCGTATAGACGCTCGAAGTAGTTCACTCATCTGAAACAGGAATAGAAATTGCCGGAGAAATTCAGCAGGTCTGTGCAGAGGGAGAGGGAGAGAGAGACAGAGAGAAACAGTTCACTTTCCGAGTCCAGTGAGCCGTCTTCATTAGATCACGAATCTGTCCTGTCTCCCGGTCGATGTGTGATCTGCCTGTTCTTTTGTGTTCAGGTTTTCCCGGTGGAGATGGTTGGCGATGTGGTTTTAGGAGGAAGTGAGTGGTGTGCTCGGGACACCTGTAATCGAAAAGTGAATGTGTTTTGTGGCTGCGCCAACTCCGGAATCACAGCAGCTCCTAGCCCATCATCCCGCGCCTTGGGGAGTGGGAAACTTGGCTTGTTTGTCTAAGCTGAGCGCTGCTTTAATAGGAGGATAAAGGACTTATCAGCAAGGCATTCCTTTCGCGGATTTGTGGGCTGGGGGAAGGGTAGCACTGCATATTTCCTTTTGCAGACACAAATTGTTAAAACGTGAGACCCAGGCTTTCCTCCTCAGAGTTCATTGATCTACCTGGGGTTCCTATGGAGACGTTAGAATTTGTTTTTTTTCCGTCTTGCACGCGTTTGTTGTAGTAGATTTCGAGAACGTAAATTTGGGATTGGAATGGCATGTTGCTTTACAGACTGTTGCCTCACCCCTCCGCTTAATCACCCTAACGATCTGAAAAAAATGCGTTGATCCAATTTGCTCAGTGAATCATTCACTCAAATCTGACCAGCCACACTTTCGCCAACTGCATTTATGCAGGGCTGACATTCAAGTAAAGAGTTGGAAAGCGTTTTGCCAGACCATTTTTCCGCATGGTTTGTACACAGAACTGACTTTCTCTCCTCAACTTTTATTCCCCTTTCTTTTCTGGATGTTTTCTGCTAAACCGTGTTACCCAGTGCCACCTGATGTTTCACTGAAATGGTTGTGCACACACTGAGATTTGGACAATATCGAGCTATCTAAGTTGATCCCCAATCCTCTCTCATCTGATCGTCACACTGGTACATTACTTCAAGAATTTGAAACCTCACCTTGTATTGCCCTCGCCTTAAATGGGAGACCTTGAAGCAACTCCAGCTGAGAATGGGTAAACTTTGTACTGTGATCAGGAATTCACCCTTCGGCCCTCTGTCTGTCTGTCTGTCTCAGATACCGAGGAGAACCTTGCTATTCCAATGAGAAAGGGAATGAAGGACTATGGGAAAAGGCAGGAAAGTGGAATTGAGGGATTATCAGATCTGCCATGATCTCACTGGCACAGCAGACTTGATGGGCTAAATGTCCTGTTTCAGCCCTTTGCACATTTTAGTTTTGAAAATTGTGCTACCTTCAAAATGAAAAGTTGCCAACGCAGAATGATGAAACTGCTGTTTGGTTGCTCAGAAAATTTTGCAGAACTACAAATAAACTGTTTTAAAACAAAGAACAGTGAATGCTGGAGATCTGAAACAAACAGAAACCGAAATTGCTGGAGGAACCCCACAGGTTTGGAAAGAAAACAGAGTTAGCATTTTAAATTTAGTGCCCTTTCTAATAAATTGCTTTTCCAGATGATGATTTTTCTATTCTGACCATCTGATTACTGACTGATTACTGACAGAATTTAGATATGTATTTTTTACCAAGTAGATACATATGAGTAAAAATGACTCTAGCCTTTTCTCCAATTTTCACTTGTCCTACAGGCAGTGATTCACAGTGGATTCTGATTACTTGCTGCTGGCTACCTGTCACTACTTCATCATACCACTGGCCATTCTTTGCACATGATTTCATCAGGGAGTGGCAACAGGTTATTTGATTATGGAAAATGTCACAGTCAAGTATGCCACTGACTTCCACTGAACTCCTTGCAGGCATACTCTCCAATAAGAGAATGAGGATTTTTCTTTCCCCCCAGACACAGTAGTGTCCTTTTATTTTGTAGTGAAGAAATGCAGATGTGCCTGCTTTTTTTGCACACCTGCAGTCTCAGTTGATTTCTACATAATACTTCAATGACTATGTTGCTGGGATCAGAAGAGGATAGTGTATCTACTCACCCTGTTCCATCACTCTCCAAGCTTGGCACTCTATCCCTGAGCTGAGATTCTGACCTCTTTTCGACTTCCTCAGCAACAGCAGCTACTTTTTTTTTCTTTAATCGTTCCCGGGATGAGGGCGTCGCTGGCCAGGCAGCATTTACTGCCCATCCCTAATTGCCCAGAGGGCAGTTAAGAGTCAACCACATTGCTGTAGGTCTGGAGTCACATCGAGGCCAGACCAGGTAAGGATGGCAGTTTCCTTCCCTAAAGGACGTTAGTGAACCAGATGGGTTATTCCGACAATCGACAACGGATTCATGGCCATCATTAGATTCTTGATTCCGGATATTTTATCAAATTCAAATTCCACCATCTGCCATGGTGGCATTCGAACCCAGGTCCCCAGAACATTATCTGGGTCTCTGGATTAAAAGTCCAGAGATAATACCACTAGATAATGCCTCCCCTCCGTAACACTTCCTTAGTCCTGTCTCAGCTTATCTGCTAAAATCCATCTAATGACACTAACTTGCATTAAAGGCTGTCTATGAATATAATAGTTAAACTTCAGGTACTGTACTGGAATATTGTAAAACAAAACATGACACAAAAACACGTAAAGAGATATTAGGTCAGATGACATAAAGCTTGGTCAAAGATGTAGGTTTTAAGAATATCTCAAAAGAGCAAAGTGAGACAGGAAACTGTGGACAGGGTAGTCCAAAACTTTTGGCCTTGTCTCTAATGCTGTCTTGGCCAGTCTCACAGCTTAATTTCTCTAATGCTGAGCTAATGCAAAACTCTAATGTTCAAATCTGAACACGTTCCATGTCTTGTTCACCAATACCTTTTCCTCACTGACCTACACTGACACCCAGTTTATCGATGCATCTATTTTAAAGCTATCTATTTATCCATCCTGACCCCTTCTTATCTCAGTAATCCTGTGTAGCTCTACAGCCCCAAGACTTCTGTTCTCCTCCAACTATGGTCTGTTGTGCATCCCCAGTTTTAATAGCCCCGCCAAGGGGCCTTCAGCTGCCTCAGTCTACCTCTGGCATTTCTTCCCTAAAACTCTTCATTTTTCTAACTTTCTCTCCTTCAATAAGATAAACCTTAAAACATCCCTTTGAGGAAGCTACTGGTCATGTGTAATGATACCACCTCATATGGATCAATTAAAAATGTTGCCTGCCAATGGGAATGTTATACTGTTCTAAAAGCACTAAATAAGTGTAAGGTGTTCCACCAAACTTTGTAGTCTTCCTTTGCGATAGTATCGATGATACATACTGGGTAGAAGTTTGCAACACAATCTTTAAAGCCAGTGCAATAGAAGACGAGATTCTGAAATAGCCACAACAAACAACTGATGCACATTATGCAGCCTTCAGCTAGGTCAGACAAGTCATTTCATATGACCTGCTGACTGGGACAACATTGTGTATGGACCTGGGGAGGAAGGGTAGAGGAGTCATGTTCCCTTCTGCCTCCTGACTCAGATTTAACGTGGTGATCCCGAGAGGCTGAAATCATAAAGGGTGTTATTTTGTGTTCATTTATTGTCAAGAGTGAATGCTTGAAGAGTTTTAAACAATTACACTATTGACTGTGCTGTCTGTTTAGCTGAGAAAAGTAAATAATGTGTAGGAAGTATGTGAATCTTATTTGTGGTCAGTTTTTGTAAAATATAACTAAAGGGCTGCATCACCAGCCCAATGTCTTTTGTGAATTGTTTGGCCTGGGTTGTTAATGATGCCACAGAAAAATACAAACCTTTCTTTGCACTGTCTTCTCCTGAAGACTCCAAAACGTAAAACCTCCTTTACTTATAATAGAAGATTCCCATTCATGGATGGTGAATGTTGGTAGCCGGTTAAGACTCTCCAAAATTTGATTATTGCAGACACTAAAGACAAAATTGCAGTACATACAATGAAACAAATATTTATTTCATTCATCAAAGAGACAAACAGTGCACTGGAATTATTACATGGAATTCCTCAATTTGTATTATTGTATTTGGAACAGCTTGTTATAATTTAGATCATTTTATAATTAGATGCACTTTTTCTTGTGACTTTATTAATGTCTCTGGAACATATTCAGTAATGCCGTTCACTTTTCAAAGTGGTGAAAATCAGCAGCTTTGAAGATGAAATAAATTCTCTAAGTCCATGACAAACCCATGCATGACTTTATCCATTTCAGCATATATTAGAGTGGCAAATAGGATTGTTTTTGGTGGAAGTTTCAATTTAGTTATGATGTAGGTTTTGAACAGATTATACTTTTGAAACAAAACCATGAAGCCAAATGAGCTTGTAGGGGACCCCAGAAAGAAATTAAGAGAAAGTTACATAAGTACAAGAAATACAAATAGCAGGATAAGCTGAGTGAGATCACAGACTCTCAATGTGATTTTTTTTCATTTTTATTCTGTAACTATTGCAACCCCAGACACAACCAGAACAAACCAGCAACAAAGCAACATAGTAACATTCAGTACATAATTACTAAAGTTCAGATTATAAACCCACAAATTATGCATCATAACAATGTGAAAATCTGTTTTTAAAGTACTTTGTAAAAATGTTGTTTTACGTACTCAACAATCCAGTATGCCATCTGAGCTAGTCCAGCTCATGAACCCAGGAAGCAGTGGTAGCAAGGGTTGAGGGTTTTGAGTTGACTGATGTTGGACTCCAGATTGTCCCATGACACGAAGGTTAGGTTTACGCAGCCTACAGCAAGAAACATTGCCACTATATTCATAGAATTGGCAGGGTTTGGTGAAGTGGCCATCGACAGGAGCCCGTGGCAGGGGACGAGAGACCGAGGGACCAAATGGATTCAGCCTGGGGCACAGTATGGAGGAGGGGTAGTTTAGAACCCCATTTTTTGCTTCTGTGATCCCAGTTGGGATCTTGACTCGCAGCTTTGGAGGTGCTTTGTTAAATAGAAAAGGTTCATGTACACGTAGACATGTGATGTAACTGTGGGATTTATCATATTTGTGATTTTTTTTATATTATTTACTGCAAGTTTGGGTTTCTGGATTTTAAACTAGTGACTGGTGAGTTTTCTGAATGTGTGAAGTTAATAATTAGTTTATAAGTATTTCTACAATCATGGTGAATTCTTTTAATAGGTTCTGAGTTTAGGTTTAGAGTGAATGGGTTTTGTGCACCACTTCTGGAATTTAGTTTATTTTAGGTTGTTTTGCGACCCAGCAATGTACATAATGGAGCCTCAAGTTTTATTAGAAATTTATGCAACTTCTTTTAAGATTAAGGGAAACACCCATAATTTAGAGAGGGAGAGATTTTGGGTTTCAGTTTTTACTTTGAATGGAATAATCCTGTGGAGCCCTTGTAACAGGATGGCTATATAGACTTGTGCTCCTGAGAAAGGAAGGGTACATAGTGAACTAGATTACCTTGGACTGAGGAGATGGTGTTAATCTCAGACCAGTACTGCTGGGATAAAATCCTGAAGAGATTACTTGAAGTTGAGTACATTTAAACAGATGTATGATAGCTCCAGGAAAAAGTACTTGCAATTCGAGTCTAAGAACTGAAATCACAGTAACTTAGACCTACCAAGGTGTTAGATACAGGGATAGTAGGAACTGCAGATGCTGGAGAATCTGAGATAACAAGGTGTAGAGCTGGATGAACACAGCAGGCCAAGCAGCATCAGAGGAGCAGGAAGGCTGACATTCTGAAGAAGGGTCTAGGCCCAAAACGTCAGCCTTCCTGCTCCTCTGGTGCTGCTTGGCCTACTGTGTTCATCCAGCTCTATACCTTGTTATGTTAGATACAGGGACTCTGGTTTGAGTATTGTATAAAAGTATTTTGATGTACAATACAAAACCTGTTTTGTTTCTTTGTAGTTTATAAATGAGTGTTTTGGATTAATGGGATTATACTTTTATTGCGTGTTTAATAATCTCTAAATTTGGCTCATAAGTAGATGGTTTGCTTTATTCTACTTTTATCCTAACTCTTTTTGTTAATAAACCAGTTTTTAATATTAAAACAGAATCTGCTCTAATGTTTCAGCAAGAGACTACTTTGTTAAAACAAAAACATGACCTACCAAACCAGATTCCTAATTTGCATCTGATTGGTTGGCAATAACATAAGGTGGAATCTTAACATATTGCATGGACCAGTTGGGCAGAATGGCTTCTTTGTGTCAACATGTTGTATATGAAGAGAACATTTCAGCTGCTGGAAATCTGAAACAAAAAACAGTGCTATATTCAGGTGGGGAGTTAATTTTATAGTTGAGGATTAATAGTCAAACTGGGGGCTATTAATTAAACACAATATATTTATTGTCTATCTACTGTCAGCACTTGCACTCTTTATTTCCTTTTATTTTGTTCCTTTTTAAGTCTACTTTCCCATTCTATAACTCATCTCTCCTCTCCTGAGTGATCAGTTATTTGCAAGTTTTTTATTTTTTGAGGCTACTGGGATAAACTTACAGTCATTATGAGCCGAGTCATCTTTAGGCAGTAAACACATTAAAGTATAGATTCATCTCCTTGTGCTAAAATTTTGTCAGTTACAGAAAAGCTCCAAGTCATCTGCACAGATTGTAACTCATCATTCAGGTTGAAGCACTTTTTCCAGTTGAAAGCAGACAATCATGACCTTTTCTGGAGCTTGTCTCAGCAACGCAATGCCTGGTAGTTATTTCAAGCCATGATTTATACAATTTCATTGACACTTTATACTTTATTATGAGGGTGTCAAGTAAATTTGGAATACATCATACAGCTTGAAATAAATACTTGCTGCCTGACCACAATCTTGTTGGGAGGCATACACTGTCACAGCTCTCTGCTGTACTTTTTCAAACAGTTTTGCCTTCCCTGGGTAGATCATCATTTCAAGCTGTTTTAGGCATGCAGATCCATTGATTCTGTAAAACTGAGCTAAATTCCTTCAATGGCTGCAATAGATCATTTGACTGAAGTTTATAACCATTTCTCTGAAAGACTTTTATTTTGGGTTTGCCTCTAACTTGTTGTCTGATTACAGCTCTGTGCAGTGCATTAAGACAGTTTCTAAGTTGTTAAGGGTGCAATTTAATCACTAGCTGAACAAGTTCTAGTCTAGTTGGGGTCATGTTTGACCCACAAGGTACGTTTTCAATCAAAAATTTGCAAGGTCATTGAAAATTTATCCACGTTTGTCACACTGCCAATTCTGTCTCTGCCTCAGTTCCTTCATGATGCTGAAACCCTCACCCATGCCTGTTCTTACCTCCTAACCTAACTAATCTAATACTGTTTTGACAGACCCCCCCCACCCCCACCACCAAATATCTGTAAACGTAAGGTCACCCAAAACTCTGTTGCCCTAACTTGCACCAAATCCTGTCCTCTTATCACCCCTATGCTTGCTACACAGGCTCCCAGTCAAGTAACACAAATCTAAAATGATCTTGCTTGTTTTCAAAGATAGTAGGAACTGCAGATGCTGGAGAATCCGAGACAACAAGGTGCAGGGCTGGATGAACACAGCAGGCCAAGCAGCATCAGAGGAGCAGAGAGGCTGACGTTTCGGGCCTAGACCCTTTTTCTGATGAAGGGTCTAGG
>NC_063361.1:18347751-18366203 GCF_021869965.1 Rhincodon typus
TGGCCTGCTGTGTTCATCCAGCTCTACACCTTGTTATCTCACATTGCTATGGATCTGGATTTACATGTATACCAGACTAAATAACAATAGTAAATTTCCTTACCTAAAGAACATTAGTAAACCAGATGGGTTTTTACATAACATTTGACAGTACATATTCGCCGTAACAATAGTTATTTATTGAATACAAATGTCACCTTCTGTCAGGGTGGGATTTGAACCCATGGCCCTCAAACATTATCCTAGGATTTTGGATTACTAGTCCAGTGACATTACTGTTACTACTACTACACAGCCACTCATTCTTCTAGAATTCATTTTGTGACAAGAGTTAAGAATGTTAAAATGTTAAGAACATTTGATTTCTAGTTGCTCTGAATCTTGAACGGTTCATGTTAATGTTTATAAATGTTAGAAAAATTAATTGCCAAACCTTCTGTTGATTTATAAAAGTACAATGCAATTACACAAATTGCATAAGAAAATGCACCTAATATGTCACAATGATATAATGTTTGCAATGTTCTGTACTTGCACCTCTTCTGAATACTTGACATGGTTGTCCTTTATAAGACATTTTATTTCAAGACCATGATAGGACATTTGTTCTTTCAGAACATTACACTTGACAGATAATTGCTGCTCTACTGTTTAAAGTGGGCAAGAAGTGCATTCCTTCATGTTTGTAGCTCTCAATTTGAACTTAATTCAAGAGCTTCAAAGGGACAAAGTCCATTGTTAATCTTCCTTCTTTCCTAATTTACATAATCTATGTTCCTTCATGGTACTTCATCAATCTACTGGAAAGGGAGCTAGCTATAAGTGCCGAATCAAATACAAATGTGTTGCCAACCATTTGCAAGGGTTGGAATTAACTGACTGTTCTATTCCTCAGGGCTGCTTAGCTCTGTTTATTTTTCATTCTGATTGGTGTGAACGTTAGCATATTGAAGATGTCTTCAGATGAACCGATGTGTCCAGATGTACACAATTCATGGTATAGTCTTCGGTGGTGATGTTTGAATAAGATTATGCTACACTTAGGTTTTACGATCTGCTGTAACCCAAAAGGTTGTTTGGGCTCAGTTTTGTTGGCATTTTTTAGGGGCTAGATGTTAATGTGTATTTAGCCATCAATTTGGTGATCTTATCCTGTGTTTGACATCACTGTAGTTATTGATATGTTAAAGCGTTTCCATGGTATTCTAAAGAGCAGTCAGTGTCTCTTTTCTAAAAGATCCATAATCTTGGAGGCAGATTGAAATGAATGAGATTGAACATGATCTACTGAATAAAGGTAGTATTTAGTCTGTTGGAGGTTTAACTTCAACATCAAAGATATAGCTACACACAACATAGGTGACTTTTGCACCTTTTAAATTGTTAGTCAGGTTGAATTAGGAGTTTATTATTTCAAATAGAGACCACAATGGATTTAAGACTATAAAACCATGTGCAGCAGACATTCCAAGAGGAGTTAAAATAACTTTTGATGTGTGAAGAGGTCTTTTATAAGATGTTTGTATTGCAGAGACAGCCATAAACCTGCAGAGTAACAGCTGTTCTCCAGTGTATATCTTGAGGTGCTGATGAACTCGTAAATAATGTGAGCTTGCATTCTGCTTTCTGAAGCTCCTAGTTTTAGTCTGGTAATGTGACACTTCTGGATTTCCACTGGTTAGATTCTACCATTTTGAAAGGTTTATGTAAACTAGCACAGACGTTACTGGTTATTTTAGAATGGCTCAGTTTGTGTTATATCGACGTGTTAAACTCCACCCCGATTCCCAATTTTGTCCACCGTTTGAGGGCTTTTTCGTTTTTTTTTTGTTCGTTCACATTTTCTTCAAGGATCAT
The DNA here is from genome assembly GCF_021869965.1 of Rhincodon typus. NCBI lineage: Eukaryota > Metazoa > Chordata > Chondrichthyes > Orectolobiformes > Rhincodontidae > Rhincodon > Rhincodon typus. Next base: position 18,349,609 of record NC_063361.1, read on the forward strand.
TTGTGTTACGTTACTAACTGCTTTCAAATTTGTAGCTGGCCTTTTGTAAATACACTGTTTACATCCTACAACTTTTCTCAGCTTAAAGTCTTTCCTGCGTGCACCTTTGGTTTAAAGAGCAGTGGATGAGGCTATTGCATGCTGTCTCATTCAACTCCCATTTGGATTCTGCCTCAAGGTGCTTGCTAACATGTATGTTAAGATGCTTTTTCATTTTCTGGTTTGTGGTTGGTTTTGGGTTTAGTAGTAATGTAAACAGTAGGTAGAAAATGGCATTCAGATCAATGGTAGTCATATTGTATTGAACGACAGCGCCTTCCTCTTTGGTTTGAAATTTAAAAATGAGTTTAATCTTAGAAGGGAGATTAGTTTGCTCTTTGTAGATTTGTCTTTCAGTGTGATTTTTGGGTGGAAAGTGAAAGGCTGATACAATAAAACCCACAAGAGGGTGGTCAATTTGTCATTTTGTACCCTATGAGAGCAAGCTATGGCATCACTGTTTTCCCATGTTTGTGTCTCATCTTAAACTCAACTACTTCAACATTTTCTGCAGACAAGACCCCACTATTATAATTCATTTAGTTAGAAGGTAAGGGTTAAACCAGGAACCTAACGTATTTTGATGAGTGCTATCAGTTTTGTTTAAAATGGTAAAAGGAACTAAAGCTCTTCAGAGTTATGATTAAATAAATTAAATGGATTTTATATTAAGAGGTAGTCAGCCAAAAACTTAACATTGCGAGAATGTGAAGGAGGAGAGAAAGGTGGAATGACAGTGCAGTTCATGGAGGAAATCCCAGATTATGGGACCCTCACAACTGAAGGCACAACCATGGATGAAGGAGCAATGAAAGACACAAATGCACAAGAGACACAGTCAAAAGAAAGAATTTTGAGGGAACTAGACTGGAAGATTTTGGAGTAGAGAGGAGGCAAGTCCATGAATTGAACTAACACATGGATATTAAATAAGATCAATAATTTCACCTACAAAATGACAACATTTATGTGGCTTTATTGGCGAAATTACATAATTTTTTGTTATGAAAAATTTTGAAATTGTAGATTTACATTTTTCACAAGCAATTTACTGTTTGCGACTTACTCTATGGGCAAACACAATTTACAATTTATGGAATTGTCACAATTTACTTCACCATTTCATCAAGCGAGAAAGAAAGTTGTGAAGTGTTTTGCTGATGCTTAAAAGATAGGATCTTAAACACAATATTATAATACATTCACAATGGCATGTAGACAGATCATGTGAAAGTATGAAAGATCCATGTTAGGCCCAGAATCATTATGTTCTGGAACAGAGCTCAGTATTTCTGTCTCTAAGTTTTTATAACATTTCTTTGATAACAATATGTTCATTTTAATAATGTTTTCATGGTTCTTCAAAGATTGAGATGCAATGATGTACAAATATCTGACCTAGTGTACCTCTACGGTGAGGCACATACCCGGAAAGCAGACATCTCAACCTTCACTTTAATAAAGTCCTTGTGTTGAACACACTGCTGTTTTGTACACTTGAAACATGGTGTCAGAGGTGGTGAGTGCTCAGGGCTGAAATAAAAAGCATAGTTACAAAGCTGTGAGCTACCAAGAAAAAAGGAAAAAAAGACTAAAGATTTCAATGAAATCACTGCTTAAGAAAAAATGGCTGTAGCTTTTCCCCTACCAGTTCCTGTTCAACAGCTGGGGTTATGAGGTGGAACTGGGAATTCTTCCATGAACAATGCCACAATTATGCAATAACAATTGACTTGTTGAGCAAATCAGAAGATTTGGGAAGAGACCGTTTCGAAATTAATTCCACAAAAAATCTCTCAGAAGCAGAAAAAAACGACACAACAAAAATTTTAAAAACATGATGTGCAGGTTAGGAGGATTGGCCATGCTAAATTGCCCCGTAGTGTCCAGAGATGTGCAGGCTAGGTGTCTTAGCCATTGTTAATGCAGGGTTATAGTGGGGGTATAGGATGTGATGGATGCTGTTGAGAGGATCGGTGCAGACTCGATGGGCTGACTGGCTTCTTTCCACACTGTAGGCATTCTATGATTCTATACTTTGAGTGCCAAGTGAACTGGATGTTTGAACCTTACATAATCATTACAAGGGAACAAAGTAAAAAAGAGTCCTTTAGTAGAGATAATATAGTAATATATTTAATAATATGTGCATAGATATGTGTAAAGTGACTCAATATGACAATCCAAAATTGAAGTCATCAGAGGTATGGTTATGGCTATTTGATGGCACAATACGTATGCCAAGACGACAGATTATGTATGAGACCAATGCAATGCATGAACAAGGACCTGGGGTTTTTGGTCATAGTTGACAAGTAAATACCACTAATGTAAGCTGGCGCATGTTTAATGCTTGGACTGATAACCCTCAATGTGTCAAGATTTCGCAAGTGTCATAGCATACCAAACCATTGGCACCTCTTAGATGAATACAAAGAAACACTGAGAGGGTTAGGATGTCTTCCAGGAGGACGTCATCTTGAAATAGATAAGAGCACAAGAACAAGCCCTGCTATAGAAAGGATCATATTAAACTAGAAAGAGTGCAGGAAAGGTTTACTCAGATGCTACCAGTACTGGATGCTTTGAGTTAAAGAAGTTGTATAGGCTGGAACTTTTTTCCCTGGAGTGTAGGAGACTGAGGGATGACCTTATAGAGGTCTATAAAATCATGAGACGCATGGATACAATAGATAGCCAACAGCTTTTCCCCATGGCGGGGGAGATATTCTAAAATTAGACGGCATAGGTTTAAGCTGAGAGGGGAGAGATATAAAAGGATCCAGAGGGGGATTTTCTTCACACAGTGGGTGATGAGTATCTGGAACAGGCTGCCAGAGGTAATGGTGGAGAGAAATATAATTTCATTTAAGAACATCTGGACAGGTACATGGATGGGATGAGTATGGCAGGATATGGACCAAATGTCGGCAAATGGAACTAGTTTCCTTGAGAAAACTGGGCAGCCAGGACAAGTTGGGCAGAAGGGCTTGTTTCTGTCCTCCAGACCTCTATAACCCATTCAGCACCTTTCAAGGAAAATTCCAGCTTCGTTTTAAAGGAAATATAAAAGGGAAGAGCTGGAAAAGAAATGAGTATTCGAGAAAGTGGCAACTCCTACAGAATGGATTAACAATTTGATAGCAGTGGAAAAACCTGAAAAGCTGAGAGAATACATTGACCCAATGAATGTAAATAAAGCCCTGGAGAAATTTTACTGCCTGGTGCCAAACATTGACTTTTTCCTTGAATGGAGCTATGGTGGATGATCTGCTAGTTACGAATGCGGAGACTCAAAGGAATACGCCATTGCTGACCATGATCAAAATCTTGCGTGACTGCTGAGCAGAACTTGCCAGGTGTACCTGAAGTTGAATAAGAATAAAATTAAAACTTAAGACCATATACTGACAGCAAAAAGCTTTTGTCTAGGCTTCAAATTGGTACAAACTGTAACAGTTATACAGTGAATAACAGACATATAAGCAGTAGAAAGCTTTCTTGGATTCTTCAACTATTTGGCAAAATTCTTGCCTAATTTGTCATCTACCGTGAGCCAGTATACCTACTCATGGCTAAGGATATGCAATGATATTGGTACGTAGAACAACAAGCAATATTCACTAAAATCAAGCCACAAGTGATAGCAATGATAGTGCTGAACTGCTACAACATAAATGACCAAGTTACTTGGCAGTGTGATATTAGAGTCATAGAGGTGTGCAGACCAGAAGCAGATCCTTCAGTCCGACTCATCCACACTGACCAGATATCCTAAATTAATCTAGTCCCATTTGCCAGCATTTGGCCCATATCCCTTCCTATTCATATACCCATCTGGATACCATTTTAAATGTTGTAATTGTACCATCTTCCACCACTACCACTGACAACTTATTCCGTGCGCACACCACATTCTGTGTGAAAAACAGCCGTTCAGGTCCCTTTTATACCTTTCCCCCTCTCACCTTAAACCTATGCCCTCTAGTTTTGGACTACTCTACCCTGGGGACAAAGTCCTTGGCTATTCACCCTATCCATTCCCTCATGATTAGTACCAAGACAGGACTTGGAAGAATCCTAATACAGCAAAGTCAACCAGTTGCATTTGCATACAGTGCACTAACACAAGCAAAAATACCATAAAAAAAAGAAAGACCTTACACATTGTTGAGGACTAAGTGCCTAACCATTGTGTTGGCTTGTGAACATTTTTCATTAACACCCCTACTTGGAGGAGATAAAGTGACCGTCAAGTCTGGTCGCAAGCCACTTCAGAGCATTTTCCTCAAGCTGCTACTATCTGCTCCAAAGAATCTATGAAAATTTTTCCTTCAGTTACAGAAGTAACATCTGGATGTGATATGCAAGCAAAGGAGGCAGGTGCATATTGCAGACTTGTTTTATCAAGAGTGGTCCTCTTGGTGAAAAATTTGGATGGTGCTACAACAGAGTCTGAAATCTTTCTGATTCAATGCGAAGCAGCAGATTGTCATGCTCTGGAAGTCATCAATCCAGCAGTGATGCTGAACATAATAGGCAAGTGCCTTGCTCACATCAAACAAACTATTCAACAAGATGCAAATCTCCAAGAGTTGCAAGAGTTAATGATAAAAGTGTTAATGATGGCCATAGAGCATCAAAAACAAGCCTGTTACTATAATAGCATATTGGGCAGATAGAGATAAATTGACTGCCAGGGATGGCATATTGTACAAAGGAAGTAGAGTAATTATCCTGAAGGAGTTGAGACATTGTCAAGTGTCTAAAATCACATTTCAGCTGTTATGACATTCTCAATATTATCATGAATGATAGTGGTCCTCATGAGTGAAGGATTGAGTTGAATCATCTCCACATTATCCCCAGTAAAACTGAGAGGGCGATGAAAATTGCTAAAGACATTGAACAAATCTCACAGAGGTATACACAAGACAATCTTTGTGAAGAAACACACCTACTGATGATGTGGAAAATAGTCCAGTAAAAAGATGAAAGTTACACCACAAACAAACTACATTTGCAATAGTAAAAATAGCTACTAAGGCCAGAAGCAGTAACAGGTGAAAAATCTTAACTTTCACTTCAGTCAATTCTCATGTTGAGCACACTGCTATGTTATGCAGATGACACACCGATCTTTGTATTTCTGCGTGCATGTTTCCATTTTTTTATAAAGTCTCTTTGACAGCTTACCCATTTGGATAAATCTTTAAAGGGTCTTCAAAGAATATGCTGCTTGCCAGTGCTTTCAAAGATCTGGAGGTGCCAGTGTTAGATTGGGGTGGACAAGGTCAGAAGTCACACAACACCAGGTTATAGTCCAACAGGTTTATTTGAAATCACAAGCTTTTGGAGTGCACACTCCACCTGATGAAGGAGCAGCACTCCAAAAGCTTGTGATTTCAAATAAACCCATTGGACTATAACCTGGTGTTGTATGACTTCTGACCTTTCAAAGATCAGCCAGCCATTGGGAAGCGGCTGTTTTTCTCATTGGCTTGAGACTAGCGATGAGTCTCGCCCATGTACACAGGAGTTATGCTAATGTCTGATCAATGTTGATACCTGCTTTGCACCTGCTCAAACAAGGGCACAGTGCAGAGCAAGAGCTAAGCGTCAGAGCTACTTGCCATTGATGGAGGTGAGGGGTGGATTCAAACCAGGTGGAACGCTTGATTAGTGGATTAGAGCAAACAATATATTAACTAGGTATTAGAAAGCAGATGTTGGTGCCAGACTGTTCTTTGTACATTTGTTTTTCTTCTGTGGCTATCATTGGCACTGGTGAAGGGTTACTAAATTTTCTAATGAGGCAAAATAATGGTTAATCTCAAAACTCCTGATCAAAAGGACTCAGAAAAATCAAGGGTAAGAAAATCAGTTTTTTTTTATTCGGGCATCAACAGTGTTGTTTGTGATCAAACTATATTTTGAATAAGCCCCAATCATTTTTGCCTTATGCTTGTTTAATTATTCTAAACATCTTAATCAAACATAGTTGTCCTTTGCAGAAGACAAAAGTACAAAATACACACACATGCTAGTACCTTGAACGATACTGCAGGTTCACTCTAGTTACTAATCTGTGCTGTTTACATTGCTGGAAACCTCAAGCTTTTCAAATGCAATGGAGCAGGCAGTGAGCCAGGTTGCCAAGGTTGGTGGTTTCGAGTCCTCACACGGGCCTTCTTTGTTACATGTAGACACACGCAAAATAGAGGAAGGTGTGTTCTCTGGTGTCAGACCTTGTCTGCATTCTGACTGCCAGAATACAGATATCAGATAAACTGGTCTAAAATGCATGGCTCCAGGGTGAGTTCTCATACTCCAGTAATCTCTGCCTGAAGTTAAAATAATAACAAATGCCCGAACAAACCTAATTTTAAACAAAAAACAGATAATTTTCAGTGCCCTTTTCAACAGTATTTTACTTCAAGTTTTATATAGTTCTTGGCTTCAGTAGTTTTGTATTGTTGGTGACAGATTTGTCAATAATTCTACTACAAAGAATTTGCCTAACTTTATAGTTTTTTTTTACAAGGAGTCTTTTATATCATTGCAAAAGATAAACCTTCCAATTCAGGTTGACAACTACGGTGGTATGTGACCTTGGAGGCTCATCACATGACCAGCTGTGCTGTCTGAAAAACTTATTTATTCCCATTTCTACAATTTTAAGCAAAACATGAAAAGAAAATAGAAGAAACTTTTTTTCTGGATTCTCCCTGTGATTATTTTTCTTCCCAAGTGATTAATATTTTTAATTATATGTTTTGAGTCTTTAAGCAAAGCACCTCCACTGCTTCACAAAAGGCCTCCATTTTGAAGCTGGTATTCAAGGAGTCTTTTCCTTCTGTTATACTGTAGAGCCCATAAGTTGATTAAAATAGTTCTGGAATTTACAATTATTGTTAGATAAATGTACACTTAAATTGAATTTAAAGCAGTGACAATAAATTAATGTGCTTTATAATCTGAAACACTGTAGGATGCTTTGTGGGGAATGGTTATCCTATTAGTTATCTTCAATTACATACTGTGCAGGCTAGTCTGGAAATGCTATTTTTGCTGTGAATCTTAGCTCCGAGTTAGATTGCAGACACAACATAGTGAGGCAGAGAAAACGAGATAGGACATGATAAAACAGCTCAATGTACCGCAGTCAATGTGATTAATGTCTCAAGCTAAGTACTACTTTATATTCAGCTGCACAGCTACAATATGTGAGCCAATTCCTGAACTGTCAGATGGGGCACAAGAACAGACCAGACCAGATTGGTATCGGGAACCTTATTTTAAATTTGAATGTTCTGTGTGTAATACCTGCATAGTTGCAGAGTGGCAACAACTTTATAAAAGGTGTATTTTTCACAATGAGTACCCAGCATACAAGTAGAGGTAATTTTCTTTTTGGTGTAATGGGTTAAAAAATCTTCTCAAATTAGGGCCCTAAGCTCAGATCCAACCCAGAATGTGGAACAAAAATTGTTCCTCTTTGCTGACTATTAAAATCCAACTTGGAATGAGCTTCTGGAATCAAAAGCCAGTTTCTGATGTATGTGGGTCTAAACCACAAACCTGGTCATGATTGACTTTGTACAGGAATAGGGCAGAGTACAGTTTGGCAGGTATGATAGGTAGTGGAGGTCTTGTGGCATAGTGGATTGTGTACACGGCCTCTGAACCAGAAGATCTGGCTTCAAGTCTCAATCCAGGACCTGATGGCCAAGTTTGGCAATGGAGCCCAACTCAACATGTTAATCTTAACAACAGAATAGTGACTGCTGGTGAAAAAATTGGAGCATCTAGCATCATTAACTATTGCTCCAAGCTACAACATGCATCTAAGCATGTATGTTGCCGTAGCAACTTAGATTGCTTGGGGGATGGTGGTAGAGTAGAGCTTCTGAGCCCAGGGCTCATCTGCGCCATCCACTTTTCTTTCCGTTTCTTTTCTTTTTTTTTCTCTCTTTTCTATTTTTCTTTTATTTTCCCCTTTGTTTATTTTACTTACTTCTTGTTGAAGCTCTTGGTTGTGACGAAGGCATCAGCGGCAACAAGTGGGCCCAGCACAGACTCATGATGGTGTAGGAGGCATAGTTTGGGTTCCTGGCAGATTCTGCATCAACGAGGTGGTCCTAGGGCCGACTCATAGCTGCTGCAGCGGAGACGAGTTTGGATTCCCAGGAGCATCTGCGTCCAGCGAAGATTCATGGAAGCGGCGGCAAGTTTGGGCCCAGTACAAGGTTCAGCGGCATTGATGAGGTGGGTCTGAAGCGGATTTCTGGCAGCAGTGGAGTCGAATTTGGGCTGGTGTGGTACCCAATGGCATCGGTGGCGTCTGTGTTGGCGAGGTCCAGCTAGGACCCATAATTGCGAGGGCATTAGTGGAAACGAGATGGCACTGAAGAGTGGTGACTTGCACTCCAGTAGCAGCGCGGTGAAGGGGACTCATGCCTGGCCACTAGACCCATGGCATACAGCGGAACACTTGTCAAGAAGGACTGTAAAGTTGAATACTCTTTTTTTGTTTACTTTTCTGCCTTTACATTCTATGTTTCGGCTTATTTTTCTGTATTTTTGGATGGTGCAGTGAGTGGCAACACTATAAAACACTTTTCACTGTATTTTGTGAAAATACTTGTGACAATAAATAAATCAAATCTGATAAGGGGTCCAGTGGCCCAGGGTTCAATCCCAATTTTGCAAGAATGGATTTGGGACTTGGTCCCTTCCCTTGCTCAGGGTGGGGATTGCAGCATTTTTCAATCAGAGTTTTGAGGACAAACTCAAAATATCCAAATTGAATCACAGGGCAGAATTGTCCATTTTCATTAGGTGTCTTGTTCATTACTCAAGAGGTGGCAAGACAGCCTCACTGACTAATTACATTGAGGTTTGCCATAATTTCCTCCAATTAGGCAGTTTAGAGGGCAGCGGCGGACCTTTCTTTCTGAAGAGAAATCCCTGGGAACAGATGTCCCATCTAGTGAGAGCTATTGAGAAGATTGCGAGGACCAAGACATCAGTTGTATGCCTGCTTGAGGGTTCTCTGATGCTGGAAGTCACTGGGGGGTTGGGGGCAGAGATGTCAGAAACAAGAGCTAAAGGTGGGGGAAGGCAGCAGGCGATTGCTCTTAACAGCAACCTTTCTGCATCATGTCTGTGCCTTCGATAATACACAAATGATTGTGAGACTCCAACCCCCCCCACCCAAACATTGAAGGGCAGCCTATTCTAACGGTCTAAAAGTCACATGGAGCAGCCTCTTTTATTTATGTCACCTGGAGGAAGGTCATTCATGGACTTCATGATCAGAACTTAATTTAAATGGAGATGGGAAGATGGCTGAGTTGTGTTTGTCACCCCATCTCCCCCTTCCTAGTTAAGTTGCCTTTCTGTCTGAGTGATGAATGGCAGGCCTTCCCAGGTAGATTACAATCTAAATCTCCAAATCGATCTCCAATTTTAATGAAACCAAGAAATAACAGTTTGTGAACCCAAACACTAAAATCAGACATCACATTCGTGATTGCAGAATTTCAGTTTCTAATGCCAGCAGATATTTTTGGCAGTACCGGTTTAAAAAGAGCATTTCCTTAAAAGACTCTGACATACAGCTTTTTCAAAACCAGGGTCCTGTTAAAGCATGTTGGAGCCAAACAACTATTTGGGTGGGATGCTCTTTGGAGGGTCAGTGCAGATTTGGTGGGCTAAATGACCTCTCCAGCACTGTAGGGATTCCATGATTCAAATAATATGTTTTTTTTGTGATGTTGATTGAGGGATATAGTGGCCTGGATACTGGAAAGTCCTGTCTTGCTCTTCATTTCAATAGAGCCGTGAAATCTCCCACATCCACCAAAGTTGTTTGATAGATAGCAATTCCAACAGTGCAATACTCCTCACTGAAGTACACACTCACCTTATTTGTATTTTTGTCCCTGGAGTGGGACACAGAACCAATGATTCCAAGACAAGAGTGTTACCAGCTAAGTTACAGCTGTATGTTAAATGTTGCTTTTGCTTATTGTCCACATTGCAGTGTGACGTGCAGTCTTAGTAAAGTGCTGACCAAAACAAGTGAGGCTGAACTACCAGTTACAAAAACTAAAATATTTGATTTAGACATTGCAATCTCATATTCTCTATCTCATTTACTGGTGGAGGGTAATCCCCTCCCATATCTGAACAGGAAGCTCTAACATCTGAACAGAATCCCCATGAAACTTGTCCACTTCCAATTTTAACAAGAAGAGGGGATTGGGAAAGCAATCTGTTCAAAGGAGGCAGGTTTCTTATTGAAGTATTTCAGTGAGTGCCTCACATTTCGGCCCTTTCTTAAATATTGCTAAATGAGAATTTCACCCTTTTCCCAAAACAACCCACTTAGACTTACCGGAAAGGCTTCTTCAGGCCATCTGCAGATCTCTTATCCCTGTGATAATTTCATCTATTCCCCCTCTGTCTCCAGCTCCTGCAGTTAGCTTTAAGACCACGCTGTACTCAATGTCTAGCCATGCAACCGCGAAGATACTGGTCAAGCCAGATGCAAGCTGTTGCTTTTAGAAAGATTCCATAAATATGCAAGACCGCAATTCAAAAGGCACACCTTGCATTGAAATAAACAGTGGCCTTCAAATAATTGAGAGAAACAATTGATAACCTCAGTCTCTCAATTTTGGTACTAGCCCCCAGATGTTAGTAAGGAGGGCTTTGCAGGGTCGACAGAGCTGTTTCCGTTATTGGCTTTTCCGGTGCCTAGGAGGATGCCAAATGATCCATCCGGTTTCATTTCTTTGAGGCTTTGTATAGCGATTGGTACAACTGAATGGCTTGCTAGGCCATTTTAGAGGGTAGTTGAGAGACAACCACACTGCTGTGGGTCTGGAATCACATGAAGACCAGACCAGGTGAGGGTGGCAGATTTCCTTCCGTAAAGGACATTAATGAACCAGATGATCTTCAAACAGCACCTTCCAAACCCATGGCCATTTCCATCTAGAAGGCCAAGCACAGCAGATATATGGGAACACCACCACCTTAAATTTCCCGTCTAAGCTACTCACTACCCTAACTTGGAAATATATCACTGTTCCTTCACTGTTGCTGGGTTAAAACCCTGCAATTCCCTTCCTAGTGGCATTGTAGGTCAACCCAAAGCAAGTGGTCTATAGCAGTTCAAGAAGGTAGCTCACCACCATCTTCTCAAGTGCAACTAGGGACAGGCAATAAATGCATGGCCAGAGATGCCCATGTCCTATAAATGAATTTTAAAAAGTCTAGTAGCTATCCTTATCAGGGTCAGAAAAATAAGAAATTTTCAGCTTTGCTTTAAAATATATATTGGTTTTGCCACTGTAACATTATCTGACCCTTTGAAAAGGAATAGATTGACAGATAGCCATCTTTTGAAAACTTATACCATCACACTTGAAAAATCTTTCTTGGCTGAAATGCCTAACAGTGAGTGAAAGAGGTTCTTCAGTTTATTTTAACATGTTGCAAAACATTTTCTCTCCATCTCTAGGTTAGTTTTACTTCCGACGGTTTGTAACTCAATATGCAAATTGAAGCATTCCACAATTCGCATCACTGCTCTTTTAATATGTAACTTACCTGTCAAGTTAAAAAGTTTCAGTGCCTTGGCTTGCTCACAGACTCAGACAAGTTTGAGTTAACTCAATAGGGTGCAGAATGCCGGGGGAACATTGGAAGTAAAATATACGGCATGGTCAATTGCAATACTAAGTGCTGGCAAGAGAAAAATCAACAGAAATGTGATAGAAATCCTCCTAAATCCCATTGGGTTTTTCACATAGCATAGTGAATCAGGGCAGATTGGGTCAATGATCCTGAAGTCCTGCTCAAACAACCTTTTGCGTTTAATGTAGAAATAGCAAAAAAATCTCAAAGTATATTGGAAACTAGTCAAGAGTGTACTGGAAGTAAATGATAGTATTAAATAGCAGCTAAAAAAAATTCTTGCTTTTGAAATGACCTTGTATGGAATTTGCAGACAACACAGCTGCCTGATAAACCAAATGAACAATCAACAAATTGGAAGATGTTGACTGAAATCAGTCAACAGTATTACAGATCTGGAGGATTAAGCTCAAATAGCTCCCTCACTGGCCAATTAGTGATTAAGGTCCTATGTCACCAATTATTAGTTTTCAGCTCATTTTCTGTGAATGCTTTAAGCTTTCAAAATTTCTGCAAATCAGTCCATTTGGGCAGATAAAGATTGATAATAAATTTGAAATTTTGGATCTTGTGCAGAGAAATGATGCAGGTCTCCTTTTCAGGGAGGAGTAGTGATAGTTTCTCACAACATTGAAGTCAAATGAGACAAAGTTCAAACTGTCCACAAGGTCTTTTCAGATGTTTGGACCCGTAGTTTATACAAATATTTAAAGTGCAGACTCTGCCACCTGAGTTCTCAAATATAAATATTTTAATGCTTGGGAGAGCAGCTGATGCATGTTGTATAAACTGTTGTCACACCATAAGAATTGGGCCCAACCTTTGCAATTCAGGGGTGACATCACAGTTGTCTCACTGATCCCAAATGATGCTGCCCACAAAGATTTAATGATCACTGTGATGTGATCCTTTCCTGTCCTGATGTTGAGTGAAATCACACATTAAGCAAGGGAAGCTATATGTGTCCAGCACATTATTCCATCAGGTTGAGTAAGAAATAATTATTTTAAGGCACTTTCACTACAGCAAAGTACATTTAGTATTGTGGTTGGTTGGCTCGCCGAGCTGGTTCATTGTTTCGCAGACGTTTCATTACCCTGCTGGGTAATATCATCAGTGCAGCTTCCGCTGAGGTAATCCAGCTCAACGGACACCAGAGTTTAAATAACAGGTGGGAAAACACAACAGCACTTCATCGGAGGCTGTACTGACGATGTTACCTAGCAGGGTAATGAAACGTCTGCGAAACAACGAACCAGCTCGGCGAGCCAACCAACCACAACGTCCACAACCCGAGCTACAAATCTCTAAAACCTTAGTACGCTTAGTATGTTTCACTTCAGGGAAAAATAAATTTTGTGGAGATACGTTGTGATTGAAGGTACTACTGAAATATTTTGAAACTGGAATTTATCAAAATGGAGAAATTACATGGATAAATATCAAATTAATTCTTCAGAGTCAGAGGAGTATCTCAGTAATTATTAACACAGTGTGCCATTAAAAACCCAATCGTCCAACTGGCTGAAACTTTTCCAAGGGTTTTTACAACGTCATGCATGGTGTAAAGGGCAAGTTGCCACCTGTTCAGTAATTTCCAATGAATTTCAGTGTATGGATATTTCAACAATGCACGCATGGAGAAACATTGATTCACTAACAGCATTTCCTGGAATTCTATATTTAATGGTGCATTGTATACAGCTTCATGAGAATAATGGTGAACTTTGCTGTTTCATGAACTCCAGGCCTCAGTTCTTCAGCTAAATAGTTCACAAGATCAGTTGCAGTGACTAGCCCTGAGTAAAAGTAAAGCATATGACATTATTAATGATCTTTCCTAATTAGCCATCTGTAATTCAAGTTTTCACAAGCATAAAACTATACTTTGCTTCATTGACCCATCTACAGAGATGTAGAATCATGAAAGCAATTTAGTTATATATGAAAAGTGCACCCTCTTGCTGCCATTCACCACAGTGAGAGATCCTGATACAAATGAAGCAGCTTTGCGCCATCATGAGCAGGTATTGTGAAGGATGGATGTGCAATTTATCACTTGTTGCTCAGTCCCAATAATTTGCCTTATTTGCCACCTTCAGGGTGACCATTATCTAAAGTAATTTCTTCAGTTTTATTGACAAAGACAGGTCTGACAAACAGCATCACAACCTCCACCACAGATTGGCCAAGGAGGTGGATCCAAAACCACCCCCCATCTGGAACAGGGATTGAATCTGATGCTGTTGACACCGGTATGATCCATGCCAACATGCCAGCCAATTAAGATAATCTGCCCTTCACCTAGTCAGAGTTGCTATGGCAACATGCACTTTTATATGTCTGCTGTAGTCCAGATTTCTAGATAGCAATGGCAGGGACTCAAATTTTCTTTCCCTCGTGTGGTTGACTCAGAAGCTAGCCTTTCTGCTCCTATGATACTGCTTGGCCTGCTGTGTTCATCCAGCTCTGCACCTTGTTGTCTCGGGTTCTCCAGCATCTACAGTTCCTGCTATCGCTGTCCTACTCTTACTGCTTGCTGTTGGTGTGTGTTGGAAGGATTTGGAGGTTTATTGCATTGCCTTCGGATGTTTCTCATTCAATGTTTCATGTGTTCCAGGATGCCATTTTATTTGATCTTTGCCAGTGTCCAATTAACGTTTCTGTACTAAGTTACAATTTGAAGTGTGATGGAACTGACTTGAAGAATGGGGCTTACCTTTTGAGAAATGTCTGCATATTAAATTAGTGGGATTTGGCAAGCTGTCTTCTGACACAATGAGCAGGCACTCTGGCTTGGACTTTCCATCTCAGATCATTAGTATAGAATGGGGAATATGGTTACTTACATCTTCACTCATCCTTATGTCTCAAACATAGCTGGCAAATACCCAGGGAAAAATGGCTCTTAGCTTTGCATGAGGTGTTAAAGCAATCAGTTTGGTAGCTTCCAATTGATTTGCCTCCCTTGCACATCTCCGGTCTTCCAGAGCTTTTTTTTTAAAATTGGTCTTGATGAATTATGGCCTGTGGCAACATCTCTCAACCTGACTGACTCAGCCACATTAAGCATTGTGCTGATCAGTTCCTTTCACTGATTCATTTCCTCTGACTAAAGGGCCAATTACTCATATGATTGGCAGTTCACTGAGGTCAATTTTATTTTAATAACTTAATCAGCTCAAGGTGAGTAAATTCAAAGAAAAGAATGTTGCTGGCGCCAAGAAGAACATTGCCCCCTCATCCTCTATTATTCCACAGGTTCTTTAAAAGTTGCATTTGTTTTTTCAAGAGGTCTGGGCTCTTGAAGGTTTTCAGTTGTAAGCTTTAACAAAATTGTTTCTTTGTGATCCAACCTGTTCATCTTGTGGCATGATACAGTAGCATTGCATTGTGTTTCATACTCACCTTTTTTTTGTTCAGGTTTTGAATAAGGATTCTGTTAAGTGTTCCTTACCAGACCCTGAACTCAGCACTAAAAATAGAGTAATTAACTGCTGCTTTGTGGAAAATACCATGATATGCTGCCCCAGTCACAACATAAGGAATTAATATGGACCAGGAACCTGAAAACACCAGGAAAATACTGGCAAAGTATTGAAATAAGAACAAAGTGTTGCAGGCACTAGAAATCTGAGAATGTTTCAAAAGAAGAGTCAAACATTGACTCCAGCCCAAAACTTCCAAATTGCCAGTCATAGGAAAAAGTACTCACTGACCCACGCTGCTCTTCATGTCCAATGTTCTAATGCTGGACACTCCTTGAAACCCCTGTCACAGCAAGCTGGATGGGCCTCAATGTAATGCAGGAGAAGTGAAAGCCATGTTCCCTGGAATGTTCGAAAAGCTAGGAATACAACTGGCAGGCAGCATAGGGACTTAAACTGTAAGGTAAGTTGAATGAAATCTCTGCGGCATTTTCAGCTACTGCAAAGCATACCTGGTCGACCCATTGTCTCCGCCTGCTCCTGCCCCACCGAACTGATCTCCAACTATCTCGACTCCATTTTCTCCCCCTTGGTCCAGGAACTCCCTACCTATGTCCGTGACACCACCCACGCCCTCCACCTCCTCCAGAACTTCCAATTCCCCGGTCCCCAACACCTCATCTTTACCATGGACGTCCAGTCCCTCTACACCTGCATTCCCCATGCAGATGGCCTTAAGGCCCTCCGCTTCTTCCTGTCCCGCAGGCCCGACCAGTCCCCCTCCACTGACACCCTCATCCGCTTAGCCGAACTCGTCCTCACACTCAACAACTTCTCTTTCAATTCCTCCCACTTCCTACAGACAAAGGGGGTAGCCATGGGTACCCGCATGGGCCCAAGGTACGCCTGCCTCTTTGTAGGTTACGTGGAACAATCCCTCTTCCGTACCTACACCGGCCCTAAACCCCACCTCTTCCTCCGTTACATTGATGACTGTATCGGTGCCGCCTCGTACTCCCACGAGGAGCTCGAACAGTTCATACACTTCACTAACACCTTCCACCCCAACCTTAAATTTACCTGGACCATCTCTAACACCTCTCTCCCCTTCCTGGACCTCTCTGTCTCCATATCGGGCAACCACCTCGAAACCGATATTCATTTCAAGCCCACCGACTCCCACAGCTACCTAGAATACTCCTCCTCCCACCCACCTTCCTGCAAAAATGCTATCCCCTATTCCCAATTCCTTCGCCTCCGCCGCATCTGCTCCCAGGATGAGGCATTCCACTCCCGTACATCTCAGTTGTCCTCGTTTTTCAAGGACCGTAACTTCCCCTCCTCGGTGGTCGAGAACGCCCTCAACCGTGTCTCCCACATCTCCCGCACCTCATCCCTCACACCCCGTCCACGCAATAA
>NC_063361.1:18366603-18366953 GCF_021869965.1 Rhincodon typus
CGCTGTACCCGGTGTGGCTTCCTCTACATCGGGGAAACCAAGCGGAGACTCGGGGACCGCTTTGCAGAACACTTACGCTCGGTTCGCAACAAACAACTGCACCTCCCAGTCGCGAACCATTTCAACTCCCCCTCCCATTCCTCAGACGACATGTCCATCCTGGGCCTCCTGCAGTGCCACAACGATGCCACCCGAAGGTTGCAGGAACAGCAACTCATATTCCGCTTGGGAACCCTGCAGCCCAATGGTATCAATGTGGATTTCACAAGTTTCAAAATCTCCCCTCCCCCCACCGCATCCCAAAACCAGTCCAACTCGTCCCTGCCTCCCTAACCTGTTCTTCCTCCCAC
>NC_063361.1:18367053-18409439 GCF_021869965.1 Rhincodon typus
CTGGACTGACCTATCCCCTTCCTAACTCCCTACCTACACTCACCTTTCCTGGCCCCATCCCCGCCTCTTCGACCTGTTTGTTTCCTCTCCACCTATCCTCTCCTCTATCCCTCTTCTATCCGCCTCCCACTCTCTCCCTATTTATTTCAAAACCCCCTTCCCCTCCCCCTTTTCTGATGAAGGGTCTAGGCCCGAAACGTCAGCCTCTCTGCTCCTATGATGCTGCTTGGCCTGCTGTGTTCATCCAGCCCTGCACCTTGTTAACAGTTTTCTGTTTCTTTTTAACACAAACTAATCATTTTTATACTTTTAACTGCATTATTATATGAAAATTTGAAGTGATTTTTTTTTTCATTTTAACATTCATAATTCTTAATGAATGAACATTTTTTGAGGTATATGGGTAGGAAGATGAAAGACAAGGTAAGGGAGGCAGGCTGTCTGGGTGGATGGGATTCAGATGGTGATCTTGGGTTTGGTTGGATCAATTAGGTCAGGGAGGGTATCAACAGTAGTGAACATTGGGATGGGGTAGTTGGGTGTTAGTTTTAATGATTTCAGAATTAACTTGTATGGATGTGTTACAGCACACCTCCAGGACAGCGAGGAATTCCGAACCAGAAGTAGGGACATTGCTGCTGCACACTAGACCCTCTAGCCATTGAGTCTTATTATAGTGGCCCTGGAGTTAAAGGAAGTTTTAATCCCTGTAACATTTTCTATGAGAAACCCTGAAAGTAATTAAGTTAGAATCCTCTGAAGTCTTTGATTTCAACCAGGAGTCTTTTTTTTGGAGTGTTTCCAACAACAGGTAATTGCTCTTCAGAAGTTTAAATTACATGCAATTCCTGCATAGTCAGCTGTGTCAGAACTTGCACATGGTCCCAACCCACAGCTCCACTCCGCAACAACTATTTACCTATCCGAAAGATTTCTGTCCACACTTGCTTCCAGACTTGCTGAGTTTTTTCAGCATGTTCTGTTTTGTACCAGCAACATATTGATTGGCTAAGCAATTAAGAAGAATCAATATTGTGATCCTGTTTTTATATTCTTAAAAATTGAACAAGAATGTTTCCAATTCCTGGTATCTGTAAAACCTGGATGAATTAAAACCTTCTTTTTCCTCTTTTTGCCGGATTTGATTGACATGTAATGTTTACAATTTGACTGCAGCCAAATTAATCACAGGGGACGTTGCAGCAAGTCTTCTCAGCTACCACCATTGTAATTACTGATGCTTCTGGTGCCCTGTACCTCATATTTAAAATTCTCATCCTCATGTTCTCATTTGGTCTTGTCCTTTATCTCCAATACATTTCAGTTCCTTTCTCTTTATTGACAGCTATGCTCCCTGTCTTTTGGAATTCTTTCCTGAAATCTCTCTGCCTCCCACTTCCCCAGTAACTTTTAAAACGCTCCATAAAACACAGTTCTCAATCAAGTTATTAGATACCAATCCTTTATAGAAACGTGGAAAATTGGTGCAGGAGTAGGCCATTCAGCCCTTCGTGCCTGCACTACCATTCAGTACGATCATGCAATTTCAGTATCCAATTCCTATCGTCTCCCCATATCCCTTGATCCCTTTAACCGCAAGAGCCACATCCAGCTCCCACTTGAATGTATCTGATGAACTGGCCCCAATAGTTTCCTGTGGGAGAGAATTCCACAGGTTCACAACTCTGAGTGAAGAAATTCTTCCTCATCTCAGTCCTGAATGACTTACCCCTTGTTCTTCCCCAACACTGGGAATATTCTTGCTGTATCTAGCCTGTCCAGTCCCATCAGTATTTTGTGTTTCTATGAGATTCCCCCCTCATTCTTCAAAATTCCAGTGAATACAAGCCCAGTTGATCCAGTCTTTCCTCATATGTCAGCCCTGCCATCCCGGGAATCAGTCTGGTGAACCTTCGTTGGACTCCCTCAATAACAAGAATGTCCTTCCTCAGATTAGGAGACCAAAACTACACACCATACGGCCTCACCAAGGCCCTGTATAACTGCAGCAAGACATTCTTACTCCGATACTCAAATCCTCTCGCTATGAAGGAGAACATGATGTTAGCTTTCCTCACTGCCTGCTGCACCTGTATTCCAGCCTTCAGCAACTGTTCCACCATGACATCCAGGTCTCATTACACCTCACCTTTTCCTAAACTGCCATCATTCAAATAATAATCTGCCTTCCTGCTCTTGTGACCAAAGTAGATAACCTCACATTTGTCCATATTATAATTTGTTTGCCAAGTATTTGCCCACTCAGCCAATCTGTTCAAGTCACCCTGCAGCCTTGTAGCATCCTCCTCACAGCACACATGCCACCCAGCTTAGTGTCATCTGCAAATTTGGAGATATTGCATTCAATTCCTCTGTCCAAATCGTTAATGTAAATTTATGAATAGCTGAGGTCTGCAGCGCCCCACTCGTCACTGCCTACCGCTCTGAAAAGGACCTGTTTATTCCAACTCTCTGCTTCCTGTCTGCCAACAGTTCTCTATCCGTGTCAATACATTACCTCCGATACCATGAGCTTTCATTTTGCTTACTAATCTCTTGTGTGGAATCTTGTCAAAAGCCTTTTGAACGTCTAGCTACACAACATCTACTGATTCACCATTGTCTACTCTACTGGTCACATCCTCGAAAAATTCCAGAAGGTTTGTTAAGCATGATTTCCCTTTAGTGAATCCATGTTGTCTAGGACCGATTCTGTCACTGCTTTCCAAATACTCAGTTATTACATCCTTAATAACTGAATGCAGCATTTTCCCCACCACTGATGTCAGGCTAACCGGCCTATAATTCATCAATTTCTCTCTCCTTTTTTTTTAAAGGGAGGAGTTACATTAGCCACCCTCCAATCCATTGGAACTTCTCCAGATTTTGGCATGACTTTTGCTTACCCTTTCATTTCATTGAGGTGCTGTGCGGTGTTTCTTGATGTTGAAGTGATTTCTATAGATGCCGATTGTTGATTTGTCATGTCTTGGTGCAAGAGGATTACATATGTAATGTGGAATCGCAAAATGGGAAGACAGAATCTGTTTCTCATTTGGCTTCAGTTCTGAGGTCTGTAGCACTCCCAGAGTGCCTTTTGCCTAGTCTGCAGTTTAATGATGTTGCAGGATTATCACTGCTTCAGTTGTGATTATCATTGGGTCTGTTGAGATTGATGGCTCAATATCAGCTTATGTACTGCACACATTTATTTCATTCAGGATCTTTGCATGGGAGTGTGGATGGCATTTGCTTTTCTACAGAACCGTATGTCACAACTGCCTCAAATCATTGCTTTCCTGCATTTCCGTGCTATGTGTATCCTCCTAGATGTCAATTGTTGAACACAATTGTATTTAAGGGACTTCTTAAAAGGTACATCTCTAAGACTCTATGACTGTAAGTGAATACGTCAAGATGTTGAGATATGAGTAGACAGCAGCTGAAACAAATAGCCTGGCAACGTTTGACCTCCTTCCAGGTAAAGTGAACTGACACACACTACGTTTAATTGGTTGGATGAAGCGCTTTTCCATAGCCTTCTATTTGGGACTGTTCATTGAATTGTTCTTTCCCACCCTCTCATAGCTTTCACTATCTGTGCAAGCACCAAGTAACCGTGGGAATATTTTTGAATAAGACTCATGTCTTGTATCCAACTGTGCTAGCTCATTCCACCACTGGTTGCATTCTCAAATTCATACAACATTCCCAGCTGCTTTTCCTCCAGCATTGCAGAATGGAGCTTGGCACGATGTGCTCATGTTCTCTGTGATTTGTGGTTTGCGTGGCTATGTATTATGTGTTATGTACTTATTCTGCCTTCAGAAAACAAATCACCTTTTTCTCAGCAGTTGAGCTGCAAAGCTGAATGCCAAAGCTGTGTGACCAGAGCCACTTCTTCAGGAGATGTGAGTTTATAGGTTTCAGTTTCAAAAGAATTGTCTTGCATTCACTTCTCTGATTGTTTAAACATAGATGCAGGTTACGTGCCTGTGTGTTCCTACTTGAGGTATGGCCTGACCCACTGCATCTTGGTCCATGGTAAGTGGGGTCTTCTGTTTGCCAATGCATCATCCCAGGTAGCATAACCCATTTGAAATAAAATTGTTGGCTCAATCTGTTCCACTACCTGCTATACCAACTTGTTGCCCCATTAGTTTTCCATTGTGGGAACATCTCCAGCAAATGCCAGCACTCCGTACCTGGTTTAATTGACTCTTTGTCTTTGTCAGAGATATGTGCAGACTTTCCTTGCTGGACACTTTTGTGGAAATTGGCGAGATTCTTGGTTTTTCAGTTTGAAAAGCCTAGCTGCCCATTCATACCAGTATCAAGATGTACTCCAATAGTATGACAGAATGGTGCATGACTTCATCACAAGATTGCACAAGCTCATATGCTGTTTGCAATTCATAATTATATTAATACTTTTCTCTCCTGGGTACTTTTTTGCAACTTCGTATTATTTATTTATGGAGAACATCTTTTTCTCTATGTATTGACTGAAGTTTACCTATAGATATTTCGTGTGTTCAAGTCAGACAGTGATATCCACTTTTATTTTAAAGAAATCATTACACTGTGACCTTTATGGAATGACTAGTATACACTCTTGCAGATTAGAAGAATTTAGTGAATAAATGACATCAAAAATCTGTCAGGGTTTCAAATCCCTTGAGTTGCATTTTGAATAGATTTCAGATAAAGGTCACTGTGTATTTGTAAATCATGCATATCAGATCCAGTGTAATTATGTAAAATTCCTTTTTTTGATATTTTCACGTAGACTATTCAAAACATTGCTTCACATGTAGTTTTATCTTGTATTGTTTGAATGTGAGTTGCATTATAGTAGTTACAGTACTTTGAACAGCTAGCCTACATCACTATGTCTATTAGCTGAAACCACATTCAACAACTGCGTAGCTGTCTTGTCACATGAACAACACTGTGGATGTGTGTAAGACTACACATCTCTGTTTTCTCAACCATTTATCTCTGTGGTATACAGGCGTAGCCTTTGATAGAGTGAGCTAATTTAGTTCTTTTCTGGTGCATGAAAAAAGACTTGAATTTAAATAGCACCTTTCACGAGCACGCAAAGTGCTTTGCAAACAATGACAAATGGGCAGACTTCATATTTTATGGTGTCCATTTGTTCCTTAAATAGGTTGCCTTTTTTTAATGCATCATCATTGATGAGTTCCTTATTAAAACTATTCATATTCTTTTGGGAAATAGTGCTTTGATTATTGTTAATATAAGTTGATCTTAGGCAGTATCCACACAATGTGTAAAGTTCAACAGGAATGGTATGGTCACATGAACAGAAATCCATCACAGCCATCCCACTTTCAAAGAACATGTAATTTATTCTGCAGGATAGATAAAAGGGGAAGCAGTGGATATAAGATATTTGGATTTTCAGAACGCATTTGTTCAGACTACTTAATCAGATAAAAGCTTGTGGTGTTGGTGATAGTATATTGGCTAACTAATAGAGATTTGGGATAAGGGGCATATTTTCGGGATTGCAACTTGTAACAGTGGAGCGCTGAAGGAATTAGTTCTGGAGCCATGATTACTTACAAGATATTTTAATGACTTTGATGGCAAAAGCGAAAGTATGGGCTGAAAGACTGCCACATTGGACCAAGGGACCACTGCACTGGGCTGAGAGGCCACCATATCAGGCCAAGACATTGCCACACCAGGTCTGTGCTGAGGCCAGGAGAGAAGGGGGAAAAAAAAACACAAAAGAGAAAAAAAGAAAATAAATGGACAGAACAGATGAGCTCCAGCTGAGGGGATCTACACTGCCATCTTGGATCTGAATATGAGCCCCTTTTCCAAGGAAAGATATACTAGCATCGGAGACAGTCCACGGAAGGTTCACCAGGCTGATATCAGGTACGGAGGAACTGTTCGATGTGGAGGAGTTGAGTACGTTGGGCCTTTTTGGAATATAGAAGAATGAGAACCAACCTTATTGAAACATACAAGATTCTTAGGGGAATTGACTAGGTAGATGCAGAAAGGTTGTTTCCCCTTTTAGGAGAGCCTCGGACCAGAGGCCGCAATCTCAGAGGAAGAAGTCATCCATTTAACACAGTGATGAGCAGAATTTCTTCTCTCAAAGGATAGTGAATATGTAGTGTTTGAGGGCTGCTGAGGTGGGGCCATTGTGTATATTCAAGGCAGAGATGGACAGATTTTTAGTCAGTAAGGCAATAAAGGGTTATGGGGGAAGGGCAGGAACGTGGACTTCAGGGTAATCAGATCAGCTACGATCTTATTGAACAGTGAAGCAGATTCAATTGGCTGAATGGCTTCCTTTTGCTTTTGGTCTTGTGGTGGTCTTCAATGATCATGTTTCTATTATTTGTTGATTTGATAGTGTTCAGCTCCAGATATTATTCCTTTCTAATGAAGGAGCCTGCACCAACCATGAGTGGTCTTGGGCTGGAAGGTGGAAGGTAATCAAATTAGAACCAGCACTAACCATCTAGAATAAGAATAGAGCCACTTCAGGAGATGTGAGTTTATAGGTTTGCAGTTTCAAAAGAATTGTCTTGCATTCACTTCTCTGATTGATTGTTTAAACATAGATGCAGGTTATGTGCATCTAGAATAAGATTAGAAATAGTATCAGTTTCTGACATTCAAAGGCATTACCACTGCCAGATTCTCTGTCATGGATATCTGGAGGGTTTTGATTTATTAGAAGTTTAACCAAGTCATCTTTATCAAGATGCCAGAACAGAGCAAAGTCAGAGGCTGGATAGTGTGACATGGTTAGCTTAGAATCAGATAGAATACAAAATTGTTAGGGTGCAGAAGGAGGTCATTTAGCCCATTGTGTGTCTCATTGCCATTATTTACAAGACTCCAGTCAATAGTATGGAATACTTGCCACTTAAATAACTGGCTACTGCAAACATGCAAAAAACTGACCATCAACCTCTGTGGTATTGCTTTAACAGCTTGATTGGTATGCAAGTCACTGCTCTCAATAACCATCCCCACTGTCAATAGTTAAGTGTAACTGCAATGTGTAGGAGTTACAGGATTCACTATCCACAACTTGCCAGCATTATGTTTGCTTCCTGACATCTCTAACACTTAACAGAACAAGGCCAGCAGTGTCATGTTTACAACATCCATTTCAAAATTCAGTACCATTCCTTCATGATTATTAGAACCATAGAATCCCCATTGCGTGGAAACAGGCCCTTCGGCCCAACAAGTCCACACTGACCCTTGGAGCATCCTACCCAGACCCATCCCCTATAACCCACCTAAGCTACACATCCCTGAACACTATGGGCAATTTAGCATGGCCAATCCACCTAGCCTGCACATCTTTGGACTGTGGGAGGAAAACGGAGCACCCGGAGAAAACACACGGAGAGAATGTGCAAACTCCACACAGATACAGACTCGAGGGTGGAAGCGAACCCAGGTCCCTGGCACTGTGAAGCAGCAGTGCTAACCACTGAGCCACCGTGCTGCATTTCCCACCTATCCACTCCACTATCTACCTGCTATCACTGCTTCCCCCCCCACTATTTATTTTGGAGTCCCCTTCCCCTCCTCCATTTCTGAAGAAGGGTCCCGACCCGAAAAGACAGCTTTCCTGCTCCTCTGATGCTACCTGGCCTGCTGTGTTCCTCCAGCTCCACATTGTGTTATCTCCCCACACTTGCTCCCACCCACCTCAAACATCCCCCTCCCTCCTAACCCTGAATGGCCTCTACACCGCCTCCTCAGTTGCCCGGGAAACTCCACCACCTTTTCTCCCAACCAGCACTGGTACTGTACTAACGACTGTGCCACTCACTTACATCTCGCTCAATCGTTCCGATTCTCACATTCTAGGAGAAAATAGCCCACAAAAAAGTTGATAGAGTCAAGTTGGGAGGTGGGCTGCCAGACACTGGGCTACTCAGCCCTTAGCAGGAGATGCTGTGGGCTCTGACTGCCCCAAGTGACTAACTGATCACACCCACACCTCCTGGACAGATAACAAAGGCTGACATTGACTTACTGTGCCAGTCCCCACCAGCTGCAAGCTGTCCACTTTGACTTGACTGAGGACTTCTAATAACTTTTTGCACATAGAGGTTGGTTTGTATGTGGAATGAAGTGCCAGAGGAAGTGGTAGATGCAGGTGCACTTACAACATTTAAAAGATATTTGGACAGGGACATGAATGAGAAAGGTTTAGAGTGATATGGGCCAAATGGCAGCAAGTAAGACTTGTTTAGTTTGGGAAATTGGTTGGCCTGGATGAATTTGACTGAAGGGTCTGTTTCTGTGCTGTTTGACTCCATGACTCTAAAACCATGACTGGCTTCTGATAAATGGCAAGAGTACTGTGAGCCTGGGATGGGGTTGGGAGCAATGTGAAGCAAGTCAACACTGCTGTGAATATCCAGGTAGGCCCCAGTTGACTAAGAATGAGAGCACAGTCAAACAACTCTAGGATGCTGCCTGATTCAACTGATGAGCTAGGTGTGTGTCCCAGTGTCCTTGCAACAGCTTTGCAATGATCAATGTTGCACCAGCAGCAAAGTGCAGCTTAAAAAGGTAGAAACATCCTGTAAGCAGATTGGAGGAGTACCATGAGGGTCTGGATGTAGGATGTCAATGTGGACTGGGGGTGGTAAGAGTGTGGCAGGTGCCCTGAAATGCCAGGTGCCAAGATGGCAAACTGGAGGAGCAAGTAGAGTACTGAAGTTGCCAGGGACACACACTGCCTTTCGTGTCAGAAATTGTTTTTGTCCAGTTTCCTCACAGTGGTGGCACCATATGAAGCTGTGTATTAATGAGGCATGATTTGCAGTTAATGAGGCTGACAACTAGCAATAATCCCCATTAATAGGCATCTCGCTGCTCCCAAGCAAGAGACACATCTTGACACCCTGACCTCTATATGAACATGCAACAAAATTGTTTTGATGTTGGGAAAGGTCTCAAGTGATTTCTCACAGATTGGTCACACATACCATATCATTCAGGCCCCTTTAATATTCCATCCAGCAATGTTCCCTCTGAAGTGTGTGGCTGTGCAGCCACTCGGAGGCTCCACATAAGCCAACGGATGTGCCAACGCATTGACTTGAGAAGCCGCAGCCACATGCAGCCCTCAGAGATCCATGCAGTGGAGAAAAGCATTAGAGAGAAAGTAGCCACCCAGAGTTTCAGACCCTGATCAGACTACCTAGGCTCATGTTTGCATCATAACCTTTCAAGATAATCAGTATACATCTAAAGCAATTAGACTGTAGACTGGCTTGATCTACTGTTTTATCTTAGTTGAATACATTTCACAGCAATCTAATACTTCATTGTGGATAATTTGTCTGACCCGTGGGTTTTAATATCTGAATGTAACAACAGATGCAATGAAAGATAGCACCAGCAAATTAAGATAGACCACCCACCACATGCCATTTTAAGAAGAAAGCTCATTTCCTGAACTTCATACACTTTGCTCTCTTTCTTATTTTCTATTACCAGTTTTGCAGTGATCCATTCAGAATAAAAATCACATAATTCAGGTAAACAGTCCTCAGACTTGTATTTTAGTGTATTATGTGCTGGAATTGGAATTATTTACGTAGATTGTGTGTGCAATGAATGCTGTGTGTGTGCATGAGCCACCTACGCAAAGATACTGAGGTGTTGAACAGGTACAGTGAGTGCCAGACATTTTTCAGATTATTATCCTGCACTGTCAAATTTCCACATTTTAAAAATGTGGAGGAGTGACCGTGAGAGAGATCCATGTAACTGTGGATGGTGTATTATTTTGTTATTTAAGTATAAGTTGGGGTAGCAAATCATGGGAGGAGGGTTGGTTACTTGGATTCTGATCCATTAAAAGAATATTTCTCCCTATTCCATTGTTTTTCAGACTTATTGAAATGTGAAAACTCATGCCTGCCAGGCTATTTGACTAATTGAATAAGCAAAAAGTACTCATCTAGTTGGCATTGTTAAATGGCGTCATCGGGTTCATGGGTGTCGTAACATAGTCAGGTTGCCTGGCATGAGACCTCCGAAGACTATGACTGTTGAAATTCTTGGATAATCGTTGTCTCAATAAATCCATGAACAAATGTTCGAGTTCTGGAAACTAAATTTTCCAAAACTTTCTTCACCATTGTTGTGCTCGGTGTAGACAATGCACGGGAATTGCTGGGGCATGTCTTCTTAATAATAGTGGAATGTCACTTAATGGATCAAAAGTACCTCAAACAAATCTTCGTGCATTGATGATAAAGTCATAATAACAAACAGCACTGAATGCATCAATGTTATTTATCACTAATGTTAAAGCATGGGCCATTGGCAGAGCAAAGCAAATAATTGCTTCTTGTTTCTCTGAAATTCTTGATTATGTTATCTGTTATCTATTTCGAGATACAGAAGTGATATTCAATGCTGCCATGTGCTTCTCACTTCTTACAATCTACAAAACAAGGGTTCTGAGCAATTTAGCAATTTTGTCCAATTATATGTGGTAACAAGTTAGCTGCATTGAAAAAACAAGTATTTAAAATTGGCTCATTTATCAGCATGCTCAATTTGAGGAGTGATCTGGAGGTGTCTCTCATTAGCTCAATGAGATAAACTCACCATGTAGTGTGACACTGGATAATATGGATTAGGGATAGTTTCTGGTTCAAATCTTGGTCCATGGTATATAAAAGAAAAATGGGTATCATAGAATCCCTACAATGTGGAAACAACCCCTTCAGCCCAACAAGTCCACACTGACCCTAAGAAGGGCAGCCCACTACCCCTTTCCCCATCTAATATACACATCCCTGAACACTACAGGCAATTTAGTATGGCCAATCCACCTAGCCTGCATGTCTTTGGACTGTGGGAGGAAACCACAGCATGCAGAGTAAACTCACACAGACACTGGGAGAATGTGAAAACTCCACACAGTCAGTCACCTAGGGTAGAATTGAACCCAGGTCCCTGGCACTGTGAGGCAGCAGTGCTAACCACTGTGCCACCCCAAACAGACCAATTTATTGAATCCACATAAGTCTGTTAAAGTAGCAGCTTGTCCATTCAGACTTAATTGTTGAGTGTGCTGCATTGAACTACTTAACAATGGGAAACCCTTTTACCAGTGATCTTGGGTCCATGAACTGTAGCTTGGCTGTTTATCCAGCAGAAAGCTTTTGCTTTGTGTATAATGGGAGGCCCAAGTTTATTACCATTGTAGTCATGTGTGTGTTGATTCTGAGTTGTGAATCAGCATTAAATGTTAACAGCTCAAAATGATCCAATTTGAGCCATTATGTTTGAGACCTTCCATTTATCTCCAAAAATGATGGCCTCTGCCCAGGGTGTACGCCGTTTCTGAGGCGAACATTGCCTGTTGTGGCTTTAGAGGCCAATTTGTGAGTTGGCACTAGCACCTGGAATGGTGGCTCAGTGGATAGCACTGCTGCCTCACAGTGCCTAGGGACCTGGGTTTGATTCCATCCTTGGGTGACTACCTGTGTGGAGTTTGCACATCCTCCCCGTGTCTGAGTCAGTTTCCCCTGGGTGCTCTGGTTTCCTCCTACAGTACAAAGATATGCAGGTTAGGTAGATTGGCCATTGGAGGTGGAGGTGTGGTTCTGGGTGGGATGCTCTTCAGAGGATCTATGCAGACACAATGGCCAAATGGCCTGCTTTGGCACTGTAGGGACACCATAACTACTTCTGCAGCTGCCATGGATGAATAGTTTTGGCCTGAGATTGGCTCTCTCTCTTCCTTCTGGCCATTTGTTTTGTTCTGTGTCATTTCTACTTGTTTGTAGGCACTCTGGCCAGCAGTGGGCAGGTCTCATACATCCTCTTGTTTGCGGACGTCCTTATATCACAGACATGTTCGATGTGTGGCCTCATGCTAATAGCAATTTCACCATTGCTTATGTCTCTGAGGATACTACTGTTATCCATTCAGCTCACTTGATCCACTGGATGGAGACAAATGGGAAAGCATGCTGGGGATCCCTGCATTCAGGTATACTTCCAGATTCGACACTCTTTTGCCAGGTGATGCCCAACATTCCTGGGTGGCATGGTGGCTCAGTGGTTAGCACTGCTGCCTCACAGCACCAGGGACCTGGGTTCAATTCCAGCCTTGGGTGACTGTCTGTGTGGTGTTTGCACATTCTCCCTGTGTCTGCATGGGTTTCCTCCAGGTGCTCTGGTTTCCTCCCACAGTCCAAAGATGTACAGGGTAGGTGAATTGGCTATGCTATAGTGCCCAGGGATGTTGGGTTAGACATGGGAAATGCAGGGATAGGGGAATGGGTCTGGGTGGGATGCTCCTCAGAGGGACAGTATGGACTTGTTGGGCTGAATGGCCTGTTTCCACATTCTACAATAAATAAATAATTCCCTATGAGGCAGCCTATTCACCCTTTTCTCGTAGCTTCTTTAAGTTGTCCATGCTTTGCTCTTCTTAAGGACAGTCCTGAGAGCCCTGGCCTGGCACCTGCACAACTTTGTATTTATGGTTAGTTTGCAACTGATCCACACTGGACTTCTAAACTTGGGTGTGACAGCTGTAACCTCGGCGAGCGTGTCTACAACCTCATCCACAACCCTGGCTACAAATCTTCTCAAACTTTGTATACATGTCCCTTCCTGATGTAAAGGCATTGGCCACATTAAAATCCATCTCATTTCTCTGCACTTTTAATAATTGTCTATAGCAAAGAAAAATATTCAACATGTGGCTGCTTTACTTAATGACTAATGTAAAAGGGTCGCTGATTTTGGCACAGAGGGTCAGATTGCTGACGTTGATACAAGGTTTGTAAAACTGTCAATAGCCTCCAGGGTGAGGTGGTCAGCTTTGACCAAAAACAGACTTTATGTCTGGGCCCGTAGCTCTTGGTGTTCCTGATGCTAGTTGTCTGTTCAAACTCCTTGCAATCTTGGGAAAAACCAGCCTATGGACTTTTGTAATGAATTTCTGTATGGGATGTCTGGCCAGGTCGTGACTTTTAAACAAGTCCCACATTTTCTATAGGATTCACACCAAAGCTTTGTGTACAAATAATTGAAGCGGTGTTCAGGAATTTTTCATTGTCAAATCAAAAACTCTTCACAGTATTGTTCTTTCAGCGACCCTTTTACAGTAGTCATTAAGTAAAGCAGCCACATGTTGAACATTCTTCTTTGCTATAGACTAATATTAAACGTGCAGAGAAATGAGGTGGATTTTAACGTGGTCAATTCCTTTACATCAGGAAGGGACGTGTATACAAAGTTTTTGAGAAGATTTGTAGCTCGTGTTGTGGATGAGGTTGTAGACGTGCTCGCCAAGCCAGTGGGTTTGGTTGCTAACGTTTCATCACCCTGTTAGGTAACATTGAATCCTATCTTATCCATGCATGCATTGCATTTGGAGAGATCATTAGGTTGGGTGAACTGGATTGGCCTGGTTGCCTCCACACAGAGGCTAAACACAGGGCCAATACCAGCTCGCCCAGCACAAACTAAGCTTGTGATCTAGAAGTCGATCATGTTTATCGGGGAGAAGAGGGAAGCATTTCACCAAGAGACCTCACTGTGTATTCTGCAAACCAACCTTCTGGTCTATTTTGGTAATTTCATTTCTCTGACATACAGCACTGAGATCACAAAATAACTCAGCTGGATTAATTTTGTGGTCACAGGCTCTCCTGTGAGATTAAAGTTAGGCTAGCAGGTGTTCCCAAGCACTGTCAGATAAAATACACAACCCGTCTACATTAGTGGTTTACTTGGCTCGTTTGAAATGAAAATGATGAAAAGTTTTCTGTTCCCTAAATAATAGGTTATTTATTTATGGAGCAAATAAAGTTCAAGATAAGTGGTTTTAAACATCTAAATTGTAACTTGAACAGAAACAGGAATTGTTTCTGTCAAAGTGCTTTTATCAAATTTCCCCTGTAACTGCCTCTTTTTAGAATGGTAAAATTATACGTGGAAAGTTCAATGTTTATATCGAACAGACCATGACTCAATTCTGCATTTCAGTTGACGTGCTCAATAGGTTCAGCAAGGTTCATTCATTCACCTGCTATCTTGAGGAGCAATAGGAAAAGGGAAGATTGGAGGCACATTTGTTTTGTGTGACTGTTGGATCAGTCCATTTCTGAACGGTGCACTGTTGGCTGATGTCTCCATTTAGAAATTCCTGCAAGCAAGTTGAGCCTTCCAGTCCCACATTTTAAACAGTGATGATGCACAGCTATCATACACAGATATACTCAGTGGACCCATCAACTGTTTAGGCATCACAACTGTGTCTGACCCTGCCCCTGACTAATGCTTACAGAGGCCCATGTGACCAAGGTAGATGCTTTATCATGATCAGCAACAGGGATTGTTAACTTTTTTATGTATTCCACATCAACATGCAGATTATCTATCAATTATTGAATTGCTATGTTGGGTAGCTTGCTGCTACTTTTCTGTCGGCTCAAGTTACCACAATGACTCAGAGTCCTAACGGTGGAAAGGAATTATGGAGGTAGGTAGTGACTGTCTTTCTCCACATAGGCCTCCAATTGCTCATGTGTGAGCTTTGATCTCTGCTGAGGCTGACAATGCTATGTCTTCAAAAGTAATTACAGGATTGCTTCCTTCAAATCCAGAAACCTTGTCTGATGCTTCCATGATGGGTTCACCATAGTATTACTCTGTTATTGACAGCTGGCTATTGGTGGTGTCCTAATGGCAGCAAGACTCCACTTTGAGAGTCCACTACCACATATTCAAAGTTTGAGGCCCTTTAGAAATTAATTGGTGTCCCCTCCTAAATTGTCCTAAATCCAGTACATATTTTGATAAGACCTGCATTTAGTTTTGAGAGAACCTCTGGACCTCATCTTCTTTGAATTTCCTTCAATGAAAACTAAATAAGACCTTAAAATTCAGTATTGATTTAGTTAGCATAAACAATCAATTTTTAAAAATCTGTCCACAGAATATGGGCATCACTGGCCAGGCCAGCGTTTATCACCCTTTCCTACTTGCACTTGAGAGGGAAGTGGAAAGCTACCTTCTTGAACCACTGCAGTCTACTGGGAGTAGCTGGTGTAGTTTGTATTGAGCAAAGATTTTATCTCTTTTTAATTCATTCACAGGATGAGGGCATTGATGGTTAAGCCAGCATTTTTGCCCATCCCTCTTTCCCAGAGGGCAGTTAAGAGTCAACCACATTGCTGTGGGTCTAGAGTCACATGTAGGCCAGACCAATAAGGATGACTGCATCCTTCCCTAAAGGACAATAGTGAAACAGATGGATTTTTCTGACAATTGACAATAGATTCATGGCCAATGTTAGACTCTTCATTCTGGATTTTTATTACATTCAAATTCTACCATCTGCCATGGCAGGATTCAAACCTGGGCCCACAGAAAATTACATTGGTCTCTGGATTAACAGTTGAGCAGGAATACCATTAGGCCATCACCTCCCTGTCTTTATTGGGATGCAGCAGTATTTATTTTATTCCCTGTGACATTAACTCAACTTCCATATCAGGGTACTGAAAAATTCAACTGACATTTATTACAACAAACTATTATTACAAACACAACATTCCTTAGGCACATATATGTCTGAGCTAATATTAAATTGTTAGGTTACAACAGAGGAGGAGACTTCCAGTAGAATGTCATGTTTCAAGTGATCCAACGTAAGATGGAGTATGAAACTTTTACACTGTCAGGTAACATGATATGACACGGTGTTGATAGGGCGAGAATGCCTGTTAAAACTATGCTGACGATGAGGCGACACAACAATAGCTATATATACACTGTTATTTGGGAGGAAGTTTCAGATATTGACTCAACAACAACAATGTAATGATATAGTTCCAAGTTAGGATGGTGGGGGGTTTGGAGGGGAGCTTGCAGGATGTGGTACACCCATGCATCTACTGTCCTTGTCCTTTTGGGTAGTAGAGGTTGTGAAGTGGAAGGTGCCATTGGAGGAATGTTGGTAAGTTTCTGTGGTACATCTTCCATATTGGATACATGGTGTCACTGTGCATTGGTGGGGGAGGGAATGGATAGGTTGCCAATCAAGTATTGTATCAATTTGTACACTGTTATATTAAAATATCTGCAAAAGAAATCTTCCTTAATCAGTTAAAGGTTGATTCTTTTCTGCGAACATCTTGCTGGAGCTTTCTTCAGTAGAGCACTGATATTTGGCATTCAGATGCACTTGGATCCAAAATGTAAAATTATTTTATTTTAAGATTATACAGACACCAGGAGTTTTAATGATGAAAAATAATTCAAGCTTTACGTTTTGTGTTTCTCCTGACATTTGAACCTGATGATTAGATTACCACACTGTAATGCCCACTGAATATTGATTTATCTCTATAAAAAATATTGACAGTTGTCTTGATAACTGAAAATTAATCATTTAAATCTAGTATGCTTATTTAAAATTATTTTGTTGCAGCTTGTCCTGTCCAAATATCACTAAATTGAAATAGGGCTTGAAGATACTGATTGTTAAGTAAGAAAATGTCATGCACTTTTCCATTTGTGGGATATTTTGTCCCAATTATTTGAGAAGGATCAGGATAAACAAACGTTCCTGTTCCACTGAGTGAGTAGTGGGTATCTGACACAATAAAACAATTGAAGTGCTAATGGTAGCGATTGGAATAAGGCCAGCCAGCTGGACCTTATTGAATGAGTTTCTTGATTGGACAAGGTTAACAGCCCCATTCAGGGAGCCCTGGCTGCCTGATAAGTAAAGGAGTGTCAGACATCCTATTCATTCTGAGAGCTCATTCTGAAGGAACTGTATCAGTGTCTAGGATTCTCCATGTGTAAATAAAAGGTGACTTGGTGATGGAACACCAGCCTGTCTGAAGTCGTTTCAGGGCATTGAGGGTAAAAGCATGCTCCTGAAAAAATTCTCTTGCAACAGTCATCTGAGTTGGGGTAAACATTTCTGGCATCATGCCGTATTTGGGAAGCTTGACTTTTTCAATCCTGCCATCGAACACTGGGCCCAGTATATGGAAAGGATGTGTTATTTCCAGGCAAATGACATTGGGATTCATGAAAAGCAACTGGTAGTTCTCCTGGCAGTTTGTGGACTTGCAGCTTTTTCAACTTTTTGGAACCGAACTTTCCCTGAGGCACCAGATACTAAAACCTTTCAACAGTTGATGCTGTTGGTTTTACTCGGCAATTCGAGAATCGGGAAATCCATTTCAGGATTTTTGACTAGGTTAAGATGACTGGCAGAGGCATGTGACTTCAGTTTAACCCTTTGAGATGCTAAGAGACCCCCCGTTTGGTACGCAAGATTAATGATGTAACCATGCAAAAGTACCCACTAGCTGAAGCTCAACGGGACTTCAAACAGCCACTACAACTGGTTTTATCATTGGGAAATGAGGCAAGAGGAGCATATGAGTTGCAGGGTATTGTGACGGAAATGGACACCCTTGCCAGTTCAACAGATCTTGAGGAACACCACTTGAGTTGAAGGCAATTGTATAGCCTCACTCAGGACATAGCCTGAACAGAGGGACTCTAGGTCAGCCCACAGCAAAACCCCAAAACAAAGCCAAGCCTTGACCAAACGGTTAAAATTTTCTTTAAGATCCAGGCTGGTAAGCCATTAAGTTGCTGCTGATATACAGACTACAGACAACAAAAAGATCCCACTAGACCTAAATTGGAAAAGAGAACGCATAGACTGGTATCCAGGAGAGTGCAAACCCTGGAAAGTCCACCACATCTGGTGGTTTGGACCAGTTAAATTGCACATCCAAATCAGAACCAATCAAAATAAATGTCTGGTTAAATTGGTCATCCGGTTCTAATGGAGGTTGATACTGATGAGGCCATTTCAGTGATCACAGAACCAGTCTTTGACAAAATTCTCTCTGGACTCCAACCATTAATTTTGCGCAAGATCTTGGTTAGACTGAGAACCTATATCAGAGAACCTTTACAGATAAAGGATACAACTTCAGTTCTAGTCTCTTGTGAGAAGCAGCAGGTTCAGTTATCACTGATTGTAGTAAAAGCCTCAGGCCCAACCCTGATGGGCTGAAATTGGTTGAGAAAGATTCACCTGGATTGGCTCAACATTTTACGATTGGAAAATGGCTGCCTGTGAAAAGTCCTAACTAAATACCTGGAAGTTTTTCAGGAAAGTCTAGGCACTATCAAAGGAGCCAAGGCCACCTTGCATGTTGACCAGGAAGCAATTCGATGATTCTGCAAGGCCCACCCAGTGCCATTTTCCATGCGGGCAAAAATAGAGGCAGAAATCAGAAGGCTGGAAAGTGAAGGAATCATCAGACAAAAACCAAAAGAATCATCAGTCAAAAATCAAAAGAACTGTGGATGCTGTAAATCAGGAATCAAAACAGAAGTCGCTGGAAAAACTCAGCAGATCTGGCAGCATCTGTGAAGTTCTGAGAAAGGGTCACTGGACCCAAAACGTTAACTCTAGTTTTTTCCTTCACAGATGCTGCCAGACCTGCTGAGCTTTTCCAACAACTTCTGTTTTGATTCCTGAACCATCAGACAAGTCCAGTTTGTGGAATAGGCAGCACCGGTCAGACCCCAATTGTGAACCCCAATGGATCAGTTTGCTTTTGTGGGGATTTTAAACAAATGGTAAACTGCTTTTCACAGCTGGACAAATCCCCAGTCCCTCTTATAGAAGATTTATACGCAGAGCTGATGGAAGGGCTGTCCTTCACGAAGCTGGACATAAGCCGTGCATACTTGCAATTGCTGTTAAACAAGGATTTCCAGGAGTGTGCTACAATGAATATCCATAAGGGTTTGTACCACTATATGAGACTGCCATCTGGGGTATCATCGGCCTGTGCAAGTTTTCAGTGGATGATGGAAATCATTTTGCAAAGTCTACCCTAAATCATCATTTATCTAGATGATGTGCTAATAACAGGGAAGACCAATAATGAGCACTTAGAGAAATTTGACATAGCCCTTAGATGTTTCTCCTAGGCCAGCGTATGCCTTAGAAGGGAAAAATGTGTGTTCCAGGCACCCCAAGTGACCTACTTGGGTGACAGTCAACAAGACCTGCTTATACCCATTGGAAGATAAAGTGAGGCCAATCAAAGGTGCCTTGGCTTCTATGTCTGTACCGCAGCTTAGGCCTTTCCTTGGGCTGATGAATTATTATGGAAACCTGGTCTCCATCCTGGCACCTTTACGTCAAATCTTAAAGGGTCAGCCTTGGAAACTATCGCCTAGCCAAACCATAGCTTTCAGGGAAGTGAAAAAACAGATATCGTTGCCTAAGGTGTTGGCACACTGTGATCCCAAGCAAGATCTGGCATTGACATGCGATACCTCCCCCTATGGCATTGGGGTAGTACTAGCTCATAGGTGGCCCAATGGAGATGTATGCCCAATAGCGTATGCATCCAGACCTTTGGCTAATGCGGAGCTTAAATATGCCCAAATAGAGAAGAAAGGTTTGGCTGTCATATTTGGAGTCAGCATGTTCCACCAATACCGTTTATGGATGTAAATTTGTAATAATAACAGACCACAACCTCTGCTTGGTCTACTTAAAGAGACAAGGCAGTGCTGCCCTTATCTTCTGGCTGAATTCAGTGGTGGGCTCTAAAATTAAGTGCATATAATTACAAACTGGGACACTGTCCAGGAGGCTAAGTAGCAAATGTGGATGCACTGAGCCACCTCCCGCTGGCAGATACCCCACCGGTGATACCGCCACTGGAAGAGTCCATAAAGGATTTAAGTTTTCTGGACACATTTCCAGTCACAGCTGAGAATATCAGACTTTGGGCACAGATAGATCCGGTCCTGGCAAAACTGAAACAACTGGTGGTAATGGGGGAAACCAAAGGGCCGCCACAACCAAAATTGAAACCTTTTTGGACCCAGAGAGACCAGATCACAGTAGTGGATGTCATATTATTATGGGGAGCAAGAGTGATTCTCCGAGTAAAGTTCGTCCCCAGATACTGACTGAACTCCACCAGGATCACCCAGGAGTTTCCAAAATGAGGATGTTAGTGAGAGGTTACGTCTGGTGGCTGGGGGAATTGGATGCAGACATAGCTGTGTTGGTGGGGACAGTGCTGAGAGTTCCAACCAGGACAAAAATTAACGTCTGTGGGAACATCCAGGTAAACCCTGCACTCAGTTACACGTTGACAATGCAGGTCCTTTCATGGGCTCCATGTTTTTAATCATTGTGGCTGCCCACTCAACGTAGCTGGACATGTATAAAATTCATTTATCAAACAAGAACCATGATAGTAAAACTGCATGGTTTTGTAGTATATGGACTCCTCGAAGTGTTGGTCATAAATAATGGACCATTGTTTACCAGCAAAGAATTTGAGTATATCCTAAGTCAAATGGTACTTGATATATAAGTATAGCTCCATACCATCCAACATCCAATGGTTGCTCAGAAAGAGCAGTCCAAACTTTGAAGGCAGGCTTAATGAAACAGTCTACATCTTCACTAGATACCAAACTGTCCCGGTTCCTATTTGATTATTGGACCACCCATCATGCAATTACAGGGATATCTCCAGCAGAGTTGCTAATGGGAAGGAGATTCAGCACCAGGTTAAATCTGATATTCCTGGACCTGGCGGGGAGGGTGAGATGGCATCAAGAAGGCCAAGGCCAGGCACAAGACTCCGCTAAGCGAGAAAAACAGTTTATCCATTCCTGTGGTTCCTACACCAAACTTCGGTCCCTGAACAGTTTACTTCAGGGAACGAAGTTTGGTGTAGGAACCACAGGAATGGCCCTGTACAGTTAAGAGACATGGTCAACATGAGGTCAGGTCCAGTGATGCAAATAGCTCAGCAGGTGCGATGGGCCTGAACAAGCACATAGACCGTATGAAAACAGCAAATTTGCAAACGATGCAGGCACAAAACATGTCCAGCTATTCAACAGCTTTTCTGACTGCTCTGGAACTTATGGGCTGTCCTTCTCTGTCATGTGTTGAAGATACCTCAGAATCAGACATGGGCACAGCAGATGTCGCCGCCTCAAAACCTTTGCCACCTGAAGAAGAAAATGAATTTCTTTTGAGACACATTCCGGGCGCAAGAGGCAAGCTACTGTGCATTGCACGCTGTGCGAATCAGAGGCAGTGTTTGAGGAACATGGCCTGGTGCTAAACACCCCAGGAGGAGCTGCAAAAGAAAAACTGGGCTATGTCCTTGGAGGGGGAGGGATATAGTGATTGTAATGAGGTCAGCCAGGTGGGCCTCCTAGAATATGAATTCCCTGATTAGACCAGATTAAAAGCCCTGATCAGAGAGCCCTGGCTGATAGATAAGAACAGGAGTGTCAGACATTCTGTTCACTCTGAGAGCTGGCTCTGAAAGAGCTGGATCAGTGTCAAGGACTGACCAAATGTAAATACAGCATGATTTGGTGATGGGATACTGGCCTCAGTGGAGTTAGTTCAGTAACAGTAATCACAAGACTTACATCCATAATCATCAACTGTCCAGATAAAACATCTGTAGAAGATGTAATGTTATAATATTAGATGCCACCCTCCTCTCCATTTAATTTTAGTTATTTTTCGGTCCTCACTTGAAATTAAAAATTACAGAAAAGAAATCCACGCGATGTGTGAATTATAATCTAAAATCTAGAAGAAAGTGGGGTTATCTCTCAATCAAGTTCTCTTCTTCATTCTTCATATGGTCTCAGTGACTTGGTAAACCCTGTTTCTAAAGTCATGTTTGTTGCCACCCCATGTTACTGGACTGTTATGACTTTGTGTAAATGAAATTGCATACATTTCAGAGCCCAGCCGGAGGCCATTCAACCTTGCCATGCTCCACATGAATCTGGTCCCACCTTAGCTCCAATCCTGTCAATGTATTTATTTGTTTTCCCACCATGTGCTTGTCTAGTTACCAACTATGCTTTGTAGCAAATTCCATATTCTCATCACCGTTCCAAGATGAAGAACTTTCTCCTGTATTCCCTATTGGATTTACTGGTGCTCCTTTAAAAACTAATCATTTTAAAGTGTACTTCATTGTTCTGTCAGCAAATTTGACAGCCTTTTAGTGTGCAGCAATTGATACAAACAATCATGAAATAAATGTTTTGTTAATCATCTGTTCTAATGGAATCCAGGCTATATTTAGATTTGATGGAAATATATGCCAGGGGTGGGGGAGGTGGAATTGGAGGAAACATTACTTGGATTAATTTACTTTTGGCATTCAGCATAATGCTAGATAGCTTGTGCAAGTGCAGAGATGGCAGAATAAGATTTGGTGTCTAGTTATGCCACATTCATTAGAAGTATCACATACTGGTTCATGTATGGTTGTTTCTGAAGTACAGTTACTACTTTTGGGCAGGCAAACACTGAAGTCATTTCACATTCTGCAAGATTCCCCAAATAGAAGGTAAATGAATGACTGTTTAATCTATTTTGATTGCTGTTTGAGGGAAGTATGTTGACCAGGGCACAAACAGAATTACCTGCTTTTCTTCACAGAGCCATGAGATTCTTGACACTCACTCGAACTATTGAAAGAGGCAGAAGGGGCCTGAATTTAATCTCATTAAAAGGGAGCCATTTCTGAGCATGCAGCACTCCCTCAGTACGTATTGCAGTAAATAGCTATTGATTTGTTGTTTTTCACAGACAAGCTAACTAGCATTTGAACAAACGCATTTGAGACTTTCTAACTTACGATTGTACATTTTTGTTCTTGAGCTTTTTAGTTGAATGATGAAAGAACTCAATTCAGAGGTTCTATTTGTCTAATTTGTCAGGTATTTGTGTAAGTTTTTTCATTGAGCTGTCTGCAGTACATATGCATTCTTCTCTACTCCCACATAAAGAGGTGAGATCTGCTTAGTGCCCTGTGCCTGCTGGTTATATATGGTGACTTGCTTCTAAAAAATAGCTGAGGTCAGGAAATTACTATCAGTGGTCAGCACAGAATCCTTCTATTCTGCTGACATGCGATCATGACACCGGAATACGTGGGCTTACTGAGAGTGATAGTCAATTGTTTCTTTTCCTGTGCTTGTTCAACATGATTTATTTTTAATTCCTGGTGGTTAGGTAAGGCTACATATACATTTACCAATGAACAGGACCAGTATTAAACATTCGACTGCCCTGTGATCAACCAGTTTTAGAAATTCAAATTTGTATTTGAAATTGAGACAAATGGATCATCAAAAAACAGTGAGGTCGCTGTCAAATTGAAGAACACTGCTACACATTTAGACAAATAGAGTGGACTGTTTGACAAATTAATTATGTTGATTTTCCTAGAAAGGAATTTATCTCTCATCCACTCCCAGCATATGTTGTGAACAATAAGAGATGTAGGGCCCCCAAGAGAGAGCTCATGGTTGCAGTTGCTGCTGTTGTTAAAGGAAAAATAAATCACGTAATTGAACAAATTTTGAATTCTGTATTTTAATTCTTTCATTTTGTTTGAGATTCTTTCATTATCAATTATATTAAGGGAAAAATTCTTTTTAGTTCTGTGTGCGTGAAACACTTTCACCTGGTTTAGTGTTTTGTTTATTCATTCAAAGAATGTTGATATTGCTGGCTAGGCCAACATTTATTGCCCATCCCTAATTGCCCAGAGGGCAGTTAAGAATCAACCACATTGTCATGGGTCTGGAGTCACATGTAGGTCAGACCAGGTAAGGACAGAGTTTCCTTTCCTAAAGGATATGAATGAGCCAGACAGGATTTCCTGATAATCGACGTTAGTTTCATGGTCATCATTTGACTCTTAATTTTTGACTGCAAGTAATGAGTTGAGAGAAGTTTGTTTATATCTGAATGGTTCGTTCACTTAATATTCGAAAGAAATTTAAGATTCTTGCGAAGATTTATCACTCGGGTTGTGGGTGAAGTTGTTTATTTGCTGGCCGAGCTGGCTGGTTACAGTTCAGACGTTTCATTGCCATGCTAGGTAATATCATTAGTCCTGCCTCCGATGAAGCGATATTGTTCTACTCCGCTTGGAATTT
The DNA here is from genome assembly GCF_021869965.1 of Rhincodon typus. Lineage (NCBI taxonomy): Eukaryota > Metazoa > Chordata > Chondrichthyes > Orectolobiformes > Rhincodontidae > Rhincodon > Rhincodon typus. The sequence continues at coordinate 18,391,129 of NC_063361.1, forward strand.
ATGTGATCCGGTTTGTTGAGGTGTTATGTGTCATTTCCGTTTTTTTTGCAAGGGTTTGTATATTGGGTCTAATTCCACAAGTTTATTGATTGCATTACGGGTGAAGAATCAGTGCTCTAGGAATCCCCGTGCATGTCTGTGTTTGGCTTGGGCTAGGATGGTCATGTCGTCTCAGTTAAATTGATGGCCTTTGTTGTCCAAGTGTACTGAAATGAGAGAAAGTTTGTCATGTCATTTTGCTGCTAGCTGGTGTTTGTGTATCCTGATGGCTAGTTTGCTTCCTGTCTGACCGTTGTAACAGTTTTGTCAGTCCTTGCATGGTATTTTGTACACTATGTTGGCCCTGCATGTCATGGGTATGGCATCTTTTGTTCTTGTGCACGCAAACCTACAACTACACTGCGACAAACATTTACAAGGGCAAAAGATCCTATACCCACCTCAACAGACCGGATCATATAAATACTAAGCGGAGTAGAACAATATCGCTTCATCAGAGGCGGCACTGATGATGTTACCTAGCATGGTGATGAAATGTCTGAACTATAACCAGCCAGCTCGGTGAGTAAGTCAACAACCTCATTTAAAGGAAATATTTGGGTATGAACTTTAGCTTGGATATTACTTGCAGCCCAGATCTTATTGCGCTATATTTGGGCTGTGTAACTCCAATCCTACCTCAATACGTGACGTTTTCACGAGCCTGCTACTATCCTTGAGGTGTAGCTGGGAATAAAGCCAGTCTCATTGCTACAAAGGATCTATGCAACTATGAATATGTGAATTAGTACCAGAAGTAGACCTTTCACCACCAAGTATGTTCTGCCATTCTACAAGATCATGACTGATCAACTTGGTTTTGAATTTCACATTCCCATCTAACTCAATAACCTCTTTTTATTCCCTTGTCTAACATGTTGGGAGTCACGGGGCTGGGGCAAAACAATGGAAAGTGCATGGCTTCCAGCAGGCAACCTCTGCCCAATATCTAGTTACTCAATCAGCCTTTGGTAAAATAAGTAGAAACTGTATTAACATTTCTCTGCATAGCACAATATTCTACCATATGGTTCCATGCTTCAGGTATGACTACATAATTAATCAACAGAGACGAACTGCAACAACAATAGCCCCATCCCACATCCACATAATGACCTCAGCCAGTGCCAAGATAGGAAGGCCTCTTCATGTAGAACTTTCAGAAGTGAGAATGCAGTTGGGTTTAGATTTGTCATCACCCTGTCCACGCAAATGCCCATGCCGTCTCGAAGTTCACGAGTGCTGCAAGCAGAAAGTTCCATCCATGACGTTTAACTGTCGAAGAAATACTCCAGGTCAACACCATCATCAGTCCAAACCCCAGCATTGCTTCTGAACTTGAGAAACCACTTTCCTGACTGACCCCGCCCCCCCCCCCCCCCCCCCCCCCCCCCCCCAACACACCCACCCTTATCTTGAGCGCTTCCCAGTTTTGGGACCCTGGGAATCATCCTCTCCAGCAGCGAATGCTTCCTCTGAGGTGCTGCTGAGTGCAAGAATTTCTGGCCTCTGATTGGCCAGCAACTCTCATTGAGGAATTGTGCCTATGGCATCTTTTATTCCAGGTGAAGGCTCACTGGTGGCCTCACCATTTCCTGATTGGCATATTGTTCAGTGAATCTTCTTGGAAAGAGAAAGCATGGATCTCACATCTGCTCTGCACCAACTGGCAAGCCCCTCAACAGAATTTTGCCCCAAGTTTCTATGGGAAGCTTCAGAGATACCAAGAAAATGTCAGACCGTTTCGGAAAGCTAGCTATCTTGCGATGGGTTTTTAGTATATTTCATGTATAGTATACTCTTAAAACTTAATCAGATTTTTTTTAACACAGAGACAGAAACAGGGAAGCCATGTCATTACACCTTTGTTCCATTCAATATTGCATCTATAGACTTATTGATTGCATGTCACAATGCACGTTTATTTGATTTTGATTTTATTTCCTGTCTCCTCCTCCTCCTCCTCCTTGTCTTGCTCTCTCCCACTGTGCCAGGCCAAATAACTGAGTAAGTAAGCTATTTTCATGCCACTGCCATGATAATACTGTTTGCTGGAAGGTTTTGGAATTCAGTTCATGCCCCTTCCAAGAAACCAGCTCGGCTCTGTTGACTTAATTATGTCGTCATTTTGTGGGCAACCCTAAGCATGGACTAATGTGGCAGAATATTATGCTATGCAGAGAAATGTTAATGTAGTTTTGACCTATTTTCTTCAAAGGAAATAATATTGTTCAATTAAAGAATACAGTATGTATATTAATGACTTATAACTTAAAAACAAATATGAATTATATAGTATAAATAAAACAGAACGCATATGAAAAATGGTCCAAGTGGCTTCTTTTGTCTCACATCAATCCACATATCTGTGATGACTGATGTTAGCGTGATGTGTATCTGTTGACACAATATGGGCTGTCCAGTTTAATTGCTGATTCGTAAAACTTTTCAATTTAGCCTTATTAAGGCCTGTCAGATTTTAAAAGATCATCAGTTCTGACCACCAGTTTCAGCCATTCTTGCAGTTTTAACAAGTGATTTTTGTTATGTCATGCCTCATCTTAAACACGTCAACATATCTGTGAGATATTTGCTCATGATATCATCGATATTTCACAGCATGTGATGTGAGTGTACAAAGGTCTCAAACTCCATATTACCCCAAGATAACATGATATGTGTGAACTACTAGTTTACAGTTTGCCTGTAAATGTAATGCTTACCTATAATAACTGGCTGTAATAGACATCTGTTGGATATACAATGCCATGATATACGCACCCAGTCCCTTATGGAGTCATAGAGTTGTACAGTACAGAAACAGACCCTTCGGTCTAACACATCCATGCCAATCGGATATCCTAAATTAATTTAGTCCCATTTGCTAGCATGTGGCCCAAATCCTTGTAAACCTTTTCAATTCATGTATGTTATGAGGAATAAGATAGGATTTTCAGATAAAATCCCCTGCTGGAGACAAAAATTACATCAATTTATTCTTTCCCATTATTGTACCATTTTGGAAACTTGACAGTTGCAAAGATTTTGCACTGGGTGCAATCTAGATCTGTAAAATAATTTAAATAGACTCAAATTCTTAATAAATAAAAACCGAAAGAACTGTGGATGCTGTAAATCAGGAACAAAAACAGAAGTTGCTAGAAAAGCTCAGCAGGTCTGGCAGCATCTATGGAGAAAAATCAGAGTTAACATTTCTGGTCCAGTGACCTTCCTCAGAACTGATGGTAGCTAGGAAAATGTCAGTTTCTATGCAGGAGATAGAGTTTAATTCACTGCCGCATCACTTCTAGGCATGCCCACCATGAAGAAGTTCTGCTCCTCTCACCTGACAGGATTTCCGTTCCAATGTTTTTTCTTGTCCACCAATATTAATTTCACTGTCACTCCTGGTGTTTGACCAAGTATTTGTAAAACTTGTTTCCACAGCCATATCCTATTCCTTAGTGACACCCTATCATTCTGTATAAAAACTGACATTTTCCTAGCTACCATCAGTTCTGAGGGAGGGTCTCTGGACCTGAAACATTAACTCTGATTTTTCTTCACAGATGCTGCCAGACCTGCTGAGCTTTTCCAGCAACTTCTGTTTTTGTTCCAATTCTTCACTTCCTCACCCATCACCTTAAACTGTTCGTAATAATGTAAATGTACTTATTCCTTAAGTATTGAGAAACAAATATTAAAATGGACTCGCAGTGAACTGTGAAATGATTTTGTTTATCTTCTGTTATGGAGTTTGGAACACCGAGTGCAGAAAGGATCATGAAAAGTGAATTTGCCTGTAAAAACCTATGATTTTTCATGCAGATGCGAAAGGAAACCTATGATCTAAAGTTAAATTTTAAAAGGATACTTTAAAAAGGCAATTTAATGTTAACTAAAAGAGAAGCTCCAAATTGTCTTCCCTTTTATTCCCACCTAGTTCGGGTTTTAACATTCCCATCTTACTGAGGGAGTCTTCTCTCTTTCATCAGTAGGGCATAGGGAAGAAAGACTGTGGAACTGAATCATCTGTCAGTTTTATATAAGTTTTCTGTTCTTTAGAATTTTGCTGAACACTGGGTATCTCTTGCTGTGTCTTCAGAGGTGGGCGTAAAACAGCACTGACATTGTGTTCCTATTTGAATTGAGATTGCATTATAGGAAAGCAATTTAAAATTAGATACTTCAAAAACACTCACCTTTTTCATTCCCTGCTATCTGTAACATTTTGACAATGCCAAGATGTTACCATTTTCTCAGCACATTATAAAAGTTTTTTTTATTTTGCTGCTGTCATTCAGAAAATCAAATGCTGCACTTAATGTGACTGTCGAGAGGTGAATCTCTGGAAGTATTAATTTTCTTTTAAAAATAAACCACACTTCAATCTTCACCAGCTAGTTTGGTTTCTGATGGTTATGAAGAGAAATTTAAACTGAGTCTGGTTTACATATTACGTGGTACATCATGTTTGCATGTGATTTGTACCATATGTGTGGGAAATTGAATTGGCAGGATAACAGATTGCTGCTTTCACCACTACAGTGGAATACTGCTGATGCGACAACATCCCAACTGTGAATTTGAGAAGCCTCCTGCCCTCTTCCCCTGAGGTACCTTGCATAACTTGCTTGAAAAAATATGTATGTACCTTTTAATAGAATACTGATAATCTTTCCCATGTGAAAGTGCCCTGATCACAGGGTGCATAATGAAAGCCTTGTGACAAAGCGAAATTTCAAAACGGTAACAGCAGGGGCAAAATCTGATCACCTGTGTGGTTCTTGGTTTTCAGTTTCTAAGTTGCTTTCTTCACCCCTCAACAAATTGCAGCTCAGCTTTAACTGGTTCTTCTTTATTGTGTTGGAAAGTTAAGATTTGCCAAAACTCTTCACTTTCCTGAGATTTTAAGTCTTTGAGTTTGTTCCGTCTGCAAGAGAATAATTATTGCCCTTCGTATCCAAGAGGGCTTTTGTTGTCGAACCCAGCAAATATCTGTTTTGAGGTCTCTGATTGCTTTGGGTTTTCATTTGCAGATTTGTTTGAGATGGCACTCTTGCCATTTTCCAAGGCAACCAATATACCGATTATAAATGATATGTTAGTGTGATTTTTGGCCATTCTGAAGGTGTTGCAGTATGAAATCAACAACTCAACAGAGCAGAAAGCTTACAGCAATACTTTTCATTCAAAATGTGTTGGTTAATGGGATTAATTGAGACCCTGTGCTTTTCTGATGCATTTTTAGGTGCCTCACCAGTGCAAAGCTGACTTCCATTACCCCACTGCTGGGGGCTGTGCCCACAGCAATCTAAGCACCAAGTTGTGGAGCTCTCTCCACAAATCTCTCTCCCATCCTGCTTGTTCTTTTAATTCTTTCTAACCAAGCATTTTTCACCAGCCTTCTAACATCAATGAGGCTGGGCAACATATTGATTGTTAATGTTCCAGTGTGCTTTAGGGCATTTTACTATCTAAAAGGTTGGGATAAGTAGTTAGAATCTAGATCTTAATGGACTGAATCATGGTCAGGGAATCAAATGTCATTGCCATTACAAATTTGAGCAAAGGGCAGTTAATCCGGTTTGAGGGTGGTGAGTTTAGATCACATCATCTTCCTGCCTCTGTCCTGAGGTTCTGGGATATATTCCTTGCCTGTGGCTGATTGAAGATCTAAAATGGGCAAATGATATTTATTAAAAGGCCTCTTGCCCCTTTCTCACCACTCCAATCCCACCATCACCTAGCAGTGGCCTGGCTCCCTCGATTGACCAGGTCTTTGGGTGAATTACCAGTTGTAACCACCACTTCCCCAGAGACACAACTGACGACTGCACAGCTCCCAGCCTTGATTGGCTGGCAGCACCCCTGGGCAGTTATTTCCACTCTAATCCCATGGAGGTCTGCCAGTGGCCATTTAAGTGCCCAATTGGCATTTACTTTGATTGGCCATCCTGAAAGAAGGTGATGCGGGTCTCTTGCCAGATCTTCAGCCAGTGGCAATCTCCCTCTAATGCCTCCATTAAGCATGGCCTGTGCACTGAGCTGATTTAAGTGCATTCTTTCAAACACTGAAGGGCATGCTACAAGATTTGCTTGGTTTTCAGATGTTATCAAGGACTTTGAGGTATAATGTATATAAAACTCAGTCAACTCAGTTATTGTATTGTTGATTGTGGCTGTGAAAGGCATGTAAGCAAACTGCAACATTGCACCAACAAATAGGCAAAATCCTGTAAAATAAGGTCATTCTCTCATGTTTCATCAGCAGGTAAACTAATAATGAACTGGGACCTGTTAGTGAATAATATAATGGGGCATGTTCTATTGGTTTCCACTGGCCCGGGAGGTGAGCTATTTATGCATAGTTTGTCCCAGTGGTTGCTGTATACCAATCAAGTATGACGATGTTGTCTGACAATATTAATGGCATTGTACTTATAGATGCTGCGGTTAGCAAGCAGTTTCAGTAAGAACCAAGCTGTGTGTGACATTGATAAACCAGGCATCCACAATTCTGTTTTTGATTATCTTTTATCTGCTGAATCCTCTTGTCAACTAACCAATAATAACTTCTTCTGTGCTCATTGATTAAAAGATGCTTTCTGCCTACAACATCCTTTGGAAAACCCATAAAACTTGAAAGAAATCATAAAATTAAAATGTGGAGAAAATTAGTCATAGTATTTAGAAAATGTCATTAAACGAAAGATATAGTTCCTATGTTTTCCTATGAAAATAATCTTATCAAGCGTTAAGTGCCAATAGAAACTCCATTGTAGGATGGTGATTAATTGTTGTAGCATTATACATTCTGTAAATTTATTCAAATTAGTTTCATGAGGAGAAACTCTAGAAGCTGCTTTTGGAGGTAAATGAACAAAAATCCCAAAATCATCTAACAGCAACCAAATCTCTAAGGTTTTAGAGTAGATTTGTAGCTCGGGTTGTGGTTGGTTGGCTCCTTATCCATGTGGATAGATTCGACTGGGACAACACCAAGATCCTGGGACAAGCAAAGCAGAAACAAGCACGGGAATTCCCTGAAGCCTAGTACTCCAGGAAGAAAGCCATCAACAAACACATAGAGGTCGACCCCATAGACACTCCACTGCGAAGGAAAACCGGAAGTGAGGTAATCCAGCTCAACGGACCCCAGAGTTTAAATAACAGGTGGGAAAACACAACGGCGCTTCATCGGAGGCTGCACTGATGGTGTTACCCAGCTGGGTAATGAAACGTCTGCGGAAAAACAACGAACCAGCTCGGCGAGCCAACCAACCATAGCAACCAAATCTATCAACTCTCTGCCCACATTTGATATTTGTGAGGGGCTAATGCATTTGGTTGCCTCCAACGTTCAGTCCATTGAATCATGTGTTTCAACCTACTCCACATCTGTTCAAATTTGTGCCAGTTGCACTTGCTGTACGTCCTTGATCCTCCCCGAACTGTAGCTCAGAGCTCACCAGTTTCATTTACTCTTGAAGTCTACCCTTGTTCTTTTACTACCTCCTCACCACTCTGTGATCTTTCTTGGGTTACTGTTGATAACAAGTGCTCCCTCTCTCTCTCTAAAACAAACAACTGCGGATGCTGGAAATCTGAATCAAAAGCAGAAATTGCTAAATAAACTCAGCACGTCTGGTAGTATCTGTGGAGAGAAAGCAGAGTTAACCTTTCAAGTCCAGTGACCTTTCTTTAGAACTCAAAATTGTTGCAATCGCCTCATTTCTTTTAAATTCTACCCTCAAACCTTATGTTGCCAGCAGCTGGCACTCCATCTCTAACTATCCTTCTTCTCAAAGGTCTGGGAATGTTCCACTGGTGGAAAATGCATTCCAGTTGTTTCATTGAAGTTCTTCAGTCTGGTTTCTGTCCTTTCCACAGCACTGAGTCTGTCCAAGTCAAAATCATTGCGTTCTATGTGACTGTGGCATTTTGACGTGGTCCAATTCAATCTGTTTTGCAATATTTCATTTGATTTGTTGCATTATTATCCAGCATTGTCTTTTCTGTATGGTACCAATGCTTGGATGCACTTCTGCCTGTTCTAATTCAGCCTGCATAGTGCACTGCAAGATAAGATGGTGGTCGGTGGAAGCAGTAGTAATATTCAAAAGGGAGTTGGATATGTACTTGGGCAGGGAGAAGGAGTTTACAAGACAAAAGGGAGTTGCAATGTTATTTCAAAGAATCATCTCATGCATGATCAATCAGATTGACCTCTTTGCTTCCATAATCCCAGTCATCATTTGGTTCTGTCTTAAGACCTCACCAAAATTTTTATATGAATGATGATGTTCATAAGTGTGGCTTTGACTCTAGATATGCTGATGGTACCTAGTTTTACTTCACCACTGCCCTTGACGGTTGCAATTTTGAGAATCGAGTACACAGAAATCACAGGAGTATATTCGTTTAAAGTAAAAATTCCTCTTTTCTTGAGATCTTGTGGCAATAAATTGGCAAAATTAGCATAAAGAACATGTCCTCCCCTCTCCTGAATTACTAATGCATTTCTAGTTTTATTCAGAGATAACCTTGGGTGAAAATGAGATACTAAGCTGGAAAATGAAATTCCTATCAAAATTGAATTGTATATGATAATTCAGGTAAAGCATGCTGGGCCACTTTATTTCTGTGACAGCTATCGCCATCGTCAATTGTTTAAGTGTCTGAAAGGTACCAGTTCTCAGACTGAAATTTGTTCTGAGGCTGGAAAAATTTCCCATGTGAACATCCCCTTAAGTGCAATTTTTAATCTGATCTTCCAATATATCACCTGGTAACAGGATCTCCAGGACATCTTGCCATTTAGTTCTTTGTGTCACGCGCACACACTGCCTTCTCTTCATCAGAAATCTCTTCTTAGCTGTATAAGGTGACCCCATGTTCGTCTGCACAGCAGGAAGATTAATGTTTCATTTATATTGCAGAATAATTTCCTGAAGCAGTTCTGCAGTCTGCAGCTCTTGTTGCTGTAGAAACGGGTTCATTTATATTGAGGTCGTGTTTCCACAGCAGCTACATCAGCGCTAAAACAACTGCACCTGCAGACCTGGTTGTTATTAAGTAGCACTGACCTGTCAGTAGGCAGGAGCTGGTCAACAGGTTAGGGACATTTATATAGGCCTGTGAAAGAAAACGCGCCAGTCAGACAGTTTAGGCACTCCAGCTGCTTAGTGTGCAAGCATCAAAAACCAAGCCATTTCTACCTCCTCTGTCTGGCTTTTTTGCTGTTTGTTGCCAAGAAATGGCCTTGCTTCAGGGAGAGCACAGCAAACCATCCCTTATGATGATGAAGATCCTAAATACATCAAGCTGAGCATGCATGCTGGGTGAATTGCACCCTCATCCTTGTTTCCCTTTGTTGCTTTCAAATCCTTCCACAGTATCTTGAATTTCCTCCAGGCCCATGCCTGTCTGAGATCTCTGGACCCTGGCAAAACTGACCTCTGGAGCAATCCTGTTTTTAGTCGCTGAATCATTGGCCATGCTTTCAGTTCCCAACATGCTAAAATCTGGAACAAAAACAGAAATTGATGGAAAAGCTCCGCAGGTCTGGCAGCATCTGTGAAGAGAAATCAGAAATAATGTTTTCAGGTCTGAGGAAGGGTCACTGGACTCAAAACTTCAACTCTGATTTCTTTTCACAGATGCTGCCACATCTGCTGAGGTTTTCCAGCCATTTCTGTTTTTGTTTCTGATTTACAGCATCCGCAGTTCTTTCGGTTTTTATTTAGGGCTAAAATCTGGACTTCCTTCCCCCAAAGCTTTCCTCCTCTCCTTCTCCTTTTACAACACTCTTCAAAGCCTACATCTTTTGACCAAACTGGAATATATCTTTATAAGGGTCAATTTCAACTTTTATTTGGTAACACTTGCATTTATCATCACAAGGGACTGTACTAGTTGTTGTTCATACACCTGCTCTGTGTTTTTGCATTTTGAGCATGGGCTGCCCCTTTCCTGTGCTTGTCTGCTCTATAATCCCAGAATTGTCTTTAATATACTTTCTCATCTCCTGATATTTAGCTGTACCTCGTGTTGGTAGAGGCAGTCAGCAACAATTGCTTGCATTTCTGGCATGACACCAGCTTCAGAGCTGACAATAACTGCAGTCTGCCAACATTCATAATAGATTCATGCTTTTTTTAGCACTGATGATGTCTTAAAATATTTTAATCTCTTGCGTGGGTAAGGGTCAAAATAAATTCAGTTTTCTGTTTCCAGTGTTGGTTTTCATTCTGGAAGCACCCGTGGGGAAACTGCTTCATATCTACTGAATAATAAACCCCAACAAACTTCATTTAGCCTGACTGTTTTCCAAAAATTAAATCTTGGCAGGCGTAGCGGAGGGTTGTAAATGGAGAAAATGCAATCTGCAGAATTATTAATGTAAGGAACGACAAACAAAACTGAATTATTCTTATGGCCATTATAAATCCTGTTGGAGTGATCACTCCAGTTGTTAGCATATATCTTGTATATGTGCTGCAGCTCCATTTATTTCCAATAACAAATGTTATTGTGAGATAGGTTTTTGATGTGCTCTTCAACCCACAACTGCTCTTTCACTCTTCCACTGTTCTTGCCTAATGTCCATCATCTCTGCTGAAGATAAATAAAACAATTAACTTGCAGCTTAGCCTTCTTTTCACGTCACTCGATTGAGAAGATATCCAGTCACACAAAACAAGGAAGAAAAGCTTGCATTTATATGGTGCCTGTCAGATACTCGGATTGTTGAGAAGGGCAGAATTTTACTGGCTGCTTTCAGGCAGCTGGGGTGAGGGAGAGTCTTAAAGTCCTTGGATTTCCTATTGGTCTGCCCTGATCTCTCTATAACTTTATGGTGGGGCATGAGAGGCTGAAACCAGCATACTCTCTCACCCTCCTTTAGGGAGGTAATTCTGCTACCCTTACCCAGTCAGTTAAAGGGTAGTTGAGAATAGGCAACAAGTGCTGGTCTTGCCACCAATGCCCATATTTCATGGAAGACTAAACAAATAAACCTGTGTGAATTTTTATGACGACTTTTGGAAGCTGACAGGGCATCTATCTAACATCTCATTTAAAAGATCATCTTTAGACCTAAAGAGTCAGCCTAGATTCTGTGCTTAAATCTCCAGAATACAGTATGAACCCACAAGCCTTTTCTTGAAGTGAGTGGCACCACTGGAGCACAATTGACATGCTCAAGGAATTTTTAAACCTCTTTCTTGTAACGTGAATTTGGTGAATGTCATCTTTTTACTACTGAGGCATTGCTGACTTTTCTAGGCTATGTAAAACAACTGGACACGAAACTTTGAAATCAAATAATTTTATCTCATCTGCTGTACAAGACTTTAGAGCATTTGACAGGAGTCACATGACACAATTATGTGACAAATTGAATGCACAAAAGTTCAGGGGATCATACAGTCTTGTCTCTTAGAAAAACATTTTTTTAACAGTAGCCAGTCAAAGGCTAGAAAGAGACTTGATTTCCCTCATTGCTCCCCCTTAGCTCACCAGCTGCAATATGCCTGCAAATAGTTCTTGTTCCCAAGACCTATAAAATAGTATGTGCTGTATAAGTCCCATCGCTCTCATTGCCAATTGCAGCATTAATATTGATGTCCAATCTGAGCTGGGGACTGAGTGCACATTGTGGACCTAAAGGATCACTGTGACCTAATGTTACTGGTTGTGTTATGTTCCAAACACATGAACATACAAATCAAGTGCCCAAAGTAGGCAGTCTAGCCCCTTGAGCACGTTCTGTAAGATCATGGCCATCTACATTTGATAACTTTAGATTTTTGTTAAGCAATGGCATCATTATACCTCTGCGTTAAACATATTCAATGATCACACCTCCTCTGCATTCTGAGGCAGACAGTTCCAAAGACCCTAAACCCTCAGCAAAAGAATTCTCGTCATCTCTGACTTTAAAGGATGACCCTTAATTTTTAAGCAATGGTCTCTAATTCTGCAATCACCACAAGAGGAAGCATCTTTTGCACATCCACATCGTCAAATCTGTTCTGTATCTTATATTCTTCAATCGCCCCTTTATTCTTGCTCAAAATATATATCCCCGTTACATTTAAATACTACATTTAATTTCATACTTTGTTATATAAAAACATTAATGAGTGATGTATTTATGATCAGGAATGTTGTTAGGATGTTGTTGAAGTAGTTTCACACCACACTAAACCCATCTTATATCTGTCATTGGGTGGAAAAGTACAGAATTTTCCATTCTTCAAAAGCAGTAAGTTTTTATCCAAATGCAAGGTATGTGTGGAGATTGAATTTTACAATGTCCTTATTCCTGATGAAGTTCGTGCTTCTTAGATTCTGTACCATTGGTCTACAGACAGAGGAAGGGTGTTTGTCCAAGCCTGTTTCACTGCTTCATTTTTCTCCTCCACAATTTGATTCCAAATTTCTGACCAACTTTCTACTTTTGAAATCGGTATGCTTGGAAGGCATCCAACATCACTTGCAGGTGACTTGCTTCATTTTAGTCATTCTGCTGTTAATAAATCCTGAGAGAGAGAGACAGTGGGTCATTTATAAATGTGCATTTTGTAGAAAAGGTCATTTCCGCCCTGTGTCTTAGAATACACACTCTGTAAAGGAAATCTCCAGCATCCTGTTTTTATTACCTCGAGCGTAGATTAGGAAAGAAATTAAGGTACAGTGACAGCTTCGTAGCAGCCGCAATTCATTACTCTCGTGGATAGAAGAGCAGCCATGCTCCATTTGTATGTATTAAATCTGTGACTGATGGATTACCTCATACGTTGGTATGCACCATGCTGAAGATAATGGAAATGCACTTTGATCATTTTACACTATCTTGCTCTGAGTGATCTACAGTGGTCCAGTTGTGCAGCATCAAGTTCACCAATGACCTTGCCAGTTTCTGAAATAATCAATTCAAATCACAATCAAATGGTTCTTGCTTTTCTTGCAACAGTCATGCCTGTGTTCACATAAATGTCAACACCTCATGCATAACCAGTCCTACTATTTTTCTATAATGTTTCTCTGCAGTTGTGCACATACAGGATTATTGTTGGCATACCTGCAGTTAGTGAAATTTCAACTCCAGGTGTAGATTTTATTTTTCATATTTGAGCTCAACATCCCATTTCAACAGGCAGTCCAGAGGCTGCAGATCTCGAAGAAATCCTCCTCTTGGGCACTAGACCCTTCCAGCATGCAAAAGGAGTTCAGTGACATACTTTACTGCTGGCTAGATTGTTCCCCAAGCTGGTCATTATTATGCCAGCCCCAGAGCCTCATACTTGGCAGCTTCATGGTAAAGCTGCCAACCCACTGCACCCAGTCAGTTTCTCAGTGGTTAAAATCTATTTCTAGTTGTCTATTTTGAAGCTGTTCATCATGCTTCAAGTGTTACATTTGCTCAGGTTTGTATAAATGTAAGAGAAAAAGCCAAGCAATACCAGTAGGTTTCTGTGACCTTGAGAAGTAGCCAAGGATTTACAATTAGCTGCCAATTTACAGAAAAGCAGTTACCCTGTAAGTAACCCCAGACTTTTTTGGCTTTTTAACTAAGCTCAGGTTGTGGCATTTTAACAGCAATTAGACTTTATGATCTTAAAGTGACAGGCTCAGTTAGTTATGCAACAAAATAACTCAATAATGTGTAGTACAGTTCTATTTCCATCCTGAAGGTTGTGTGTTCTTTAACTTTATAGCAGGTAATTTTGTAAATGCCCAAGTACTGATTATAACTTCCCTCTCTCTAATCAGTTTGCATTTCTTTGTTACTGTCTGATTTTCTTAGCCCAGCCTCCAATGTACCATTCTCTCTTTGACCTTTATTTCCATAGTCTTGTTCTGGTGACATTTTCTTAACATACCCTAATGGGCTCAGCTTTTTCTGCTGCATTCCATTTAGAAGTTTCAAGGTACAATATCCTCCAAATGACTGTAACTTGCTGATGATGCCTTTTAAATTAGAGCTGGGGAAAACTTAAAGCTCATTTGCAACTTGCAACTTTAGCTTACACAAGGCTGAAGGTGATAATTCCAGTATGAACAAAAACAGCTGGAACAACTCAACAGGTCAGGCAACATCTGGAAGAGAAACACCGGAATGTTACAATTGTCTCCATGGATGCTGCCCGACCTACTGAGTATTTCCAGCTTTTTTTTAAGATCTTTAGATTTTAAGCATCTGTAGTAGCTGCCTTTTGTGTTAATTCCACTGCTTGTTTCTTCATTCAAATGGGAAATAGATACTTGAACATTTCTTTGGCAAAGCCTTGTTTTATTTTGAGGTTGAAGTGCTTTGGTTTCTGGTACCATTGATGGAATCTTATAGAAGCCTGAATGGCCTGGCTCTGGCAGAGTCTGGTGGCTTCTCCTCCTCTACCTGTCCTTCCTCTGGACCTCACAATCCCTGTCAAAGAAATAGAGAGCCACTTTCCCCTAAGCTGACATCGCTGAAATTTGGTCAGACGTGCCTCAGGGCAGCTTTAGAATGGCAGTACTCAACTGGGTGCGCAGTGGCCTTTTAAATATGGCCGGGCACCCAGGAGCCAGTCTATTGAGGGATATCTAGTGAGTGACTGGTTCTTCCAGGTAGGACAAGTAGTAGAATGGGGCTAGAATTGGATGTAAGTGGCAAACCCTCTGTGAAATTCGACAAACGTGACACTTAGATGAATAAACAGTAAGATTCAGCCCACGGAAACTGAAAAATAAGCATTAACATTTGTGTGAGCACTTGGATTGGCTGTGCTTTTCTCTCTAGCCAATGTAAAATAACACCCCAGTAAGGCAAGAAGACAGGGTCAGAGGCCATGTGTATTCAGACTTGGATGGAATGCAGCCAAAAAGAGAGGATCTAACGAATTACCCTATTGTGCAGGTTTTTTTTATTTAGTTAACATCTCCTGGAATAAATTTTATTTAAATTGTGGGAAAATTCTGGGTTGGATAAATTCCAGAACAATTTCCTTCATAGATGTCACTGACTTGAGTAAATTCCGGGGATTGTGCCCATCTGCTCAACAGCAGATTTGGCCATTAACATTTTATTACTCACCCAATATGTTTTAAACCGCCCTGAAATTAACAGCAAACTCCCTGGCCTGGATTTTACAGCGAGCAATGAAGAAATGGTGCTTAATACTGACCTTTTGAAGAGGTCTTAAACCTGTAGTAATCTCTGCAGTTTGGCTACTCCCTTTCTGCCAGCAGGATAAACATAAACCAAGAAAAGGGGCATGCAGTGGTAAGTAGGTGAGGAGCTAATCACGTTCAAGCGTTCACATTCAGCGAATTTTAAAAGCATCTAATATCCTTCACTTCTTAAACTTCAATCACAGACAGCAAAATGAATGACTACAATTCAATTAATATGGAAACTAAAATCAACTTAAGTTTTTTTTATCATTGGGAACTTTGACATTCTGCAAACATAAATCTATCTGTTCAAGGTTGTTGAGCAGTAATTGTGAAGTTGGCACATTATTGAAAACCTAATCTCATTCAACAAGGGTGCAACATTTTCCAAGGGTTTTAAAGGTGGGACTGTTGGACCCAGAGTAGACATTCTCATCAAATCATAAGCTTTCCCGCTGACTTGCTGTCTGGAGGTACCTCAAAAGCACATCGTGCGGAGAAATATAGAATCACTGTGAGAACCTTCTGGGTTTCCGTGTTCATCTGTGCGTGAGCAGACTTGTGACATTGCTGTCAGTTCCAGTGGAATAATAAAGGTGTAGGCTGTCCGTTTTATTGTCCCTTCCAAAGTAAAATTTGCTCCAATGTGATTCAACTTAAATTTGGATAATGTTGTAAATTGAAATGACAGGATTCTTGTGTTATGGAATAGACAGGCACCTGCTGCATTTTAATCAATTCCATACTTTTCATGTCTTCTCTGTAATTGATTTTAAGTTGTGTTCTGTTAGAACATTTTATGAAATCAAGAATACTTAAATTCAACCTTTTCTTTTCTGTATTTACAAGTTATAGAAACTGATTAGTGTTACACATTGTGTTTAAAATGATGCTCACTTAATGTCACACACCTTCTTTTAATAGTGATAGAAAGATATTAAATTTTGCTTTCATTTTCTTCAATTGGGCAACACTGAAATGCCAATATTTATTTACCATCTCCAAGTGCCTTCATGGCACTGAGATCGTATATTGCCAAGTCCACAAAGGGTTAATACTTACCATTACATGAAAAGCATTCATGGTCGAGTTGAGTTTTTTTTTCTTAACAGCAATCCCACAGATTTCATGGTTAATTATAGTGCTAACCGATAAATTGTCACTGTTACAGTACAGCAAATTTACATATGTAGTTTTCCTTTATTTTAAATTTCTTCCTTATTTATAATGAAAATGGGAAAAAATGTCCAAATGAATGTGTTGACCTGAGCTATGTTTGCAACACCTATTGCCATTTTCTCTTGACCTACGTTCTCTTGTCATTTGAGTTCGGTGTTTGGTGTTGCTTCATTCTGTTATGCTCCCAGATCAGATCGCCAAATTTATGTTGCGATTCGGTTAGAGACTGATAACATTTTTCCTAAAGTTTTTTCTAAAGTAGGTAAACTGTGGGATCCCACATAGCTACTGAGGGATTAAAGTAAGAACAGTTTTGAACAAATAACAATAAACTTTACTGCACAAAGTTAATACGATGGTACAGTATACGGTGTGTATACAACTTATATTCTTTATAACATTCAAATTAACTCGAGTTAAATATGGGTTACAAAGTGTGCTTGTACACAGCCCACAGAGAACATCAAATAATAATGCTATCGAGACAGATCACATTCATTTTGCAGTAACCATCACCACCACCACCACCAACCCCCCCGACCCCCAAAGACGTTAGTGACATTGTGGTCGTCTAATCTCACTAAATCTTTGAAAGAGAAGAATTGGAATCCCTCGTGAGGGTCGGTTTGGAATTCCCTCAAAAGCTATATGGTCATGGATGGCCACAATAGCTGCTCACATTTTGTTTGTTTACCTTCCTTTCCTGGGTCTGTGTTTCCCTGGATCCTGGAGACTGCACTCCAGCACTTAAACACAGACACAACTCCAGCTTTTTACAGACAGCTAGCTTCACTGAGTTAACACTGCCCCCTTTTTTTGAGCTCTAATCTTGCTCAGCTGCACCAAAAAAATACTGCAAACCCCACTACCTGAACCGAAATCTTAATTTCTTCCTCTGAGCCCCTCATGCCTTTTAAGATTTTCCTGAGCCTTCTCCCCGAGGTCCAACTATCTAAAAGTCCTGAGTTTCTGAGCAGTACATCCAACAGCACTTGCTGTGCGTGCAACCTGCTTCTGTATATGCCCTAAGCACTCTTCCCCATTTTCCAACGTCACCGCAGCTATAAACTTTGAATAGCTTTGAGTGACTTACAGATAACATTGCAACAAACTCTGCCTTTGTTCCTAGATAAGATTGAATTCAACAGCCATTGGAACCCAGATGTTGCAACCTCTTGGAACTGTCTGTTTACCGGGTAGTACAATGTTTATAGCTCAGTCAGAAGTCTCTCAATGAAATCTAGCTGCCAGCTACAATGGGAGACTTGAGCACTGCTGAGGCTGGCCAGAGTCTGTGAGTGCACCTCTCGCTGCAGGATTGTACAAGTTAAAATTCTTGGCGGTCAGCACTGTCAAGTCAATGTGTCCAAGTGGGAGTGATGGAAAGAAGGCTTTATTTGTTCCCTGGCTAATCATCGGGAGACAGTAAGGACAGTAGGTGCTGGAAGCCAGAGTCTATAGGTGTGAGGTTGGAAAAGCACAGCAAGTCAGGACTGGGCTCTTGACGAAGGGTCTCAGTTCGAAATGTTGACTTTCCTGCTCCTCTGATGCTGTCTGACCTGCTGTGCTTTACCAGCCTCACACCTATAGACTCTAATCATTGAGAGAGTACATCCAATAATTCTGAGCTGCAGTCTCAGCAGAGAGGTGGGTGGGGTGCTGTCTACTATTTGTAAAACATCCCAGCACCAGCAGTATTGACTCAATAATGGACCTAATTGATGATCCAGAGCTCCAGGACTGGTAGCATCTGGTAGCAAGATCATTTGGCTGTCGAAGCACATTGGGTAGCCGACCCTATATATTTATTTTCTATATTTTTTCCTGCATCTACTAAACTGGGGAGATCTAGCCCTGGTTGTTTCTGAGAATTCTTTCAGAGGGTTGAAGAGCCTTATTGCTTATTGTCCTGCTCAAAATCTCCTGTAGAG
>NC_063361.1:18409449-18422736 GCF_021869965.1 Rhincodon typus
ACGACAATGTCTGCTCCTTATCAGCTGAAAGGGAAATCCAGTTAATATTACTCTGAGATTTTTTTTCCTTTCTCCCTCGTCCTTTTCCTTCTATGTGGTAGCAAGTTCCACATTTAAACAAAGTTCTCCTGTGTTCCTTGAATTCGGTGATGATGATGATGAATCAAGTCTTGTTAATGGTCAGTTAACTATTGTTGAAGTAACTGAGCTTCAGGTTTAGACAGTGCATCAGTTGGTCCAATAGAAGTTCTCCTTTTAAGTGAGGTGGGATGCAGTGAGAATTGGCTTTCATAAGGAACTGTTGGACCTGGCAGAACACTGATCGGAAATTTGGGAGAGATACTAAAGGTCTCGGTTATCCCAATAAAATAAAAACTGGCCTATATTAATTGGGGAAACAATAGGGTTATGCATATATTAGACAAATATTTATAAATGATGATTTTCAAGGTGGATCTAAAAGTATACCATAGGTTTTATGGCTCATAAAAATGCAGAACATTGAGTAAACTAGCTGGAAAATAAAAATCTTTCAAACCGCCCATCAGAACCTTCTTGAGGACGATTCAAAATTAGCCATAACATAGTGATACCCATATCCTAAAGGTGGATTTAACTTAAAAGAAATATGTTGCCTAATTCTAAAAGCTGTAGATCTATAATCCCCATTAACCAACAGGAATTCATCCAGTCCTTTTTTTGTTTTTAAACCAACCATAGTGTTCAACCTGCTAATAATGTGTACCTTCCATCGTGTCATCAACCAGCTAAGAACAAATATTGTCTCAGTTTGCTATTTCCTTTCCCGTTCTCTTGGTTTTAACATGTAATTGTTGAATCCTTCACCAGAGCGTAAAACTTTTTAGAACGTAGAGAAATGCTTGAAACTCTTCTTCAAATTTTATCCTCATTCTCACCCTTTAATGGAGAAGGTCTGCCAAAGAAGGTAGATTGGAATTGGGAAGATAGTGACCTGTACTTCCTTTTGATGATATGTTAGTGTTAATGTTGTTTAAAAATTAATTATAATGCAAGAATGATTGGGATACATATTGCTGAATTGATTCACTTTTCCCACAAAGATTTACAGTTATGCCTGTTCTTCAAAGATGGCACTAGAAGGCATAATTGGAAAAATTTAGAAGAGGTGCAAAAATAGTACTTTGAATACTGACAAACGAGGAATGGTTGCCCTATAAGAGCATTATGAGAGGGTTGTATGTCCTCTCAATATGCAGACAGGATATTTGACTTTGCTCAGCACTGACAGGATATCATGAATACCCAATAGGTGTAAATCTATGGTTTGACAACGTGCACTGTAACATTTGTATTCTGGAAGGAATAAATCCAATGGAGCCTTGAACATATCTTTGAGTCACAATTGTGTTAGGGACAGAATATTAAACATCTACTGATTCCTAGTAAATGTTACACCTTAAACCAGTTATATGTATCAATTATAATTTCACAGATTGTTTAATTAGTGAGTTGTATTGGTAATTAATCATTATTGAACCATGTCCCTCCTTTTAAGGTAGTATGGCCATTTGGCTAATCATTACATTAGTTTAATTATCCTAATGGATTTTTCTGCACACAGTACAAAGATCTTCAATTAAGTTATAAATCAGTATCCTTAGTTGCTGCACTGGGAAGCACATTTTGTGCTGTGGCAATAATCCCTATAGTTTCTGAATTGTGAGAAATAAATGTTCTATAAGAAGCTATGTTATGCCCCAGCATTGTGCTAAAAATAGTAAAGTTCAGCTTTGAAGCTCAAATAGTGAAAAAAAAAGTACTGCTCACACTTTTATGCTCCTGATTGGTGCAAGTTACCATAAAAATAAATATTGATTGCATAGAAGAGCTGCATTGTGGTCCTTTTTAAGGGACAAAGGTGACTGTGTGCATTATCCTTTTATTGCATTATTGTAACTATGGCATTTCATTGTTATAACAGTCATAATCTAAGGCAATGTTTAACTATTCCACACAGTAGCCTATGTATTATGTATGAAATATGTATGAAAAAATTTATTAGTCCTGAGTTGTTTCTGCAACCAGATTGATAAGATTTTTGAGACAGACTTCCAGATATTGAGTTGAAATTTATTGTGGACAGCTCGTACTTGTGGCTGCAAGAAAATGAAAAGTCAGTGTTCCTGAACACTGTTAAGATTTTGAAGATTTTATATCCAATCCCTAGTAAACTTCAGTCTTGTACAGAAAGACCTTGGGAAAATGGCTTTTATTTATTGCTCTTGTGTCAGCAGGATCACTCCTGCCTCGTAATCTTTTAAAAGGATCATGTTCCAGTGATGGTCCCAGAGATGTTATTAGAATGGCTTTTAGAAATTTACTCTGTATAGGGTGTAGTATTCAACTGTTTGATATTTGATTTATGCATTGTGTTATTAATCCCTTATAGGTTAATAATCTGTCTATCTTAATCTTGAATATACTTAATGATCCAGCCTCAACAACCCTCTGTAGTAAAGAATTCCATACATTCACTACCTTGAGAGAAGAACTTCCTCCTCATTCCTCGTTTAAATGTCTGGCCACTTTGTTCTGAGATTATGACCCCTGGCCCTAGATACTTCTACAAAGGGAAACATCCTGATCACACCTACATTGCCAAATTCCCTAGGAATCATAAATGTTTCAATAAGGTTAGCCTCTCATTCTTCTATATTCCATAGAGTACAGGCCCAATCTACTAAACCTCTTCTCATAAGACAGTCTCTCCACGCCTGGTACTTTCTCTGAATTGCTTCAATTCCAGTATATATTTCCTTAGGTAAGGACCCAAAACTATTCATAGTTTGCCAGCTGTGATCTGATTTATGCCCTGTACACTTTAAGCAATACCTGCTTCCTTTTATATTCCATTCACTTTGAAATAAACGCCAACATTCCACTTGCCTTTCCTTTCACTCACTGAACTTCGATGGTAGCTTTTTATGATTAATGGACAAGGACTCTAAAATCCTTCTGTTCTGTAGCTTTCTACCATGTTTCTCTATTTAAATAATATTCAGCTCCTCTATTCCTCTGACCAATCCATTATAATCCACCTGCCAAGTTTTTGCCCTGTCTATATCACACTGCAGATTTTTATTGTCATCCTCACGATTTGCCTTTCCATCTATTTTTGTTAGCCGCAAACTTGGCTATAGTAGATTCACTTTCCTCATTGAAATCATTAATATGTTTTATGGCGTGCTAGTAGTTACATCTTGAAAATGCCCCACTTATCCCAACTCTCTGTCTTCTATTAGTTAGCCAATCCTCTATCCAAATTAATGTATTACTTCTAACATTATGGGCTGTTATTAAATAGTTTAATGTGTGGTAACCTGTCAATGCCATCTGAGAGTTTTAAGTATGTCATATGCTTTGCTTCCTCTTTATCTATCCTGCTTGTTATCACCTCAAAGAATTCTAGTAAAATTTTTGAGCATGATTTCTGCTTCAGGAAGCCATTCTGACTTTGTTTGATCATAGTATGTATTCCTAAGTGCTCTGCTATTTCATTCTTTATAATAGACTCGAACATTTTCCCAACAACGGGTGTTAAGCTAACTGCCTACAGATATCTGTTGTGGTTTCCTTCTCTTTCTTAAAATAAAGGCATTATATTAGCAGATTTCTAATCCTCTGAGACCTTTCCAGAGTCTGAAGATTCCTGGGAGATTACTATCTGTGCATCCAATATCTCTGTGCTAATTCTAGCAATATTCTATTATGAATCCCATCAGCTCCAGGGAACTTATCAGTCTTTAGCCCCAGTAGTTTCCCCAGTATTCTTTTCTCCAGTGATAGTTATTGTATTTATTTCCTCTCCTCATTTTGCCCCTTGAATATTTAGTAATTAGTAATGCTGTTAGTGTCTTCTACTGTGAAGACTGATGCAAAGTATTCAACTACTCTGTCATTTCCTGGTTCCCATTATTATTTCCTTAGTTTCATTATTTTAAGGGGTTTACATTCACTTTGGCTTCTCTCCTCCTTTTATATATGTAACGGAGTTCTCGCTGTCTATCTTGAGATTATTTGTGGTTGAAACTGAACTGAAAGTGCCACATTGTGATTATATTTGTGAAGAGATGGGAATTAATTGTCTTGTTCATTTGGAGTGTTGCACTGCTGAACTTCAGTGATGTACTGGGCAATGGCGTATCAGTCTCTTTAGTCAGTCAGCTACCTGCAGAGCAGCAAGACTCTCATTGAAGCTCTGGGATTTTCAGTTTAAAGTGTGATTAATTTGTAACTTGTGGAACGCAGAGCACATAACAGAAAGCAAGAAGCTAAGAGTCTAAATGCAGACATTTAACTCGTATCTCAAAGACACATGTCACAATGTGGGAAGTCTGTATGTAACACTAAATTTCTGTCTAATTTTGCAGTGTTGCCAACCTCAGCAGCTGCAAACATCTGCTCAGCTGTCCAAAGATTTCTTTAATTGTGCAGAGGATGTGGAATTGGGCACTTTGGGACGGGGTCAATTTTAATGCTCCTCACCTGACAGAAAGCAAGTGAGGGTAGAGGCAATTAAAAAGGAGCAATGGACTCGCCACTTCTTTCCCACCTGATCTGGCAGAAAACCATTTTAAATGTAGTTAATTGGGCTGTTGTCAGAAAAGAATATCTAATTTAGTCTGAAATTCTGATTCATGCTTTGTTTGAGAAAGATGCTGTGATCCACTATGATAATTATTCCATTTCCTCATTGCAAATAACAATAAATAGAGCAAGGCCAGGTATTTTCATTGCCGCTTGGTTCTAGTGATGGGTTTGGGAGTGAGGATTCTGGTTTTACAGCTCATATTTTGAATCCTAATTTTTCATGAAATCACTGTGGAAAGGTAAATGATCCTGACTTTTGGATTAAAAGATGAATATATTAAAGATGCCTTGTGACAACGTGGCATTGCCATAATTGATGTCCCCTGCCATCACTCTACGACGTGATGCATTTTTCATTAACACAAAGAAGCACCATTTAAAGAGGTTAGCTGAAACAACGTTTTTGAGTAGAGAGAATTGAAAACCATGGAGTCTTGGAAAAGGACCCACTGTTCAACATTTTGGATAGATTGATTTAACGCCTATTTCTCATACTTATCCTATGAATGTATGTTAGATGTTGTCTGGCTGTTTGCTGTTTAAAACTGTTTACTTTGATCTATTCATCTGAATTTTGGTTGGAGAATTTAACCATCATATCCTTGAAGTGCTGTTCCTTTTTCTGTTAAATGCAGAATTTAACGAAGCACTGAAAGTTTTCAGGGAATAAAACAACACACATATCATAGATTAGTTGTATTAGAACCAAAATACATTAGGGACACATTATGCTACAAATTTAATCTTACCCCCAGCTGTGGTCCCTGACCTGCATGCAATACACTGGCAAGCTGGGTTACTGACAGGAAATTAATTGAATGTTTTAGGAGATTGTTTAATTGAACCTGAAGTTGTTGTAGATCTTCAACATGAATGGTTAATGGAAGCCTTGCCTGTGTTTACATGGTTTTATTTCAAAGAACAAAGCTGATTAAACATTGAACAATTATAAATTAATAATTTGCATAATCAAAAATGTCCAGTCACTCTTCTAACTGTAACATGTAGTTCAGTTTGGATTCAGAGTAAGAATTTCATACTTAGCAAGCTCTAATTGTTATTTTGAGAGCCTTCCTTAACCTAAAAACCCATCTTTTCACTGATGTGAGGAATCGAGTTCAAATGTTTGCAACCTCTGTTGCTTCCTGTGCTTTTGTGTGAAGTCATGCGGATTAGGAAGTTCTAAGGATCTTTCACTGGTCCGTGTGGAGTTAACTGATCATCTGCAGGAGTGGTAGTGAGAATGCTGCTTGCACCTTACCTGGGATGGTGGTGTGAGGGGAAAACTAGTGGAGGAAGACAACTGTACATTGAAAAATCTTAGTGGACAAGTCACTATGATTTCTTTGCCAGCTCCTGTGATTTGTCTCGTTTTGATGGATAAGGGCAGCAGATATATGGGAACACCATCACATGCAAGCTCCTCTCCAGATCACTCACCATCCTGTCTTGGAAACCTATCCCTGTTCCTTCAGTGTAGCTGGGTCAACGTCCTGGAATTGCCATCCTAATGGCATTGTGGGATTACTTAAAACCAAAAAAACTGCAGCAGTTCAGGAAGGCAACTCAGTGAAACCAACAGTGTGGGTTCAATTCCTGAAAGGGCTGAGGTTATCATGAAGGACTCTCCTTCTCAACCTCTTGCCTTGCCTGGTTTCCCCTCAGATCAAACTTCCACCAGTTCTCTCTCTCTCTCTCTCTCTCGTTGTCTCTCTCTCTCTCTCGTCATCTCTCTCTCTCTCTCGTTGTGTGTGTCTCTCTCTCTCTCTCATTGTGTCTCTCTCTTCTTGTTTCTCTCTCTCTCACAGCAGGAGTATGGTGACTTTGCCTTTACTTGATGAAGTTGAGCTTATGCTTGGTTGTAACTTACCGTAATTTGACAGTTTGTTAATACTTTCTTTTGTGACTCCCACATGATGACTGATGACATGAATGTGTGTGGGCTTTTTGATTCCCAGAAACTGAACCCAAGTGCCAAACGTGAGTAAAAGTAGGAATGAACCAAAGTGCTATGCTGTTTTGACATTGGTTGTAGTTGTTCTGCTGATACCATTGTGCAAAAGTGGAAGAAACTCTTTCCTCAGCTCTTTAAAAAAAAAACAGGTGAGATACTTAGCTTCAGAGATAGTAGGAACTGCAGATGCTGGAGAATCTGAGATAACACTGTGTAGAGCTGGATGAACTTCAGAAAATTTTCTGAAGAAGGGTCTAGGTCCGAAACGTCAGCCTTCCGGCTCCTCTGATGCTGCTTAGCCTGCTGTGTTCATCCAGCTCTACACCGTGTTATCTGAGATACTTAGCTTGTTGTTTTCTGCAAAGATGCTGCAATACAATTGTCGCCTATAAATCTTGGCTGCAACAATAATCTCCAAATCAAATCCTGGTCTTGTATATTTAGGGAGTGTGCTTTCATTTAAATATTATTAAACGCAAACCAGGAAATATTCATTAAGGATGGAATAAGAAGTAAACCAGCTGTTGATTTCCCTTGTGTAGAAATGGAACATTTTGCTGCAGTTCAGAAACCTCATGGGTATCGTAAATACAGCGCAGTTTACAATTACTGCTCCACAATTTTAACACCAATGTAAATTGTGAAGTGTGAGTTAATAAATAGTGTGATCATAGTATGAGCTACATCTGAGAGCATTTATTTCTAAGTTTAAAGCTGTATTGAAGAGCTTTACAATGATCTTGACTTCTATAGGTTTTTGATAGGGCACTTCACGTGTTGTAAAGTGGTGCAGAGGCAAATAAATATCAGACATAACCTTGATTTATTATCAAATATATGCTACAGAATCCCTCATTATACTACTCACTGTTTAATAATGGGAGCTTTTGAATGGAATAGTATGGTCTAGGTGTGTTGGCTGGCCTTGGTGCTATTGCAATACTAACATGCATGTTCTTTCAGCTTCTCCCATTGCGACTGGTCTCTATACTTAACCAGAACCTGGTATTGCAGTCTATCATGTTCACTGAAAAGGATCTTGGATCGAAGGGACTGTTTCTACGCTATGTGACTCCATGAATTGAGTTTATGTTGATAAAACAAAGCACAGTGTTTCCTGGAGATCAAGCACCAAGGAGATATTAGATTGCAGACTGAACAGTTTAAATCTCTTGTGCTGATACAAGTGTCGTTGTATAAATGCTAGGAATAGAGAGGTAAGGATGTTTCTGAGTTGACTGTCAGATGGTGCTTTTCAAACAGATTAATTTGAGTGTTCTCAAGATCAAGTATCTAAGAGCTTCATTTTTTTCATTTTTACTTAGTGCTTTTGGAATAAGGTTATGCGCAGTTAAACAGAATCTTCACCTCACAATGGGGTAGTTTTGCAGTGAGAATTTGCTTGAAGTGTAGGGATCATCACTACCTGCGTGGTTCAGTGTGATAGAAAAAACACAGTTGCTGGTCAAACTAGAAGAGGCTCGTGTATTAAACAAATAGTAGTTTATTGCATGTTAGCAACTAATTACAGGTTATATAGATAAAATAGAGGTTGTCATAGGAACTGGATGTTAAATTCCTCTCCTCTGAGGTCCTTTTTTTTTCTCCCCTTAGGTCCATTTGATATTGTTGTCATGGATGGTGCATGGGCACTTTCTCATATTAACCTTTCAAACCCTTATAGCCTTATACAATAAGCTAGCATTGCACACTTTTATTTAAAATATTGGAAATTGGGACATTTTTTAAAATATCTTTGAAGCAGGCTGTGTTGATGTAGATAAGTGGGGTAGGCATGAAAGAGATATTAAATCCAACGCAGGACAAGTGAATTCATATCAACAGCAGTCCATTAACCCAAAATATCATATCAGTTGGCTTTCCTGCAGCTCATATTCAGTACAGTTAGCATTTCAGGCTTGAATTATGATATTCTGATTTTTGTTTTCTTCCCTGAAAACTGACAATTTCCAAAATCCAAAAGACCATGTTGATTGTCTTAAAAACCCATCTGGTTCATTCAGACTACTTGGGGAAGGAAACCTACTGCCCATACCCAGTCTGCCCTAGTAACTCTAGATCTGCAGCAATGTGGTTGACTCTCAAGTAACTCCTATTTTACTCAGATAGCCAGTAAGATCCTATGCACGAATAGAAAAGAAAATAAAATTACCTTTTTTTTATTTTGAAGAAAACACTTCCCTTTATAATCAAAGGGCCAAAATAATGAAGAAATGCATGAAACATCCAGAAGCTAATTAGTTTACAAGTAGTAGTATATATAAAGGCAAAAATTAGGGAAGAACAATGACATAACATAAATGCTATAAGTTATCACAAGTCATTATTTTAGTCCTATGCAAATGTCTAAGCATCTCAAGTAAATGTTTGGTCGTAATATTACACACACATACAGTGCTTCTGATCCTCTTAGCAGTGACTTAGAGGTACACGATAGTAAAGTGCATGATTCTCACTTTTTAGTTTACTGGGCATGTTTTCATTTTTAATGCCTTCTCACAGCTATCCTAATCTCATGTATTTACATTGCCAAATTTGAATAATATTCCTTTATAGCACAGATGCCAGAAACCATTCAGCCCATCATGTTCATTTTGGCTATGTGAAGGAACTAGAAGAATCACTCATGCAAATCTGAATCTTGTCAATATTGGGGCACAGCTTTAACACAGACATTGCCAAAATCAGCTGTACATGAAAACCAAACATTTTCAACTCTGTACCTTAACAACAGAACCTTTTTGCTTACAGAATTTACAGCACCTGAGCCATTCCAGTGTACCTTTTCAAATGTAATATTAACATTTTAAAGTGGTTTTGATGTTCATCCTGTTTTCAATGATTGTTATATTTAGTTATTACTGGGGAGTGAGAGGGTGGAGGCTTGCAGGCTGACTTGGCTAATTTGATATTGTAGCAGTTGCATCGCTGCCATTTTAAAATCCATCACCTCCACCATACCTCCATTTTCCACCCTTTCACCTTACCATGGGCTACGTTGTCCCATAGATCAGCAAGGAGTGAATCTGTGCCGAAGAAAATTGTTCCTACCTCAGGACTTTTGTTATCTGCAAGCACTATCGTTTTTGTGTTATGTACCCACTAACAATCTCTACTGCTAATGCTGGCCTAGTGTAGCGAGTTGTAATAATATTGAATTAATAGTAGCCTGTCAATTTCAGATGTCAGAACACTCTGTGTTTGTGCTGCTTTGGTATTGTCTTGCCTTTTACTCTCATTAACGTTTGTTAGAAAAAATACAATACATTTTAATCGCTCTAATGGGGTTTTATTGTCAGGAATTTCAGGGCAATAGACTCCAGCTGCTGACCTAGAAATCCAAAAATGGCACGAATGACCATCATTCAAATTAGTGCAGGATTTGGAAGCTATTCTGCATTTATCTTTCAATACAGACATAGCTTTTGTTTTAAAAAGTCAGCATAATATAATCAATCCAGTCCTAAACATTGTAGACAAAAAAAAATGTAGACTTACTATCAAGAATAACATTTGATCTAAGGTTTCATACCTTCGGGTTTTTTTGTGGAACTCACTGATAATATCACATTGTGTCCTGTCACATAACTGCAAGTATGGGTATGGTCAGCACTCTTGGCTTTTTGTAATCATTAGAGGGAAGCTTGATCAAAGTTTGAATGTACAGTGAGAATTCCTTTTCTCCTCCTTTTACAAAGAAGTAACATTTACAAATACAATAAATGAGCATCAATTTCCACTGAGCATGTTCTAATCTGGCTGATGTAATTGCTCCTTTGTGGTCAAACAGAATTATTTGACAAGTAATAATATTCTCAAATTGGGTGAAAATGAGTTGTCAAAGTTTCAATTTTAACATACTTGATCATATTTTGCAACTTTCCATGATCATTTTAAAATCACTTCATTTTGAAAATGAAAAACTTAAATCATGAAGAGAAATCAAAGAAATCCACAAACCAGTATAAAAGGTAGTTTTAATGCTTTCAACCACTCATAGGATCAGAATCACAGCATGTACTTTTACTGTGTGTTTGCTTTTCAGCATATAATAGTCAGAAATCCTTCTGAGGAAGTATTACCAGACCTGAAATTTTAACTCTGATTTCTCTTCCCAGATGTTGCCAGACACGTTTAGCTTTTCTAGCAACTTCTGTATATTGTTTCTGATTTATAGCATCCGCAGTTCTTTCAGGTTTTTATACAGTAGTCAGAAGTCACACTACAACAGGTTATAGTCAAAGAAGAAACTTCACCTAACAAAGGAGCAGCGCTCCGAAGGCTTGTGATTTCAAATAAACTTGTTGCACTATGACCTGGTGTTGCGTGACTTCTGACTTTGTCCAACTCAGTCCAACACCAGCACCTGCACATCGCAACATACGTAGCTTTCGCAATAAGGTTAACCAGGCTGGCTGTGCTTTGTAAAATTGTTTTTAGCAAGTAGAACGAGGAAGCGCAAATTATCTCATGCAGTGGTAGAGGGCTCTCGAGAATTGGTGTGGAGAAGATAACAGAAGCTCTCATGACCAAACTGAATTTTTTTCAGTGTTTCAGTGTATATACGCAGAACAGTTTTTGTTTTGAGTGTGTTAGCCTTAGTTCAGTGGTAGCACAATTATCCCTGAATCAGAAGGTTGAAGATTGAAGGTTCCGTTCATTGAAAGGGTCACTTGACCCGAGATCATTAATTCTGATTTTGCTCCACTGATGCTGCCAGACCTGCTGAGCTTTTCCAGCAATTTCTGTTCTTGGCTCTGAAGATACAAACGTGTCTCCTGAGATCTAAATACATTATCTGGTCTGCTTCTGGAATGCTGTACTGTCAAAGGGCTACCTTTTGGAAAATATGTCATATTAAGGTTCTGTCAAACCTCTTATGTGGATATAAAAGATTGTGCATCCCTTTCTAAAGAAGGGTATAGTGGTCCTTCTGGTGTTGTATTCAACCAGTGCCAATTTTCTACATGTTGGAAAGAAAGGTTATTTATGTAATTTTTGTTTGTGGGATTTTGATGTGCATAATATTTCCTACATTATAACTCTGCTTGCATTTCAGAACCTTTTTGCCAGTAAAAAAACATTTTGGATCTTTCATTATATTTTTGTCAATTTCAGATCTAGTTTCAAACATAGAATTGTAGGCAGCACTCATGTTGTGCAGTTTTAAACTGGATGCACAGGTCTTGTGGTTATTGACTTGCTTGCCGAGCTGGCTTTTGTTTGTTCAGACATTTTGTCACCATGCTAGGTGACATCATCAGTGGAGCCTCCGATGAAGCGATGTTATTCTACTCTGCTTGGAATTTATACTGTCCGGTCCATTATGGTGAGTACTGTCATTTCCGGTTTTGATCTGTACGGGTTTGTATATGGGGTCCAATTCTATATGTTTGTTGATTGAAGTATGGGTGGAGAATCATGCCTCTAGGAATTCCTGTGCATGTCTATGTTTAGCTTGGGCTACTGTGGTTACCTTGTACCAGTTAAATTGTTGGCCTTCATTGTCTGAACATACCGATATTAAAGAGAGTTTGTCGTGCCGTTTTGCTGTTAGTTGATGTTCATGTATTCTAATGACTAGTTTCCTTCCTGTCTGTCTGATGAACACCAACTAACAGCAAAACCACACGACAAACTCCCCTTAATATCGGTATAGTCAGACAATGAAGACCATCAATTTAACTGGGACAAAGTAACCATAGTAGCCCAAGCCAAACATAGACTTTCACGGGGATTCCTAGAGGCATGGCTCTCCACCCATACTTCAATCAACAAACATATAGAATTGGACCCCATATACAAACCCGTACAGATCAAAACCGGAAATGACAGTACTCACCATAATGGACCGGACAGTATAAATTCCAAGCAGAGTAGAATAACATCGCTTCATCGGAGGCTCCACTGATGATGTCACCTAGCATGGTGACAAAATGTCTGAACAAACAAAAGCCAGCTCGGCGAGCAAGTCAACAACCTCATCCACAACCCGAGCTACAGATCTTTGCCAAAACTTTAAGCATAGGTCTTGTCTTTTGGCATTGTCATCTTGGTGTTTTCTTCTGCCGTAGTCAAGTGCTAATCTCTACATTTTTCATCTTTTTCTTTCTGCTCCAGATTGCTAGTTGGAGCTCCACAGGCAGAAGGTATGCCAGGTCAACTGGCAAATCGCACAGGAGCCTTGTTCTACTGTACTGCATCGCCAACTCCCAACAACTGTAAACGTGCCAAGTTTGAGAAACCAAGTAAGCGGAGACATTTTTTACCTGTGAGGAAATTTTTCCAACCAGAAGTGGAAGGCGATGCTACAATAAGGTTATATTTATAAAACCTGCCATTGCTGCAGCAGTGAGCATGAGTAAATTAGAAATGCATATCCAAACAAATCCTTTTCCAATAATTTAATTTGCATCCCAAATGAACCAAGTTACACCTATGACGTAAAAAGAAAGGTACATTACAGAAGCATTGAACCAGTTCAGAATGGAAGTGTCATTCAATTTCAGGGTATTTCTATAAGGAAATCTTAAATGAATAGGCAGATGCAAGCCAGATTTTTCTTGGTGCAGTCTTCTAAATGTCAGTGTTGGGTGGAGTGACTGATTCTCGGGGGTCAAATTTTAGAACATGGTTTTCAATGTTGGAATATGTACTAAATTCTGTTTTCACATTTTTGT
>NC_063361.1:18422746-18443958 GCF_021869965.1 Rhincodon typus
TTTGTCTTCTCTCAACATCCAGAATGTATCTTGTTGTGATGTCTGAACGATCTTTTGTTTTCACATCATGAACTACTATCTCTTTTCACCATATCATTGTTTCTACAGCTGATCCACAAACTGAAAGTAAGGAGGACCAGTGGCTTGGAGTCACCGTGGCAAGTCAAGGGCCTGGTGGGAAGGTGGTGGTAAGGCAACTTTATGAATTGTTTTTTTCTGCAGGTTATCGTGCTTTGAGAATAAATGCGCTTGAGGTTGGATGTTGAGCTGTGGATTTATGACATAATTTCTGTCTGCGCTGTGTCCCAAATTCTGAATTTATCATTGTGGAGACTTGGTGAGTAGAAGTTGGACTGCACCTGTGCAGAGACAGAGAACTAACTTTTTATCTTGTTGGTACTTTAAGATTGCAGGGGTATGTGTCTTATCCAGTCTTGTTCAGCAATGGCAAGTTACACAAGAAGACATTACTGGGAATAATGTTTTGTTCTTGACATTGACAGGCAGTAATTTTTAATGAGACTGATTTGTTGTATATGGTTGTTCATTTTGACTAGTATAATGCCTTTGAAATTTGATTTATTATTTAATCACTTGTACCGAGATACAGTGAAAAGTATTTTTTTTTGGGCTAACCAGACAAATAATTCCTTACATAAGTATATCAGGGTAATAGAACAGAATGCAGAATATAGCATTACAGTTACATTTATAATGAGCAATAAATGCTGGCCCAGCCAACAATACCCACATCCCTTGAACAAATGAAAAGAAGTTAATGGAATAATCAGTTGAACTAGGCAGTGCAGTGGCTTGCCATTTTCAACTTGAGAACTGCTTTTTAAATTCACGTGAGAATGATTGAATGAGTTGCCTTACTCTATTCATTGTGAGGGTCCAAACTTGTTAAGGTAATTTAACCCAGTTCTCAGTCCATAAAAATTCATGGTATAGCATTACTCAAGAACCAACACTGATTGACCCAGATCTTCTGCTCAACTTCGAAGATCGTCAATGCTGCACAGAGATCTCTTTGGCAATTTTTCAGCTGAAATTCCCATCCCAGCTGATCAGTTATAGACAGACAATCATAGAGAACACTGACCAGCACAAACGGAGCCAGGATATTCCCACTTTTCACAACGGTAACTGCCACGTTCAGTAACGGTCTCCAGTCTTTCAGTAAGTGAGTGGATTAGTGATCAGGTAAGTGTGTAGTCTGGTTGGGTGAGGGATAGTTTGAGCAGTGTAATTTGATTGGGTTGATCGGGAGTGAGAGGGGGATGTGAAATTGTTTAGTTACTCTTGCTAATCCTGCAAATTACATTAAGTGATAAGCATATCTATCTCGGGTCTCTGAGACAGCTCGGTGTTGGTTTGCTAAGTCTCCAGGCATCAGAAATCAACTCTTCAGAAGTTTAAATTTTCCGGGAAACTTCTCACATTTACGTATGTCAGGATTTTCATGGGGTTCTGATGCACATCTCCCAATTTGTAGCTAATCTCTGACAGTCTGGATACTGGACCCTTTACTGAGGGTTCCTGAAGGTAACCATTGTTACTAAAGATAGACATCCTTTTGACACAGCATGCAGGATGATTCTTGTTGGAAATGCAACAAGCCTCATCGCTGAGATAGTCAATGGGATAATTAGAAGGTTCCACTTGACAGGCTTCTGAGTTTTTATTTCTTGGGCATGCTTGGTACTGGTCCATAACAAAGTTGTGTCCCCAAAACGCTAATCTTTACCGTGTAATTGGAACTGAAATTCATATTGCTCTCATGTATTTTGTCGATCATAAGATACTGGCCTGGTGACCTGCTTAGATGTTTCAAGAAATCTGCAAGATACAGCCATTGTCTTTTGCCTCTGTGGAGATGGAGGATTGTTAGGCTCATCGACTAATAGTTTGAGAATGGGCCACTGCTAACTTCGCAAGTACATGAATGGAAATACCATATTCTATTCAGGAATTGGTCAATGAATGATGTAAAGCTACAATAAATTCCTTCTGCAACTTACATTTAAATTGGGCTTTTCATCATTGCCTGGGAGACCTCCACTTCTGTTCTTTGAAATAGAGCCAAAGAAAGAAGGGAAAGATTAAAAAGGGACCTAAGGGGCAACATTTTCATGCAGAGGGTGCTGCATATATGGAACAAGCTGCCAGAGGAAGTGGTGGAAGTTGGTACAAGTACAACATTTAATAGTCATCTGGATGGGTACATGAATAGGAAGGGTTTAGAGAGATGTGGGTCAAATGCTGGCAGATGGGACTAGATTAATTTAGGATATCTGGTTGGCATGGACAAGTTAGACCGAAGGGTCTGCACAACTCTATGACTCTAATGTTTGTTATCCACCAGACCAGGCTGATAGGGTGTTGGTTTACTCTGTCACCAAAAGACTGCACCTCAGACAATGCAGCATGTAGGACCGTTTTTCCCAACCTGGGACAAAGACTCAGAGGCAGGCAGGATTCAAGCAAGTGGAAGATGCTTATTCAAGCAGACACCGGTTTATGCAGGGAGAGGGCCAAAGGATCTTCCCTGAATTGGAAACAAAGAAATACAACATTTTTATACATTTTTGTGTTACAGTAATCAAATACAACATAGTCATCATCATTCCCCTTAATTCAAACACCCAATCCTGTGGGACACCTAATCAGTGAAGGGCACTTCCATGGACAGCCCCAGGTTCCCATGATCTTACGATATAAGGTAGACATTGTAATCACTAGGACATGGGATCTTCCCATGCATCCTATTCATTCACATTCCAAAAGTTTAATGGCTATACTCCTTCAGGTCTTTCTCAGGCTTGTCTATCTGTAAGGACAGCTCAAATTCTATTCCCATTGTGTTTTGGTGCTGTCTTTTATCACTTTCAATTAATCCTTTTATTTTCCCACTGTCCCAATTACATAATGTAAAAATAAAAAGTCAGTTAGTTTTAACTAATTGCTATAAGGTTAACTTCTGTTATAAAGTTAATTATGAGTGTAACGTTATACAACTACCTCTACTGTCAGCATTTTGTAATTTATGGGTTGTGATCAATCAATCTTGCCTAGGGCATAAGAGAAGGTGTCTTCTAAGGCTAGTTAATCTTTACATCTAAGCTTAATTTTTTTTTAAGGCTTGTTTTATGTCCTGATTATGTATTGAAACCAATTTCTATGATTTGAGCATTTTTTAGCTATAAACTATTTAGTATTACAGGTAGTTTCAAAGAGGCAACTATTTACTACAAAATAACTTTAGCTGTTATCCTTGCAGCTGCTTGAGGACCTAATCTAGCACCTGACTATTTATTTATCGGGACAATCACCCTTTCATTAGAAGAGCTGGAATTGGTCATTTATCTGTCCTAAGGCATTCTTTCATCCGATCTGTCTCGGATGGGAACATACAGCGTTCTCTTACTGACCTTCTAGCAGTTTTGTTCAAAGGTACCATTGTATTTCTCTGTGTGAGCAGGCTGCTTAGTTTTGCTTAGCCTTGTCTGCTATCTTGTAAGCAGGCGTGGGCCACTTAGTGCGTTCAGGTGCAAGCCACCTTACATAGCCAGGTACAGGTCACCCCTACGCAGCACATCCTCAGCAATGCGCTGTAATGTCAGCTTTGATTTCTGTGCTCAAATTCTGGACATGGCCTTGAATTTTATGACTAAAGAAGGTGAGAGTGCTACCAACAAAGTTACAATGGACCCATACATTGCCAATATTGTGTTAGATTGATTTGTGCAAGTGGCTTATTGCAACAAAAACATACATTGAGGGGAGATTTTCATTGGCAAGATATCTATTTTCAAATATGGCCCATTTATTTCCCCACAGGTTTGTGCACATCGTTATGAGAAGAGACAACTGACGCAACAGGATGAGAAGAGAATTTTAGTGGGTCGCTGTTTTATTTTGAGTGACAACATCGCCATCAATCCAGATGATGACTGGGACACTTCGCCAGCGCAATTCTGTGAAAATGTAGGGGATGATCACCAGGGACTGCTTATGTGCCAGCAGGGCATGGCTGCGGGATTCACGCACCCTAATCATTATGCATATTATGGAGCACCAGGTGGCTGGAACTGGCAAGGTCTGGCATTGATAAATGAATTCTGCAACTTTTCTTTCATATTAAGCTTGAAAAGTTATAGGGGTGTCAATCTTGTTGAGAGGAGTAATAAACCATTTCAGACTGGGTGAGAATACAGTGCAATTGTGTTGTTGATCCTCTTAACTCCAGAAAGAAAGTATTTTTTTCTCTAATAATGCAGGAAATCATTCACATTTCTTGGGCTGTTTTTGGCTTTTGTTAGCGTTATGTTGGCTTGGAGAGGAATCATAAAGGCCTCGTGGAAAAATTGCAGTCAGGTTCAATGGACGTCATAGAAACATATTCTGCATGCATGAAGAAGGAATGCCAGCACATCAGCAGATTGCCTGTCTTGCTTGGCCAGACGAGCTGATTGAGATTAGACGGTAACTGTTGTTCAGAGGGTCAGTCCTCTGTTCTTGATAATAGAACCCAGTCAAGGTGAAGTTTCTGATTCTTCTCACCACCTTGGGAACACTTCCTTCATTTTATCCAGTTTATCTTATTTTTGAAGCAGATGTTGACATACGATCCAGTTTTCTTTTTGCTTTGTCTGACCTGTCAAGAACTTGTGCCTTCTTTTGATTCTTCAGATCTCGGCTGAAGTATTTTTCTGTGGGCATCAATGTAAAATCAGAGTAGCTGATGGCTCTGTTGGCCTGGCTTTGTTAACCCTCTGGAACGGTGTCTTATGTATGCCAAGCATTTTGAATATTGCTAGTCTTTTTGATAACATTTGTTCATCCATTTAATTTGCACAATAACCAACTGTTTATCCAATTCCACATGCCACCATCTTGTGTTTGCATGCAAACATTGGTGAGGCACAACAAGCGTTTTGGCTTAACCCTAGCAATGATATTTGATTTGATTTTGATTTATTATCACATGTACCAAAATACAGTGAAAAGCTTTCTTTATGAGCAGTACAGGCAAATCACAGCAAGCAAAGGATGTACAGATTGAAAAAATACTTAGAGGCATGCAGGTTACATTATTTGAGGCTACAGTTATGTACTGGCCAAAAGAAGCTGTTCCTGAACCTGCTGGTGTGTGTGTTCAGGCTCCTGTATCTTCTGCCTGACGGAAGAGACTGAGGAGGTCATTACCTGGATGTGATGGGTCTTTGATGTTGGTCACCTTTCCGCGGCAGAGGGCCATGTAAATGGAGTCAATGGATGGAGGCCAACCTTTCGTGATGGTCTGGGTTCTTCACACCACCTTCTGTAGTTTCTTACAGTCCCAGGCAGAGCAGTTGCCATACCAGGCCATTATGCACCCAGCCAGTATGCTTTCAATGGTGCATCCGTAGAAATTGGTGAGGGACCTTATGAACATGCCAAATTTCCTGAGCCGCCTGAGGAAGAAGAGGTGTTGTTGTTACCTTCTTGACTGTCACATTTACGTGGGAAGTCTGGGACAGGTTGTCGGTTATCGTCACTCCGAGGAACGTGATGCTCTTCACTCCCTTAGTTTGAACACCTGAGATTATTAGTATTTGTAGTGTTGCTCAAAGCCATTATGTTAGACAATTCAGCGTAGCATATAAACCCTTATTTTTCACCTGAAGTTGGCCCCAGCTGAAAAGTTTATGTACCTTATGTTTCCATTTTAAATTTTGTATTTTTGAGGCCAATACAAACTTACTTTGGTAACTTGTTACAACATTCAATTGAGAAAGCTTTACTCCTCTCCATCCTCTTCTAATTTCCACGGTGCCGCACTAGACTCCTCGGATAAGGTGGAAAGGTAGATGGCTTGCTCCCAAGGCACAGCTGATGCCACTCTGAACAGATGGTGTTGTTTGAGGGATGAATGTTGGCAATGACAACAGGGGAATTTGTTACTTTTTCAAAAATAGGTGTCTCAGCATCTTTACATTTGTGAAAAGGCCAGCAGATTTGGATTTACATTTCCCGTGAAGACCGACCCTGCAACAGCTCAGCACTAAAGTGACAGCTTAGATTATGCACTAAAGTCCTAGAATGATGCTTAAACTCACAAGCTCAAATGAGTGCTGCTAAGTGAACAATTGTCACATTCAGGAATATATGGCAAGATAACAAGCCATTATGCTTCAAAATAGACTGAGCTCAGCTTTTCTGATTTGATGTTGTTGTCCTTTTTGTGAAACATATGAAACAGCCAAACCAATGAAGATATAAATAAACATCATTGAAGGACAATATTACCCTTACATGTAACATTTGTAATTTAAACAATACATTTTATTTAGTGAAGCCATTTACCAGAAATGTACTTCACATAATTTTAATTACAGTTAAACTTGATTCCGTATTTTCAGCGTGTGTTAATACAAGAAAATATATCATGAATAAGTCATGAAGTTTTGATGGATCATTTTCTTTTCTTTTTCAGGAACTGTCCAAGTCTCACAAAAGAATATCACATTTCTCGATCTCAATATACTGTCTGATGGTCCTTACATACTGAAAGAAACAGGAAAGACTCACAGCTACATAGGTATTACTTAGTTTCTGCAAGGCTTTCTCCATTTTCATCCCTCCACTGTTGGAGACACTGACTCATACCAGACTTTTGTACAACAGGCAGCTGTAACCATCCCCACCATACACATTGGATACTCCTCGTGTCTTTGCATACAGTTCAGCTTGGGTAGGATGAATGTAACACATAGGGAAACAGCACGGTTGCTCAATGGTTAGCACTGCTGCCTCACAGTGCCAGGGACTTAAGTTTGATTCCAGCCTAGGGTGACTGTTTGTGTGGAGTTTGCACATTCTCCTTGTCTCTGCATGGGTGTCCTCCCTCAGTTGTAGTTGTCTTTTCCCTAGGATGGGTGATTTTAAGATTGAAGGGGACGTTTTTAAGGTGATAGGAGAGAGATTTTAAGAGGACATGAGGGACAGATTTTTAACACAGGGGGTAGTTGCTTGTGGAATGAACTTCCTGAGGAAGTGAAGGATGTGGGTACAATTACAACATTTAAAAGACATTTGGATAAGTATACGAATAGGGAAGGTTTGGAGGGATATGGTCCAGGAGCGGGCAGGTGCAACTAGTTTAGTTTGGGATTATGTTTGGCATGGACTGGTTGGACCGAGGGGTCTGTTTCTGTGCTGTGTGACTCTATGACTGTATGACTGTATGTGCAGTTTAGGTGAACTGGCAATGCTGAAGTTGTCCATAGTGTTCAGGGGTGTGTAGACTAGGTGGATTAACCATGGCTAATGAGGGGTTGCAGGGATAAAGTGGGAGGTCTGGGTCCAGTTGGGATGCTCTTCAGAGGGTTGGTATAGGCTCAATGGGCTAAATGGCCTCTTTCCGCAGGGATTCTATTCTGCCATTTTCCATCTACATGTCCTTTCCAATACGGCTCACTACGGAGTGATCTAGAATAGGGACAAATGCTATTTTTGATATCAGTGTACCTGACATTGGAGGGTGGCAGAAAAAGATAATTTATTAAAGCTCCCATCTTCTCTATATACCCATTTGGTTGACATGAAACTAATTGCAGTCTCATCTTTTTCTTCCCAGTGGTTCAAAGTAGTAAAATGTTCCTCAATGTTTCCTTCCTCCTCCAACCAGCAGGTCTTCATGGACATGGAATCAGTTAATGGATGATTCCCAATTTGTCTCCAGTTCTCTTTTACTCTGCTCCACATTGCAGGTGTCCCACATGGAGCGTTATGGCCCCCCATCTTAACTTATCAATGAAAAGAAATAAACTGGGGCATAGGGCAACTCATTTTAGTTGTTCATTCT
Organism: Rhincodon typus; assembly: GCF_021869965.1. Taxonomy (NCBI): domain Eukaryota; kingdom Metazoa; phylum Chordata; class Chondrichthyes; order Orectolobiformes; family Rhincodontidae; genus Rhincodon; species Rhincodon typus. Next base: position 18,430,599 of record NC_063361.1, read on the forward strand.
GAGAGTTGAGAAGAGACCAAAAATTTCAGCGTTTGTGATTTCCCTTTCGAGTGCTGGAAGAATTAGTCATCCTGTTTGAGTCTGAAGGTTTCCCAGTGTGTCTCAGCCAAATCACAAGGTGCAGGGTTCCAGCTGCTGTGTGCAAGGGGCAAATGGAAAGAGGAAGCACCATTGTGGCAGAGAGACAGGTTGTGGCATCCTAAAATTTTGCATCCCAATTTGTCCTTGTTTTTAAAAAAAAACGTGGAACAGAAATTGATAAAAGCAACTTTTTTGTGTTTTAACTTTATGGAGCACCTCAACATATGTTATTTGTCACAGTTGTTTGTTGTTAGAATCTTTATTTGTAATAAATAGTAGTTGTTGTTAAGTGCAGAAACATGATCCATCTGGATCTTGCTGACAAGTAAATTGGAGACTTTGCAGACTTCAATAAAACTAACAATGAACTCCTATGATGACTGGAAATAGCAGGGCTTGATGTCCAGTGAGGCATCTTCAAATTGGGTTACATGTGCTGTAGCATTTATGACAGTTGTGATTTCAGTCCTCCTCCATTATCATTTCTGAATTATTTGCTTTAATGTTTGTTTTGTCTAGTTTTTCCCCCCATCTTTTTAGATAATGTATTCACTTCCTACACTCTGTTGAATGTGAAACCTCCTTACTAGGTACCCTCCCAACTTAAGGAAAGAAACTGCATTTCATACGGGATCCTACGTAAGAAGCAGTGATTGACTATTCAATCACTGGAGGATCACAAACAAGCTCGCTGTAGTTCTGTGCACAAACGTGGTGTTCAGAAGGGGCTGATAGAATGCAATAAGAATGAGACCCCCTGGCTGCTGATGTAGCCCTTCTTTACCTAAATGAACTGAAACTAGTTGCAGTGTCCAAGATGAAGTTAAATGGTTTGTCCCCTGAACTTGTAATCTATTTGTTATAATCCAGCTGCTTCACTAGCTGAGCCAGATAGAGCCTATTCAGTAATCTCATTGCTAACCTTGAGCTTTCCTTTTCATAGGATACTCGCTTACTGCTGGACAGAGAGTCACACATCCCAGGCAGTTCAGCTATGTGGCAGGAGGCCCGCGCCATAATCACACAGGAGCAGTGTTTGTTCTCAGACAGAGCACAGATGATGAATTAGCTATCGAGCACACTATAATGGGAAGTCAAACAGGGTCTTACTTTGGGAGTTCAGTGGCTATTGCTGATCTTAATAATGATAGGTAAGTAAAGTGGAAATTTCAAGCTTGCTGTACACATCTTTGAACTTTTTTACCATTACCATTTGAATGGTGTAGACTGCCTCTTCCCTATTGGGGAATTCGTATTCCTGAAGTAAGTAGAAAGAGACCCAAACCGATTATCCATTGGGAACAGCATTGTAAGTAGATCTCTTGTCATGCTGGCTTTCCCAACCCATTTCTTCAATGGTTGTTTCAATTTCCATTGGGTCCAAACTAAATTAGACCACTGAGATTTTTGAATTCAGTGATCTAAATCCCAGATTTATAAATGGGAGCAGCCGCGTCTTTATTATAGTGAGATACAAGAGCATATGTTTAAAAATGGCTCTTATTAGAAAATAATTTTTAGGAAAGAAGTTCAGAATGACTTTCAGTTTGTGGGAACAGAGGAGTGAGCTGTACATATCTGTTTTCATTCCGGAGGGAGGGATTAAGTTCTTTTTAGTCTGGGGAAATGTGGGATTAGGAGGCAAACAAGTAAAGTGACTGGTGTCCTTATTTAGAAAACATGGAAGAATGAGGGAAGCTTCTAACTGCAGTCTTCAAAATGGCTATAGAATGATAAGTATACAACTTCAGGTGACAGCTTTACGATCTGGAACTTGAAATTGAGACATGGATACTCTGCAATCTCATTAATCTGCTTTATGTCTAATCCTGCCAAATTACTAAATTTTTGCAGCAAATTTAATGCAGAAAATAGCTTTGTCCTCATTTGCCAACGGGAAAAAGAGCATCTGTCAGCGGCCAGCACGTTGTTAGGCTGGGCACATCAGCCTCATTTGCAAATGTCTGCCTTCTATTCCATTTGTGCATATATTTTTCATCAACCTATTCAGATGTGCTGTGACACATCTCGGGCAAGTGGGTCTTGAACTCTGATGTTCTAGCCCAGAGATTGTGGAACTACCACTGTGCCACAAGACTCCCATTATATTTTTTTGACATTGGGCCTAACTAAAGACAATTCAGCTGAGGACTCAGGAATCATTCTGTACAACAGCTGATCAATGCCACTGCTAATTAAGTAGGATGCTTGAACAAATATCCCTTTAGGATTTGGATTGCAGGTGCTTCCTGACCTAAGAATATTGTTGCAACATATCTGTAGTGTATTGATTGTTAAACTCCCCTCCCACGCTAAATATCCCCAGTTCGAAATCAGGCAGAAACACTGTCAACCAGCCTAGTGTGAGTTGAAAGCTATAGTATTGGTGCTGCGTTTTGTGGTGCAGCATTCATGTCCTTACCTCTGGGCCAGAAGGTCCAGATTCAAGTCCCATTTGCCCCAGTGTATTCTCTCAACACTACCAAATGAGTTGATTTAAAATTAATTCTTATTTTCTCAGTTTTTTGCTTCATTGCTACAATGTAAAAGAACTTTAGATTCCAAAATTCATAACGATTTGAAAGCAACGTGTGCATTGTGAGCATTTTTATAGAACAGCCTGTTTAACCATGAGCTAAATGATGCAGTTTTACTCATGTTTGAGTGAGGTTCTTGTGAGACAGATGTATTGAAGTTTTTATTACAACATTAATTCTTTACAAGGCTATGATGTCATAGATATACACATATAATATGGGCGCTCTGTTTGCTGATGTTACGGTACGTTGAATACACTTAACTGACTAACTACACTGACTTGTATTAGAACAAAGAACAAAGAAAGTTACAGCACAGGAACAGGCCCTTTGGCCCTCCAAGCCTGCATTGATATGCTGCCTGTCACAACTGAAACCCCTACCCTTCCGGGAACCGTATCCCTCTATTCCCATCCTATTCTAGAGAAAGAGTGACTGAAGACAAGTCAGGTAGCTTTTGCACCAAAAAGTCACATATCATGATGTTATGTAACTTTTAAAGGTGCAGTTGGTGTGGATCTGTTCCAAATTACAATGCCTGTATTTTCTTTTTGCAGAATGGGAACCCTTTTCAAGATGAACACATACAGTGATGCAAATACTGGGCTCATTCTTGGAGCTTTTTGACCAAGTATCAATCGCACTGAGTTTTTTGGAGAACTTTTCAGCACAAAGCTGAGCGGGATTTGTCACCATATCTGAGCAAACTGTCCACTGTAACTACTTGCCCCTCCCTGTGGCAGTCCCCTTGCCTCATCTTGCCACATGCCATTCCTGGACCAACTCACCAGTCGGTGAATAGCCATTGAAAGACCATGATCCCTGGTGTCAACACCATCTTTACAAGTCTGCCATGCAACCAGACAAGTGCTGGCAGTCTGGTATTGCCCTTTGTTGGCAATGTAATGACATAGCAGCCACAAAACCCATGGTACTCAACATGTGGCTAACACTCCCTTGCACATGCAACCCCATATTTGTATGGTAGTTGTTGTTTAAACGCCAGGCCATACCTGTCCTTAGCTACACCCGGCCCAAACATTCTCTTAAGTTGGCACTACCCTGACAAATGCCCACTGTAGACCTGCATCATGTCATTGTCTGATAGAGGGACATCATTTATCGACAAGTAATTGGACAATTCTAAGCATGAGCTTTTATTCACAGACAAAAAACTTGAGCATAAATGAGAAAAGTAGAGGCTCACAATGCAAACCAAATGCTGGCGTCATGACCAATGACTGTTTGACAGTGTTTGATGATCTTCTGCACCCAGTAGAAATGGCTGTCAATGAGCTCTTGTCTGGCTTAACTAGATGCAGACCTTCCCTCCATCATAAGTTCCAAAGTGCGGATGTTTGCCAATGATTGCACAATGTTCAGCACCATTCATGACTCCTCAGATACTGAAGTAACTCATGTTCAAATGCAACAAGTAGGGATAAAATCCAGGCTTGGGCTGATCAGTAATAAGTAACATTCATTTTTTCTTTATTCGTTCATGGGATGAGGGACGTCACTGGCTAGGCAGCATTTATTGCCCATCCCTAATTGCCTAGAGGGCAGTTATGAGTCAACCACATTGCTGTGGGTCTGGAGTCATATGTAGGCCAGACCAGGTAAGGATGGCGGTTTCCTTCCCTGTAGAACATTAGTGAACCAGATGTGTTTTTCCGACAATTGACAATGGATTCACAGTCATCATTAGGTTCTTAATTCCAGACATTTATTGAATTCAAATTCCACCATCTGCCGTGGCGGGATTTGAACCCAGGTCCCCAGAACGTTATCTGTGTCTCTGGATTAATAATCCAGCGAAAATTCCATTAGGCCATTGCCACACAAATGCCAGGCAATGACCATGCCCAAGAAGAGATAATTTAGCCACCGTCACTTGACATTCAATGGTGTTACCATCACTAAATCCCCCACTATCGACATCCTTAGTGTTACACTGACCAGAAATTCAACTGGACTTGCCACATAAACACAGTGGCTATGAAAGCATTTCAGAGGCTGGAATACTATGATGAGTAACTCACCTCCTGACTGTCCACCGTCTACAAGGCACAAGTCAGGGGTGTGATGGAATAGTCCCCACTTGCCTGGATGGGTGAAGCTCCAACAACATTCAAGAAGCTTGACACATCCAGCACAAGGTAGCCCACTTGACCGGCACTACATCCACAAGCATCCAACCCTCCACCACCGACGCTCAGTACACACTGCTGCTACTATCTACAAGATGCACTGCAGAAATTCACCAGAGATCCTTAGACAGTCGCTTCCAAACCCACAACCACTTCCATCTGGAAGGATAAGAACAGCAGGTATATGGGAACAGCACCACCTTCAGGTTCCCCTCTAATCTACTCACCCTCCTGACTTCACTGTCACTGGGTCAAAATCCTGAAATTCCCCTCTAAAAACATTGAGGGTCAACCCACAGCATTTGGCCTGCTATGGTTCAAAAAGGCAGCTCAACACCACCTTCTCAAGGGCAACTAGGGACGGGCAATAAATGCTGGCCAGCCAGCGACGCCCACATCCCAAAAGTGAATAATAAAAACAGCTTATGAAATCACAATTTGTTTGCATTTGAAGAGTGCCATCATGGAGAGTATTACTTTGTCTCTGAGTGACCAAAAGGAATGGAGTAGCTCAGGGAACTGTTGGATGTGTTGAGGCCACCTGCTGATGATCATCTTGAGCAGTTCCAGTGATTATCATGTGACATAGTTTGCTGAATCTGCTCTGCTGAGCTGTAATCAAAAGGTGTGAGATTGAGGTTGGCTTCTAGAATCATTTGCTGTGCAAGTGATGTCTCCTTGTAGACGATTATATGTATATCTATGTATTTCACTATATCAATAATACAAGGTCTACCTGTATCAATGATGTAAACATTCCGGGTATCCATCCTAAGGATCCACAATAATATTTAAGATGGAAAATACCAAAGCAAGGGATATCCAACTTGCAAACAGTTAAGAATGTCTGTACCACGCGATAGGAGTTTCCTGAGTACATCTCATGTTAGATGCAAAAAAGAATGATATTTGCACTGGCATCAGTGTCAGTCTCGACATATAGTGCATGTTGTTCATTCCTTTTAGGACAGATCACTTGGAAGATGGTAAAAGCTGCAGGTTTTCTGATGAGGGGCGTAAGGTTTTCCACTTGTTGTGTCTGACTAGGTTTTACTGTAACATTGCAGTTACCTCTTCGACTTTACTGACCTGCTTGCATGTTATGGATGGAATTTTAGAAACTTTTATTTGGTTGTGTTCCTTGATTGGCTCTACTTCACATGTGGGATTTCTCTGGGTTATTGGCTAAAATTTGTAAGAAATCCTTGTAGAATAAAGCCTGCATCTGCCACAAAATACTCAGCATTGCCTTGGTGGGTGAAACAAGCCACACCTCATACAAGATTTTTACAGAGCACTATCCTCGTTGATGGATTTGGTTCAGAATTAAGCATTTCAAAATGCTTCTGGCCTGCTCCAATTGCTTTGAACTTGCATCCTTCTTCTAGCTGTACACTAATGGTATATTTTTTGGGTTTATCTAGAAGAGCTGTCAGAGGAAGTAGTGGAGGCTGGTACAATTACAACATTTAAAAGGCATCTGAATGGGTATTTGAATAGGAAGGGTTTAGTGGGAAATGGGCCAAATGCTGGCAAATGGGACTAGATTAGTTTAGGATATCTGGTCAGCATGGATGAGTTGGACTGAAGGGTCTGTTTCCGTACTGTACAACTCTGACTCTATGACTCTAAGTGCCTTTCAGAGAATAATAATGGATGTGTATACGATGAGGAGATCCATAAACTGTTCAGCTAGTTAGTTACAGGAAAATCATTTCTGTGTATTTGCACTGGTGCTGGCCTGATTGATTATTTCACTGGGCTTTTGTCAGTATGACATGCATTTAAGCCTGTGTATCATGAAATTTACTCGAATATTGAACTGATCCTCTAAAATCTGAATTTTCCATGATCATTGCAGGCATTGTAGAAATACTGGAAGATTTTTTTTTGTTCTTAATCCTTCATTGCCCAAATCAAAAAGACTTTTGACACGCTGTCACTCTTTGCCAATTAGATTGTTTTTTTTTGAATGACTGAGGTTCTGACAAAGTGTTCATGGAATGCCAATCCATGGATTTGTGTGTGTTCTTGACCGTTTTTGCTTTTAAAATGCCAAAGTAAGAATCTGTATAGTAGTGTGGTGCATTTTTATGTTGTGTTGGCTTCTATGCATTTTTCATAGTACCTTGTTGCCCCTTTAAAAATTGCAGTTTTGTACTAATAGATTTTTGCCTGTAGGCAGTATTGATGCCAGAAAGGGAATTATGATATCCCATCAGCATTTCTAAATTTTTTGAGCCAATTTGAAAAAAAAATGGAGGAATCAGCTGATATCGGTCAAGAATGTGATCTCTTAAATATAGTATAAGCTACATTTGCTTTTAGGAGTGCTTCGGAGCTGTCTCAAATAGCTATTTTTTTAAAAAAGATTAGGTGTTTGCATTTTTTTTCTTCAAGAGGTAAATACTCGCTGTGCTTCAGTACGGGGTTATAGCTTTAGTTTTGGTTGTAGTTGTAACTTTAGCTCTGAACTCAAACAGATTGATTGATAGATAATTTAGGACAAAGACTTTTCAAAACATTCTTTTGCATCCACTTACTGCCAGTTACTAGCTGCCAAGACCAATCTTCCCAATAAGCTGTATGGTGTGCACATCCACTCCAAGGTTCCATGGACAGTGATTGGCATCAACATCCCATTTGTGGCATTGATTTCTGGCTCTGGAAGTCACTGCTGTGCATGGACCTTGGAGGCCTGAGCAGCTGCAAAGAAAATTACAGAGAATCATTGGTCATGACTAGCTTTTAGTGCAGACTTGCTGCCACCATGATGTGATACTATGTAGGTGTGTTAGCCCAAGTTACCAGAAGAGTAAGGTTATTGTGAGACAGATATCTTGAAGTTTACTTACCACACTAAGTACGTTATTCACACATAAACAAGAACACTGTTTCCATTACACAAGAGAGTGACTGAAGGCAAGGCGGGTATATTTATAGCAGTAAATCACATGTCATGATGTCATCTTAACTATATTAAAGACACAGAGCCTGTGTGTGTTGGAGTCTATGCCATTAAACAACACTTGATAAAGAAAACAATGTTTCTTCCATTATCCCTTTTTTACAACAGAACAGTGGCAAGATTCCTCACTCTGTGCCTTGGAAAGCAGTGTCTCCCTACAATTAGGGGAGAGGGAAAGGGTTACAGAACTGTTGTATCAAGAATTGCGTCGAATTATATCAATTTGGAATTTTCTTTCCCACTGGATGCAACTATGCCTCCTACTGCAGTAGGCACAATCTCAGTGAAGCATTGAGTTGAGAAGGGGAGCAGGGACGTTGCTTCACATTTTCTGGCCTTTTACTCATGTATTGATAGTTTCTGGAGCAATTGCTTCCTTCTTGACTCTGTCTTCTGGTGGGTTGTGTGGGAGGGGATAATTCCTGTCCAATAGTTTATTTAAAGATCTCATTTGTCAGGACAGAAATATTGTACTCTGCAACACACAGGTATCCAGGTGTGCCCCCATTTCTTCTTGCCAATGTAGAGATGCACAGCCAGGAGTATTCTATTCTGTCTTCTTTATTTTATTCACCCATGGGATGTAGGCATCCCTGGCAAGCTCAGCATTTGTTGCCTATTAATAATTTCCTTCAGAACAGTTAAGAGTCAAATACATTGCTGCAGATCTAGAGTCACATGTTGATTAGATCTGGTAAGGATGGCAGAATTTCCTTCCCTGAAGGATATTAGTAAACCAGATGGGTCTTTATAATGAACTATGATAGTTTTATGGTCACCATTACTGAGACAAATCTTCAATATTAAAATAAAACTCAGATTTTAATTTGAATTTCATTAGCTGCTGTTGTGGGATTTGTATCCATAGCCCCAAGACATTGGTCTGGCCCTCTGGATTACTGGTTGAGTGTCTGAAGGTCACGAGGACTGTGAAAATAATATGGAGGACAGAAACTTTGAGCTGCTGTGTGCACGGCACCAATATAACGTCCATTGAGGAATATTTTGTCTTGCCTGTCTGCAGGAAGGAGTTGAGATATTTTATTGACACAAGACCTAAGGCAGGCAGAACAATTAATAAATTGTTTTCATTAGATCTGATAAATTGTTCTCCACAACGTCGATAAGTACATTTCTGTTGATATTCAGTGCAATTTAACAGTGCAAACCAAGTCACTGTTAAGGTTAATAGACTCGACTCTTCTGCCTTTTTACTTTGCTGTCTGTTTATTGTGTCTACTTCAGTCTCATAAATATGTTCAGTCACGTTTGATTTATATTTTGGTTGTTGGTTTTCTCTTTAAGTGGTTTGCTCTTCTTACAACTTCATAATTTACTTTTATGACCAGACTGCAACTAAATAGAAAAAAAATATTTTATTGATGAGCTTAAGTTGTACAGTATAGCCACAGAGCATGAGACACACAACATTACTATCTTGCCTACTATCTGATACAGGATGTCTTCTCAGTAAATGGAATGTAATGAGAGCTGGATTTCCTCCTAGAACGCTGTCAGATAGCACATAGCGCTTGATGATCCTGTTAATAATCCTGCCTTTCAGAAAATTTTGATAATTGTCTATCCCCCATCGTGAAGTGCAGTGAAAATTAGCATGTAATATTCTCTTGTAATGAAATATTGAAGATGTAAATCTCATTGTACTTTATTTTCTTATCCAATTACCAAACCATATTGTACTCTCTTTATGAGATAGTAGGAACTGCAGATGCTGGAGCATCTGAGATAACGAGGTGTAGAGCTGGATGAACACAGCAGGCCAAGCAGCATCAGAGGAGCAGGAAGGCTGACGTTTCGGGCCTAGACCCTTCTAAGGAAGGGCTCAAGATACAAAAGAGGTGTAAGTGTCCGGTGTAAAAAAGGAAAATAGTTCACTCTCTTAATCTATCGATATCCCTTTGTAGCTTCCTGATGCCTTCTTCATAATTTACTTTCCTACCTATCTTTGTGACATCCACAAATTTAGCAATGGTACCTTACGCCCCACTATTCAAGTGATTTATATAAATTTTACAAAGTTGAGGCCCCTGCACTGATCCCTGTGCACACCGTTCATTGCATCTTGACAGCCACAAGCAGACTCATTTAAGTAAACTTTCTGTTTCCTGTTAGCTAGCCTTTCTTCTATCCACTCTAATATGTTACCCTCTACTCCGTTTGTCTTTATTTTTCACAGTACCCTTTGATGTGACACTTTATCAAATGCCTTCTGGAAATCTAAGCACAATACACCCACGAGTTCCCCTTTATCACAGTTCTTCAAAGTACTATAATGAATTGATTAGATGTGACTTCCCTTCCTCAAAGTCATGCACACTACCAGATTATCATGTTTTTTTTTCTATGTGTCCTGCTATAATGTCTTTAGAAATAGTTTCTTGTCATAGGGAAAATGCTAATATTAAGCTAAATGGCCTGTACATTCATGCTTTCTATCTCCCCCAACCAACTCCTTTTTAAATAATGAAGCTACATTCGCTATCTTCCAATCTAATAGAGCCTTCCCAGAATCAATGCAATGTTGGCAAATTAGAACCACACATCAACTATTTCACTAGTCACTTCTTCTAAGACCAAATGCTGAAGACCACCAGGACCCAGGAGCTTGTCAGCCCACAACTCCAACAATTTACTCAGTACCACTTTCTTGGCGATTGTAATTTTCCTGAGTTCCACCCTCCCTTCTGTTTCCTGATTTTCAGCTATTTCTATGAAGTAACTTCAATCCTCTACAGTGAAGACTGATGTAAATACTTGTTCAATTCATGTGCCATCTCTTTTTTTTTCCGTTGTTAATTCACCAGACTTGATTTCTACAGGACTAATGCTTACTTTGTTCTTTTTTTTTCATTTTAAATATCTATAGAGATTCTTACAATCTGTTTTTGTATTTCTAGTTAGCTTTTTCTCTCACTTTAATTGTTCCCTATTTAACAATATTTTAATTGATCTTTGATTTTGATATTCTACCCAATCAACTGACCTGTCACTCATCTTTGTGCAATTATACGTTTTTTGTGTATTCTAGAATATCTCCTTGAAGGTCTGCCACTATGTCTCAATTGGCCTATCGTTTAGCGTAATTTACCAGTTCACTTCAGCTCATTCTGTTTACATGCCCTCATACATGCCCAAACAATACATGACTTGTACCCATGCCTCATTCTCTAAAACTGAGTTTAAAATTCAATCATACATTGATCACCGCACCTTAGGGGAGCCAATGCAGTGAGGTATTTAGTAAATTCCATCTCATTTCACGGTACAATGTCCAGTGTATCCTAGTCTCTGGGTGGCTCCAGAACATGTTATTCTGAGAAACTATCCTGGAAACATCCCTCTTCCAAGCTAATTTTGCCATCTTATTTTTACAATCTATTTGTAGTTAAAATCCCCCCAATTATCACTGTATGTTTCTGAAAAGCTCCTATTAGTGGTCCTTTACTAATTCCCAATCCTACTGTGCAGTTACAATTCAGGGTCTATACACCCATTGATATGAGTGACTTCTTACCTTTGTCATTTCTCATCTTGACCCAAATTGCTTCTACTTCCCAGTTTCCCAAACTTAGGTTCTCTCTCCATGTCGTTCGAATACCATCAGTAATTAATAATATCACCGCTCCACCTTTTCCTAGCTCGCTGTCCTCTCTGAATGACAATATTTTGGTCCCTATCTATGGGCTGAATTTTTCTTACAAATTGGCCAAATGTCAATTTCAGGGAGTATTGTTCGGAACTGCTCGATGCTACAGGAACCTTCCGGGGTCCCTGTCGTCGCTGCCATATCTAAACACTAGCTGTGCACCAGATCAAGTAGCAGGAACTGCTCCCTCACAGTTGCAAAGTCAGAAAGTTTCCCTGGAGTGGCCAATAGAGGCAAATTTGCTCCTCAGTTTGCCGACGGGGACCTGGAGGTGCTGGTAGACTGTATGGTAGAGAGAAAAGCAGTTTTCTTTCCTCGGGACATGCCAGCCTGCTCCAAAGTTGCCATCCAGGTCAGTCCAGAAGAACAACCAGCAATGCTAGAAAATGGTTAATGACATGTTGCACTTCAATGAGGTTAAGTGCCTTCATGTTGTCCGGAGAGTGGTAAGCATGTGAAATTTCAAGTCAAAACATTATATGATTTCAAGGAGGAGTTGGATTTTGCACTTGGGGCTAAAGGGATCAAAGGATATGGAGGAAAAACAGGAACATGCTATTGAGTCAGATGATCAGCCATGATCAAACGCCTGTTCCTGCTTCTATTCTATCTGCTCCTATTTACTCTGTTTCAATGCTTTCTTGTTACCACATCATGCTCACTCTGTCTCTGCTCTTGCACCCACCTCTCACCAATGCTCACTTCTTGCCAGTCTCATCGCATGCATCATCGTCCCTCGCTCATTTCCATCAGCCCACAGCCACATGATTATCCCTTCCTGCCCTTTGTGAAGCCTATGCACTCCCTCAGGGCATTTCACCAGCTTTGACCCACCTGCACACCTTAACAGCTGTGCCAACCACTTTCAGCTCACTCGGTCCTTCTGCTTGCCTCATTCTAGGAGAAAGCAACCTACAATAAGGTGGAGGGACAGCCAAGGTGGTGGTGGGGTGCCTGAGATCTGTCTCTTTGCCCTTTCTGGGAGAGATTCCTTGCGCTAGTCGGAGAGGGCCAGGACTATGTGGTGTTGCCAAGATCTCCATATCCCAGCTACAAACAAGGTTTATTGTCTGGTGCTGCATCACTCTCATACCAGCATTGTAATTGTATTCTTAACATGCCCAAATTTCTAACCACTTTTCACAATTCATGACCTCTCTCTTGTCTCCTGCAGGTACATGCAACATCCACATGATCTCCGCTCTGAAGAGACAACACCCGCAGGACATCAGCACTTCCTCCACCTCGCAGAAAGATGCCACACATATCCCTTGGAGGGTGCAATGTAAGACTGTCTCCTCCTATCTCTAGCGGCTGGGATTCTGATAGCTCAGTGAGTACGTCCACTAGATGCCAGTCAGGAGCACTTATTGGTGAGTGCATCACTGTCATATCTCTGAAGCTGGTCGAGAAAGAAATGCTCCAGGGCACTGGGACTCAGAGGACTGGAAGAGACAAGGGACCTCCTCAACCCCAGGCAGGAGAGGACTGTGTGGTGTCAGCCATTAATAACTTTATATAAAAACACAGGCCAACACAGGAGCAGCAGGCAGCTTTGTCGGACACACTGGGCAAATTGATTCAAAGATTCATACAGACCACTAATGTTTGCAGCCTGCTGCTTTTGGCTGTCTCCATGGACATATTACAGCCTACATAGAGGGCTAGATGCAACACCCTCACTGTGTGCAATAATTGAACACAGATTCGCTGGCACGGTAGCACAGTGGTTAGCACTGCTACCTCATGGTACAGGGACCCGGGATCGATTCCAGCCTCAGGCGACTGTCTGTGTGCAGTTTGCACATTCTCCGTGTCTGCATTAGTTTCCTCCAGGTGCTCTGGTTTCCTCCCACAGTCCAAAGATCAGCAGGTTAGATGGATTGGCAATGCTAAATTGTCCATAGTGCCTAGGGTGGGAAATGCAGGGATAGGGTAGAGGGTGGGTCTGGGTGGG
>NC_063361.1:18448958-18519105 GCF_021869965.1 Rhincodon typus
CTTTATGCCAGGCTAGACAATAAGTTTTGTAGGTGACAATCTAATTACTTCATAGGCATGTATTTTTAATGAAGGGATTTGTTTTGTTTTCCCAAATAGTTGGCAAGACATAATTGTCGGAGCTCCTCACTACTTCGATCAGAAGAAGGAGATCAGTGGGGCTGTGTATATTTACATGAATGAGGCAGGACAGTTCTCAGAGGAACCCAACCTGGTATTAAATGGCTCAAAGGATTCCATGTTCGGTTATGCCATCAGCACTATTGGAGACGTTAATCAAGATGGATTTCAAGGTTAGATGATTCATGAACTATTTAAAAAGAAATACTTCACATTGTAATCTTTGTACTGCATCTGTCCTTGCAATTCCCATCAGATAGGGATTAAAACTGTCTGGGCTAAGTTCAGAAACCTTGATTCCATCAGTGAGAACCCCAATCATGAAGCCAAATTTCCAGGAGCTGGAGAGGACTGAAAGCCCTATTTCTACCTGAGCACCAGGACGCAAGACACATCTCGGTTCAGCCGAGATTCCCTCACATTTACTGTGTGTAAATTCCAGTGGAGTAGGGGAAGTGATATTCTCTGCCTGCTCCGTGTCAAGGGTGTTTCTGCATTACACAAGGAATAGTCTTCAGTACTCATGTCTTCATGTAACTTTAAAATTTCCAATGAGACTCATTTGCTTTTTTTTTGGGAGCAGAGGATCCGTGTAGAATTTTCTTTGAGACCTCGGCATGTTGGCTGTTCCTTCTGTCTGATGGTTCAGAATGGCTGTATCAGTGCACAGCCTGTGCAAAAACAAACAACCCCAGAAACTTAGTTTGAGGCTAAGATGGATGAGGGTTCTATGTACTGATGCCAAGACAGTAAACCTTGAAAAAATTTAAGCTTTGAGATGTTCTAACAAGCCAGCACAAACAATGAGTAACTGTTGAAGTGCATTAACTGTTCATGCATAGACAGTTGGTGCACCCATTCTACACCATATCCCACAGAAAAGAATGAAAATAACTGGTTCAGAGATAGTAGGAACTGCAGATGCTGGAGAATCTGAGGTAACAAGGTGTAGAGCTGGATGAACACAGCAGGCCAAGCAGCATCAGAGGAGCAGGAAGGCTGACGTTTCGGGCCTAGACCCTTCTTCAGAAATGGGGGAGGGGAAGGAGGTTCTGAAATAAATAGGGAGAGAGGGGGAGGCGGATAGAAGATGGATAGAGGAGAAGATAGGTGGAGAGGAGACAGACCGGTCAAAGAGGCGGGGATGGAGCCGGTAAAGGTGAGTGTAGGTGGGGAGGTAGGGAGGAGATAGGTCAGTCCATGTGGACTTCACAAACTTCAAAATCTCCCCTCCCCCTACCGCATCCCAAAACCAGCCCAGCTCGTCCCCGCCTCCCTAACCTGTCCTTCCTCCCACCTATCCCCTCTTCCCACCTCAAGCCCCACCCCTATCTCCTACCTACTAACATCATCCCACCCCCTTGACCTGTCCGTCCTCCCTGGACTGACCTATCTCCTCCCTACCTCCCCACCTACACTCACCTTTACCGGCTCCATCCCCGCCTCTTTGGCCAGTCTGTCTCCTCTCCACTTATCTTCTCCTCTATCCATCTTCTATCCGCCTCCCCCTCTCTCCCTATTTATGTCAGAACCTCCTTCCCCTCCCCCATTTCTGAAGAAGGGTCTAGGCCCGAAACATCAGCCTTCCTGCTCCTCTGATGCTGCTTGGCCTGCTGTGTTCATCCAGCTCTACACCTTGTTATCTCTGAAAATAATTGGTTTTGCTTTTGCCAGTGTTGGTCTTCTGTCCAACATTCTTTCTTTGGAGAACTCTGTTCTTGCTCCACGTTTTGTTAATATGGCTAGAGCCACCAGAACAGTCAGACTGAGCCTTAGTTTGAAAGTGCTGCCAAATGATGGCATTGCTAGAATTCCTCAGTACAGCAGTGGAGTGTCAGTGTAAAGCTATTTGCTTAATTTGGTTGAAATACCCTGCGGTCTTTTCTTCCTTTTGTAATCCTCAGTACTTCTGATGCGAAATGCATTCATATCTGCTGTGAACTTGCAATATTGCTTGGGAAATGCAGGTGAAGTCACCCACTCAAGTACAAATACATGCCTCGTGGCTCAAGGAGTGTCTTTTCCTACTGTTTGTTCTTTATATATCTTCTGCAATGTTATCTTTTTCAATAATGTACATGTTTAGGAATGATGGCTCCACCTAGTGGCTATTTAGTGTCATCATTGTACTTGTCTCTATTGTAATAGTGTTTACTGAGGGACTGGGATCTTCACCAACCTGCAGCATTTGTCAGATTATTTGACATGTGATTTTCCACTTAATCGCTCAAGTCAGTCTATGAAATTGGCAGGGTGCAAAAAGATATGTTATCACCCCATTTCTGTACTATGCTATAGCTGCTGTTCATGTGAGATCCTCCAATGTGAGGGAGGGAGAATAATCTCCTATAGAGTGAACAGGGGTGAGAGGCTTAATAGCCTATGATAGGGCAGAAATGATTTGGGGGAGAATAATCTCTAGCAGACTGGGTTGCAGAAAGAGGCTTACTCAATATTTGCTTTCTCTCTCCAGTTGCTGGCTTTAGGCCATTGATGCTTCTTGGAAATATTTCCTTTGTCCGTTACATAAAAGTGAATTGTTAACTTGATGGTTTGAAACAAGAATCATCACTTTGCTCACATCATGCTCAATTTCCCACTCCAGCTGCAAGAGGATCGTTTGCTGCTTATGGGAAAATAGGTAGTTAACAGGACTCTTTACAGCCTCTGCTCTTGTCTTGTCTTCTGCACCTCAGTACCACAAAATCTTTAAGGTTTCCACTGCTCTGAGCAACCTAGTGTGCTTGAGTTACATGTCTGTTTTAGCTTCCTGCACATTCTTGCAGGAATATCTCAGCAATAACCCCCATCGTTAAATTGTTTTTTACAATACTTACTTCTGCAAATACAGTGTGCACACTTGTGTATGACATAAGAAAAATTATATCAGATCTTGAGAGTTTGAAATAGAAGACATAGTCTGGTATGTGGGTTTAAAACTGAGATAGGAATCACAGGTTGAATCTTGCCTTTGCTGACTTCTGCACAGGGCTCCATGATGACCCACAGCATGTTGAACTTGAGTCAAGCTTCCACCAGAACAGAATGTGGAAGTGACTTACAACCACAGCATAGTAAACATAGATATCTATCTTCCAATGTCTGCAATGTTAATTTCCCTCTCCACTTGATGTAGTATGTTAAATTAAATTTCTCTCACTTGAACTTGGTATCTGTAGGCCAGCTCCCCCAGCATCCATGAGTTTTGACTGCTTTGTTTTTTGATAATAAAGCTACACCTGGCATCAAAATGCTCTTTTTAAAAATGCACACCTAAAATTGAATTCCGTATTTGTAAATTTACTGAGTTTTTGACTGAAAAACTAAGAGTGTTGTATACAATGTTCACAACTCCTGGAAACTGGCTTTTTTTTTATTTATTCATTACAAGGCTCTGAATATCACTGACAAGACCAGATTTTATTTCTTATCCATAAACTGATTTTGTACATTGAAGGCAACACATAATGGTGTATCAGTGAGACCTGCGCACTTGTAGTTTTAACTGCAGAGAAGGAAACAGTGACATCTGTTGGCGAGCTGATGTTACTTGCGTATTAAAAATGATTAGCCATGTTAACCCATTGTGTGGGAGATTAGTAACTTTCTCATATGTACTAAAATCAAACCAGATAAATCTATTCCGAGATCAATTGTGTGATTCAGTATGACCTTCAAACAATATTTAGCTGTTGAAATGTCATAGTCATACAGCACAGAAGCAGACCCTTCGGTCCAACCAGTCCATGTCGAACATAATCCCAAACTAAACTAGTCCTACCTGCCTGTTACTGGCCCATATCCCTCTCAACCTTTCCAATTTGTATATCCATCCAAATGTCTTTTAAATGTTGTAATTGTGCTCACATCCACCCCTTCATCAGAAAGTACATCAGGAAGTTCATTCTGCATGTGAACCACCTTCTGTGTAAAAAAAAAGCCGCGTGTCTGACTTAAGTCTCTCTATTCTCACCTTAAAAATGTACCCGCTAGTCTCGAAATTTTGCATCGTAAGGAAAAGACAACTACCATCAACTCTATCTATACCTCTCATTATTTTATAAACTTTTATCAGGTCACCTCTCAACCTCCTATGCTCCAGTGAAAAAAGTCCCAGCCTATCCAGCCTTTCTTTATAACTCAAATCTTCCATACTTGGCAACATCCTGGTAAATCTCTTCTGAACCCTCTCCAGCTTGATAATTTCCTTCCTATAACTGTGCAGCTCTCTCTGATTGAAACAGATATTTAGGATTCGTGAACTGTCTACTCCGAAGTCTGGTTTTCATTGTTCAGGGCTGATGTAGCCTTTATTTGGAATTTTTTAATTTCACATTATTTGTAGCAGTCTTGGCAAGGAATTAATTCTGGAATGGGAATGATTTGCTGTGATAAGTTCCCACAGCAATTTCACGCCTCAATTGATGGATAGTGTGCTGTACCAAAGCTATTTTGAAATGTGTTTTGCAAATCCAATTTCCAGCAGTTCCAGTTACAGACTTTCCACTCACTCAGTGATGACTGAGTTCTCTCTTGACTTAGCTCTGTGAAGTGAGTATGAGAATGTCTGTCTGTCTGCAGTCCATTGAATAGCAGACGCTTGTCAACATTACAAGTAATTTTTTGATACCACTTGATTTCAGAGCTGTTTGAACTTACCTCAACAGTATCTCTGAGGACCGTTTTACTTGAACAGTTGTTCCAAGGATAGTCAACATCAACATCTCACCTGAGCCCACACATGGCCCCTTAGAACAGTTGCTCTACAGTTGTGAAACTTATTTCAGAAAATTGCTTTGCAGTGACTTATACACACCTATATCACCAACTGTGCACAGCAGGGAAAACATGAGTTTTTGTTTTTTTTTATTCTTTTACGAATGAGGGCATCACTGGCAGGGCCAGCATTTGTTGCCCATCCCTAATTGCCCTGAAACTGAGTTCCCTTTTCAGAAGGTTGTTAACAGTCAATAATATCGCTGTTGGTCCAGAGTCACACATGGGCCAGACCAGGCTAATGATGGCAGATTTTCTTTGGACCAGTTAGTGAACCTGATGGGTTTTCACAGCAATTGTTAATTGTTGTCATGGTCACCATTACTCTGACTAATCCATATTTATGAGTTAATGAGAGATTGAGAAAACAGAACCTGGTATTCTCTCATTTTTTAAAGAATGAAAAGTGATCTCCTTGAAACTTGCAACATTCTTAGAGGACGTGACAGGGATCGATGTAATTAGAAACCGAAAGAATTGTGGATGCTAGAAATCAGAAACAAAAACAGAAACTGCTGGAAATGTTTGGCAGGTCCAGGAGCATCTGTGGAGAGAAATCAAAGTTAATGTTTCGGGTTCAGTGACCCTTCCTCAAATCTGCATGAAGAATTCTGAGGAAGTGTCTCTGGACCCGAAACGTTAACTAATTTCTCTCCACTGATGCTGCCAGACCTGCTGAGCTTTTTCCAGCAATTTCTATCGATGTAAATAGGGTGGTCACTCTGACTGGCATTAGGGTGGGTCATCTAAGACTGAAGTGAGGAGGGACTTCTTCACTGAGACCATGAGGTTTTGGAATTTTCTACCCTAGAGAGCAGTGGAAGTGCAATGTTTGAGCTTGTTCAATCAGAAATTGATACATTTCTGAATGCTAATGATACCAAGGGATATAAGGAGAGCATGGGAAAGTAGCTTTGAGATAGAAAATCAGCTATGATCTAATTCATTGGTGGAGAATGCTGTAGGCTGAATAGCCTGCTCTCCCATATTGCTACAAGATGTTTGGTGGTTTTATAATTTATCATTCAGAAAAAATACAAATAGATTTATTTGACTTGTCCTATAGCTCTGGTTCACTGTTACACAACAGGTGTTACTGCCAATACCTTTGTTTTCTAATTAAATGTCCTTAAAGCCATGGTATCAATGATGCCAGCAATGAGGAAAACAGAGTTTCATGCTTGAAGTTTGAATTTTCACTCTTTGCTTATACTTTCACAATCTTCTGGCTTACACACATCAACTATTGGCATGAAATTTAAGTGATGAAAGGGCACAAAATTAGGAGCAGGAGTCGGCCATTTGGCCCCTTAAGCCTGCTCTACTATTCAGTAAATATCCAGTAAGATCACAGCTGATGTACTTTTGGCTTCAATTCTGTTCATGTCTATGTATCCTCCTCCCTATAACCATGAACTCCGAGAAACCCAAATGTTATGAGGCAAACACCAGAATCATTGTAAATGTGGCCATGTGTCGTCTGATCAAACATCATCTGATCATGGGTCAGAGATTAAACTTCTAAGAATTCACCCGAGCGGGCCACTGGAGTAAACTTCTTTCTTATAAACAGATTTCACATTCTGCTATAATGACTGCCCAGAGAATAGCTTTCCCAAGTGTTTGTCTACTGCTTCCATCAAAACCTGATTATTAAAGATATTCATAGAGTTACGAATTAGCATTTTCCACGTTGCTATATTATGTCTGTTTTGCATTTAATTAAAATCCACATTGTTAATATTAGGCAATGGTCAGAAAGTGGTAGTGAATTTGTAATCTGCCCCTTGTGTTTACAGGTGTGTTTCATATACAGGCTCTGGTTACTGCCCTGAAAAAAAAATCCTGACAGCTACAGTTTGTGATATCTCACTCTGCTGTAAGAGTTCAGATAGCTGAGTGCTCCTTCAAATGCTGGTTGCATTACTGTCTGCGACAAGAACCAATGATCTTTCACCCAGGGAGCACACAGATGAATGTTTCCATTGTTAAAGGACCAGGAGAGGGGGCTACAGTACGGAGCATTGTCACTTTAAATGTTTCAAAGTGTCACAGAGCACCACTGCTTTTATTGAAGTGTTAGAAACAACTCTCTTGTGATTTCTGTAGCAGCTTTTACAAAGTAACCTATTCTCAGAATGGTATGGTTTACAGGGCATTTTGGACGTTTAGATTTGGCTCAACATCTGGTGAGGTGAAATTCCTTTATTAATGAAAAACAGGAGAAGGTTGGAGGTTTCTCTACAATTAATGACCTGCTAACAATTACACTTTTCAAAGCCAGGTACTCCTGAACTGTGCTCAATAGAACATGAATCCTGGAGTGAAATTGGCATGTCCAATTTTTTTGGAGGAAGAAATTCTGTGACCTTTTTGAGATGTGGCATTGAAGTGTTTTAAATGTTACCTCCAGTGCAGTTAATTTATCATCCTTCATCTTTGCTGTTGAGCCATGTCTGTTTCTGCAACAGGACACAGGATCTTCCTCATACGCCAACAAATGGCATAGACTGGGACAAGCTGCAATTTTCCCTTCTGCCTACTGTCAGGTTGTGGCTCAAATTGGCAACTCAGCCTTGACTCTCACTTGTCCCCATTACACAATTCTGTGCAGTGACGATATGGGCAGCCAAACCAAATTGATGCCATGATCATTTGACAGTGGGCTTCTAACCCTTATACTCATATTTATACTCATATTCCCTTCTGCTGTTACTGCATCTTACCAGCTGTTCTCTGTCACAGTTACTGAAAGAACATTTTGGCAGATTTCTGCAGGGAGCTTTCAATTGTGTTGTTGCCTACTCTGCTCTGCTCAATCCCAACAGCGTGGATTCATATATTTTTGGCTACTCTAGAGCACTAGATCTCAGTATAACTACACCAGGAAGGAAGTAATTGACTGGAATGAGCAGAGGTCAAAGCAGTTCCGCTCTGGACGTGTTTTGTTGTGGGACAACATCTATGAGAGTAAATGTTCAGTGGTTGCTTCAAAGCCAAAGGTTGCTGTTCACAGCAGCTGAAATAAAGTAGAGATTTCTGTCCACTGAGGCCCAGGATTTATTTACGTTTTGCCCTTTGAAGGTTGTCTTGTTTAAAAGCCGGAGGAATGTTGAGATCTGTTAGCATAAATGTTTGCTTCCTTCTCTTTCTTGTTGACACTGTGTACAATATAATAGATAAAGAAAACAACTCATTTTTGCTCATAGTTACACTGAAGCTTGTTCTGAGCCATTGAGACAGAGTTCAACCTAACAAGAGTTATTCAGCACTTTGTGGTCTAGAAAGTCAGGATTGATCTGAAGGAGGGGTTGGTGAGTTACCGTTGTCATCAGCGATATTGCCAGTGTAATAGGAACAGCATAGCTGACTACATAATAATCCTCTTACAATGTCCCCAAGTTGATGGTTTAGGCCTAACTTCAGAGCAGTTCAGTGCACCGCTGCAGCATTCACACTTGCCATTTTAGCCAATGGGTCGTGTGCACTGTTGCCAATTTATTATCAAATTATGATCATGATTATGTTCTGGGCCCGTTAACTTCCTGTTGTCAAAGTGCAAAGTGTGTGTGACTCCACTCTAAATGACATGACATGGGAACTTGGCAGCAACTGACCAAATTCTGTTTCACTTACAACAACTGCCAGAGAATTTGAACTGATTCTGACATTGCATTAGCCCCCAGGAAATATTTTTGACTTTTCTTGCAAACATCCACTTTTTTCCTTCCCTTCTCATCTGAAGGTATCGAGTTCTTGTTGCTTTCACAGGCAGCCACCTGTGTCGCTCCTAAGTAGCCTTTGGAATCTGGATAGTGGCTACTAAGTACGAGAGTTAGAGATAATACAGGTGTGCCTTATTTTCCTGTTGTCTGACCCAACATACAGAAATTTTCATTTTGTCAGATGACATTCAATGTGTACTAAGCAGGATATCTGGATAATTTCTTCCCCTATTGCTGTTGGTTTGATTTTCTTCCCAAAAAGAACATGAGTGAATCGAGATGGGCTTCTATAACAACTTTTTATTGAATTCACATTTCACCATCTGCCTTGGTGGGATTCATACTCATGTCCCAAGGACATTAGCCTGGAGTTCTGGTTTGTGATATTACTGTTACACCACTGCTTCCCCTACTTAACTGCACAGACTAAGTCTGAACACACAATATTTTGAAATGCATTTCACCTTCCTACTCAGAGCTGAGAAGTTAGAGCGAGTGAAAGTCCGGACTGAGTTGTCAACTTGAGCTGTGACCAAAGTGCAACCTGGTAACAGGCAAAGGGGAAATTCACAGCTAATTCCATTCAGTGTCATTTACTGGTGAAGTAAATGAGGAAGATTGTTAACAGCCTCAAACTTCTGGTCAGAAAAAAAATTGTGATTTAAAAATCTATCCCTCAAGCAGTTGCAGTCTCATCTTTCAAAATCCTTTAATCATTCCTTCAGAAGACCACTGATTTCAATAAAAAATCTGAAAGTAATCCCTTTCACAGAGGTAAAAATCCTATAATCCCACGCGTGAATTTTACTTGCTCAGTCATCATAAATTATTCCAGGGGATGAGATGTTCATAAATATAATCCTTTTGCAAATAATTAGCACAATGGGGAACTGGAGAAACAACTCCATATTCTTGTGATGATTGAAATGCCAGGCAACCCTGTTCTGGTGAATTGTCATGTATATTTGTGAGAATTTTTCCATTTGACTGCAGCATTAAGGACTGTTGAAATGCATTAGTTTTTTTTCCACAGATATTGCCATTGGAGCTCCATATGATGGTTTTGGCAAAGTTTTCATATACCACGGCAGCAAGGATGGACTGAATCCTGAACCTAGTCAGGTATGGCTTTTTACGAACTGTGAAACTATAGTTGCATAAAATTTAGAAGAGTAACAGGCTATTTGGCCCAACCAGTTCATGCTGGTGTTGATGCTCCTCTTGAGAATCCCATGTCTGTCCTCGTCTAATTCTAATGTGCTGGGTAAGGGTTTTTCTTCTGACTATGCAGTCACTCGGGGGGAAGATGCTAACGTAGTGGTTATTGAACTATTAATTCAGAGGCACAAGTTAATGCTCTAGAGACAAGGGTTCAAATCTCACCATGGCAGCTAGTGCAATTTAATTCCAATTAATTAAAATCTGGAATTGTAATCTAATCTTAGTAATGGTGACCATGTAACTACGATTGTTATAAAAACCTGTTTAGTTCATGAGTATCCGTAGGAAAAGAAATCTGCATTCCTTGCCTGGTCTGTCCTACATGTCACTTTTTTGCTCCAAGTAATGTAATTAACTGTAAATTGCCCTCTGAAATAGTCTAGCAAGCCATTTAGTTCAAGAGCGATTAGGGATTTTCAACAAATGCTGGCTTTGCCAACAATGCCCATGATCTATGAAAGAATTTTTTTTTTAAATATTCATGCTTTAGGCCTAGATTGCTGTTCCATGTTCAAAAGAAAGGAAGAAGTTGCAAAAATGCTGTACAGATGCCTTTATAGGTAGCTGCTGCATTTGGTGTTGGTTAGAGCCATGCAGAAGATTGAGATTCCAGATTTAATCTTGAGTCTCCACTGACATGGGTGAGTTAGTTGGGATGGTGCTGGATGTTGTTAGCTGTTGGTGTTCTCTGGGTTGGGGGAATAGATTTGCTGGGATCCCTGATCATTGTCTGGTGCCTTATGCTGCCGGAGCTGAGTGGGTACGTTTAGGTTCAGTAACAACGTTGCTTCCAGTAAAACTGCTTGCTATAACAACCACTCATTAGATGTTTGCTAGAATATGAAGTAAATTCTTTGCATTCTTTCCCATTGATAGACTTATGTTAGTTTGGTTTATCTGATGACATTATAACCTTCAAGTCAAAAGGTTGTGGGTTCAAAGCTGTTTGCTACAACTTCAGCACATTGGCTAAGATGACCCACTAGTGTATAGTTGAGGGCGTACTGCATTCCCAGTGATACCAAACTTAGGTCTTACTGAACATCTATCTGATGATTCGTACATTACAGAACTCTATTCTAAGAAGAATACAGAGCCATGGTGACCTAGGCAACATTTCTTTCCCCTCTTGCTACTACCAAAGGCAGATTATCTACTTACTTATTTCAGTTATTTTCATTCATGGGTGTTTCTAACTCAGCCAGCATTGTCCATAGACTAAGGGTGGTGAGCTGCAACCTTGGGATGTAGGGACCCCAACTGCTATTTGGAAGGGATTTCTGGGATTTTGACTGAGCAACAATGAAGGAATGGTAATATATTTCCAAGTCATGATGGTGTATGTCTTGGAGAGGAACTTGTAGGTGGTGGTCCTCTGCATCTACAGCCCTTTGTCTTTCTCAGTAGTTGAATTTGCAAGTTTGGAAGGTGCAGTCGAAGAATGTCACAAAATGAGGATTTTGGTCGCAGAGGTAAAGGGAATCAGAATGAAATGGGAAACATAAATGAGGCACTTTTCTCTGCCTCCTGGTAGGTAACCCAGAGACTTGCAAAGCAGCTTTAGAACAAAACATCAGATGTTCACAACCAAGGAAGCATTTTAAAGAGGGGAAAAGCAATCTTGAAGATATCGAAGACTGCAATTTCAGGCATGATATATATCATGAAAATGTTTGATCATTTATACATTCAGAAATATAAAAACAAAGTACTGGTGAAACTCAGCAGGTCTGGCAGCATTTGAGGAGAGAGAAAAACAGAGTCAATAATTTATGCCCAGTGACTTTTTCTTTGAGGAGGGAGAGATGTGTGTGTGTTTAAGTCTGTACACAAGTATGTGTGTTAAATTATTTATGCACAATCTAAATTTTCAATTCTCCTGGTGCCTGTTACTCTGTTTGCCTTCCTCCCCAGAGGAGGTAATAATCCAGGATAATATTTCTACATTTCTTGTTAAGAGACAGCTTTAGTGTCAGTGGCTCAGTGTTAATGGACTTGTGTTTGAATCAGAAGGTCATTCACTGCAGTACTGCAGTTGTCCACTGAGATGAGGTCCTTCTATCTTCCCAGGTGGAACATAAAAGATGCCACCATCCAAAGAAGAACAGGCAAATTTCTTGGTGTCTTGGCCCATATTTTATCTCTCAACCATCATTCAAAACCACTTAATGGATCATTTCTCCCATTGGTACCTTTAGGATCATGTTAATATACTGATAGCTGTATTGCCTCACATTACAATTGTGGCTAAAGTACTTCATTAACCAAGAAGTGCTTTTGGATGTTATTGGAAAATCTTCTATAAGTACAAGTACATCCTAAAATAGGTTTTTCAATTTTCTTATTCTATTTTAAATATTTCTCTCTCTGGTTCCCAAACCACAGCTTTAGTGACAACTCCAAAATGTTGGATGTTATTGACGACAATAGATATGGATCAAGGAGGAAAGTTCCCTTTTAATTCACAGCTACATTTTTCTGTAATCCACCAAAGGGAATCTAGAATCTTACTAAAGATTACTGACTGGACCAGCTTTTCTGTCCCCCTCCTCCATCTTCAATACATGTTTTTTCAAAGTGATGTATTCTTGATCTCAATATACTTCATCATCACTACTATCCTCCTATTGAAAAGCAAGAATTGGCCACATTTTAAGGCTTTCTCTATTTGAGCTATACACCCTTGAGAATAGCAATTTGATTCTTGCTTATCTTTGACATATTATCCTCTTGGTCCCCATTCTGATAGATTGGCAGAGGTATACTGGAACTTGAATCTGGTCCTACAGGGGAGGCAAAGGTCTATTGGTATTATTGCTGGACTGTCAATCCAGAGACCCAGATAATGTTCTGGCGACCCAGGTTCAAATCCGGCCATGGCAGATAAAGGAATTTGAATTCAAAAAAAAGAAATCTGGAATTAAGAGTGTAACGATTGCTGTGAATCCATGGCTGATTGTCGTAAAAACCCAACTGGTTTATTAATATCCTTTAGGGAAGGAAACTGCCATCCTTACCTGGTCTGGCCTACATGTGATTCCAGATCCACAGCAATGTGGTTGACTCTTAACTGCCCTCTGAGCAATTAGGGATGGGCAATAAATGCTGCCTAGCCAGCGATGCCCATATCCTGTGAATGAATAAAATAAACATGAATTCTCCAGAGCAAGAAATTCTGGGAATGTTGTGAGTCATGGTAAATAGAAATAGATTTCCAGACAATGGAAAGTAGCCATTCCTACAATGAAGACATTTGATTGCTTGATTGAAAAGTTTTATTGAAAGTTTGCCTGAGTCTTACCCATCAGAGATCTATGGCTGTATGTCAAGATAGCTGTTGTTTGGAGTTCTCTTTGAAGAAAGTTATTAAGTACATGAGAGCGTCACAGAATGAGTGCCTTGCCTAGTTCATGATCTTGGGCTCCCATATGCTTTATTTGAAGTTAGTTTTAGTTCTGCTGACACAGTGATGTCTCTGGATTCTCTTTCTCACTTACAGGGAGATAATAAACCACAGGGCCCTTAACAACTTGGCTTTCTGGTTTGAAGTCCCTCCTGCCACATCATCAGGAAAGCTTGTTAGATTGATATAGGAGAGAGCAAGAACTGCAGATGCTGGAGTCGGAAACAACACACTATGGAGGTGGAGGAACACAGCAGGCCAGGCAGCATCAGAGGTGGAGGAAAGTTGACGTTTCAGGTCAGGACCCTTCTTCAGAAATGGGTAAGGGGAAGAGACTGGGAAATAAATAGAGAGAGCAGGGGTGGGGTTCGGAAAGGTAGGTGGGATGATAATAGGTGAGTGCAGGTAGGGAGTGGTGGGATTGGTCAGTGTGATGTGTAGGACAGATAGGTGGGAGAGAAGATGGGCAGGTTGTGTCAGGTTAAGGGGGCGGGGATGAGACCCCATCCCATGTCCATGCCTCCCTCTCATCCCTGCCTCCTTGATCTGACACAACCTCTCCATCTTCTCTCCCACTGACCAATCCCCACTACTCCCTACCTGCACTCACCTATCACCATCCCACCTACCTTCCCCAGGCCCACCCCTCCTCTCTCTATTTATTTCCCAGCTCCCTTCCCCCTCCCCATTTCTGAAGAAGGGTCCCGACCTGAAACGTTAACTTTCCTGCTGCTCTGATGCTGCCTGGCCTGCTGTGTTCCTCCAGCTCTACACTGTGTTGTCACATTGATGTTTCTTTTTAAAATATAGGTCATTCCTCTTCCCCTCTTGAGAGTGATGAGCTGCACTAGAAGTGGTTCCATGAACCCTGGCCACCCTTCAATACTTCAACCAAACCCTTCCACAGTTCCCCTACCCAAGGTGTTCAGTTCACCATCAAATTTACTTAACATTCAAAATAGGAATATTTTCTGAAGCAGCATGAGAATCTATAACAACCCAAAGAGGTTTAGATTTATATTCTAAACACTTATTCACCAGCAGCATGCACTATCACATCTTATTTTGTTTGGTGACACTACATTGACAGATACCTGGGATTTTAAGCCCTGATGAATAGATAAAAGTGAAAGGGAGAAATAATTTCATTTGAAATATTTTACCAGTGAAGCCATTGGAAAGGAAACTCAGGCAGGGTGTATAAGATACAGTCAATTTATACCGTATATTCACTGCCTGCATTAAAAACTAACATAAGTTCCATTGTAGCACTCCTTTTGATTCATGTAGCTTTTGGCTGTACAGGCTTCTACCTGAGTGTCTGCCCAAAACAATTGGTTCCCTAATGGATACTTTTAGGCAGGGGAATGATTTGATTTCTCTGCAGATTAAAATTTCACATAGCAGCATGTGGGATACATTTTTAACTCCATTTCTCATCGTTCATTCTCCAGAGGTCTATAGTCTTGCTCCATTCACCTGATCAAAATCTATCAGAAACTCTTTCAAACATCCTTTTGGCAGAGTTGTCAGCCACAGCATACCCCAAGAAGGAGTCAGTGCCTTCAGACAGGAGTGGTGTGGTTAGGAACCCTGTTCATTAAAGAGTGATAAGATGAAAAAAACTCAACCGCATCTCTTGCATTTCCCGCACCACAGCCCTCACATCCTCTTCCCCAACAAAAACAAAGACAGAATCCCCTTTGTCCTCACAAATCACCCCACCAACCTCCCCATCCAGTGTATTATTCTCCGTCACTTCCGCCACCTACAATCCGACCCCACAGCCAAAGAGAGATTTACCTCCCCACCCCTATCTGCCTTTCATAGGGACTGCTCTCTCTGCGACTCCCTTGTCCGCTCCACTCTCCCCACTAACCCCATCACAGCCGGCACCTTTCCCTGCAACCACAGGAGGTGCTACACCTGCCCTTACACCTCCCCTACCACCGCCCACCCCCCTCCACTCACCTCCATTCAAGGCCCAAAACAAACCTTTCATATCAGACAGGGGTTCACTTGTACATCCATCAAATTGATCTACTGTATCCTGCCCCCTCTACATCGGTGAGACCAAACATAGACTCAGAGACCATTTCGTAGAGCATCTGCGCTCTGTACGTGACAAATGACAACACCTTCTGGTCGCCAACCATTTTAACTCCACTCCCACTCCCTGAGTGACATGTGCAGTCTTGGCCTCCTCCAGTGTCACAATGACGCCACCCTCAAACTGGAGGAGCAGCACCTCATATTCTGCCTCAGGAGCCTATAGCCCGATGGCCTAAACATGGAATTCACCAGTTTTAAAATCTCCCCATCCCCAGCATCATCCCATGTCCACCCCTCCGTCTCATCCCTGCCTCCTTGACCTGACACAACCTGTCCATCTTCTCCCCCACCTATCCTCCCCAGCCATCCCACTGACCAATCCCCACCATTCCCTGCCTGCACTCACCTATCAACAACCCACCTACCTTTCCCAGCCCCACCCCTCCTCTCCCCATTTCTGAAGAAGGGTCCCAACCCGTACCATCAACTTTCCTGCTCCTCTGATGCTGCCTGTCCTGCTGTGTTCCTCCAGCTCCACAGTGTGTTATCTCTGACTCCAGCATCTGCAGTTCTTGCTATCTCCCTAGTATAAATACAGTGTCTTTTATGGTCACTTTTGAAGTGTAGTCATCGTTGTAAAGTAGAAAAGTTTTTGTCCAATTGCAAACTGCAGAATCCATGAAACACAATGTCCAAATAATTAGTTTTCATTGATTTTGGCTGGGATAAACATTGGCCAGGACACTAACTGACCTCCTCACCTTTGAAACAGTGCCATAGTATGTTTTATGTTTTTGTAAGAGGGCAGAAAGGGTCATGATGTAAAATGTTATGAAATACAGTGCCACCAATAATGCAGCCATCCATCACTACTTGGAATATCAACCTCAATTTCTGAGTACAGCTCTCTGGGGTGGGTGTTGAACCCATGTTGATTCACAGGTAGGATTGCTACCACTGAGTGAACTATGGCTAACACATTGGTGCGTCAATGAACTCTTAGAAATTGAGCAGAAATTTCTGCCAAGAACTGACAGAATGCCTACTTTTCTCTATACCTAGTAACTTACCAAAACAACTACATTATCAAAAATTGTTATTTCAAAGCTAAGCCTCAGTACAATTTTGATTAAATGATGTCATTCCCAGAATGATCTGTGCTGTCTCCCACAAAATGCTCAGCAAATAATTTCAATTCTTTGGTTCTGGAATTAAGAAAATATTGCTCCGAAAATCAATTTCATAGCTGCTGTGTTGATCATCTGTGCAGTTTCAGTCTGTGACAGATTCTGTAACTGCAGTAACACAAGCAATGCTGCTGTTTCTACACTGGCACTTTCATCATTAATTGGCCTTTTGTTTCATTATGTAAATATGATGGCTCAGGCTGATTGCCAAAATAAGCACTTTAATTGGTTATGTCATCAAGAAATAAAATATCTTGGTTCAGTGTCGTACAGCATGGTGGTGATGAAATTCAAAAATGTTTATGTAACTCCTCATCAAGCTGAAAAAATCCAGTGCTGGATGCTATCAAAAGGCAACGTCCCTTTTTAGTAGCGCCACCTGTTTTAGATGGTGTTACTATCTCCTTTCAAACCTATCTGACACTTGCATTCAAATCTAATTTGGTTCAAT
This sequence comes from Rhincodon typus, assembly GCF_021869965.1. NCBI lineage: Eukaryota > Metazoa > Chordata > Chondrichthyes > Orectolobiformes > Rhincodontidae > Rhincodon > Rhincodon typus. The sequence goes on from NC_063361.1 coordinate 18,465,894, forward strand.
TGCAATCCTGTCTCCTCTTTCTATTGCCCTTAAGGGACTTGTTATGCCAAATAAATATAAAAACAGTCAAATATCTGGAATGAGTAAAAACCATTTGACACAAACACACAGCTATATACAATTTGAAATAATGTGAAATTTTAGACAGTATATCAAAAATTAAGAAATATCATGGGTAAAATTGTTTTCATGGAAAATGAGAATTTTTCTGGAAATAACATTTTAAATGAGCAATGAAATGCTGTGACAATAAGTTATGAGTTCATTTTCATTTTCAAGGTCATCAGTGGAGCAGGTCTGGAGAAAACTGACCCAATCAATACATTTGGCTATTCAATCAGTGGAGGACTTGATGTTGATAGGAATGATTACCCTGACATTCTAATTGGAACATTATCCGACAGAGTCATTTTACTGAGGTACGACCTTCACATGAGTACGATGTGGTCGTAGGGTTTTTGTAGGAGTTAGATTTAAGACAACAGTCGAGACTGGACCAGGATATACAGACATGGCTCAGACTCTCTTTTAAAGTCATACGTTTAACTGTACTTCTCTGTGATGTTCTGATGGCCAGGGATTCGCTGGAACAGTGTAGTCTGGAGTTGCACATCGAGGCCATGTGGAATCCCCTGATGTAGCTAACTCCATGGTAATTCCTGGGAAATGGAATTTTTGGAAGAGCAATTACTCTGTGTGTTTTTAGAGCCCTCTGAAGAAATTTATTAAATTCCAGAGAATTCAGAGGATTCTGATTCACTTAAGTTTAATAGTTACCCAGGAAACATGAAAGGATTATAATTAAACTATGAACAACTGACCTCCAAACAATACCTCCTGCTGATCTGGCCTCCACCATGGCCCACCTTACTCGAGTTGGTTTCTCTTTTCCACCCAATCCCCATGAACATCCTACCCACCTGCCACCCCATCCCCTCACTTACTTTGCACACTTACATTTCCTCCGTCACTGCCAAAGTGCCTTGGGATATTTAGCCTTTAAATTACAGCAGCAAGTGTCATATAAAAGGGTGTGCCTTGACCTACAACACTGTGCCCGTACTCAGTAGATTTCTGCCTGGTTGTCTCTGACAGATACATTTGGAATGGGTGAGACTCGGAATCTTGGCCACAAAAGTTGCCAACATATCAGTGAGTAATTTTAAAGAGGATTACCATTGTTTGAATCCGGTCCGATGGAAATCAGAATCTCTGGACCATTATTTAGTTAAGTAGGAAAGCATTAAGAATTAAAAGCAGGAAAGTCTAGTTAGCTGGATCTTAAAGGTTTCCCTTAAATGCAGGCTGAGCAGCTGGGAATTCTACATAACAGAGGCAATATAGCACCTCTGATGGCAGCAGTATGTAATTAAATAAGCAACTTCCAATTTAAAGGTAAATACAGGAATTTATCATGAGAAAAATGGCAGGAAGATTTCACGGAAATGTGTGAAAAACATAAGTTTGTTGGAGATTCCCACAGATAGGGAATATTTTATGTAGTTTAAGCTTCTGATCCTTTTCCAATCTTTGAGTCTATACAATTTCAGCAAAAACAAAATTGCACAGGCAGCAAGAGGATTAAAGAACCCAGAGCATGTTAGGTATAAGTGGTGGAATTTCTGAAACTAATGGCATGTATCTGTTTCCAGATCTCGGCCAGTTGTTAATATTAGTAAAAATTTCACTGTGCACCCAAGCATCATTGATCCCAGCACCTGCACTATTAAGTCCTGGTAAGCATTTTGAAATATTGTTATTTTCTCTGAAACTGCTGTTACTTTTGATAGCTGATAATTTGTTCATTTACAGCCATCAATAACATTTAAGCAAGGGGCCCAAGTGTCGTAAAATGTTATGAATGCAATCTAGCTGAGCTTTACACAATGGTCTAGATTTTCCAAATAACATTACTATATTATAAATGGGGGATTGCTGACATTAAAATAACATCGTTTGGAGATTCTCATTCCAACCATGCTGCTGTACTGTTGTCATTTGGAACAAAAGTCATGGAGGGCCACTCGATACTGTTATACTGTATATTTTAATCACTTGCTTAAATATATTGGTAAATGTAAAAAGGTGTCAAACAAAGCAGACTTTTTAAAAAATTAAGTCTCCTTTATTATTAGAAAAATCAGAGTTGAGCATGCACAGTTGGTAATTATGGATGGATTTTTGGTGTCAGCAAATTCAATATTAAGTATCAATTATATAATTGGGAATAGAGTTAGGGACATGTGAAGAGACTAAAAATATAATACCAAACGAAAAACAAAGAGATCCAGAGCAAGACCAGATGAAATTTGTGTATTTAATTAATTATTCTATATTTTGGGATATGTTTGGGATTGAAGTGTTGCTTTAATCCCCAGTGCAGTATTACAAAGTACCTACAGAGAGTGTTACTAAACATATAAACAGCACTGTTATCTGCAGCATCACAGTTGTTTTGTGCCAAGACCCTTCTATCTAGTGTTTCAACTGTACAAAATTTAGGTTTTGACCAACTGTGGTGCCGTAATTCGTCTATGGACAGTGTGGAACCACTAAATCTAACATTGCATTGGCCGTGTGGAAGCTTTTCTCTATAATTGCTGCCACTTGTTCGTCATCTTGCTACTTTGCCTTGAGTTCAGTTATTTTGCCCTCTGTTTTCTCTTAGCTTGGCCTCCTTGCTCTATTCTTCCTTGGCAATGACTTTCAGGTGCTAACTTGCTCCCACTGTTTGTCACTGGGTCCCTGAACAATTCAGAGCTCCTCTGGTTTAGACAGCCACTAGGCCAATGCTCTGTCTCCACTGCTGACCCAGGCAACCTTGGACTACTTACCTCTCTCTTTGTTCCTTCTAACTTCACTGTACCTTGGGACCTATTCTCTTCTCTTGGTTTTTATTTTCTTCCTCACTAACCCAGAACCCTGTCAAGTGTGAAGGCACAACTAGCCCTCATAGAAGACTTATAAGGATGATACCAAACATACATGGGTTTCCATATTAGGAAAGGGTTGACAAGCGAGATCTTCTTTCTCCTGGATAAAGAAGGCTGAGAGGTGACCTACTAGGGGTATTTAAAATTATTAAACATTTGGGTACAGGAAGAGTGCTACATCTTACGGATAAGAGGATAACGAGAGACTGTCAATATAAGATAGTCGCCAAGGAAGTCAGAAGAAACACCTTTACCCAAAGGAACAAATACAGAAGTTGCTGGAAAAGCTCAGCAGGCCTGGCAGCAGAAAAATAGAGTTAACATTTTGGGTCTGGTGACCCTTCCTCAGAACTGATGGTGGCTGGGAAAACGTCAGTTTATATGCAGAAAATAGGGAGAGGTATGGGGTAGGGAGTAAACTGCATTCACAGTTCTTTCGGTTTTTACCTTTACCCAAAGTGTGGTAAGAATGCGGGACTCTCTACCACACAAAATTATTAAAGCAAATAGCATAGACATATTTAAGTGGAAGATAGACAAACACTTGAAGGAGAAGGGAATAGATGATTACAACACGAGGCATAGATGGGGAAAGATGAGAGGAAGCTTGAGTAGATCATAAACAGTAGCATAGACTGGTAGGGTCAAATGGCTTGTTTCTGTGCTGTAATTCTTATGTAATTCTATGAAATGTGACAATGAGGGAGATGTCCCTGTTATAGGTTACTGAGGAAAGGGAGATATGCTGGAGGTGGAGATGGGCACAACAAAAAGAAAGAGATGCTTTATCCAGGTTACAGGTATAAGGATTTCAAACTCAAAAAGAATATTGTGCCCCTCAAGGAACACAATGATCTTGAGAAGAGATGAAAGATTCTGCTTCTTCCCTGGTCATGCCATTCATGTAAAATCCTGATTGGCAGCTTACAATATCTCATTTCACCACTGAGCAAACTGTGTTGTCCAAGAGGTTGTAGCCCTGTGAACAACTTTACAGAAAATAAACTAAACTGAAAGACCATAAATCCATTGTTTCCAAATATCATTTATTATTCATGCTGACATCTGTTTTAAAACAAAATCAATCAATCTGTTCGAGAATGTTGTTATACTTTTCACAGGTTGTGGGATTCAAACCTGTATTTTCTGACCTAGAAACAAAAACAGGAATTGCAGGAAAAGTTCAGCAGGTCTGACAGCACTGTGGAGAGAAATTGAGAGTTAACGTTTTGGGTCAAGTGACCCTTCCTCAGAACTCTAAGTTCTGATTTACAGCATCCACAGTTCTTTCAGTTTTAATTTTATGACATAGATGTAGGATACTAGCACTGCAGTACAAAACAAATGACTTAAATGTGATAATGTGAAACACCACGGCAAAGGAGTTAGAAATGGTCCATACTATTCAGAATTTCGTTACCATATGCTGTCTGTGGACGGCTTCTGGAGCTCTCTCTTTTTGTCAAAGTCCAAGGGAAACACTCCTGTATCTCCGTCTTGGGAAAGAGAAATGTTGGTACCCAAAAATTTAACCATATTATACTATTTTTCTGGGAGGAAGACGTTTCAATATCAAGCATTTGAGACTCATGCGGTCTGAAGATTTTTTTTTGATGTTAGTAATTACAGTAACTTCTTGTTACATTAGGAATGGAATGAGTGGCATCTGGGCATAGCTATTAATCATATTTTCTAAAGCAAATTAAATAGCTACAAATATGTAAAGATTTAAATGATAGATCAATTTTATACCACACATTAAACATTTCTGTAAAAGTTTTGCCTGTTTTCTGTTTCATTTAGTGTCACAGTGACAGTTTGCTTCTCATACATCGTGAGCACAGGAAATAGAAAGTACAATCGCAGTATAGGTAAGTATCAGCACTCCATGAGCTACCACATTTCAACAAGGTAGTACATGTAAATCTGTAAGTCAATGGTCTCACTGGAGAAATTGGGTGTGGTTGTTGGATCTACATTATTTTTACAATCAGAGCAACTGACCTGTTCAAAATCATCAACAATCAAAATATTAACTTAAAATTTCTAGTTAGGTGCTGTGTCTTGTGGTTCCCTGAAGTTTGGGATAACCACACTTTCAATCAAAACTACAGGAGCTTTACATCAAGTGTAATTTACAGATCTCACCATGTGTCTGGAGTGATGCTTGGCCCCTGACTGCAGTGCAGTCATGATTGATATGGCAGTCTGGAAATACATTTGTATAAAAAATATAATTTCTAACTCATTGTGAATAATAAAAACACAACAATACCATTGACCTGAACCAGCCAAGTATTTATTTTGCACATTGGGTTTAAAATTTAATATCAATCTGTGAATTGATTATCCATTTCCTTTAAGCAGGAGGTGAGTGTATTCAAAAATACTGGTAGCCAATTAGACTTTGTACAAGGGTAGTTTACCAAAAAATGTTTGTGGCTTAAGTCTCAGGTGTATGTGAACAAACAGTACTTCCTTTCAGTTACCCTCCATATGATACCCTGTGGTCTATTCTAGTAAATATTTACTATGCAGCAATTGGAATGGTCACTTTCTATTAATGTTAACTGTAGGGATTGGAACAAGGTCAGCCAGGTGGACTTCATAGAATATGAGTTCCCTGATTAGGGCTGTTAACTTGGTCCAATCAGGGAGCCCTGGCTGACAGATATAAATAGGAGTGTCAGGGAGTTCTGCTCACCATATGAGCCAGCTCTGAGGTAGCCAAGTCAGTGTCATGTACTATGCACGTGTAAATAAAAGGTAACTTGGTAACAGGATACCGGCCTTCATGGAGTTAATTCAATAACATTTTCTTCATTTGTTATTAGGGATTCAGTTTGTTGACAATGTTGCACACAGTCAACTTGTCACCTAATACCTTGGTGATGTGTTTGTTCAAAATCTTTTACTGAGACCATGCCTTCCTTAGCTCTGACCCTTTTTTTGTTCCTCATTTTCACCTGCTGTTATTTTTCCAACTCAACTTTGTTCTTTGAAGTGCCTTGATAGACCTGAGGCGTTCTATAGAGGTGCCAATTGTTGGTGCAGGCCATTGCATTCACTTTTTTTTCTTTCTGCACAGGTCTTAAATATACTTTGGAGGTCGAAAAAGAGAGGCGCTCTTCTCCACGTGTTAAATTTGTTAAGACAAACAGTGCCATTTATAATGGCATTTTAATCATGCCACAAACCAAATGCCAGAGTGTCCAGCTAGGGTTGATGGTAAGGTCAACCTGCTTCCTGTTTAATTATAATCTCCAAATAAGCTTTCAACTGAATGTTGAGTGTCTCGCTCTGATATGTTCAAAAATGACATTTGGTACAGTACAGGCTTCAAGTTAACCTTTCCTAACAAAGCCAGCTTTCAACTAGAATCCTTTCAAATAGAAATTCAGCCAAACTGAGGAATTTTGGTTCAAAAAAATTGTAAGTTACCTTGAATTATGTTTCTCTTCGAACAGCCATTTCCATTCTGACCCTGGGGGTGTTTCACAACAAGCAAAAAGTGTTCATGATAAATGTTCCTTTTGTTTTTCTTGGACTGTACTTGCACTCATTTACCAAAATATGCAACCATCAAATAGGATATAATTGCATGAGATGGTGTAAACTGCATGAAACAACATAGGCACTGTTCCTAACTCTGTGCTTAGTATTAGCTAATTTTAAACACGCAGATAATTGACAAAGATTTACAGCCTCTATTTTCCTACACTCTTTCCCTAAACTAGTGCTGGAATCCAGACGATAACAATAACAAATTTTATAAATATAGTGTTAGTAATATAGTCCGAAGATGTGCAGGTTAGGCGGATTGGCCATGCTAAATTGCCCATAGTGCCTAAAGGGATGTGTAGAGTTCCAGGGATAGGGTAGGGGGTGGGTCTGAGTGGGATACTCTGCAAAGGGTCAGTGTGGACTTGATGGGCTGAATGGCCTGCTTCCACACTCTAGGGATTCTATGATACTGTTAAATTATGTAAGAATTTGCAGTAATGTAGCACTTTCACAATCTCAGCATGTCCCAAAATATATCATAGGTGCAGACGTAGGCCATTTGCCTCACTGAGTCCATTCTACCTTTCTGTTCGATCAAGGCTGATCTGATTATCCTCAACTCCACTTCCCTGCCTCATCCCGAGAACCGTTGATTTCCTTACTAATAACTAATCTGTCAATCTCAGTCTTGAATATACATATTGATCCAGTGTTGATACTGGTTTTTTGATGCAGGTATTTTTAAGTGGCCTGTAATTATGTTACAGCACACCTGTCGAGCAAGTGAAACTTGATTCTCAGTCTCTGGCCCAGAGCTAGGGACACTACCAATTGTGCTGCAAGAGTCAGGCACTTTGCAGGGGTGTAATCAAACATAATTTGGCACCATATTAGAGAACGAAACATTAAAATAGGTTATTGAAATCATAATGAAAACAGAAGTTTTAGGCATTCCCATTTGAAGAAGAGAAAAGCAAAAAGGAAATTCCAGCATTTAGGATATTCTATGCTAAACCACCAGTGCAGTGGAAGAAGTTAGTGATGCACAGGAGATCTTGTTGTAACCTAGCTAGGCTAAACTAGGCTCTCGCAATAATCCACATTCCTTCTCTCAGAATAACAGAATCTGTCAGTAATCTGGTTCCTCACTCACTCTCCCAGACATCAACTCTCCATCTGCTGTTTTCCTGTTTTGGTATCCACCTCCCATTGTTCCTGAATCCTGGGGCCTCCTTTCCATTAACCCAGACCCTCTTCCCTATGTTTTGGCCCTCCTGGGATAATTCTCTCTATTCTCCTCCGTCCATTACAGTTCGGATTCTGGATCCTCTCTGTTCTAGATCCTTGCTGAGTTAGTGAGCAATATTACAAAGAAACATCATTGACTATGAATGTATCTGTCTAAGATGAAATGTGGGTGTGGTCTGTTGGGTGTAGACTAATTTCGCTGCATCCACCACCAAGAAAGTTTGCTGTATTTTGTGCCAATCAGCTTATGAAGAGCTGACTGGAGGGTTTGCCAGCCCTATCATAGGCCTCCATACCAGAATCCTTGCTCAGCCAAACCTGTTGACCAATCAAATGCCAGGAGCTTTGGGGTCCTAACCACTGTCAGTTGAGACCTACACCTTGAGGAAACCAAGCTGAGAAGGTTGGTCTTTTCCATTTTGCTTTTCACAGGTTTGTGAAGGAGGGGGGAGGGTGTCATAGGGTGAAGGGATTCAGTGGGAAAGGCAAGGGATGTCTTTCAGAGGCTATCCATGCCCCTCAATTGCAGAGATTGGGTTAAGTGGAGCCCCAACTTCCCCACAAGCCCCCACCCACTCTGCATACCCCTGCCGCTGCAAAAGGTAAACAAAATTAAGGGCAGGCAGTCATGCCAGTACCCAGTCAGAAAACCAGCCACTTTACCCGTCTTTCTAGCAGGCGAGAAATCCGGGAGGGGGTGTGTTGAGGACTATAAGTGACTGTTAATTCACCACAAGGACTGCCAAGTCAGGAATGTCCCCAGTGGACCTTCTTTCCTGGCACTTAATTGGTGCACAGGAATATTACTCTAGGGCAAATTATCCAATTGCAGGCACCACCAATGAAGGGAAAAGTGTGCCTATTGATGTTGTACCTTCCCCAGCAGTCATTCAGTTACTTTGTATGCTGCTCTGTACTTTGTTGTTCAGCTTATCTAAATTGATCATACTTATTCATCTTTAACTTTTTGTCGAGTGTGTGTAGCACTGTCTAATTTTTCTCATTTTTGCTCTTCTCTTTGTTCCAATCCCTTGTCATCTATTGTTTGTTACAACATCTTCATCCCATTTCATCTTTTATGATTCATTGTATTCCACTGTTAACTTCTTCTATTACATGTAGAATTTCTGATATTGATTTCTGTATCCTCCAGCCATTATCCTATTTGATTGTGGACTTAAAAATCTCAACATTTGCAAGAACTTCCTGTCACAAAATTCTGGCTTATTTCTCTCTCTAAGACTAATTCAAATGCTCTTAGATTTAGCTCTTCTAAGGCTGAACAACTGAGTACAATAAAGCCTGAAGTCTTAACTGAGCATCAGGGATTTAATATAGTATTAGTCTCCTTGGCAATGACAAATTCCTGATGTTTATTTGCACTAAAATAATCTTCCTTGCATTTTACAGGACAACGTGGAGGATAAGCTTCAACCTATTTCGGTCGCTCTAAATTATTCTATTGACAATAACAGTGAAGCTAGAGGAAGAAAGGCTGAAATGAATAATTATCCCATTTTGAATGTATTGCAAGACCATACTGGCCTGGAAGAGGTAAGGTGGGACATATAATCACTAGATCAGTGACTTCTGAAGAGCAGTAAGCAGTGAGGAAAAGGGGGAGTGTGCAAAACAATAAGAGGAAGTTCAAGAAAACGTATAGGAAGTTAGGACCTAGAAATGAGCCAAGAATCATGTCACATGTTGGGAATTTTTTGTTTCTTGTTGGAAATACAAGAGAGCGGCAAAAAAGTTTCTTTTTAATTACAAATGAAGTAAACAAAAATCATGATTGTATCATATAACTATTGTTAGTAATAATACATTGATTAAAAGAATATTGTCAAACATTCTTCACATTTTTGCTGATATTAGTTAAGCCACACACATCAGAAATCTTATGTTGATCACTGGTCTGTCCTGAGTGATGTGACCTCTGTTACGGAAATGGCCTTCGTGCTCCAGGGTTTAATAAAGGAAATGGATTTTTTTCTTCTGATTATCTAGTCATCTGTGGTGCAAGTCCTCATGTGTGAAAATTTGTTTAGTGCAGGAGTAGGATTAGTATGTGGTTGAATATCTCAAGAATGACCTACATTTGGATGTGATTAATGGCACTTTAACAGGTTGTTGGAATGTGAGCAGGGACCAGCTGTTATAACTCCAGGGTATGAAAGGGATTTGGGTTGGGGGTGGGGGCAGGAGGGTATTTGACAATTAAAATTACTAAGTTTTGGATAGGCATCAATAAATTTCTTCCAAGTACGATGGGAAAATCCATAATCCTTTATATTGGCTAAACTTAAATTTAAAAAAAAAGTGTTTTCCACAGCATTAGTTTTGCACTTTTTGATGGATTTCCTGTTTTAATATATACAAGAAATGCTTCTTGCAGATACATATTCAGAAGGAATGTGGCGATGACCGCACATGCAACAGCAACCTCCAAATGAAACATGCATTTGGCAGATTGGGGAACAATGAGGTTTTCCATCCCATAAGAAGGTAAGGGGAAAAAAAGGAAAGGCTGGTGTATTGGATAAAATAAAAACAAAATGCTGGAGAAACTCAGCAGGTCTGGTAGCATCTGGCTGTTATTTATTTTTGAGAGCTGGTGGAGAGGAGGATGTGGGAAGTGTGTTTAAATGTGCATGCAAGTGTGTATGTTTAAGTAGGGAAAAAAAAGTTAACATTTTGAGTCCAGTATAATTCTTCTTTCGCGACAACAAAAACAAAGTTGCTGGAAAAGCTCAGCAGAACTGAGGAAGGGTCACCGGACCCAAAATGTTAACTCTGTTTTCTCCTTCACAGATGCTGCCAGACCTGCTGAGCTTTTCCAGCAACTTTGTTTTTGTTCCTGATTTACAGCATCTGCAGTTCTTTTGGATTTATTTGGTGATTCTTCTTTAGAACTGCCAGTCATATTGGACTCAAAACATTAATACTGTCTCTCCCTCAACAGAAGCTGCCAGAACTGCTGAGTTTCTCCAGCATTTTCTGTTTTTTTTTAAATTTCTGCTCACCATCCAAGGGCCTAAACAGTCTTTCAAGGTGAAGCAGCACTTCACCTGTACCACCTCCAGTCTTGTGTATTGTATTCATTGCACCCAATGTGGCCTACTCCACATTGGAGAAACCAAGCGCAGACTGGGTGACCGCTTTGCAGAGCACCTCCAGTCCATGCACAAGCATGACCCTGACCTTCCATTAACCGGTCATTTTAACACTGCGTCCTGCTCACATGCCCACTTGTCTGTCCTCAGCATGTTGCAATGCTCCAGCAAAAACTGGAGGAGCAACATCTCATCTTCAAACTAGGCATGTTACAATCTTCTGGGCTCAATATTAAGTTCAGCACCTTCAAATTGTAAACCCATTCCTTCCCTTTTTTTGAGCTTTGCTTGTTACATTCTCTGCCTCCATGTCCTCTCTCCCCTCCCCCCACCCCAGTGGGACTGTCTGTTCTTTCCAGTCTGGCACTTAGACAAACCATTGTTCTGCCATTCTCAATTTCCGATCACTTAATCTGAATTATCAGCACCCTTTGCCCCCCAGCAGTCCAACACCTCTGCCCCACCAGCTACTGCATAAGTGCTGCCCCCTCCACACTTCACTTCAGCTCCAATGAAGAGTCATCTAGGCTCGAAAACGTTAGCTTGCTCTCTCTCCATGGATGCTGTCTGACCCGCTGTGATCTCCAGCATTTTTTTTTGTCATCTTTGGAGAGTTCGTCACAGATTTACAGGCAAATTGGGAATTAAACCCTGCTGACACAGATTGAAGATTTGAGAGAGTAAAGTTGGAAGGAAAGAATGGAAATTACAGGAGGAAATGTTAATGTTATTAGGGGAATTTACGATTGATTGTATTGCTGCTGCATATTTTAAGCTAGGCTGGCACTGATTCCTTCTTTCTGCTTTCATTTCAGAAAAAAGGGCAAGCAAATCTTGGACTTTGATCCTCAATCCAACCCATATTCCAATAAGCTTGTGTTGCAAGTGAATGTTACAAATTTCCCAACAAATGCCAATAATGGCGAAGATGCTCACCAGGCCAGGCTCAACATCACCCTACCTGATACATTGACATATGTTGGTATTCGTGCAGTAAGTGGACAAGTACTTAATGTTTCTCATTATTGGGAGCTTGGCAGCTGATTACCTTAAGCTTCAGCTCTATATTGATTCGGAATCTTGTTTGATACGAGTTGTTTTGGATTAAAGAGCAAAGTACAATTGCATAAAATATGGGACAAATATGATCAAATTGCCACTCTGCTCCCAAATACTTACATTACTCAAGGGCTCCGCATTCCTGGTAGGTGTTTCCAGCCATGAACCCTGCAAAAATACAGAATATACCTTCAGTTCAACTGTGTCCTCTAGTGCAAGATGGTCAGGGAAAGGCAAACTATGGCCCTTTATCACAGCAGTCATTGCCATGCTTTATGATTTAAATGTCCAGCAGCACACGAGCCACTTTAACAGCTCCATGAAAGGGTAACTTTGAGATGTAAGTCTGCGGGTAGAGTGTCAGGTGGCAATGGTGCACCTTGGGCAGGGTGCCATGACGCAATGTGGGAAGGGTGCCAAGTAAGAAATTGAGTGTTTAGGGCAAGTCAGGGATAAAGGGCTTCTAGCCAGGAGATGGCAGGTGTCAAGTCCAGCAAAGGGGACAGGAGATATCGGCTCTGAGGCAGAAAGACCAATGGTTGTCAGGTTTGTCAAGTCTGAGGAATGAGGAGTTGGGAGTGATGTTGGGTCTGACAGCGGGTGATCAGTTTAATTGTAAGGGTTCTGGGAGAAGTGCAGTGGGATGTGAATAGTAGCTTGTGAGGGGTGGGGATCACCTTATCCAAGAGTTAGACTTTGTTTGTTTTTGTCTGTCTTTTCCCGGGTAACTACAGTGGAAGCCTCTGAATTCTCAAATTTAAATGGATACTTTCAGAGGATTCCAGGTACAGTTGAATTGTCCATCAAAATCTTCAATTTCTTGGGCAATTCCCTCAGAGTTAGCTCTACCTGGGATTCCTTGAGGTCTTGAGATTACAACTCCAATTTGCACTGCAGGTTTGCGATTATTGGCCCTTGACAAACATGGGTCATTATTTCCCACACAGGTGCCCAAATTTACTGTTGTTGTTGTGATTAAGTTAGTTCAGATATCATTTAACACCACCACATCACAATGGTGCGTAATAAATGCACTGCTAATGTGATCCTGACCACTAGAGATTAGATATTGGGCTTTACCTAATGGAGCAATGCTTATGTTATCCCTCATAATGTAACCTAAGCACTGAGAATGTGGAATTGAAAGATCCAACAGATGTTTGATTATAGCTGGCTATTAAATACAATTACTACATTCACAGACTTAAGTGTCTGGGCTAGTGTTAAGCTATACATTAACAGCAGAAGAGCATACTTCAGGTGCTTCCAAGTAATGGGAATGGGTCTGAGATCTTTACACCTTCAGGTCACACACTATGATGCAGTGATGATATATTATTGATCATGTCTGTTCAATGTATACTGACATACTGAAGGTGAGACATCACACAACACGCTACTACTGTAGTCCTGTCCGATAGAGTTTAGAACGTTCCCCTATTTGATCCTCTGATCTATATTGAGTTGGCTGATCTCAGCCGTGCTCGGCCCAGGCATTCACCATTGTATAGTTAAGAGAAAATTGGGCAGGGTCCTATTTGGTGACTGCAGCTGAAAAGTATGCATATTGTCAACAATGTGCAATATTAATTTGGAGTCAACTCTGGCGTTGATGCTCTTCACTGCTGAGTACCCACCAACGAGCTCATAGTGGAGCACTGTGGAGCTACCAATTTAACAGACGTACACTGCGGCCTTCATTCTGAGACTAGAGGGTGGAAAATGAAAACTTACTCTTATGTCTTCCTTCTCAGGAATTAGTCAGGTGCGATCCTGCAGATCGTTACACCGTGATTTGTGAATTGGGAAATCCTTTCAAGAAGAATCAGATGGTAGGTGATTTACTATTTGCATTCAATCATAATCTATCAGGTTTAAATGGACAAGCATGTAATCAGTGATCATCAAGTGTATCATCATATTGTGTTCCTCGATATTGAATAGATTATCTGTGTTGTAGTTCTGGATGTCAGAGTCCACTATCTCTATAGGAAATAATCACTTCCATCAAATGAGTTCTGTAGAGTTGAGTTTCATAGTTTGAGTTTCATAGCTTCACTATTGGATGCTTTCTCTAGGTATTAATTTGAAACTTTGAAAGGTGTCACTGGTAGCATCCAAATTTTACCCTTTCACGCCTTAAACCATCAGAGGAAGCTGTTTTCTGAAAAATAGATGTACTTTTTTGAATGTTTTCATTTATTTCAAGTCACTTGTCATTCCTGCATTAATTCCTTTCTTCCCATTTGCATAGAAACAAGCTGAGGCTTTAATATGTTCCATATAAAAATAATTGCTTTTAACTTTATGAAACTCCTTGGCAGATAACATTCTTGGGTGTATATGTAATGGATTTTACTCTTCAGGTTCCCACCTGTTGATGAAATTTGGATGCAATCTTGTGCCAGCTACTTCATCTGTAAGAAACAGCATAATTGTGGCCTGACTAACTTGCTCACTGTGGGATTGTACACTGTAAGATCCCAACCTTTTCTGAGATGACTGGCTAAATATCCTCTTTGTCAGGAGTATGCCCTGGATATGTCACACATCTTGCTGGCATTTTTGTTTCAGATCCATTATCCTCTCGCTTAGATCATTGTCCGCTTCCCTGGCTCCAGAATGCATGCAGTTAGAAGAGTGACACCCCTCTTGAAGTCCAGAAGATGTTGACCATATCCTCGCATAGTTGAGCTCACCAGCTGAGCTGACATGATGGCATATATCCCATTTGAGCATGTTAAAACTGCTTGGAGGTGTGAGAGAGAGCTGAAAAAACTGTGGGTAACCAATAAGCCTTGTCCACAAACAAAGCTGGGCTGTCCTCTGCAATAATTCAGAGGTAGCAACCCTGTCCCCCAATGTGTGGATCTGTTCAATGTATTAATAATGCAAGTCACATTTCCTTTAAGATTTCATCTGAGCCTTCTGAAAACTCTGTTAGACTATTTGTTTGTTTGACGGACTGCAGGAAAGGTCATGGATAAACATGTGCGCACATACAACAAAAGGAAGATCAATATGAAGAGTGCGAACCATGTTTTCCATTTGCTTCCAGTGCAATCACAAAATGCAATCTGGAATAACAAGGTGTAGAGCTGGGTGAACACAGCAGGCCGGGCAGCATCAGAGGAGCAGGAAAGCTGATGTTTCGGGCCTAGACCCTTCTTCACAAAATGCAATCTGGAATGACTTATTTCAAACATATGCAATGATCACTCTTGACCACTAGATGGTGAAACTACCCTTTATAATTACAAGCACCTTAACTAATGTGGTAGCATGATTTACAATGTTAAGCAGATTGTCATTTTAAAACTTCCACGCTATATTTGAAATATATTTCCTTAAGTTATTGTTTTTCTAAATGACTGCAATAGTGCAACTGATCTTTCACCCTGCTATGCCTCACAGCCAAATGAATTGATAATTTGTGCTAAAGTAATGCAGATATGTACATGTGTTAACAGGTTAACAGGTGACTAGATACAACTAGAAAAGTAAGCCCTTTGGAAATATCGAGGGCAGCCTGGTACCAGGCGGGTATTTGAATCAATTTTCCCCTTGACTGTGGTACAGGAACTGACCACCATTGATTCTCTGTAGCCCCTCTCCAATAACCATGTCTCGCTCTGCCATTCAATAGCACAAGTGAGATAGGCAATCTGTAGGAGTAGCGATTTAAACCATGAGTCCCACTCTCTAGGGCTTTTATTGTTTTGTTTTGTCCCAAGTTCAGAAAAGACATTACTTATGACATTTTCAATAAAACAATTACTAGCAAAATTGCATTTTTCTATTGATTTGTTTTTAATTTTAAAATTTTTCTGAGATTGAAAATTGTAAATACTGCACTGGATACAGTGGGCGTGCTAATATCTGCCCTCCTACTTTTGAGTCAAAGATCGAGGTGAAGAACAACAATTGCTGGAATAAATTCACAAGTCTCCAGTTTTAATCTGATCTCAAATTCTGTTTGAAGCAGAGAGGTGAAATTGATAAAAAGTTTGACAGCAAACATAAACGTCAGAAAAGCCTAATATTGGCACATCTTTCTTTTGTAGGCTACGCTCAACGTAATTCTAGAAGTAACTGGAATTACTCTTAACACAAGAGAGATTGATGTGGAACTCCAACTTCAAACGTAAGCATTCAATATGTTCGAAAATAAAAACCGAAAGAACTGTGGATGCTGTAAATCAGAAGCAAGAACAGAAATTGCTGCAAAAGCTCAGCAGGTCTGCAGAGACTCAACAGATGCTGCCAGACCTGCTGAGCTTTTGCAGCAACTTCTGTTTTTGCTTCAATTTTTTTTTGTTACTTACTTTTCTTAAAACTCCATCTCCAGATTGATTTTGAAAACAAAGTTCTTTTTGTCTCAGAATTTGTCCCTTCCTGCTTCCATATTTTCTTAATAAAGTTAGGATTGGCCTTAGCAGTGGGAGGCCAGCACAAATTAATAATGCCTCAGGGATTTAATGAGTGCCTTTCCCTTTAGAGGCTGTCACAGCCTTGGGGGAGCTGGGGATTAGGGAAGAGGTAAAAGGAGGAAGTCCTTTATCGTTGGTCACACTGTGCCTAATTGAGGGACCCAGCATCAAGCAGGAGAGAGCTGCTGAAAGCTTTCCCCCACTCCTGTGCCTTGGCCTCTGACAAAACTGCACCCCACCCATGGCCTCCACCCCACAACTCTCATACCACCCTTAGTTATATTTGATCTGGGATCCCATGACATTCCCCAGTCCCTCATTAATACAGTGCTGACCGAAGTCATCACTTGGCGCTGACAGCATGAAGTAACTTAAGACTGATTGAGATTGATTGAGGGTGGATTGAGATTGGCTGACAGCTCCCAGTGGCTGGGGTTTTGGTAGATGTGGACTTCAATCACAAGGGAGGCTTCTTAGTGGCTATTTCAGTATCTAAAGATCCCGTGATTCTGTCAGGGCTCCACAACATAACTGCTAAGAGCGCCTCTGGTTCCCTGACCATCACTCGGTCCAACAAGTTCCAGCCCTGTGAAGATTCTAGAAAAAATGCTGATGTTTTGAATTAAAGATGCAGTTAGGTTATCCATTTATTAGAACTGTTTATAAATCACTTAATATCTGAATAGGTACAAATACAAAGAACTGAAAATCCCAGCCCATGGTAAAAGCAAGGATAAGATTTATGAAAATACCGAGAGAGAGAGAAGAAAACACTTTTGTGAAGAAGAGGCTAAAACATCGTCCATTTTTTAGCTAGAACAAAGAAAATTGAGAGGAGATCTGAATGAGTTCCTCAAAACTGAGATGAGGGTGGGGTTATGGGAGGGTGCATGTTGTTGACGCAAAAAGGAAGAATGTTCACATGGTTGGTTAGTAAATGATTACTGGAGAGTAAACATTCAAAATGATCACTAAGAAATTGAAGCAAAAAGTGATAAGAATCATTTTATGCAGGAAGTTGTTGGGATTTGGATTTTTTTCCAAGGATAGTGTTGGAAAAATAACTACAGTGGAACATTTGGGGAGAGGACCACATTTTAAAAAGACAAAAAAAGTCTTCCTAAATGTTTCCTATTCCATTCACCTGATATATGAAATGGTTACTGTAGCATTAAGTTTTCTGATGACTCTATTGCATAAAAACAATCTGCTTGATTTCCCCGAGATAGCAAGAACTGCAGATGCTGGAGTCAGAGATAAGTGTGGAGCTGGAGGAACACAGCAGGCCAGGCAGGATCAGAGGAACAGGAAAGCTGACGTTTTGGGTCAGGACCCTTCTTCAGATTTCTATTTCTGAAGAAAGGTCCCGACGCGAAATGTCAGCTTTCCTGTTTCTCCAGCTCCACACTTTGTTATATCTGCTTGATTTCCTGTCCAGTTCAATGATTAAGTTATTGGAAGCTGTTGGCCATCATATGGATAATCACTGGCGAAAATACATGTCTCACTGCACCACAGCAAAAGAAGTTTGTTGCACCAATTTTACGTGATGTAACCATGAAATTAAGAATTGTATAAATTGTAACTCAAGTACGTTTTATTATTTTACAAACAGAGAAAGTACACAAAGTGACTTGAACCCAGTTTTAGCATCAGTATCTGTGGAAATTCAGCTACAAGTTAGCCTTTCTGTGTAAGTATGTAATCGGTATATTACAGATAATTTGAGCTTATTTACATCCTGGAAATATGATTTACATGATACTTCTTAACAAGATGCTGCCTTTACTTAAAAGGCTGAATTTTTTTCTAGCACCTGGGATTCAGTAAACAATGTAACTGCAATTCTCATAACATAAGAAACTCAGTGTGGATCACATGGTATTGAAGAATCCAACAGACACTTATCACAGTTCACTAATATGTATAATTAGTACCTTCCCAAGCAGATCAGGGCCTAAGCTCTTATTAAGCTATTCAGCTGTAAACAGCAGTATGCTTCCATTACATGTCATGCTTCGTAAGATGGTGTATGAGTCTTAAACCCTGGGGTCACGTGCTATGATACCGTGTGCAGTGATGATATCATTAGCATTTATGTTAAAGATGTGCTGGCATATAGGCTGTGAGACATAACATGACACTTGTAACATCATAACTTGAATTATAGAATGTAGATTTACAATAATGATACTTATGAATTATCATGTATCAGAACATTCTTTAATGAGAAGCATAAGGAAGTAATAAATGTATGTTCTGAATGCTGGAGTACTGTGTGCATTTCTGCCCCTCACCTCATTATCGGAAGGATGTGATTGCAGTGAGGGTGTGCGGAGGAGATTTATCAGGATGTTGCCTGTGTTGGAGCAGTTTAGCTATGATGAAAGGCTGGATAGGCTCAAATTGTCTTTTTTTTAAAAGCAGAGAAAACTTACTTCCCCTTATTTGAAGGGACAATAATGAGAAAATATAATTTTAAGGTGAAAAGCAGGAGATTTAGAGTGGATTTGAGGAAAGATTTTTTTCACCCAGAGGGTGGTAGGACTCTGGAATGCACTGCTTGGGATGGGAGTTTGGGTAGGAAACCCTACAACCATTAAAAACCTTGAATAAGCATTGAAATTTCATAACATTCAAGGCTATGGGCCAAGTGGTGGAACCAAGCATGAATTGGTGAGCATGGACATGATGAGCCAAAAGGTCTTTTCTGCATTCTGTGACTCTATTGTTAAAGAACATCTGCAGCTTTGTGCGAATATGCTTCAGTGACTAACTGCGAAAACAAACATATGGTCTTTCATCCAGGTTTAATTCTGGGATCTAACTTGTCCAATATTACCATCATCTGAGATCTGAGATCCTTGTGCACAGGGTGGACT
The DNA here is from genome assembly GCF_021869965.1 of Rhincodon typus. NCBI lineage: Eukaryota > Metazoa > Chordata > Chondrichthyes > Orectolobiformes > Rhincodontidae > Rhincodon > Rhincodon typus. The sequence continues at coordinate 18,485,063 of NC_063361.1, forward strand.
GGGGAGTATGATGATGGAGGAATGGGGAGGAGTGAGGGAATGGAGCAGGGGAGGCCGGGTCAAGATGAGTGGGCAGAGCTGTGGGAAAATCTGATCCGAGTGGAGCTAGAGAGCCAGATGCCAAGGATACTAGCTGCGAGCAGTGCGAGGCTAGTGAGGGTATCATTTATGTCAGTGACTTCACTGCAACATGTTGTGGCAGTGTGATGTCACTGCCAATGACTCTGTAGGTGGAGTTCATCTTGGCAATGGCAACACGTTATATTTTACTAAAGAAGTGCAAAACTTTCTATCTTCAAATGTATATTCTGCAATTACTGTGTTTGAGATCATTGTTTTTACATTGCAACTGAGTATAAGAACTCTGGTTAGTAGATGATCGACTACAGTCATCAAGTGTACCAACAAACCTTTAACAGTTGGTTACTCCTTGCTCCTTTATTCACCAAAGCAGTTTATCAAAGTTAGCAACTTAATCCCTTTGCTTTAGTTCACAAACCGTTATTATAGGTTAATCCAACGAGACATTAGTTCACCAATGTGATATTGTGGCATCCCAATAAAACTCTTTTTTTTTTCCTTCATTTTCATTAGGGAAAAGAAAATACAGCAAACCTACTTCAGTGGTACTGTCATCGGTGAGAGTGCAATCAAGACGTTTGAAGCTATAGGAAGTCCTGCAGACTTCACTTTTGAGGTGCGCACAGCAAAGAAATTTCTCAAAGTTCTGTACTCTTGTGTGAAACTGAAATACAGAACATCTTACTCAATGACATTTTGCAAGTCAATTGTGGAGAAGGTGTCCACTGATTTTGCTTCTTGAAATAAAATCAATAAAGAATAGGTAAACCGGGTGCTTAGAAGCAATATCATTATTTCCCTATCATGTTGGGATGGGCTTAAAATGCAGGAGGTGTGTGTTCCCATGCGCACATTTATTTTACTTAGATATTTGTTTTTGAAGCCTCTTCTAATTTCTTCATAAATACATGGCATAATAGATTAGGTAAAGTTGCCATTGCCTTACCAGACCACAGGGCTGCTCTCTCGTTAGAGAGATAAACGACTGGTGGTAGTTTATCCTGAGGGTCACCATGACTCAGGCAAAGGGGAGAGGTTGAGAAGGTGAATCCTTCATGCGAACCTTAGCCGGTGCAGGATTTGAACCCACACTGTTAGCATCACTTTGCATTGCAATCTAGCCATCCCACCAACTGAGCAAACTGGCAGTAAAATAAATCATGCTGAAAAAACTCATAATGTTACTTTCTCCTGAAAAAATTGCAGAAACACTATCTGCGCCCTTGTTTACACTGTGTGCAGAAGATGAAGATGCAGTGTTTAAGATGTACTAAATCGAATTAGTAATCCATTCTTCATGGATTTTGTACAGTGACTGTTAATTTCTGTAGCTGACCAGTTAGATACAGACATAAAATGCACACATTAACATGCTAACATTTTTCTATGTTAAACTCCTTCTACAGGTGACGAACCATGGAGAGCCTTTGGGCGACTTAGGAACTCTGTACCTCAGTTTTTTGTGGCCATATGAAATCAATAATGGGAAGTGGTTGCTGTATCTCACTGAAATTGAAATGAATGGGACAGAAAACCAGTACTGCGTACCAGCAGGGAACATTGTAAATGAGCTGAATTTAAAGGTAATTGGATATTTTCTCAATATTCATTGCAATTAAACATCTCTAACTTTATTCACACATTGGCATTAACAATACCTTGTACTTGTACAGCACCTTTAAAACATCTAAGGAATTTCATGGGTACATTATAAAACAAAGTACAATACTGAGCGAACAAGGTGTAGAGCTGGATGAACACAGCAGGCCAAGCAGCATCAGAGGAGCAGGAAAGCTGACGTTTCGGGCCTTTTTCTGAAGAAGGGTCTAGGCCCAAAATGTCAGCTTTCCTGCTCCTCTGATGCTGCTTGGCCTTCTGTGTTCATCCAGCTCTACACCTTGTTATCTCAGATTCTTCAGCATCTGCAGTTCCTACTATCTCTGAAACAATACTGAGCTACATGACATATTAGATCAGCTGAACAAATAATAGTTAAACAGGTAAGTATTAAGGAGTTTCTTAGATGAGGAAAGAGATGGCAGGTTTTCTAGGGCTAATGAAGGTGCAGTCATTAATACTAGGTTATTTAAAAATGGATACACAAAATGAGAGGAGTGCAGATATCTAAGAGGGCTGTAGAGCCATCTTCTGGATGCAAAGTTTAATCAAGGCTCCATGTGCCTACTCAGTTGGATGTAAAAGATCCGATTGTGCGATTTTAAAGAAAAATAAGGGATTAATTTCCAGTGCCCTGGTCAACATTTATTTCTCAATCAACATCACAAAAATTCACCTGGTCATCATCACATTCCTGCTTGTTAGCTCCCATGTACAGAATGTTGTGCTAAATGTGATCTCAAAACTGAAAAAACCCGCAATAATTATATATTGTTTCATGGTTGCAGAAGGAGTTTACAACCACAACTTCGCACCGAGTTATGTTACTGATTTAAACTGGACTAAGAACCAAAAGTATCAGGGAGAGATAAGCTATTCCATATTGGGAAGGAAGCAACATTGACATGTAAATAGCTGGCTGTCCTTGTGGGTCCCGTCCTCTGGACATAAGAGAAGAAAACAAATGCTACTTACACAGACTCATAAATGTTCGATAGTTTATCACCTGAGCCAATTTTTCCAAAGAAATCTGAAGTTTTCACTGAGAATCTTTAAACCTTGCATCAATAATTGTCCTAAGTTTGCAGAACATCAAAGGGGTTAAATAGATTTGTTGACAACTTAGTATTTGTCATGTTAAAAAAGAACAAGCTTCTCAGAGGGAGGATAGGGTAAGACAGAGAGATGTCAGTTGAGCTGAGGGCAAATATTTAGACGTATATAGTTTGGTGGTTGTGATTGGCCCATAATCAGTGTGTATACATGATTTGTTCAATCGTCAGGCACTGGAAGGACAAGATATGGGGAATAATTTTCCAGTTCTTTGCCAATAGGTATGTGAGGAGCAGAAATTCTCTCTCCCTCCAATTAATTATCTTTGTTGGGAGTGGAGATGGGAGAGACTGCATTCCCACTCGATTCTTTGGGTGATAGGATGGGAAAATTACCATCTAAAAAATTTGGCCATGTTTCTGGAGAACAGCACTCATGTTCTTAAGATTAATATGTACCTTGAAATTTCTTTTTCAGAGGAATAACCATACAACACACCCACAAAGAAGAAAACGTGAATTGAAACCTGCAGCTGCCAAGAATTTAAAAATACCGGGCGCACTGAAAAAGGGAAAAGGCGACTTGCAATTAGTAAGTGCATGAACCCAGAAACTTTGAAGGAACCATTCGTGTTATGGAGATCAAACAATTGGGGGGGTGAGATGTTACTGTTTCTCAATAAAATATCTTGGGCAGTTCCAAACTGTTCTGTAACATCCAACATAACATTGTGGCATAATTCTCAGTTGTTAAAATCTGGACGTTGACTCCAATTTCACCTTGTCATAGCATACTAACATATAATCAATGATAGATGGGTAAAAATGCTTTGTATCATGCAGTATGGGAACTAACCTAGTCTAGGTGATCACTCTGGCCCTGAATTCCTTGCATGAATTCCTATATCTTTTATAGGAGATGTTTTTCCCAATATTACAATGATTAGATTGAGTAAACCACTTGGTCACTGCAAAGAAAATGTTTGCTTTGCTATTCCTTGCTGGTAGTGAAAATCTACAGCAAATATTGATAAATAGCACCATTGGATGTACTCTTCTTGAGATTTAGTCTTGATTTTGGTACATGAAGCAAAATCACTATCAGTGGCATTATTGATATAGTTGGTGTGTTATAGTCATAAAGTTGTCAAGCAACTGCTGATGCTCAAAGGATACTTGTTAAGAAAACATCACAAACATTTTCCGTTGGTTGGTGTAATAAAAGAAAGTGTTCAAAATAAAGACTTTCTGTGCATGACAGAGTATATTCAAAACACCTTTGATTTGGAACAATTCTCAGATATTGGTATTTTTGTGTACAAAGGCAATTTGGAGGCCAGATTTAATGTTAACCTTTATTGTGAGGGTTTTGGGGTACAAGAGAAGAGTAAGGAAGTCTAGCTGCTATTACACGACTTTGGTGAAATTGCATCTGGAATACTATAGACAGTTAGTGTCCTTAACCTAAGGATAGATGTACTTCTATGGACAGAGTTCAACAACGATGCACTAGATTCATACACCAGAGAAATATGAAAAAAGATAGAAATCTTGGAAATACTCAGCAGGTCAGACAGCATCTGTGGAGAGAGGAACAGAGATAGGGGGTAGAATCTTACCAGTCCCTGCACAATGGAGGGCAAGTTGGGAAAATTGCGTGTGATGGCCAGTGAGGAGATTCTAGACATCAAGAGTAAAAAGTCCCATTTCCCACCCAAGTGTTGAATGGTGAGATAAAGATCCTTACTCGTCAGCAGCAAGGTGTTTATTTTTATGCATTTTATACATCAATGTCTCTTTATTAATTAATCTCACATCATTATTATACAGTGTGCTGTTCTCGCACCTGCTGGATATAAACTAGATGACAATTCCACATGAAAGTTAGACCAGCTACTCGAGCTTCCCACTTGCTCCTCTGAACCTCCACCTTGGATACAAAGCACCAACATCTCAGGACACACTCCTCTGGAAGCAATTACGTGCACCTCAATTCATTGGCTTTCGAAATATCAGCAGGGCACATCACTGATCCATTTACTGTATTCTTCATCACTTCAATGCTACAATTTGGAGTGCGCTAACACATTTTATTGTAACACTGCTGCCAGGAAACTTGTGCGTAGGGCCAGCCACTAATCACATGATTGGATCTGAGTGCATCTTTGGGCTGTATGGTCACTCTCTTAGCTCTCACTTACTTTGTGCTTACTTGGATATTAACAGCATCCTTACATTGCCTTGCCATTTTACACCTTGTTCCTCAGACAGAGCTTAACGGCTCTAAGTATTCCAATTTTGACTAGCTTTACAGTGTGCACAATAATTTTAGCCCAGATAACTTCTCATGTTTTCCAGCTGTCATCAATCACAGGGGTGAACATGTTGTTTGATGTCACAATTCCATATCAATCTTCAATAAAGATTTATGACTGTTTGGAATTCTCTACTCCAAAGCGTTGTAGGTGATTAGTGACTAAATATATATAGCACTGAATTTTTTTAGACTTTTGGGAAGTCTAAATCAAGAGATAGGGGACCAAGATAATGCATTTGAGGTAAAAGACCAGCCATGATGCTATTGAATGATGCAACAGACTTGAGGAGCCATGTGGCCTACATCTCCCATTTTTGATGTTCTTAAGAAAGAGTTGTTAGTTTATTGATATATGTAACTACAATGTAAGGAGCATTAACCAAATCATGATCACGTTTCTGAGATGAGTTTCCATTCTGTGGTTTAAAATAGTATTTATAATAAGTTTAGATTTAGAAATTTCTGAAGGTGTTAATTGTGATAGCTGACCCAGCAGATCCCAGCTCTGATTGGATAATCTTCTAATAACTGGATATCCTGATACTTACCCCAAGTTTAACAACTGGACAGTTATAACTGGTAACGGCACATTATATATTACATACAACTATGCTATCTGTCAGAAACTATGTAGAGAATTCACTGAAACCTGGACCACACCTCCCACCCTAATTAGGTTTATCTTCTAAAGTTTCCCAGACTTTAGAATAACTTTGTTAATTGCATTACTAGTTATGCAAATTTGTTACAAATGTACACGTAAATTTTCATCTTGTGAATGAATATGATGAAAAAGCCTGTGCTTTCACACATGTGGAAACTAATTATCAGTTATGAACTTCAGTGCACCATCTTGAGACCATAAAATAAAATAGTGTCCACCCATGACAATGCTGATGGTATTATGACATTTATATATTAAAAAGCTATATCGTAAACAAAATAATACATTGCAGATATTTGACTTACACATTCTATACTACAAAATGTATTTTGTGACAATTGTGGTGCCTTTTGATTCGCAACTCTAATGATCATGTCCCTTTAACTAACACCTTTAAATACCTTCCAAAGCACATCCACGTCATTATCGCCTTCATCAAAAAGCCAAATATGGTGGACAAATCTTTAGTGTTGCTTGACTTAATCTTTCAACATGACTTTTGTCTGTCTGAAACAATCAATAAATACTGCTGAATATTCATTCTTTAACAGGATTGTAACCAGAAATACACAGCCCGGTGCAAGCAGTTCAATTGTTTGCTACATAACATGACTCAAAAGGCTACAGTAACATTGCGAGCACGTCTATGGAACAGCACCTTCCTGGAGGTATGGATTGAATCTTGTCAGTTGGAGAATTACTTCCTTTTTTTTCACTTTTATCTCCCAGGTTGACCCTGAGCCTCTTTCCAGCATCTTCCAATGTTGATTTATGGGCAAACAGCAAGGACTGTTTACGTGCAATCTCAGATTGAACACTGCAACAATTCCCATTTTTTCCTTCCTCAATTTGTTTTCCCTTCTGTTATATCCAGTGGCCCACAACGGTGCCTTGGTATCTGATTAAGTTAATTCCAATGAAGCACGTTATTTCTGAGTCCACGAATGAGTGTAATAATTTCCTTCACTAACCAATGAATGACAGGCATTAGAAACAAGTTTTAAAAATTAAAACAGATGTGCAGACAATTGGATAATAAAATTGTGCTTTCCTTGTCTAACAAAGACAGTTTTATCCAAGACTACAATTTTAAAGAAATTCTAATAGTAAGTACTTTATTTAAACCCTTGTAGGCAGCATTCTTGAACAATCTCTAAAGATCAGACGATATATAAGTTGTCTCTGTTCTCAGTCTAGGACTATAATTTCAAAATTAGTCATTGCAGCTTGCTTTCTTTGGGAGTACACTGACTACTAAAGCTCCAATATGGTGAGCAGAAAATGTGTTTACATTTCTGGCTGGAAGTGTGCTGCCAACGTATTGGGTGAGAATGTAAAGTATGCGACCACGACCCATATCTATAATTAATGATAGGTCCTTGTAATTATGTAAATATATACATATGAATTAGGAGCAGGAGTAGGGATCTGAGTTCCTCAAACATGTATTGCCATTCAACCAGAGAATGGCTGATTTGATTTTCCCATATCCTTGGCTTCTCTCAAAAACCTTAGGTTAGGTTAGATGGATTGGCCATGCTAAATTACGCCATAGTGTCCAACGTTGTGTAGGCTAGATGGATTAGCCATGGTAATGCTGGGTTATAGGGAGAGGGTGGATGTTCTTCAGAGGGTCAGTGCAGACTTGATGGGCCAAATGGTCTCTATCTGCATTGTAGGAATTCTATGTTCTATTCTATGTAACCTTCATGGGATCTAATGCCTGTTTTGAGTTCTCTCTCTGAGACTGGTTTGCCCTGTTTTAAGAATCCAGAATTGCCTGCTACACCCAACTGAGAATATAAGGAGTACTCTTCTCAAAGCGTCACCTTTTTTCTTTCATGCCACCATTGCTGCAGTCACACCCATTGATTTACTCCTGGCCCCCTACTGCCTTCAAGCCATTGCAATGCCAGGCATAGACTTACATTTGTTTTTGGTGTCAGGGGCTCATCAGCTCACTGGCTGCGAGATAATGAGGCCTGAGGTCCAAGATTGGTAGAGTCTCAGGCATCACCATTCAGCACAAGGAATTTAATTCGAACCTCTTGTATGCTGAAAAATTGACTCACCTGAATATCAGTATTTTTTTTCTACAATGCTGATGGCTATCACTTTTTAAAATAAGAACTTTTTTTTAATATGTCTGATTATTCCCTGTTGCATAATCATTGGAGTTTCTGTGAAGGTTTACTGAATCACTTAAAGTCCTGAGATGTATTATTTGTTTTACTATTCTAGGAATACAGGGACTACGATCGGATTGTTGTAGTGGTAGAGGCATCCTTGCATTTGATGACAAACGTCACCACTATCAAAATGAAACAACCAGATGTGACAGTGAGTTCTTCCAAATCTTCTTGTAATCGATAAACATTTGAACCTGTGCGGTGTCATTCTTCATATTTGTGAATATAGGTGAAATTAAAGCAAAGTTGTTTAGTTATAGAAATTATATCAAATACCAGCATTTCTTTTGCAGCCTTAGTGTGATAAAATATCTCTAGATGCTACACTAGAGCCTTACCCAACAAAATTTGATACAGAATCACACAAGGTCATATTATGACGGTATCCAGAGTAGGCAGGGGTGATGAGGTTTAAGAGCGGAATTCCAAAGATTCAGATCTAAACAGGTCAAAGCACAGCTGCAAATGATGGAGTGATGGAAGTAGTGGTGGTGGATGTATGGGAGGCTGCACAAGGTCAGAATTTGAAGAAATTTTGAGGTAACTTACAGGAATGTGGAGATTTGAACGTAATAACTAGGAGCCTCCTTAGGCAATTCAGCCCCTCAGTCCTGTAATAACGATCGTGACCGATCTCATCTCAGCCTCAACTACACAATACTGGCTGCTCCCCATCATGCAGAAACCATTGAATGTTTTGAAAATGAGGAGGAGGCTGCTTTCCACAGAAAGTGAGGTAACTGGAGTGATGCATAGCAGGTTCTGATTGTGTGTACCTGAAGGAATTCAGAAGAGAGATTGTGACATCTGACATCACCAAGCAAATGCAATGCACAAAGACTAAAATTGGCTAAGTGTTAAGGGAACATCTTCCTTGTTTATTTCAGAAACACTGACTTCTAGGAGGTAGGATGAGGCCTCTTCTAGAGCTACTTAAAGGGTCATTCAGCATATTAAAACTCAGAAGCTTTTGGCTGACTTGTGCTCAAGTGAAGTTAATGAAAGCATTGCGCTGATTTGCTGGTAGAGTTTGATCACAGAAAAAAAGGAAAGGACACTGCCTTTTGCATAGGCACGGGAAGCATTAGTTGGATTGACACTTGCTTTGCAGCCCGAATAGAACATGGAGCTTAGAGAAGCAAATGCCCAGAAGGAGGGAATAATCTTACCGGTGTACCATTCCTACATTACAATCAGCATGAGCATTGCTTCAGGAGCCTTTGCCTAAGGAAGGAGCAACTGAGTTTCACAGAAACCAGAAAACTTCAATCTCGAGTGTGGATGGCTGTCCCATTGGCTGTGAAAATCATCTTTGCCCTTTCCTTCATTGCATCCAGTTCCTTCCAATTAGGAGATAGCAATGTTGGTAACATGTCAAAATTTGCCATCATTAGAGCATCTAGACAGAAGTGTTTTACAGAAGAATGGACTGCTTTCTCTTGTCAGTTCCTTGTACTGGTGAGCACTGCAAAAATTGTTTTCCATGATGCAATATAGCAATTGTGGACCTTTCCTGAATGAATGTACAGGAGAAGTATCACAACATTTAAATAAAGGATGGTAATCCACCAAATGTACAATTGTTTCATTCAACATACAAAACTAGTGGAGGCCAGTCCTTTCTGAAGACATTCTCTTGAAATAAACTTGACATCTCTTTTTATTTAATCCAGACATTGCTCTACGTTGAATCCCAAGTTGATGATGAACCACCTTATGAGATACCAGAATGGATTATTGCTGTAGCAGTGCTGGCAGGAATCATATTATTGAGTCTGATAATCCTTTTACTCTGGAAGGTATGTTCTACTTTATTTTCATAGAATCACTTTTTATACTCTGAATATTCTGTAAACTCTAGGCTCAATTTTAGGCTACAGAAACCACCAAAGCCAAGAAATCAGAAAAGCCACAAACACAGAGAAGATGATTGGTGTACCTACAATCTGGACATATACAAATTCTCCTCTTGTGTACAGGTGTTTCTTGGTAGCAATTGTTTACACAATGGCAATTGAGGAATCTAATTCTATAGTTGGACCACACTAACGTGTAGTTCCTCTTCAATGACCCCAGATATGCTTCTGGCCTCTGCTTGGGAATGCTAAGTTGAGTCTTTTTGATGCTTGAAGTATTAATTATTTTGGTGATAACATAAAACATCCAGTGGGAAAGGAAATGTGGAGAATTATAACATGTGGCAAGTCCAACATTGCCAATTTTATACTCTCAATTGACGTTAGAATTATCCTCTTATCATTTTGTTTGCCCTGCTAATCATCTGGCGTCACACAGTTGTTTTTCAGGACTGATCTCTGTCATTATTCTAAAATCAATTTGAAATTAGACTAAGGTTCAAAATGAAATGCAATATTTGGTTTCATTGGTTTCTAGGTGAAGTGAAAGATCTCTCTCATTACTTATATCAAGAAAAGAAAAAAAATCTTTTCCCCAGTAGATAGAAACTTGTATGATTGCTGCATAATTACTTTGCACTGTCTACACAGTTACCCCAATCAATTTAATCTGCTAATACACATATGGAATGTATTGATGTCAATGACCAGACAATAATATTTTGCCAATTTGTTCTTACTTGAAAAATAGCCCCTAAAGGGTTTAAGGTTTATTTTTTGCGATTAAGTATTTAACAGATCAATGGCTTAGACAATATAATGTATTGTAATTCAACAGATATTTTGTTCAAATGTCATTATCTTATCAAATATTTAGTTGTATCACGTATCTCTTTGCACTTGGCTATTCAGTCGTGAAGTATAGAATTCCTTTGGTCAAATTAAATGCCGCATGTGCAACTAGGGACTGCAGGACATCTGGCCTTTCTATTAATCAAATGCTTCATCGGAACATTGTTTTAATCAAATAGATCCATCTAGAAACTTGTCAAGAGAAAGCAATATTGATAAAATGTGTTAATATTTAATAATAAAGTATGAAGAGAAAGGAATACAACAGGTTATTGTGAGACTGTTAGAGTCACTGCAAATTGTTTGTGGCCAATCTATGATATATTTTGATTTTATGTGTTTCAAGTGATAACAAGCAGATTTACATTTTTAATTGATAGTATGGAACCGAGATCAGTTAATTGTTCAATGCAATTAAAGACTTTGCTTTATCTCACGCTTCACAATATTTTTGGCAATTCTGTTCAACATGAAATTTAGGTGGTGATTTATATTTATAAAAATATTTCATATTGACATATTTGCATAACTGAAACAAAAATGGCATTAATGTATACTAAAGGAATAATCTATCTTTTCAGCTGTTTCAGTTGGTCATCTATGAAGACTTGCCATATTGTTTGTCATATTGGCAACTTCCAGTTGCTGGTCATCTAATTCTAATATAGCTTCCGTTCATTTAAATCTGTTTTGACCCATAAAGTGGCATATTCTAATGTATTTGATACTGCAATGCTTGCACCTGTATGAACATTCCTTATAGATTTGTTCCTCTACATTCTTCCCACTTAGTGGCAGATTTATAGATTATAATTATAGATTATAATATAATTGCACACTTTGGCTCTAGCAAAATTAATTTTGTCCTTGAACCCTCTGGAATATCCTCTTTTTTTTTTTCTGGAAATACAGTACACTTTTTGACCAAAATTTCTGTCATTGCTGAACACCGTGCAACCAGGAATATTTAACACCCGGCTAGGACCTCTTTGAGCCAGGGCTGTTTTGTCAATACAACATCATAATCCCACATGGTAATCTGTTCTGTAACTCCCCAATCTTATTAAAAATACTCTGTGTATTCACATATATACAGCATAACTCTGATTCATTTTTTTCTTTGTTACTCTGACTTCACCTATTAATTTATTGTTCTCTATTCTTGTGTGCTCTGCCCCCTCAGTATTTCATCATTGACTTTTTATTTTCTTGAACTAAAAAAAGCTGCAAACAGTTTATGTAAAGATAACAGCAAAACATGAAACATTAAGTATGATGCATAGGAAGAAATATATAAAATAAACTTAAATAGGATTAAAATAGTCAGGGGTGACACTTGAAGATGCTTATGAGTCTGTCTAAATTCAACAATTAGCATGTTCATCTTATGCAGAGTTGTAGTCCACAACTGGATGTTGAACTACAGGCAAAACAATAAAAATGTCAGAATGTTTGATAGTGATGCAGCTTAAATACTGTATGTAGTTCTGATCAGAACAAGTGAGATAGTCATTCAAACATTACAGGCAATGTAAAAGATTTGTAGTTTGACCTTAAATTATGAAGAAATGTTGGTGAAGTTTTTTTTATGCTCGAAAGGAAGCTTCTAAAGATGATCTCAACAGTTAAATGAAATTGTTCTCTGGATGAGGACCTAAAGCTGGAATACTATTTCAAATCAAGTTGTCCAAGAATTACAGGAGAACAAATGATCAAACCAGTAACAATAACTTGAGGACTGATACTATGAAATTCTGCTTCACTCAAGTAGTAACCAACATGTGCAACAGGCTTCTAGATAGATTCATAGACTCATCTGTAATTTTCTTGTGAAAAGGAAATATTGGATCCTTTTTTTTTGTAAAGTCAACTTCAGTTTGTTGATCACTTTACTTTAATAACTTCCTTCTTTATAGTGTGGTTTCTTCAAGAGAGCGAACACACGAGCCATGTATGAAGCCAAAAAGCAAAAGGCTGAAATCAAGATTCAGCCTTCAGAAACTAAGCGGCTTACTGATGGTGACTAATGCTGGCCAACGTCGCTTCCTGCACTTTTTGGTAATACAGGGTGCAGTGACTGAATAGGGTGTGGTAGGGAGGTGCTCGGGGATTTATTCTTGGGAAAAAAATACAGTAAGCTAGATGTCTGTTTTCCCTTTCTTCAAATATTAATTTCTCCAAGAATAATCTTTCATGTAAATTGTTCTCCAGCTTCAAGTTGTTGAAGTTATGCTTTAACTTCTATCGAAAGACATTGTTGTAGGATTTGTCTCTTTCCCCACTCCCCACCTCCCCGTTGCTGAAAGAACAGCTTCTTTCTCAAGAAATGAGTCGCCCTCCGTGGCCTTTCATGAATTGTTCAAGAAATTGGACTTACAAAATTAACAAGCAGCAAAAGAACAGCTCGTTCGTCAAAAGTACGTGTTGTGATGGCTGGATTATCATAACTAAAAACTTCCCATAATTAGCTTTGCTGTCCAAATTTGCTACTTCTGCCATGAATCTGCTATTTAATTTCATCCAAAAAATTGGAGAAAAATTAATTCCTAAATGTCAGAAGGCCAAGGAACGGCAGAGAACATGAGTAACCTTAATTAAAACCTCACGGAATATTTACAGTTAGATTTTCAACAGGAGTGATCAAGTAGAAACTGGGAGTGGGAAATCTGAGGGCGATTGCCTTGTCCTTCCTGACTCTGGTACTCTGATTAGCTAGTGTCAGCCAGGCAAGCATTTGTCCTTATCCCAATAGTAATTTCTAACCTATACTGCTTGTTATATTGTTTTCTTAGTGAACAAAGTGGTTATGTTCATGGAAATTCAGTAACAATTTGTATATGAATTGTGATAGTGATGTTCACTTTTAAGATTGCGACTACTTCAACCTCTTCCTTGATACCTTTACTCTGTTTGTATTTCTGTGAAATTGTTATTTTATAATCACCAAAATGCTAATCAACTATTTATTAAATGTCATGGATACTTTTTTCCTATGTCGAAAAAGAACTTTAGGAGAAAAGACTACTTTAATCCGTTTCATAAACAACTTTGATTTTCCTTCCCTTTTCTCTGTGTGGAGTGAGTTAACCTTCTGCTACTTTTCTTTCTAACAGCTTCCTGGGTTATGTGGTTTCTTCTCTAATTTACTAACTGTTTTTAATCTCTTTGTTATATAACATTTTATAGACTAAACATATTGTTTTATTACTGTGTTGAATTGCAGTGATTTTAATGGAAATCTTTTAATTGTGGATGTTAGTCATTATTAACCTTTGATTCTTTTCCCCTTTTCTTTCCTGTGTGTAAAAGTGGAGAAGTGAATGATCAATCTCAACTGTTTAGACTTTTAGCACACAAGGAGCACTTTTAATCTGAAATTTGATATATCACATGGAAGCTATCTAATACCACCATACTATTTATAATGATACATATTTATTTCATATTAATGATACATAGTGAATTATTGCTATCATTTGACATGATTTACAAAGCTTTATTAGGTCCATTGTCACTTTCGCTACAGGTATGTATGTCAACAGGTGAAGTTTTCTATTAACAAAATTAGATATAGCTAGAAAAGTTCAGCAGCATCCATGGAGAGAAAGCAGAGTTAATGTTTCTTCAGAACTAATCTTAGCTAGGAAAATCTTGGTATATATGATGAAGATGGGGAGGGGGAGAAGTAATCGATAGGTGGAGATGGTTACTGCTAGGAGACCTACAGATCACTCCCGCTAGTTTCCCCTGCCATCTTTAGCCAAACTGAATCTAGATCCTGTTCTCCTCAACCAAGGTCACCTTTAACTATTGCACTAATGACATCTTTGATTAACAGTGCTACCCATCCAGCATTACCTAATTCTCCACTTTTCTAGAATGCCATATATCCCCTAATTTCAGTGCTAAATCCTTGTCATTCTGAAGCAATGTCTCTGTCTTAGCTATCAGAACATGTTTATTTACTTCAATGTTTATTCCTAATTTGTTTACTCTGTTATGAATGCTACCTGCACTCATACAGAGACTTCAGTTTTGATTTTTATTGTTATCTTTGTAACGTCAGGCCTTGGTTGTTGTATTCCTAAATTGATTTTTCTGTCCCTTCCTGCCATTCCCTGACCCTCATTTCCTATTTAACCGTTATCCTCTCTTACTTTGCCTCTACACTCAATATCTTACACATTTCCACATTTGACATGTTGTCCCTGCTATTTACTTTAAAACCCACTATTTAGTTTAAAACCCTCCCTATTTCCCTAGATATGCTGTTCACAAGAACATAGGCTACAGCACAGTTCACGTGCTGACCATCCCAACAGTATAGTCCCCACTTACTTCAATACAGGCACCAGTGGTCCACAGACCAGAATCCACTTATCCCATGCTAATTTTTGAACCATATATTCATTTCTCTAATTTTATGTATCCTACACCAATTTCCAGACAGCTCAAGTAACAATCCAGAAATTATAATTTGAAATTCCGTTTTTAATTTAGTACCTAGCTCCTCATATTCTACATGCAGAAAGATAGTTCTACCTACATCATTGTTACAGACATGGACCATTACAACTGGATCCTCCTCCACCCACTACATCCCTTTGCAGCCCTGATTCCTCTCACCAGGCAGACAGCATAGCCATCTGTGCTCTTGTTCTTCACTGCAGAGAATAGTATCAATTCCCCTCACCATACTGTCACTTACTACCGCCATATTCCTTGTTGCTGCCTCCCACCACTTGAACTGTATCCTATGCCACTATGCCATGGTCAGTTTGCACATCCACCTGCAGATCCTGTTTTCATCAAAGTACCTGAAAAAACACCAAACTTGTTCAACAATTCCAGAGGCTGACCCTCCTTGCCCTCTGGGTCCCCTTACCTGTCTCACTGTCAATTATACCTTCCTGTTCCTGATCACTGACCAAGAAGGATCCTATCTTAAATGGAGTGATTAACTCCTTTTCCCTCCTTGATGTGTTGCAGTGTCTGTAGTTCAGCCTCCAGCTCATAAGCTCTAAGCTCAAGGAGTTCCCGTATGCTGCAGCTTTGACACATCACCTGAATTATATCCTTTAATGTGTTTTAATTATTTAATTATATGCACTTACTTACGTTACCTTTTCTATGTTTAATTAACATTACCATCAATTTGTACATTATGTTAAAATTAAAGAATAGAAATCATCTTAATCACTAACTGAAGTCTCACCAAACAGCCAGCTTCTTTCTTTTGTAGTTCAGTAAAAACCAATTTCAATCTGCTGTAATGAGCTCTGTCTGTGACTACCTGTTGTATGGTCCTCACATCACTTACTTCTTTCAATGACGCTTACTACCTGTCTTAGAGTCCTCACCTCACCCACTTAGAATTGATTCCAATCATTTGCCCATCTACTGAGGTTAGACTGAGTAGCCTTTTGGTGGGGTCAGCCAGCTTAGTTGGCTGGATAGCTGGTTTGTATTTTCGAGTGATTCCAATAGCATGGATTCAGTTCCTGTACCAGCTAACAGTACCATGAAAGTTCTTCCTTCTCAACTTCTCCCTTTGCCTGAGGTGTGGTGACCTTCAGATTAAACCACCAGCAGTCATCTCTCTCTCTTTATTGGGAGACTGGGGCAGTGGTGACTTCACTCAATTATTTGTTCTATACCTTACCCCATTTTTAAACAAAAGTACAATGCTATCAATCTTCCAATCTCCCAACACAAGTCCTGCATCCAAAGCGAATCCGTAAGTCAGATCATCTGCTATTTCCTCCCTGGCTTCTTTTAACTGCCTGAGACACACTTCAGCTGGCTGGAGTGATTTGTCCACTTTCAAGGACATTTATTCCCCTCATGCTTTCTCTGTCCTCATGTTTATCATACCTAGTAACGCACACTCCTCAACTAAAGTTATGCACACCCCCCTCTTTTGTAAAGACAGATGCAAAATATTGGAAGCATATCCAAATTTTCCACCTCTACCTTTTTGGTCTTTAGTGGGAAGTATTGTTTCTATTGTTATCTTCTTACTCTTGTGTAATGATAAAACATGTTTCGGATCTCCTTGACTTATTTCCCACTATTATTTCATGCACTCTTATCTAATCTCCCAGAAGTTACCCACGTGCCCACAGTAGTTGTATTGGTCAGTCACTTCTTCACAAATTAGTTACAGCGCTAAATGCACGTTATAATTTTTTTCTGCCCTTTTCTCTTTTGAGCAGTGTGGCTTCTTCAAGAGAACACGATACTACAGGAGCATGCCAAAGTATCATGCTGTGAAGATCCGCAAAGAAGAGCGCTATTTTATCACAGAAGGTTTTACAAAAAAGAAAACACAGAAGAAGCAGTGGGTAACAAACTGGAAAGCTAAAGACAGTTACTAATATTTGCTTCTCCGTGAATTTAAAGGGGCCACATTGATGAGACCACATATTTTTACGATTAAGAGTACAAAGAACTGGACCAGTGTATCAACATTTCTGTTCACATTAATTTAGTTCTATTTATGATAACTTGTGTTTCAGTCAAATGCAAGAATTTTTTATGAGACAAAGTTTATAAAGCACAGTAGGAACAGCTCTTGATGCCATTTGAAGTTGATCTTTGAGCCAAGCATAGTGCAGGAACTTAGTTTTCCTTATGGATGAGACTGTTAAGAATTCAATGCACTGAAATATTGGGGAGGAAAGGGGATAAAAGTGCTTAATGTTAAATATATTGTTCAGTGATAATTTTATTCTTAAAGGGTTAAAATTTAATTTATTGTGTTATAAAGGGAAGAAAGGTCCATTTGAAATGTAATTGGAAGGTAGGGAGGTACTCTAATTGAAAATCAATTGAAGGATGTTCAGAAGAGTTGCTGCCAGCAGTAGTTGTGTATGCGAATATGATCCAAATCATAAGACAAAGAAGGCCAACACATATTGGATAACTGGGATTATGTTTGTGCTGTTGCATATCCTTTTTCCTTTCCCAAGCTGAATTTGCAATATAATTGTTTACATGATTACATCTTAAGCATAATGGTCAAGTGTATGACCTTTCCCTCTGTGCCCTGTCTACTGACTAGCCATTGCAGATTGCAGTTTCTAAAAGTGTTTTATTCTGTGATACCAATATTCAATTATTAAAGGAAAATGAGAAATAGAAAGCTTTTTTTAAAATCAATCTATAAATTAAATATCAAGTTTTAGGTATCCCTTTGATATCTAATAAAAAATGGTACTGTTTTCTTTAAAATACAGTTTATATATTAGCCGTAAGGGTGCCAAATACCATTTATTTTTCCCATTGTTGTCTAGATAGCATTGGGAAACATTCAAAGTTTTCTTCTGTTGTTTAGGTATTGAGTTTGAGGAGATTGGAGATCTGTTATTTGTCATCCTGATTGCAACTTTGCTAGGCAAACAAGAAAGATGAAGGAAAGTGTAAATCAGATATCCACTCACTTTAGTTCTTTTTATAAGATGAGTAGAATTACCTTTCAAAGAGCCTGATTATTTAAAAATAACCTTATACAAAAGCCAAGACTTTTGGCACGTAGTGATTAGACAAAAGCCTTTCCTTTTAACTGGATAACACAATGGTAATCCTCACTTCTGGGAATTATCAGCTAGAAATAAAGCATCCCATACCAGTACTATATGTACATTTTTGTTCATATTAGATGGCATTGATGAATATAATCTTGTATGTATATGTGTGTTTGTATAAATATATACATGCACACAAATGATGGAGACAGAATATGTGATAGGAGAAAGCATGTAGTCTACATAGTTTATTCAACATATATAGCATAGACTTACAAAAAAGTGGAAAAACTGGCCTTAATATTTTCAAAGAAGTGCCAATCCATTTAATTCAAACAGGATAGCATTTCTTTTACAGTACAGAATGAAACTGATGTTCTTGCTAACAGTTATTACAATTTGAAACTCTGCATACAGAACAAACATATTTGCTGACTTGAGATTGTAAAATCCCTAGTAAGTGGAAACATTTTGGTTCCCCATCACAAATAGCTTGCTTTTCTTAAGTTTAGTTGTGTATTTTGTAATGTTATTGGTAATTTGTAACCAAAGCAAAATGTAACTTGTTTTACATCTGCTGTCTGATGCAATTATAACAAAAAAATGCTATTTTAAGATGAAAATATAGAACACTGGTTGAGCCTCAGCTGAGATTTTGTGGCCGAAGCAAGGATAAAGACTGGAGGAAGGATGTCAAGGCCTTGGAAATGGGGCTGAGGTGATTTACTAGAAAGGTCTGAGAAATGAAAGACATCAGTTTCTTGAGTCCCAGGGAACCTGGGATATTTCTCCTTAAAGCTCAGAAGGTTAAAAGCAGATTTGATGAAGGGTTTTGATGGAGTAGATGAGGAAAAAACTCACAAGTAAATGGGCCAAAAGTCACCAGTTAAAAGTAATTGGCAAAAGAATGACATGGACAGAAACAAAATACCGAATTTTGTCATGATCTGAAATGCACTAGCTGGAAGAGTAGAAGCAGGTTCAATAGCACCTTTCAAAAGAAAGTGGATAAATGCTAGAATCGGAAAAGCTTGAGTTGAGGAGCTATGGGGTTTGAGCAAGAGAATAGGATTAATTGGCTATCTCTTTCAAAAAGCCGCTATCGCTTTCAAAAAGCCAGGATGAGCTAAATGCCCTCCTTCCATGTTGAATGATTTTATGACCAAGAAAACATTGTAAATGCAGAGTAAAAATCATTTCATTTTAAGAATTTCTAGTGTTTTTATATTTTTCTGGATGGAAAATGTTTATAGGTTTAAACTGCTTTCATTTTAGGATCAATCCGAATAGTTGCGCAAAACAACTTTGTATTGTTGGGATTATGTGATTGCTATGTTATTGAAGTACATTATTGTTTGGAATTCTGGTTAAGAAGTATGTGCTGGGAAGTGGTAAAGATTGAAACCATAAAGTGCGATTCAGAACACCTAAGGGTGTTTCATCATTTTGGTATTTTAAGGTCTGTTAAAGCATCTAACGACGATTTTCAGAGAAAATTGAAAGAAAAACTCATTCAATTTTAACTTGAAAAATAATTGATCTTGTTGAGATCTGAGTGTTTCACTTATTGTTGGGGAGCCAGCAAGGGATCCATGCTCCCTCTTTTCGGGAAACTCCCTGAACAACAAGCCAATAAGGCAATGACAAGGTCACTCGTGGGCTTTGCCCTCCAATCAAGTCCCTTGAGGGTAGACGTCTTGTCTACTGCATGACTGGGAAGGTAGTGGCTGCTGCAAGAAAAAGACCAATCAAGTTCTTCAAGATCACAGAGTAGCCGGATCACATAAGTAATTCAGGGGTTTGCAGGTGAGGCATGGGGAAAAAGGTATGGAATTTCAGCAGCAAGGGCAGGCTGTGCCTCCCTGAGCCCCTCCACCTGATGTCCAGTCCTTCGATTATATACTTAATACCTTTAGAACCAGAGGTCTCCCTCCTGCCACTTGATGTAGCAAGCTGACAACAGTCTCAGCTGCCACTGGGTTTGTACCAGCAATGTGAGACATGGCTATTAATTGACCACTTAAGAGTCTCAATTTGTAGCAGGTCAGAAAGGTCAACTGTGGGCTTCCCCACCCAGAACTCTGGAAGAAGTCTGGAAGAAATAGGAAAGGAGTTGGGCTGAAGTACACCACTAACTTGCTTAATTACATACCCTTTCCACCTTCAAATCTTCCCCTGGCAACTTTACCTCACCATGTGAGGAAGTACAATCCAAATTTTCCTTCATGTTAAACTGCTCCAGGGACTGCCAGCCTGATTATCTACTTGTTATTTTTTTGTTGAAGGAGGCAGATTTCATTTTCCATCAAGTGCTTGCGTGAGAGCAATGAACCATGTGGAGAACTCTGATATATCAATTCCCAAAGGGATGAACAGAACTCAACTCCACCAGGAATCTCCCCTGTATCTTCCATTTCATTGTTTTCTGTTTCATTTTTTTCTGGTGGGCAAGGGCCAAATGAGATCTAGTGGCTGATCACCCCTGGAGGTTGGCACTTTGCACCCTCTGTTGAGCTTGATGGAATTCAAGTATCAAGTCTTTGAGGGGAAGGTGATTGATCCCCCAAAGGAATTGCCCACAAGAACTTGATGGCTCTGTACAGAAGTGAACGCATTCTATCAGACCCCATTTTGTTTCCCCTCCACCGCTAAATAACATTGCACCGTTTTGAAAATACATTTTATTCAATGTGTCTATGTGGATACATGTGGCCAGCCTGGTCATCAAGTCATGATAATTTGGGCCAGACTTTCAGAGGCAGGTTGAGATTCTGTTCCATCAAATTTGGGGTGGAATGAACCTGCGTAAATCTGTGTCTCCCGTGTTGTTTCAATATGTAGAAATCTGGACCTCCTTTCTCTAAGGGGCTGAGAATGTTAAGTCATTTGAAATTACAAGAATGAGACTGATTGATAGATTTTAGTTAGGTTAGAGATTTTGTTAATGCCTCTAACATTGAGGAAAAGACAAGTAAACAGAATAGCGATATAGTTTGGCCATTCTTTATACGTTGGCAGAAAAGTCTCAAGTCTGCATGGCTTACTAATGTTCCAACATTTAGTGTTAGAATCAGTTCCAAGTCTTTGTTTATTATAACATACTTGAGGATATATTCACATTTATTTAAGTTTGTTTTAAATGATCTATGCAATACTTAAGAAATGAATCCGGTTAACTTTAGAATAATGCCAAAAAAAGTGACAAAAGCTAATTGTAAAATTTGAATAGCAATTTTTCCACATTAATACATACAATATATTTGCAAATCTCTCATCTTTACTCATTTGGAGAAATGAAATTGGGTGCAGCCATTTTTTGATTGTTCACACATAGCTACACTCAATAATTGGAGGTGTGGTTGAGAGTATGTAATCTCTAAAGTATTGATGTGACAATTCTTAAAACCAAAGATCAGGGAAGAGTGTATGGTCTACAATTAAATGACAGTACACTTGTTCTTCAGATTGGTTATTATATTAGACTTCTCACAGTGTTAGCATGCTTGTGGTTAAATCAAGAGGTTAAGCATATAACCTCGCTGATGTTTCAGTCCTGTATGGTATTGTTTTTAAGAAGTGCACTTCCCATGGGACACTAATCCAAGGCCCCCATCTGCTCTATCAGGTGAATCTAAAAGATCCGATAGCACTATTCAAAGAGGACCAGTAGATTTCCATGTCCTGGCTAACAATCCGCTTAATCAACATCACTGAAGCAGATGATCTGGTCATGAATTTCATTGCTGTTTATTATGAGACTTTACTTTGAGCAAAGTTGTTATGAAGAATTCTGCACATTCTGTACTAATGAATACACTTCTAAACTACTTGTCCCAGAAGCATGTTGGGATGTCCTCATGTTGCAAAAGGAATATAAAATGCAAACTCTTACTTTCTGATCAGATCTATGCAGTTTGTTCCACTTGGTGCTTATTGGCAGTGGCCTCTTAACCAGAGAGATAGCAATTCAAATTGTGTTTAGCAATTTTTTGATTGTTATCATGTGCACATAACCTAAATAGTGCAGGAGTGCTTTCCAGCTAAAAATTGACTGCCCTTTTCATATTGCTGAAGATACTCTGCCCTGAAATTACTTTAATATATCTCCAAAAAAAAGCTAAATACTAGAAGTTTTATTTAGCAAACTAAAAGATGAAAATATTTCTAAACTGTGTGTAGTCAATAAGGTAAACAGATGGTAGGATACTTTTAGATTTAGATAAGAAATGAAGCAACCAGCAGCAGCAAGCTCGAAATTATTCCATCGTTTAATGAAAATATACAGCAAATTCTGTATCAGCCAAAGGCCTTGAAACTTAGCTTTGAAATTCTTCATCATGGAAACAATATCAGAGATAATAGATTGGTGAACAAATTTGGCACTGAACTGGAGTTCATTTTGTATAACTTAACAGTTGAGGTGATTAAAGCTGTGAATAAAGATTTGTGTAATAAATATTCCAGCTGTACTGAGAAATATTTTCTACTCCACATTCTGTTCTGCTACAGCTTTTTGAGTCTGGATGTCTGTTTCTTAGTCAGGAAGTAGAAAGTGCAATAGATTAATGTTTGGCCATTAGATACGCAACCAAATCTGATTAGATTTTATTGCTTGCAAATTTAATTGATTTTTTTTAATGAGTTGTTGAACGTACATTTATTGTAGGATTATGTCTTAATTTACCTATGCTCCCCAAGAAAGAGTCTTACAAAAAGTGCAAATAATAGCTCTTACTTAAAATACAGGTTTTTGTGAATCTACCATAAACATTTAATATTTAGAGATATTTTCTGCAAGTTGAGAAGGGTTGACTCTTTTTTTCCCAATTTATATTGCTTTTGTTTAATTTAGCCCAAATAACAGATCTGATGCCAAGTAAACCTGCTGTATTAAAAAAGAACCTTTGCAGTCAAGACGGCTATTTTACATTTCACAATTACTTCAACTCTGTTCCCTAAAAATCAGGAATAGTTATTTCTATTTTAAGCAATAAGGTAATTTTTAAAACACATATATTTAATCTATTTCCAACCTGTTACCCCTAAACCATTTTAAAATATCACTTTCTTCACCATAATTAGCTTTCTATTCTGCTGCTTAAATATCTCAGGAAGTTGTACAATATTGCTATCCAAATGCAGATTTTTGTACGTTAAAACAAACATGTGTCCTTGCTCTTTTTAACAGTCTACATAAAAGATAGGAACACTCTCCTTTCTGTAGATTGTCACATGAATGAATGCATATTATTACTATTGTTCTACTAACAGTGCTTTGATGAATATATGATGTCTCTGGACCCCATACTCTGATTACATTATTTTAAGGTTGGAATTTTAGCATTTAAAGTATTAATTCAACAAAGAACCTGTCAGGTGAAAGTACAAAACTTTTAATAATAAATACTAGCGCAAATGTGTGTACAACATTCTACAGGGAAATCAGAATACAGTCTCATCCAAATACCTCTTCATTATATGCAAACATATTTCACTTTGTCACCGAGTCAGAAACCTGGAATGAAAATTGGGCAGATTGTACAGAGGAAATTTGCTTTGGAAAGTTACCATCTAGCTAGAAGGTTGAAAATTGCCCTCCCTGGTATATGAGATTGCTACAGTTTTATAACTACATCTAATATCGATCACACGTTAAATAACCAGGAATAAGTATCTTGGGTTTTTATTTTAGAAAACAATGTTTTCCTTGTTAAATTATTCCAAGTGATTTTCCTTCCAATCTTATGGCTGCTATATCAATCCAACAATCATAAAAAGGGGAACCAAATGGTTGAAAGAAATAGAAATATTTACTGCAGACAACGTGCACCAAACTATGAAAGACTTGGTATGCTTAGTTTGCCAGTACTTGGCCAAACCAAATCTCAGCAGGGTCTCAATAACCCCGACTTCAGAAGGTCTTGTGCCCAGATTCCTGCTCTCAATCGCAACAACAACTCCTGTGAGAAGTTTTCACACATGTGTGGTAAACTAGGTTTAAGATTTGCTGTGACCCCTTTTCATCCAGAGACAGTCAATTGAATAGTAGCACATAAAATAAAGCATTTGGAAGAAATGCCCAAAAAAGGTGCCAAATGGAATTGTATCCCAGCAAGGAATCGCATGCCTTAAGGAAAGGTGAGCAAAATGTAATTATTTTGTTTAATGTCAGTCACACCGTGATACCGGGAGTTGGGGAATAGCACTAGGTGAATTGCTCATTCAGCGAGTCAGTGCAGACACAGTGGGCCAAATGGCCTTATTCTGTGCACAACAATTCTGCAATTCCATGTTACATTGCAGATTAATTAATTAGACTATTCATTATCTGTTTTTACACAGTCTGCATTTGAGGATTTTGCATTTCTGCTTGCAGCGTCATGTGTTGGCAGGAATTTTCCAAATACCAACTATTTCCATTTCATAAATTGTACTTAATTTCTAGTCTGCGTTATGAAGTTCAGCCTGGTATTCTGATCAATATTATTTGTGAATCAGAAATAAGCACGACAGTTCCTTCATGTGAAATGTGTGCTAAATATACAAACTGATGAGAATTGTTTAGATCTCATTAACTTTGAAATTTAAACAGAAAACGGGGAAAATACTCAGCAAGTCAGCAATATCTGTGGATAAGTGGAGATTCTCTCTCCATGGATGCTGCTTGACCTGGTCAGTATTTCCAGTATTTTCCACTGCTTCTGCAGTTGTTAGAAATTTGAAATGTTTTACCCTTTGTCTTAAGTCTGTCTTTTTAAAATCCTTTGTGCAATTCTCTAATTATTTGTATCTTTTATGTTTACTTGCCCTCATAAAGAAAAAATTCCGTGATGATCACAGGAAGAGAGAAATTGTTAAACTGGACCAGAGTTCTCCTATGTTCAGGACTATGTTTTCTACACTCTTGATCCTGCCAACATGAAATGATTCTACAATGCAGTTTAACATTGAAAGCAATGAATTGTTCTTTTACTTGTATTTATATAGCACTTTTAATATAAAGCATCCCAGGGTGTATTAAATAAAATTTGAGATTGTGATATGTAAGGCAATGTTAAAAAAGTTTGGTCACAAAGAGTTATTCAACATCTTAAAGCAAATGTAGAGTCAGAGACATTTATATGAATGCAATTTCTGAATTTAGGGCCTGAAGAGGTAACAGCACTGCCAGTAATAGGTTGATTAAAATCAGGAATATTCAAGAGATCAGGATCTCCAGAGGATTGAAGGAATGGAAGAGATTAATACAGAAATAGATAACAATTAAAGCAAAAGCAGAGGACACCATAGAAGGATTTGAAATCAAGAATAACAATTTCATTTTGGATACTAGGAACCAATAAAGAACAAAGAGTATGGTGAGATGGGGGGTGGTGGGGGGTTGCTGGTGTATTGAAACTTGAATCAAGTTAGAACAGAGGCACCAGAGATTTGGATGACCTCAGATTTGCACAGGGTACAGGGGCTGGTCTGAAGTATGCAAGATAGTCGTCAGGAGCTAACAAAGGCGTGAACGAGTGTTCTAGCATCAGTAAAGCTGAGATGAAGGTGGGGTTGGGCGATGCTAGTTCACGTGTGGTAAGGAACTCAGTAAGAAGTTGAAGGTAGCTCAATGGCATAGAAGACTAAAGATTATTGATCAACACTACTTTTTACAAAAATGCAGCCATGTCTTTAGTATAGAACCTGTGAAAACTATATAGTCCTACACAACATAACATGCTCCACTCCACAATTTCCTCCTTTCCAATATTTCAAGTTTCTTCCAGATGGTCAGGAATTGTTTTGATAATTTGAAGAGCTACAATTCCCAGTCTCAACATGCAGATGGTTCAATTATCCACCATCAACAATATCAAATAGGAGCCAAGATTGAAGATGGCAAGCAAACAAGCTCCAAGAACCTAGGGTATTAGAGAGATAGCAGTGGTTATGCAAAAGGGGAGGGGAGGACGAATTGCCAAAGTGAACAAGGCTAAACAAGATAATGAAAGAATGGCAGCCAAAGCTGAGAAGGATGGGAGAGATTATTTTCCACACAATTATGCATTCTAGTTTAGCAATCAAGAACTGATATTGATCAACCAGCAGCAATTTCAAGAAATTATGAAAAATCTCAATTTTTCAAATTGTCATAGTAAGAGAATTTCACTTATGATTGTTTTGTACATCACTTAGACCAAAGGGGTTCATAATAATGGCATTGTCTCAAGTTGCATTTAGAATCTCAGATGGAACAAAAATGGACCCTTTTTTCTTTCCCTAGAGATGAAACCGTTTAAAATTTGACAGTAACTAAGCAGTCTCAAAAGATAAATCATCTGAGGTGCAAATTTCACATTATTGCAAAAATGGGTGCCAAAGTTGAGGGAGCCTGTTTTATACATGTAAATATACATGTAAAGCAGTTTAAACATAGTTGAGAGACACTTGGAGATAGCAAGAACTGCAGGTGCTGGAGTCCGAGATAACAGTGTGGAGCTGAAGGAGTACAGCAGGCCAGGCAACGTCAGAGGAGCAGGAAAGTTGACATTTTGGGTGGGACCCTTCTTCAGAAATAAGCATTTCTGAAGAAGGGTCCCGACCCAAAACATCAACTTTCCTGCTCCTCTGATGCTGCCTGGCCTGCTGTTTTCCTCCAGTTCCACACTGTAATATCTATGAGAGACACTTGATCTGTTTTGCATCCTGTGTTGGCATTGTCCAGTTACTACTGTATTTAACATTCTTTACTACTGTTCAAAGATATAACTATTATGTCAAAGGACAAAGATTTTTGTACTGTACTTGTGATCTGTAAATATCTGACACTCTATTGTATGGATGTGGGGATTCTAATTTACCACTGTAGTCTTTGAACAAATTGTACGAAAATGCTGTATAAAATTGGTCATCAGTGTTTCTGAAGTTACTGAAATGGGTAAGAATGTCTTTTTAATAGTGTGCTATTGAAAAATCTGAATAAAAATATTTTTATTAAAACTAATGAAAGACTGGACATTCACCTTAATCCCTCTTTCAACCCATTCTGAGTAACTGGCTGGAAATTATGCTGTTGCTGACACTGGATAGCAATGTAGGCACAGTTAATTGTGCGAGAGCTAAGATGTCACAGTGGTAGGATGGAAGTTTCAAAATAAGCCTGTAATCGATAGTACATTGAACTTTTCCGGTGCTAACTGGCAGGAATCTTTTTATTTTAATGCATTAGCAAATCTTGTATACCCATTAAAGAACATGTGCTAGATTAAATAGTACTTTGGTTATTAACTGCAGCAAAATCCTACATTCAGATTTATGACTGATTACAGGTGGCATCAAACAGGCAAGGCAAATTTCCGGACAAATTTGGATTGAATGGTACCTGCTTTTGTCTTATGGGGTGTTTTCTTGCATCTTGAGAGTGGAGCCACTGATGCACTGAAATTTGGTGATGGCAGTGAAATGGGATCAGTTCATGACTGGCAGAGAGAGGGAGGGAGGGACATTTGGCAGTGGGTGGATCTACAAGAGCATGTAGGAGCAGAATGAGGAACCTGAAAGCTGGACTACATAGGGACAATGAACATCTAGGACAACCATGACTGTGGAGAGATCCAGAGTTACAGAAGGTAGGACGATGGCAAAGTCCTGAAAGTCTAGTGTAACAAATGATGGACCCAAATGCCAGGGAGAACATATTGAGGACAGAATTGTCCATGATAGAGTAGTTAAGACTACAGTACAGTTGATGCAAAGTATAGGGTTCTCCATAGGTCAAAAGTTTTCAAGTAAGGACAGAGCGCAATAAAGATTATGCTAACCAGATCTTTGCTTTCTGTCTGCAGTTCACCTCAGACAGAGAGGATGGGTGAAGTACACCCAGTGTGTCTGCTAGCTCTGATGAATCTAGAGAGAAACCAGCAAAGGGTGACAAAAGGACTATGCACAACATTGGCCAGAATGCCAACAAAGGGCACCAGCAGCCAATGAAATGCCAAGCATTATAATGTAGTTGAATATGCTGTTGGCATTGCAACAATTTGCAAATATCAGAGATATCAAAGGATTCTGTTACTCACCTGCTTCAGGAAGATATTTTTCCTTATGAATTGGGAAGCAATCCAATTCCAGCAAATTTTAGAGTCACTAAAGTATTTAATTTCAAAATCATCGGATCATGTCTGGGCTCCACTGAGGATGGGTGGAATCTTACAATTAATCACTCACGGCTATATTAGGGAAGTCATTAATGCCTTGTTCAGAAGAGCCAATAAATTTGTGAAAAGCAGACTCAGAACCTATTGGTTAGATTCTACATCATCACTGGATTTCCGAAGGTATGAGAAGCAATTGATTAGACGTGTTGAACTCTGAGCTGCTTGGGATCATCTAGTAGCCTTCACAAATTAAATGAATGTGAGAAAATATGTGCTGTTCATGTGTGACCATCATGAACAAGCCCAGATGTGCTTGCTTTGCAATTGTCTCTCATGAAACTTACTTCCTCTGTCATAGTCAGGTACTATGTTTCCCTCAGCAACTATAAGGGATGCTCTTTGGAAAAAGGACTATCCTCTGAAGAGTGCATAACATAGCTATATTGCAGATGCCAGGTCAATGGAATATTCCAGGTAGACCAAAGGGCTAGATCATTCTATCTTTTCCTCCAAATATTGTGGGGAAGTGCTTGTGGATCTGGCACATTTCGTTTGGACTAAACTGTGATCTCTGGTACCTAGAAAGAAGAGTGCTGCAGGTCCCCTTGCATGTTTTCATCAATGCCATGTGTGTGAGTTGGAAGGAAGTTGTGCATGACTTAATGCTTTGCAAAAACTCTTTATATTCATGCATTCACCTGAAATATAAGAATGCCACAGCTACAGATGCTGTTTAGATATTAGCTTCTGATGGATGATAAGCAGATGAAAAGTATGAGCTGGCTTATCAACCAGCTTCTAAACTCCAACTTGAGGAAGGTTACCTAAAAGTGAAATCCGCATGTGAGATGACTTTTAATCCCACCACTTCTGATTTTACATAATAATTGATATTTCCATATAGCCATCATTGATTGTCCACTGGTGTACCCATCAATTTGTACAATTCCCAACATAACTGTTCCATGCAATATACATGAATAAATTTAAACCAAAATTTATGTGTGACATAAAGTATTTATAGAAAAGTCAACACTGCAATCTTTATGCTATTAGATTTTTTTCACCTTAGTTTCCCAATACTACACCTTGATGGTGCCTCTATATCTGCAACTAAGGTGGAAGCATCCTGCTGGTTGCTTAGTTCCACTGCGTGAGATGACCTTGACTCTCATCCTCCAGTGGCTCAGAGATAGGTCTCCAGCCTGCTGAGGGTTTCCTGTATATGTGCAGTTGCACCATCTTCAATGATGAGGTCACCGGGAGAATGAAGGAGGAGCAGCAGCTCACCCCTGGATCATCTCTGGTGCGTGATGGCACCTCACAGATGCCTGATGCAGCAGAGCAACCTGGAGACAGATCAAGGTGCTTCGTCCCTTTCATACCTAGTCACTTCTGTTTAAATCCCATGGCCAGAGCACGGCACCCAATGAGTGCTCAGCTAGACTTGACCCTCCCTGATGTTCACCAACCATTCCAGGAAGTATGCCATGTTCTCACATGCTGGAACTACAGAACTGTGGACATGAATGGACTACTTCAACTTTTGCTCAAGGCTGTGCCTCGCCTCTACATCCCTACTAGCTGTTCACCTGACTGCTTCTTTATCAGGTTTCTTACAACTGTTTCCAGAATTGGGTCCAAGCATGAACCTGGTTTCAAAATATCATTTGATTACTGGGGACCTCAGATGTGCGGTTATCTCAGTAGTATGTTGAACAAATTGTGACCCCGAGTTTATCTATGAAATCAAAACCACCAAAGTGAATATCTCTGTATTGGTGGAGGGTGCAAGATAATGATGTGACCGTAACTCATACTTGTTCGTTTTATCCTCAGAGGCAAAGGGTGGACTTGCTGCAAATTGCTTTTTGCCATCTATCACGACTGAGTATCTGCATAACCATTAGTTGATTTTTGTTATGGACAGAAATACAAGAACTGCACATGCTGGAGTCAGAGATATCACAGTGTGCAGCTGGAGGAACACAGCAGGCCAAGCAGCATCAGAGGAGCAGGAAAGTTGACGTTTCAGGTTGGTCCCCTTCTTCAGAAATGGGGAGGGGGAAGGGAGCTCAGAACTAAATAGAGAGAGGGCTGGGGAAAGTAGGTGGGATGGTGATAGGTGAGTACAGGTAGGGACTGGTGGGGTTTCGTCAGTGAGGTGGGAGGGGTGGATAGGTGGAAGAGAAGATGGACAGGTTGTGTCAGGTCAAGCAGGCGGGGATGAGACAGAGGGTTGGACTCGGGATGAGGCCGGGGATGGGGAGATTTTAAAACTGGTGAAATCTATGTTTAGGCCATTGGGCTGTAGGCTCCCGAGGTGGCATATGAGGTGCTGCTCCTCCAGTTTGTGGGTGGCGTGATTGTGACACTGGAGGAGGCCCAGGATGGACATGTCACCCAGGGAATGGGAGGAGGAGTTAAAATGGTTCGCGACTGGAAGATGTTGTCGTTGTTCGCGTTGTTCCATTCTTAGGTTTACATTGTCTCATGCCCAAATCAGTGCCATTTTGTACTGATTACATTGTGCCATTTGCCGCTGCAGAATGCAGAAGGTCTATTATCTCTGTTCTATCTTATTCCTGATGTATTTGGATCCATTTGGGCAGTTTATAAATCACCATGTCCCCATCCAGAGCATTCTACTTCACTTTAAATGAAAAAAAACCGTTAAAAACATAGCCATCTTAAAAAGTCCTATCTTCATTAAAAAAAACCACCTGTACTTACTGCCATTTTCAGAGAATTTATTCCATTCAACAATATTGTCTGGAGGATGATCATGGGGGAGGCAATGGCCTAGTGGTATTATTGCTGGACTGTTAATCTAGAGACCCTGATAATGTTCTGGGGACCAGGGTTCAAATCCCGCCATGGCAGAAGATGGAATTTGAATTCAATAAAAAAAATCTGGAATTAAGAATCTAATGATAACTGTGAATCCATTGTTGATTGTTGGGGAAAACCCATCTGGTTCACTAATGTCCTTTAGGGAAGGAAACTGCCATCCTTACCTGGTCTAGCCTACATACGATTCCATAAGCAATGTGGTTGACTCTGAACTGCCCTCTGGGCAATTAGGGATGGGCAATAAATGCTGCTTAGCCAGTAATGCCCTCATCCCGTTAATGAATAAAGGAACTCCCTATTTGCAGAAATCTGACATTAAACCTATTCTCCCTGATCTAATGTACTATTAAGTGCTGCATCATCAGATCATGAAGAATTTGAAATTAAATACTGTATATACCAGCACAAAGTAATAAAGCAGTGCTGTATTTAGTTTACTAAATGTGATTTAATGTTTCAAAAATTGCAGAAAAATAAACAATTTCACTTATATACTGGACAATGTAGGTTTTATTTTAAACTTTTGTTGAGAACAAAAATAGGATCAAATGAATTAGTATTCCAAAAATAGGCTTTCCACTCACTGGTATCAATTGAACAAAATTAGCGTTCCAAAGCACATAACAGTCCATTGCAGAAATTAAATGAAGAACGTTCATCTACTCAAGTACTTGAAGCATTAAATTATAAACTAAAACATTCTTGCTTGTATCAAGATAGAATTCCTGCTTAAGGCATGCATTCAATGAAGTGAAATTGATTTTTACAAATCATTTTTGAGACTGGGATTAAACAAGAGGAAAATATTAAATAGCCTCTATATGTTGTGAACCACTGTATCAAAATATTTTGAAGGCTCTGGCCCCAAGACAGCTGTAAAAATGCTTTCCAGTCAGCAACATCATAAAGTTTACTTTTAACGGGTATTGTCAGGGTCTTTGCAGGATCCAGTACCTGCAGCTATTTCTTAACATCACAAGGAGTGGATTGAATGGGCTGAAAACTGACAGCTGTGAGGCTAGTAAGCTCATTTGGAGGGTGAGGAATCACCCATTCAACACTTCTACAAAAGATAATTGCAAATAGTTTGATCTTGCTTTTTGCACAAACGTGCAGAGTATTCCCATTATTGAGGAAGGGGGATGATTGTGGGTCGTCCACTAGTTAGCTGCTTTACAATTCACACAGTTCACACTTAGATATGACATAGGTTCAGATCTTTGATCTGGTCCAATGACTGCGAATTTTTTTAATACTCTAGGGCATGTTTTCAGTGGTTTGTCATCTTAGGTTTTTTGTATTTCCATTTTACTTAAATTGTCATAAGGTAGCCTTTTCAATTATCTGGTGTTTACTTAGCATTTGGAGACTTGTTCATTTAACACCATACATTCTTAGGCTTTATTTTATCTCCTGTGAACACTTTTGCTACTTTTCTTCTCATATCTATAGACTACTTATCAACTTCCAACAACCTTTTTCAGGCCACCAATCAGATCGACCTTAACTTTAGATAATTTAAGGTCCCACAAACGAATCCAATTCAAGCAACTAAAATGTAGTTACAGTAAAATTTTGACAAGTCAAATTCAGATAGCCTGAAACTCTAGTTGTAGTGAAGAAATCAGCCAAGAATGCCCATGATAAGTCAAAGTTCTGGACTGGTAACTCCAAATTAACTAAACTTGTGTCAATCAATTAGTGTGGAGGTAGACCATGCTGGAGCACAAAATCGCTGGAAAACTGGTGCAAAGTGAAAATCAGAGATTGCCACAGAGTGGGAGATTCCACCATCAAGTTTGTCAACCATTCCAAAGAACAAGGCTAACATCATGAAACAGTCTGTCAAGCAGGTATCCTCTCCAACAAGGTGGAGGATAAGAACAACTTAAGAACATCCATGAAACTAGACTGTTTTATCAGGCTGAATCTTTTATCATATTTTAGCAAAGCATCACCTTTTACAGGTTCATGAACATTTCTCTACGTGGGTTTTCTCACATTATCATCCCAAACTTACCTCAGTAACTGTAACTTGGCCCAATGGCACCCCTCTCTGTCAATGCTCAGCTGATTCTTCTACTTGCCATAGCCAGAAATACAAGCTACTATTAGTATATCCCAAGATTCCTGGCACCATCTTTAAAAGGGTGCTGTGCACACAATTAACTACTGGCAACTTGGAGTTACCCTGCAGAGTTGCGACATTACTCAGACATGGCAGCTAAGGGGAAATTGGTGCCCAGATTTGCTGACAAGGACCTGAAGGTTCTGCTAAACCGGCTGGTGCAGAGAAGGGATGTCCTGTTCCCACAGGACTGGCAAAGGTGGCCATGACAATAGACACTGCCAGCCTGGCCTGAGGTCATCACCAGTGAGAGTGCAGTCTCAGTACCCACATCCACCACTTCCTCAGGAAGTTCATTCCACACGTAAACCACCCTATGTAAAAAATTTGTCCCTCACGTGTTTTTTAAATCTCTCTCCTCTCATCCTAAAAATGT
The DNA here is from genome assembly GCF_021869965.1 of Rhincodon typus. Taxonomy (NCBI): domain Eukaryota; kingdom Metazoa; phylum Chordata; class Chondrichthyes; order Orectolobiformes; family Rhincodontidae; genus Rhincodon; species Rhincodon typus. The sequence goes on from NC_063361.1 coordinate 18,518,713, forward strand.
GCCCCATAGTCTTGAAATCCCTTACCTTAAGTATCTATCCACCTTTCCCCCAACTGCACCAGTACTAATAGCTATGTCATCCACTGTCCTCTCACTCAATCATTCCACTTCTCTTATTCCAGAAGATGATTGCCACAAAAGGGCACAGACAGTGGAAGTAAGTTAATCTTCCCAATACTGAACATAGCACATTATGAGCAAATACCATATACTGAATTAAAAGAACTGAGAAAGGGAGAGAAGGATTGGGAGGTGGGAGAGAAGGATTGGGAGGTGGGGGAGAAGGAGAGGGGAGGGGGTGTGGGGGGGGAAGGGGGAGGGGGTGTGGGGGGGAGAGAGGAGGGGTGTGGAGGAGAGGGGAGGGGGTGTGGGGGGAGAGGGCAGGGGGTGTGT
>NC_063361.1:18534105-18647114 GCF_021869965.1 Rhincodon typus
CCGCCTCTTCGACCTGTTTGTTTCCTCTCCACCTATCCTCTCCTCTATCCCTCTTCTATCCGCCTCCCACTCTCTCCCTATTTATTTCAAAACCCCCTTCCCCTCCCCCTTTTCTGATGAAGGGTCTAGGCCCGAAACGTCAGCCTCTCTGCTCCTATGATGCTGCTTGGCCTGCTGTGTTCATCCAGCCCTGCACCTTGTTGTCTCTGTCCTTCTGTTATCTTTGGTGTCATCTGCAGATTTAACAACAATGCCCTCAGTTCCTTCATCCAGATTGTTAATGTTTTGCATGAATAGTTTTGGTCTCAATACTGACCCCTGCAGAACTCCACTAGCTACCGCTACCATCATGAAAAGATGCCTTTATCCCCACTCTCTGCCTTCTGCCAGTCAGCCAATCCTCTATCCATGCCAGTACCTTGCCCCTAACACCACAGTTCTTATCTTATTTAGCAGCCTCCTGTGTGATGCCTTGTCTGAAGCATTCTCGAAATCCAAATAGATCATATTCACTGGCTCTCCATTGTCTAACTTGCTCGTTACCTCCTTCTACTAGTTTTATGACTTTTACTTTTCATGTTGTAGTGCTTTCCCTCCTAACTTGAAAGGTCTGACACTAATATTTAGCAGTCTTGGTGCTAGACTTCCCGACCCAAAGAAATAATTACTGTCGCTCTCCCATGTGTTTCCCCTAGATATCTTTAAATATCCATCAAATCATCCCTTAACCTTCTAAACTACATGACATGCAATCTTATTTCATGTAATCCTTGTCTATTGTTTAGCCAATAAGTCTGGCTATAATTCTGTAAATCTGCCCTGTACTCCTTCCAAAGCAATTTATCTTGAACTGTTTGAAGTGCACCAGGTGCTGTCTTAAGTACACTGCCACTACTTCTTGAAAGATAATCTCTTCTGAAATATTTCTTTTGTTCCAACAGTGAATGGTTCAGGACCTGTCCATATTGTTTATGTACCATCTCATCTCTACCATATGCTGTTTGAACTTTTCAAAGTAAGAAACCAGCTGTTAAACTTTTATATATTGCAATGTGATGTTGTGCAATAATATTGTTAAAATATTATCACATTCCAGAAGAAATATCTCTCCCTTTTCTTTTGACAAGAAGTTTAAGTAAATCGTGTCTTAAGTTAAAATATGTACAAAATATAAAGGAACTAGTCAAAGACCATGTATGCAAAATACATTCTTATCCAAGATACTCAGCTAAGGGTTGTCTGTTTTATTATCGCTTATTTATCCTTTTTTTTTAAAAAACATCTTCCTCCATTTCTACGTAAGTGCTTTCAGTGCTGAAGCCTGGTGAGAGAAAACTCTAACTGAGAGTTATTCGCTTTTATAAAATCTTTAGTGTCGTGGCCATTGAGCAAAGTGCCTTCTTTCTTAATAACATGTATTATTAAAGTGCAAATTTAATCAGATTTGTGCTACAATAGTCTGATAGCCCAGACGATTTAAATCCTGTTCATTACTTTGTCCGTAAGAGAAAGTGAGCAAGAACAGGGTGAAGCATAAGCAAATCGGAGGTGCAACTTAAGATTCGGATGAGAACGATAGCTTTGGGAGGGAATGAGTCGACACTGAAGTGTTACATGGGAATAGACCATGATTACTGTGGTACAAAGGACAACACAAATCAATACATTCGTCTATTAGTTAATGGACTGTATGCTAAAAAGTACAACTTGTGTATAGTTCTACATTGTAACTCCTAAAGTTCAGTAATGTTGTATTTCTTGTTGCAGTGAATGTTAGTACCTCATTTATTAACCATTACTGTAACTATAGTATTAAAAAAATAAAAGTATTGTGGATGCTGGAGATGTGAAGTAAAAACACAAGCTGCTGGAGAAACGCCGTAGATCTGGCAGCATCTGTGGAGAGAAACACAGTTAATGATTTCAGGTCCAGGGTTAATGTTTCCAGTCCAGTTAATGTTCTTTGGAATCGTCTTGTACTCAAAACATTAACTGTGTTTCTCTGCGCACAGATGCTGCCATACCAGCAGAGTTTCTACAGTACTTCGTTTATATTAATAAACTAGTATTCCTGTTGGAAAGTATTGCTTATATATATCCAGTAAAATGTTCTCATACATTCATTCTACATTTAGTAACATAATTAAGCAATTTTTTAGAAGTTCATTTCAATAATGTGACCATCTTGTGTTTAATCAGTTGACTTTTATTACTTTTCTGCCTCGCAATGAATTGTTATTCCTGTGCTTCCAAAAAGTAAAAACATTCAGTGACATGTCTTTTTATTCAAGAATGCTATGAGAGCTACTGTAGAAAATCATGAATCCAGTCCTAGCCTTCCATCTATCAAAGTGAAAGTCGCACTGGGCGGTGAAGATGTCACAGTTAAGGTGAAAATACTTTGTTTTACATTTCGGAATTACTTTACCTAGGCACTTTGTAAGACAGCAAACAAGATGTCCAAATTGACAATTCACCTTCTAAAAAGTAGTGTATTAAGAGTAATGAAAAACAACCTATTTCCTTTGAAGTGTGCTGTCGCAGTTCCATTTATTCTTATTCTAGCTAACCCATGGATGTAGCATGTTGATCATGAATATAAAATCTTTAGTGAGAAGCATTTTCTTTTAATCATCGGCTTTCTTTGTTTCTTTCAGATGAGTGACAAAGGTGGTGGTGTTTCCCTGAGTAAGATAGACCGGCTGTTTAGTTACATGTATAGCACAGCTCCCACACCACACTTGGAAAGCTCAAGAGGCACACCACTGGTATGTTTTATTCACCCGTAATTTCTGTTTGTAAATACATTCTGTATACTATGCTCTTTTAATCAATGTTGATGAATTTTGTTTTGCAAATGTAGTCTACTCATTCAGCATTATTACATTTCAGGCTGGTTTTGGCTATGGGCTGCCTATTTCAAGACTTTATGCCAAGTACTTTCAGGGAGATCTTCAGCTGTATTCCATGGAGGGTTATGGAACTGATGCAGTCATTTACCTAAAGGTGAACATCTGTTTTGGGGGCATAAAATATGTATCAATTTTGTTCTCAGTTTTGATACTTCACATTGAAATGCAAACAGTAAGTGGTTACTGTATGCAAAGACACTACTTAATGCAGTTCAACAGTAGATTATGAAAGTGAAATTCAAATAGAGGGGTAAATATTAACCACATGAACACCCTTTTCAGGTGGTGTCATGTGATCCCTTATTACCACCTAATGAGAGATATGTGATTAAAATTCTTATCTGCAAGACAGCAGTTCCAACACTGCAACCAGCCCTCAGTACTATGCTGCGGTGTAGTCCAAATGAGGTGCTTGAGTCTTGAGTATGATTTGAAACCACAAACTTAACTTCAATTACAATAGTGTTACTTCTGAGCTGTGACTGAAATAGAGTTGAAAGGTACGAAATTAAGTGAATATGCATTGCAAAAGTACAATGTAAATCTAATTTTGAATACAGAAGTTTTAAATTATGTATTTTCTTAAGTACTAGTTGAACTGGCCAAAATCTGTTGTGAAATAAACGTGCAACTCATTGTTGCATGTTTTGACAGAACTGTAGTCAACAGCGGCAAGCTACATTTTTACACTTCCTTTCGTATAATGAAACACAAATGAACTGAGAATTAAGAGGGATGAGTTGGATACAGAGTCAAGATGTTAAGGTCTTCTTTTCATACTCGCAGAGCTGAAGAGTAAGGACAGCAAGGTCAGTTAAGGCATTGCATACAAAGAATTACTTTGGTCATTAAAAAAAAAATGATTTGGATATGAATATAGGAGGTATGGTAAGAAAGTTTGTAGATGATGCCAAAATTAGTGGTGTAGTGGACAGTGAAGAAGGTTACCTCAAAGTACAATGGGACCTTGATTAGGTGAGCCAAAGATGGGCAGATGGAGTTTAATTTAGATAAATGTGAGGTGTTGCATTTTGGGAGGGCAGATCAGGGCAGGACTTAGACATTTAATGGTAAGGACCTGGGGAGTGTTGCCGAACACAGATCGTGGTGTGTAGGTTCATAGTTCTTTAAAAGTGGAGCTGCAGGTAGATAGGGTGCTGAAGAAAGCCTTTGTATGTTTGCCTTTATTGGTCATGCATTGAGTACAGGAGTTGGGAGGTCATGTTGAGGCTGTACAGGACACTGGTTATGCCACTTTTGGAATACTGCGTTCAGTTCTGGTCTCCCTGTTGTGGGAAAGATGTTGTTAAACTTGAAATGGTTCAGAAAGGATATACAAGGATGTTGGGATAACAAGTGTAGAGCTGGATGAACACAGCAGGCCGAGCAGGAAAGCTGACGTTTCGGATCTGGACCCTTCTTCAGAAAATGAGGATGTTGCCAGCATTTGGGGATTTGAACTGTAGGGGGAGGCTGAGGGGTGACTTTGTAGAGATTTATAAAATCATGAGGGGCATGGATATAGTGAATTTGCTAAGCTCTTTTTCCCTGGGTGGGGAAGTCCAAAACTTGAAAGCATGGGTTTAAGGTGAGCGCAGAAAGATTTGAAAGGGACGTAAGTGAGAACTTTTTCACGCAGGTGGTGATGTGTATATGGAATGAGCTGCCAGAGGAGGTGGTGAAGGCTGGTAAAATTATAACATTGAAAAGTCACCTGGATGGGTACATGAATAGGAACAGTTGAGGGATATGGGCCAAATGCTGGCAAATGGACCAGATTTAATTTAGGATATCTGGTTGGCATGGAATGAGTTGGACCAAAGGGTCTGTTTCCATGCTGTACATCTGACTGTGAACAGTACAGTACAGGAACAGGCCTTTCAGCCCACCAAGACTGTGCTAACACACGATGCCTTTCTAAACTAAAAACCTTTTGCCTCTACGCTGTCTGTATCCCTCTCTTCCTTGGTTGTTCATACATCTGTCAAGAGCCTCTAAAACATTGTTATTCTATCTGCCTCCACCACTGCCTCTGGCAGAGCATTCCAGACGCTTACCACCCTCTATGTTTTAAAAAAAAAAAAAAAAAAAAAAAAACTGCCTCTCATCTCCTTTAATCTTACATGTTTTTTCCCTTAAGCTTATGTCCCCTAGTAATCTAGTCATTGACATTTCTACTGTGAGAAAAAGCTTCTGAATATTGATTCCATCCATGCCTCTCATTACTTTGTTTACTTCTATCAGATTGCCCCTCTTCCTTCAATGTTCAAGTGAAAACAAGTCAAGTTTGACCAATCTCTCCTCATAGCTAATACCCTCCAAACCAGGAAACATCCTGATAAACTGTCTGTACCCTCTCCAAAGCTTCCATAACCTTCTAGTAATGTGGTGACCACAACTATATGCAATATTCCAAATGTGGCCTAAATTATATACAACTGCAATATGACTTGCCAATTTTTATACAGTATGTCCCGATTGATGAAGGCAAGCATATCATCTTATCCACTTGCTTTAGCACTTTCAGGGAACTTGTTAACCTGTGTGCCTAGATCCCTCTGTACATTGATGCAGCTAAGGGTTCTGTATATTTCCAACCTGCATTATAACTTCTAGAATACATCACCTCACATTCGTCCTATTTATACTCATCTGCCGTTTCTCTGCTCAAGTCTCTAGCCTATGTATACCCTGCTGTGTCCTCTAGTAATCCTCCTCACAATCTGCAGCCCCCCCAGTATTTATGTCATCTGCAAACTTATTAATCGGGCCACCTACGTTCTTCTCCAAATCATTTATCTGTATTGCAAACAATGCTGGGGCCCCTATTGCTCTGTGTGGAACACCACTGGCCACAGATCTCCAATCTGTAAAACATCCTTCCACTGCTATTGTCTTTTTTTTATGACTAAGCCAGTTCTGTATCTATCTTACCAGTCTCACATGTGACTTCACCCTTTGTATCAGCTTGCCACAAGGGATCTTGTCAAAGGTCTTGCTAAAGTCCATGTAGACCAACATTTACTGCTCTGCCTTTAATCAATCATCTTTGACACTTCTCAGAAATTCAACCAAGTTTGTGAGACATGACCTTCCTGCACAAAGCCATGCTGTCTATCTGTAATTCCATATTTTTCCAAATGTGAGTGTGAAATCTATCCCTAAGAATCTTCTACAATAATTTCTCTACCACTGATGTAAGATTTACCGGCCTGTGATTTGCTGGATTATCCCTGCTGCCCTTAAACAAAGGAACAACGTTAGCTATTCTGTATTCCTCTGGGAGCTCTCCTGTGACTAAGGATACAACAATTTCATACAAGGCCCCAGCAATTTCCTCACCAGCCTCCCTCAGCATTTGGGATATATTCCATCAGGTCCTGGGGACTTGTCTACCTTAATGCTTTTCAAAACGCCCAGTACCTCCAATTTTATATTGATTATCAACGTAAGTCTCCCGAGACTCACCATCCACCATACCTTTCTTCTTTGTGAATATTGATGAAAATACCTCATCCACTTCCAGCTTCATGTACAAGTTCCCTCCTCTGTCCTTGAATGGACCAACCCTTTCCCTAGCTATCCTAAAACGCCTTGGGATTTTCCTTAATCCTATTTGACAGATATTTCATGGCACCTTTTTAGCCCTCTGAATTGTTTATTTGAGTCTGAATTGCATACAATAAGAGCTAAATAATGGGAAATTATGCTACTGGTCATTATTAGGTAGGTGGAGAGAATTTGTGCAAGATGATCTAAATCAAGATTGAAAAGGCAGAGTAGAGTTCCAATAACAGCTTATTTCTAAAATCTCTAAAGTGGCAAGCTTTTGTGTGAAGGTTAGGTTGTACAGATGGCAGCGGGTTGGCCTCAATATTTCTGGATCTGTGTCCAGACACAGTTTAGTCTGTGGAATGTTCTTGGCTCTCTTCTTTTCCCAAATCCAAAGCTTTTTGCACCTAGTAAATTTAAAGGTTAGTGTTAGAACTGATGTAGAATACTTATGAAATTCGCACAGCCCTAGCCAGACATTGTCGCATGAGAAATCGATCCCTCATTCGGAGATGGTGCTCTAGTTGGAGGTTGAGCAAGCTTTCTGCAAAGCAAATATGAATCAGATGTGGGTTATTCTAGGCCATGCAGCAAGTTATTAGGCTCTATAATAACTGGTCCAATAGCATTTACTTTCTATTAGAGTCATACAGATATACAGCATGGTAACAGATCCTTTGGTCTAACTGGTCCATGCCAGCCAGTATCCTAAATAAATCTAGTCCCATTTGGCCCATATCCCTCTAAACTCATTCTATTTATGTACCCATCCAGATGCCTTTTAAATGTTGTAATTTTACCAGCCTCCACCACTTCCTCTGGCAGCTCATTCCAGACACGCACCACCTTCTGTGTTTTTTAAAAAAAAAAAATTGCCCCTTGCTACATCATCTTTTTAATTGTTTTTTGCATATTTTGCAGCAAAATCTTATCTCTTTCTGCATTAAAGAAAGTGATAAGATTTTGCTGCAAAATAATATTCATATTCCAATCAAATTTGCTTGTGATTATGTAAATAACTGGGAGAAAATTCTTGATGGCACAGGACATGGTTTTGGTGCAAAAAACGTTGAACTTGTAATGAATAGATCTAGAACTGTTTCCAAAATTTTGATTACTTGAATCAGATGAAAACCTTTTCTGCTTTTGGCTAGGTCGTCTTTTTGTCTAATAGATCTTGAAACAAGATGAAATCAGTGTTTGATTTCAGAATGCAAACTAATCAAATATTGGCCTTGATTGCATACAATTAGCACAACAGCAAGGACAAAACTATTAAACTGGAGCAAATCTGAGTATTTTCTAAATCAGGCAGGTTCTGAACCCTGATGCTTGTGTTCAGATACAAAATTATCTGTGCAACAGCGTTTTACTACCTGTTCAGTAATGAATGGTGAACATTTTAGCTTTGTTGCTTTGCAGCACAACAAATCAGATCTGAGCCTAATTTGGGCCAGTTTCTTGAATGCTTCTCGAGCATGATCATAGCTGTATAACTCTGGATAATTGTGAATCGACAACTACTTTTCCTTGCTGCATCCTTCTGACTGTGCTTAATATAGATGTGATGTGGTCACGATATGTCACATTTTTAACTAAAACTTTATCTTGTATCAAGAATTATTAAAATTGACTGCTGTGCACTGTGATAAATTTAAATTGGTTTTACCATTGTATTGTTTTCAGAGAGCAGAGTCTAGCTTTATCTAGATAAGTCCCAAGTCCTTTTGTAAAGTAGAATTTTGGGAAAGTGCAGCCACTGTGACATCTGTCCAAAAAAAGTGAGAATTGTAACACATTTATGGTTTAACTCTTCTAGCTTGTCTAGAGGCAAATTGGTCATGCATAAATTACTCATTTAGCTAAAAGCATCTGATAAGAGAAACAACAATTGTGACATATTTTCTCCCAAATCCTTCTGTATTTAGTGACAGCTGATTGAAGTATGGTTGAATAAGTGTTTCTAACAGTTCCAAATTACTACTTTCATACTATGTAGAAGGTAATTCAGTCATAGTGAGCAACCTTTAAATTTATTGGTACAGCTTTTCATTTTTGGAATAAACTTCTTGTGGGATCTGTAATACTTCGAATTTGGGGTGATGTGCTGTGATTCCTTTTTCTCCATCTGTTTCCGGTCAAGGCCTGACTGAGACTGCCAATGATGTCTTGTTCTGAGGAAAGAAGCAATTTTTTCTTTTCAGTCCACCAGTCTGCATTAGGTAAACACTAATGACACTGTTTAGTCACCTTGCCCTGTCAACATTTGAGCAAAGTGGACAAATGTTGAGTTTGAAAGTTCACAATTCCCTGCCAGAAAAAGGTATTGAGGCAGGACGTTTTTGATTCCTGTTGTTTATTACAATTAGCTTAAGTGGATTTTTGGTAGGTAATTTGCATGCTTATTCTGATTGCATGTTTACTAATTAGTATTGTTACATCCCTTTCAGGCTCTATCAAAAGACTCAGTAGAAAGACTACCAGTTTATAACAAATCTGCTTGGCGACATTACCAACATAGTCATGGGGCTGATGATTGGTGTGTACCTAGCAGTGATCCAAAGAACATGGCTGCACACAAGATTCAGCAATGATGCACAAGCTCATCGGTTCACTGGTATAGAAAAGAATAAAAATAACTCTATTTTTACAAGGTCAGTCAGCCATGACATGGAATTTTTAGACTATAGAATGGCTCTTTCGAGCATTTGATAACATAGAAGCAATAATTAAAATGAGGAATCTTCTCAAATGATTAACCTAGAGTTGATTCTAAAGAAGTTTTTGTCTCATTTTATTTTTGCGGAATGCTGTATCCCTCTTGAGAGTCGAGAGATCTTTATTGATTTATTGTGGCATTGTTTAGTGTTTAAGCTTCAAGCGTCAGATTATAGAAAAAGCACATTAGGTAACATTAAAGATTCTGGTTTGAGTTCTAAGCTAAAACTGTAGGTAAAGGTATCAGTAGTCCAGAGAAGTCTGGGCTGCTTCTCACCAGTAAAACAGCTATGAAAATTCAAATTTTGAGCCATACGTTACAAAGAAGAAATATCCCAAACTTGAAACTTAAAATGCAGCCATGTACTATACAAATTATTGATCTAAAATGATGACATTTAACAAACCAATAAGCTAAGATGCATTTAAAATACCTTAGTATAATTGAGTTAAATTTGCATTTTTTTTTAGGGGTGTATGTGTTTACTTTCTATGAATAGGTGATTCTAAAATCATATGGCCTGTATCCATCACTGACTCTTAGACTACTTTTGAGTTCAGTTAGAATTAAACCCTGAAATGTAGAAATAGTTCTGAAATTCAGTTTGTCTCGCTACCTTTGTTATTTTTCTTAGGGCCTTTTAGCTCTGGTTTTTTGCTGCCTTCGGGTCCTTTAATTTCAAGTATTGACTTTGCATCAGTGACATTTTGACCAAACTCTATGCATGCAATCCCTTTCATGGGAAGAAGGGTTTCCTATGTTAACTTGATTTCAATTCTTAGACTATATCTTGTTCTGCATTTTTCTAGTAGAGGGAACATTCTTTGTTAATTGCTTTTATTTACATTACTTTTATATTTCAAGTTTGCTCAGCCCCTTCAACCTTTGATATTTTCCTGGTCATTCACTGCTGGAATTTTTCCAAAGTCACAAATCTTATTCTGTTCAGTTTAGTGTTTATGATATATTTTGACCAGTACTATATATGATTGAACCACTTCTTTTTTAATATTCTAAATTGTCGTGATGAAGTTCAGTGTCACAACATTTTATATAATGAATTTTTGCCCATGTAAGCTATTTTTGTTTTGACCACTAGACCCCTAGAACCCTTCCTTTCATTTGCTCTTTTCCCTTTGCCTTGCCACTATCCCCTCCCCAGGGCTTTGCTGTTATAATCCTATCAGAAATGCTTTCTAAATTTATTTTTTTTAAATTTCAACTGCCCCTCAGCTTTACAACAGTCTGCTCCCTCGAAAGTTTACACTACCTCTTTGTATCAACTGTAGATGCTGTATCCCAATTTCTTTTTTCGTAAATGTATTGGTGGAATGCTATCTGTTCCTTTTATCTGTATATACATTGTGTGTAAATCTGTATATGTGCTGAATGTAAGATGTGCCAAAGATGTTTATTAACAAAAAGTGAATTGTTAGCCTTTTAAATTGTTCAGCTGTTGCAATATGAATGCTTTTTTTAAAAAAAAAATTAGAGCACAACTCTTGTAAATCCTAAAATGATTGATTAAACCTAAATTTTGTTTGATTTAAAATAATTTAGTTTTGAGAAGATTACAATACGTCTCATTTTAATGTGAATTTACATAATGCATGACTGCCATCTTTGGTTGTGTGCGATTACTATCAGCTCTGACTTTATTCTTCACAATACTGTGGCTCATCATTGTATATTCATATTCATCAGTATTATATGTGTATTTGGAAATACATCATGTCAATATAATTGTTTCAAGGACAATTTTTCTCAAATTTCAACTTTGCAAATTTGGTTCAAAATTCAAACTTTCAGAAAGCATTTAAAATTTAAATTAATAACTATCTGATCTGGCCATATTTCTGAGAAGCGCAAGGTTTGAATCATCGCAATTACAATTGTAAGTGATGTATAATTTTCAACTAGATAGAAAGAGGAAGATTACCCTAGTTGTCATACAAATCAAATTCTTCAGTTTGCTCTAGGACCTGGAATTATGGTGAATGCAGGTTCAGTAGTGGCATTAGATGATTATTTGGATTGAAATGGTGTGCAGGGATATGGGGAAAAGGCACTAGGTAACAGAACTAGTGCAAGCATGATGGGCTGAATGTGCTATAACAAGTGTGATTTATTTAAGCAAAACTCTTAAAGGTTTGAGTACACTATTTATTGTAGATGCACCAGAGTTCCTTTTTTTAAAATTAAATAATGACCAAAATAATGGTACCAATTGATTCAAATTGGGCTTTCACTAATGGAAGCTTCACACACTATTCATGGGATGAACATGTATACAAAGAGTGGACTACTGTGTTTTGAAGTTGCTGTACTTTTCATGTGCAGGAATGAAAACATACCCAAATGTTGGCTTCTATAAATCCTGAAGTATTAATGTAAAAATGAAGAGTAACAGTTGTCAATTTTAGAATGTGTATCTAAATATTTGAGTAAGCAATAAACTGGATCACTTGAACAAACTTTATTTTTGAGTAGATTCTTTATCTAGGATATTTTCTTTTTCTTCATCTGCTGTTAAAAAGAGTAATCTAGACTCAAAATATTAGCTTGCTTTCTCTCCATGGATGCTGCCTGACCCTCTGACCTGCAGCATTTTTTTTTTGTTTTGATTTTCAGTTCAGATTCCAGCATCTGCAGTAATTTGCTCCTATTTAATTTCTGTTTCCCCCTCCCCTCCCCATTTTTTTTTTTGACTGCTTCATTTACTTGATTATAAATTGGCTATTTAAACATGAGTTAGATTCTGGTTCTGTTTCTATTAAATTATCTAGAAATGAAATATTCAATCAAGTTCTACAAATAAATCATCCACATGATGTACTTTTCACTTTTGGTTTTGTTGACATGACAGTTATGCTTTCAAAAGAAAAAGCATTTCAGGTCCTATTTTTCATTTGTGTTAATGAGATTAGTAACAGCAACTGTCAGCAAAAAAAAAAACTGTGGGGTGTGGCTGCTGTGCCAGCTGTACAAGGTTCATTACTTCCAGTATGTTGGGTCAAGGAAAAAGTAATCCATCATATGTACAGTTTAGTGATTGCACTTTGAAATAAGTGACAGAGAAACCCTCAGACTTTTGATCGTGTACAATAAAATTAGGATTTCTGATTATTATACATGAAAAGCATGGCAAACTTTTCCCAATCTGGAGAATATAGAATTCTTTTTATTGAATGCTATTTGGCAAATTGCTTTATACTGTCTTCCTTGCTGGAGATTCCAGTCATTGCTGTTCACATTTTGTGGGTTAGGTGCAACTCTGCCCATAAAAGATTTCTTGCAAAACACACTGTTAGTTTTCTGATCCTATTTCTTTGAATACACCAGGCAGAACAAATCTTGATTTTAATCTAATGTGTGAATTTATGACAAATTGTGGTGTACATAAACAATAACATTTATTTATAATGCCTGTTTTAACTTTTAAATAATGATGTACAGCCCATTATTCAATATTACTAATTTTCTAGCAACAAGTTGGTATATCCTTGTTTTTTATACTGCCTACTTCAAATCACTGAATCATTTTTAAAAATCAGTGAATGTAACATGACCCAATCGAAACTACTGCCAGTCTCTGAAGCCTTAACCAGATCAGTTACTGTAAGTTTATTTTTAAGGTAGCAGAAGCTAGAAAAAAAATCTTGATTTTGAACACCGGTCTTGAGGATGATAATATTGGTACACTTAGCGATCTTGAAACTGGAAGAACAGAAACTTGGGTGTTATAAGAACAGTCCATGCTAATGGAATCAAGGAGTCTGAATTTTCAGGAAAGAGAAAAATCTGGAGGGGAGGAATCAGATCCTTACAATTGTACATATATAATTGGCTCTAGGGTGTCTGTGCTGGGAGGAAGAAAACCCCTCCGGCATAGTTGATGTTTCAGAGTATATAAATCGTGATATATTTGCATAGACAAGCCAGTAAATTGCTGGACACATTATGAATATCAACTAGACTTAAAAAAAACAAAATTAATGCTCTGGTTCTTGCTCATTGTTCTTTCTTTTGCTAAATAATCTTGTGCAGTGGTTGCTTCGAAGAATTCTAGAGCATTACTTCATGCTACTTCACAGCATCATGCAACAATGAGCGTTGTACCAAACTAAAACAAAGCTGATTAAATTTTACATGATTAAATGTTAGAAAGTACTAAATATTCAACTTTTATATGCCATATAAATTAGAACATAAGACACATGCATTGGTTAAGAGGAGAAATTAGACTGCATTATTGATCATGGACTAGTTTTGATTATGGGCCCAATGAGTATGGGATTGTTCTAATGTTACTTGTCCGATATCTTTGGGTATTTTTCTCAATAATGAGAAGTCTTAGGCTCGAGCCTCATCTGCATGGATCTGAGCATATTTCAGTTTCTTCAGTGAAAAATTCAGACAAGTTGAGTTGAGTCTTAGCCAATGTCTAGTAAGTATCAATTTTAGTGAGTTTCATGCAATGTTTCTTTCCACAAGTTTTCTTATTTATCTTCCCAAACTCATTGCATTAACTATGCACAATGGTGTTATAGCGTACCATTCGTTGTATTCTCCCAAATGCCGTAGGCAGAAGTACTTACCATTGCCAGGACATCCTGCGATTCCTGGTGCTGACACCATATTTAGAAGGCGGTGGTGCACCAGGTCAAGTGGTGACAGTCTGGAGAAGCCTGACAAGGTTTTTGTTTTTTTTTGTCCTCTGCACAGCAGAAAAGAAAATTGTTACCTCAGGTGAATTGCATACCACAGGTGACACTTTATAGATTACCCGTGTTTCACAGATTACTAGGATTGATTTGTAATGGGAAATGTGTGATTGCCTGTGCTCAGGATTTGTAACCAATAGGAGGTGGTCAGTGCGTGTTCTACACAAGCAGAATTGTGGTTACAGATGACTTTTTAACCTGGAATGTGACTGCCTAATTAATTCCATAGCCTCTTGAAGGGCCTCGCATCACACAAGTCAAGCCTATTCCTACAGACAAAAACACATGTTTATCCAGTCTGGGTTTGCTGGCAACCATATTTTTTCGTTAGGCAGTCGTGATTTGGATGAAGCCAGCAACACAGCTAGCATTCCAGAGAGTGAGCTGCTGTCTTCACATGTTATTCTCATGCCTCTCCACCCCAACCTTAACAGTCCTTTTCTTTTAATGGGTTGCACTGACTGTCAACCCCAACCTCACGCTTTTATTTAACTCTTATCTCCCTAATTTAACCCCATGTCTCAGACCTAGTGTTACGTTATATCTAACACACTGGCACACTGACTCCCCATGGAAGCCAGGGTGGTGATGAAGATCAATAGCTGTGCCCCACAGTTCTCCATGCCTTCCATGCTCTATTGTCTCCCACCTTTAAGGGAGACATATTTCAACATATATGTCCCCTTTGTGGTGACCCCTGACCGACCTGGAATGACAACACACTGATGATTCATCAGACTCTGACTAATCTCTGTGCAATTTTGACTGATTTACTGCTAATCCCAGACTTATTAGACTCCACCTGTAGAAGTTATTTATGGCTAACTCCCCCAGTATGTAATCACACAGATTCCCGGACCCTGATTGCACCAAACAATAAAATGACCACATCCAGCTTCCTGAACTGGGAACTGATGATGTCCTTGACTAATTGTGCCAGGACATTCTGAATGACTATTGTCCCCTTTGAATCATGGGCTGCTCCCTTTAGACTTTCAGGTGTGGTGCCTTGGCTGCTCACTAGTAACATTCTCATTGTGGAAAATTGGACTTCTTACGCTTGATGCTGAAAATCTTATTTTTCCATTCTCACTATTCCCCTTGTCATTCAGAAGCTAGGAAAATTCCACCCAACATACAACTATGGAGAGAGAAACAGTTCACTCTATGTACTGATAAAAGGACATCCATAAAATGCACCTGGAACATTAAGCAAGATTTAAAGCATGAAGCATGGGATGAGTCAGTATGCAGACTAACTGACTCCCTTGCTCCACCAGTAGGAAAGCTCATCTGATCAACCTCCAGTTGACCATTTAAGAACTGACTGGTAAACTTCTTACTGCATCATAAACGTTTTTACCGAGATCGTGCAAGCAGCTTCTGCCTCCCAGAAATCATCACTGGAAGACCAGGATTTAGAACCTTAAAACAGTGAAAGAGTAAATGCTCTTTTGTTGGTCACACAAGGTGAGGGAATGGAGTTGGTGTGGGTGGGTGAGTTCTTACAATTAATAGTTCGGTTCAGCCTTCAGTAGCAACCCCTTTACCTTCTATTAGTAATAGATGTCTCCTTTCCCCCAACCCCCTCACCAATTTTATCAAATTCATTTCAGCTTGCTTTTCTCTTTCTTTTCAACCATTGAACGTTGATTCGTTACCAAATAAGTGTGCAGGTACCTATGGTAGAAAATCCCCACTAAATCCATGGTAGAAGTTTTGAGCTGCTGCTGTTAACTAGATCAAATACTCCTTGTTCCCTTTTACGTAGAAATTATTTACTCATGCAGCTACATAAAATGAACATTGAACAATGATTATTACAATCTGTTTAATCCTGCCATGAATCTAGATCACACACACCTTTTGTTAAACCAATAAACCCGAAGAAAGGCTGATCTTGTTTTGAAAATCGAGTAAATATTTTACCTATCACATTTGAAAATGGCCATTCAGCAAAATAAAGTTGAGTTTTTGAATTAAATAAATCAACTCAGAGCACAGAACTCTTATTATAACTACACAAGACCATCTCAATCGTAGTTGAACGTTAGTATATGCTAAGGTTTTCTGTTATTGTTAAGTTGTCAAAATGTTTTTAAAGTATGACTTCCCAAGCTGTTAGATTTTCACACTGTAGGATTTTCTTAAGTTTTTTTTTTAAAAATTAATTTACTACCTTCCTTCACCCCTTTTTTTAGTCAAGATAGTTACATAGACCTGGATGCATGTTTGGCCAGCACTTAACGCTTAAACTCATGCTTGGTAGTTACCAACTTGTCACATTCTACTTACTTGATTTATTTTGATGGAGTAAGTAGCCAGGAATCCTGCAATACATTGGCCCTTCCTACAGCAGAGAGCATAATAATGAGTTTTTTTTTCCTGAGATTACCTTTCAATTCCAGGTTTTATTAATTGAATTTAAATTCTCCAAGCTGCCATGGTGGAAGTTGAACTTTTGTCTTCCAGGCCTCTGGACTACTAGTCCATCAACCAGATCACTGTGCTACCATTGCCTACTCCACATTAACCTGGTGAGGAAAGAATTGTGTTCAGCTGTGATCCCACAATCCTTCCCACAGCTAATTAACTGTCTGGCATTTGCATCTATACTCGTACAGATAGATTGGCCATTTGAAAAGGGTAATTGAAGGCAACAGGTGTTTTTCAAACCAAACCTCAGAAAATGTCCTCACAAGAAGAGAAATAAAGATAATCAGATGTGGAGGTTGACTCAACAGGGTTATGTAATTTGCAACTCATTGCAATTTATTTTCCACCTTTCTCTAATCTCAAGTCACATGCCACATTTGATATCCACACTCCAAATGATTGTGAATCAATTCTCTCCAGTATTTAAGACAAAGTCATATTGCTACAAAAGAGATCAGGGGATAAAATAATGAATTAAACAGGGAAAAGGATGTGCTGGAAGTCTACCTTTTGTTTTCTAATCACCCTGTTCAGAGATATTATTACACACCTCTGCAGCAAGTGGGACTTAAACCCAGGCCTCCTAGGTCCAGAGGTAGGAACACTGCCACTGCACCACAAGAGGATCCCTGTGCCAGTCATCTAAAATGGCTAGAAGAGATTATTGCACAACGCTTTTGTTTTTCTTTCATTAACAGCAAGATGACAAGCATACAGCAGTCTCAGCAATATATTGTTGGCATTAAATGTTGTTTTCTTGTCTGAAGGTCCATGGTCACTGCCAATTTTCCAAGATGATTATCACATGGAAGCCAGGTGGGTGGAGTTTAAAAAAGATCTGAACAGCAAATGAAAATCTCTTAGCAGTTCATGCAAGAAGTAATCTATCCCTTTTGTACAGTATTTACTCAGAAATGCAAAAGAAAATTACAAAGTTCAGGAAATGCAGTTTCGATAAGGAATGATGTTTACATCAGCATTTCTGCAGAACAATATTGAAATATAATCAGTCTGCCAAATTGTGTATTCATTAGTACCTGTTTTTATGCCTGACTATTCAAACAGAAAAACATTTACCATCTTTTTGTTAACACGTATATACTTTCCATATGAATTTATTTACAAAGGGTGCCTCCTTTAAAGAGTTGAGATTAAGAGCTTGCATGCATGTAGCTACACGTTACATGTGGACTGTTTTTAAAAATATATATTTCATTGATATTTGTTTGCTGGACTTGTGACTTTTTAATTTGATCTTTCATGGGATGTGGACATCAGTGGCAAGGCCAACATTTATTGACCATCCCTAAATGCACCTTGTACAGAGTGGCTGCTAAATCAGTTCAGTTAAGAGCCAATTGTATTTCTGAGAGACTGAAATTACATATAAAACAGGCCAAATAGGGACCAAAGGCTTCCTTCCCGAAATGGCATTACTGATTTTTTTTTTTTATTCTTACAGTAGTCACTATATCAGAGACTGCTTGAAATTTGCGGACTGGACCATATTCAAGAACTTCGTGGAAAACATAGATGACTATGCCACCATCGTCATAGACTTACACTAGCAAGTGAATGGAGGACTGTATGGCAAAGAATTCAATCCACGTGTTCCCCAACTAGAAACCTTGGATGGGCCGAGAAATCCACCGCCTATTGAAGACCAGACGTCCAGCATTCAAGTCAGATGACTCAGACCTGTACAGGAAATTCAGATATGACTTCCGCAAAGTCATCAGACCTGCCAAGAGGCAGTACTGGACCAAGTTAGAGGCCCAAACCAACACAACATAATGGAATACAAAAAGAAATCGAGCAGGATAGCAGACAAAAACAGATCCCTCCCTGATGTGCTCAATGCTTTCTATGCTTGGTTCACGCAGAATGCCAGCGGTGCAGTGTCACCTGCCCCAACAGCCCCTCCGTCACCGCTGCAGACGTCAGATCGGTCTTCCTGACAGTCACCCCAAGGAAAGCAATGGGCCCAGGCAGAGTCCCTGGTCATGCACTTAGATCCTGTGTGGACCAGCTGGCTGGGGTATTCACTGACATCTTCAACCTCTCCCTCCCACAGGCCAAAGTCCCACCTGCTTCCAGTTCTGAGGAAGGGTCACTGGACCCGCAACGTTAACTCTGATTGTTTCTTCACAGGTGCTGCCAGACCTGCTGAGCTTTTCCAGCAACTTCTGTTTTTGTGCTTCAAGAAAATCACCATCATCCCGATACCGAAGAAAGCACATGCAACTGCCCAATGGTTCTGACCTCCATAATCATGAACTACTTTGAGAAGTGGTCATGGTCCACATACACTTTAGTCTCCCAGCCTACCGCAATCCCCTGCAATCTGCCTACCGACATAACAGGTCCACAGCAGATGCCATTTCCCTACCTCTGAATTCTTCCCTGGAACATCTGGACAACAAGGACACCTATGCCAGACCCATACTCGTCAACTACAGCTCCGCCTTCAACACCATAATCCTGTCCAGACTAATCTCAAAACTCTGAGACCAAGGTCTTGGCTCCGCCCTCTGCAACTGGATCCTTAGCTTTCTGACCCACAGACTGCAATCAGTGAAGGTAGACAACTGCACCTCCTCCATGAAAACCCTCAACACTGGAGCCCCCCAAAGGATGCGTTCTCAGCCCCCCACTGTACTCCCAGTACACCCATAACTGTGTAGTCAAATTCCGAACAAATGACATTTACAAGTTTGCTGATGACACACCGTGGTAGGATGGATATCAAACAATGATGAATCAGAATGTATAAAGAAGCTAGAGGGCTTGGTTTTGTGGTGAAACCTCTCTCTCAGTGTCAGCAAAACAGAACAACTGATCATTGACTTCAGGAAGAAAGGAGGAAGACACAACCCCATCTACATCAACAGAGCAGAGGTGGAGAGGGTTGAGAGTGTCAAGTCCCTAAGGGTGACGATAACTGACAACCTGTCCTGGACTTCCCACGTAGATGCGACGGACAAGAAGACACAACAATGCTTCTTCTTCCTCAGGTAGCTTAGGAAATTTGGCATGTCCATTACGACTCTCGCCAACTTTTACAGCTGCACAATAGAAAGCATATTGTCCGGGTACATAATGGCTTGATATAGCAAGTGCTCTGCTCAGGACTATTAAGAAACTACAGAAGCTCGTGTGCATAGCCCAGACCATCGCAGAAGCCCACCTCCCATCCTCGGACTCTATTTACACTTGTTGTTGCCACGGAAAGGCTGCCAATATCATCAGAGACTCCTCCCACCCCAGTAATACTCTCCTACAACCTCTTCCATCAGGCAGAAGATACACAAGATTGAAGACGCGTGCCAACAAGTTCAAGAACAGCTCCTTCCCTGCTGTTATTAGGCTGCTGAATGAACCTCTCTAACTTCAAATAATGTTGATCTTGTTAATGTTGATCTTGCTTTTCGCACCTTCTGTGCAGTGTAACCTGTCTGTCTCACTCTGTCTAAGCACCCTATGATCTGCATGTCCTCGTTTGCCATGATCTGTCTGTACTGCTCATAAAACAAATTTTTCACTTTGGATTTATTGTAGTCACATATAAATAGGTAATCAAATTCTAGAACCATTAATTGAATATAAATTCCACCATCTGCCATAATGGAATTTGAATTCATGTCCTCAGATCACTGATCTGATTAAACCATTCCCTCACCATTTCCCCACTAAGTTATGAGTAGGAGAATCCACAGCACCACACTTGCCATCACAAGCTCAATTATGCATATATACCCACATTACCAGACATGGTATAATTCCAGAACAACAAATTATTTTCCTCCACCATCACATAAACTGAGTGTAAACATGTACAGTAATCCAAAGTCAGCCTCCACTCATTAGCATTGGTACAGGAGCAACTTCCAATTGTGAATTGAGTGAATTTGAGGAGGAGCTAAGAGACAAGTGAAAAGACAAGAGAATAAGAAAGGAAGGGCATCTCGTCAAGCTGTGGACCCTCAGCTGAATGTGCCAACTGAATGAACAAAGTTTGAGATTCTGCAGGACCTGTTTTCACAGGGGAATTCATGAAAAAGTGAAGGTTTGTTGCAACCTTCCCTTTAGTGCACAATTGCATAAAAGTTGATTTCAAGGTGACGTAGTTTGATCACCAATTCTATTATATATATACACATGGAGTATCATTGGAGTCAAAATTGCTCATGAATTTCTTCTTCTCATCCAATTTTTTTATGTGCATTGCTTCTTGGATTTTGTTAGTGACAACTTATACTGTATCTAACTGGTGGGTTTCAGCAGAAATATAGCAATATATATTACATTATATTCAAAACTCAAGGAGAGAATGCTCACTACACAGTCAAAAATAACAGAATCCACAATTCCATACAATAACAGCAACTTGCTTTAAGGAAAACTCAAAAATTGACCAGGTCTATTTCTTTGCCATGCTCCATTTTACCTTTCTGAGACAGAAAGCCTCCAAGATGCAATTCTGACTTAGCCACAAAGAACAGTCTACAATCTGTACCTATATAAATTATGTAAGGTTTTCTCGTCCGTTGTGTTGACTAATTGCTGTCATTAAAATCAAACCTTGGAAAATTGGGCACCAAGTTGCATCATTTCTATTTTCCAATTCAGTCTCTGACTTTCATTTTTATTCTGCACTGGTAAATTGTTAAAGAGAGAAGCATTTTTTAAGTTCCGAAGAGCTGAGAAGTCTTTTGATGGAGTAACATATGCTAAACAGTGTTTATAAGGGCTTTAAAAGAATGAAGTTACTTAAAATGAGAAGTTATTATTTATCCCAGACCAGAGTATTGGGATACAATTGGTAGAGAAGAGTGAAGTTAAGCTTTTGAAGTTTTTTTTAGAAAATGAAAGGGAATTGAGGCTGTGTCAGGGATAGTATGGCACTAGAAGAAAGCTAAATCAGGAGCACAAAGAGTTAACTACTGTTCCAGTGATTAATTCAAATTTAAATTACATCAAGCCCATTAAGAAAGAAAAGTCTTGCTCCCTTAGAAATGAGCTGGATTGTATCTTGCTAACGGTATAGCACTAGATGTTCATAGAATTGCAGTTATGTTCATACAGTGCACTGAGGTGTACCGATCCCTATAATAAACCTGTTGCTAATGTTCAATCCATAAAGACAGCTTGAGTTATTCCTGTGTGTTCAAAGTCATTGAATCAGTGTTATAATGGAATAGAATTTTTTTTTCCATGTTTATCTCTATTTCTGAAAGGAAGAGACTTCTATTTTATTTTGTTATTAAAACAAAGACAGCTTCTGCTTTAGTAAGAATCACTTTGGTAACAAAGAGAGATCTATATAGCCAAGTTCACATGGTGGATCTGACTTGTCCAGTTTTGATAATTTCATAACCCCATACCAATTAGGACCGATAGATCATATTACTTCCAACTCTTTATTCTCACTTGGCCCTTTAGGTTAACATTTCTGGGAGATTTTTTTTTGCATCTTCCATTAAGGTAGACACAAGCAATTATTTAGCTTCTCTGCAATTGCCTTTTTCCCCCCATTATATAGTATCCTGAATTTGCTTGAATTGGACCCACATTTGTCTTTGCTAATAATGCTTCTTTTTACATAGCTACAGAAGATTTTGCTTTTTTTTTACATTCTTTGCTAATTTACGTTCATATTCTATTTTCCATTTTTGAAAAAAATCAGTTTCTGGGTCCTCCTTTCCTGAATTCTAATATGTTCCCAATCTACCTTCTTTGGCAACTTTATATTAGATCAAAGGAGGCTTATAATCTTCAAATTTCTTTGTTTTGAGTACTTGTTAGTCTAAGTATGTAAAGACTACAATTTACCTGTCAGATGGATGTAGATTGACAGACAACACTGACCAGCAGTGTAATTTACAAGAACTGCTATTTATTACAAATAAATAAGCAATAACAACAAGTAAACAAAAAACAAAGAGCTATCAACATATAACTCTGCTGGTTGAAACTGTAACCCTTCAAAACCCTTATATGCACATATAGATATAAACAACAAAAAGGTGTTAGGTATGGAGGGAAAAAAAACAGGAGAACATAGTTCAATAGCACCAGTTTGCGGGATTGATGAGATGTTCCTTTTGCTTCCCAAGACATTCTGTTCCTTAACCACTTTTATCAGATTCTTTCACTTCTTTGCAGGAGGTGCAGAGGGACTGGTACATTAATTATAAAGTCTGTTAGTCACTGGCTAAAGGCAAAAGTGTTCAGGGACTGATGAGCGAAAATAAAATCTTCAGGCTTCAGTTAGTTTACTGCAGAGTGATAAAGCCACGGATCCTGCTCATTGAGCAGTTAAAGGCTTTTCCGCCTCTATCGTAAGCACTCAAACTGCCCAGGAGCCAATTGAAAAGATGTCATTAGGCTGATGACTTTGGCATCCACAACTGATCACAATTACCCAAACTAATCAGCAATGTCTTACAGGATAATTCTTGTTCTGCTTCTACAGCCCGGTGCCTACTGTTGTATCTCTCCTCTCCCTCGGTATGTAAAACAAAACCGTAAAAACAACTCCCAATGTACTACGATACTTTGTATTTAAAACTGTAGCAATTCTTTCCATGGTCCTTGATTTAAAAATAGTCCTTTTCCCATTTCCGTCCACATCAAGAATAAAGAAAAATTATAAGATGTGATTACAATCACATTTCCAAATGAAATGTTAAAGCTATTTAGTGTTTCCTCTTCTAAGCCATTCAATGCAGAATATAATTTGTTAAGTCTAAACTGAATTTTTTTTTGTTCTTGAAAGGGTTAAATCTAAACTGCTTAGAGTCCAGAATTTTAATTCCATTTCTTTCATCCAAACTTCTGATTACCATATGAAACAAATCCCAGATAAACAGCCATTTGACATAAACAGCTGTTTAACATAAACAGCAAGGAATGCTTGATTTCCCACACTGTAGTTGGTCCATTTAAAAAGATACTTGTTAATACAACACCAATGTGCAGTTGTATGGCCACTCAGTTAAACTTCACGAGAACAGTATCAAGTAAAATTTGACACTGTATCATGTCATAACGTTATATTCGATAGGTGATCACAATCCTAAATCAAAGAGGTGTGTTTGAGCAACATCTTAAAGGAGGTGAAGGTGATAGAGAGCTGTAGATATTTTGGGAGAAAGTTGATGACTTCTGGGCCTGGATGGCTGACGGTATTACTTTCAATGGTGGGCTGCTTAAAATTAGGAGTGTCTAGGAGGCCAGAATTGAAAGAGTGCAGAACCCTCAGAAGTTGTAGGGCTTGAGGCTCTTACAAAGATAGGGAAAGCATTTGAAAACAACAATGAACATTTTAGAATTAAGGCATTGCCAGACCAGAAGTCAATATAGGTTATTAAGTACAGGGGTGACTGATGAATAGATTAGAAAATGAAATTAGCATTTTGGAGCAGCTCAAGTTATAGAATTAATATATCAAGTAAAGTTACAAAATCAAAACATTTGGGTTATTCAAACTAAAATAAATGTTAGGGTGGGGAAGTATTAAAAAGAGAAATAATTTTAAATGAGCTGAATGTCCTTCGTACTTGTTCAGCATTGTTATAATCATTTGAAATCAGCGCAAACTGGTTAACTATTTTGTTGTAATTGTCACATTTTTGTGAAGCAACATGTTTCCATTGAGACATTTATGGCACCTAAGGGGGTATTAAATTCATTAAGTTGATTCGGCCTCTCTATACAGTTATCTGATTAGTCCCATTCCACTGATCTACTTCCATTGACTTAGACATTTATTTTCTTCAAATGCTCATCCAATTTTCTTTGAAAGCCTTGATAATTTCTGCTACTGCTATCACCCACTTGAAACCATCTGCCGCGTTTGAAAAAGATCATCCTCACCTTTCTCCTATATCACTTGCTCAAAATCTTAAATCTGTGTTCCCTTATCTTTGATCTTTCAACTAATGGGAATAGGTTTTCCTCACGTCCCTTGTTTAACCTGCCATCGACTTATATACATTTCTCAATCTCCCCTCTATCTCAAGGAGAACATCCTCAGCTTTTTCAACCTAACCTTCTATTTAAAATTCCTCATCCCAATACATTCCAGCAAACCTCCTCTGCACACTTCCAAGAACTCCCCCATCCTTTCTAGAGTGTAGTGACCAGCACTGGACACATTACACTAATTAAAAACCGAAAGAATTGCAGATGCTGTGAATCAGGAACAAAAACAAAGTTGCCGGAAAAGCTCAGCAGGTCTGGCAGCATCTGTGCAGGAAAAAAAACACAGTTAACATTTCAGGTCCACCCTTCCTCAGAACTGGTTCTGAGGAAGGTCAGTTCTGAGGAAGGGTCACCGGACCCGAAACGTTAACTCTGTTTTTTCATACACAGATGCTGCCAGACCTGCTGAGCTTTTCCAGCAACTTTGTTTTTATTGTACATTACACTAGTTACTATGTCTTTCCATCATCAAAAGTCTTTGCACATTGATTCTGTCTCTCTGTCCATTTAGAACTGCTGCTGCCACCATCACTCACTTTCTTTAGAACTGTGCTATTAAACCAATATTGCCTCTCCTAATCTTTTCATTATCCATTCAACTCTTTTCTGTATTAAATTTCCTTTGTCTTTTAAATTGCATCATCATGTTGCAATATTTGGCAAACAAGAAGAGGATTAATGTGCAAATTTGAAAGAATAACAGTGTTTCTTTAAATATGTGCTTGCTTTTTTTCACCTTTATCACAAGCCTCATAGTGAAGCCTAAATTGTTGATACTTTTAGGCATGTTCATGTTTTGTAAAGCAGCCATGCAGTACAGTGTTTACAGGAACAAAATGAAGTGACTATGTAGTCCGTTACACTGACAACTGCTCTTTTAACTCTTGATTAAATGGTCTCTGTTGGTTACAAGCCAAAATAACATTTGAGAATGATCTATAATTGGATCTCTTGAATTACACGTGTAATTGAGAAGCCAGAGGAAAACGTTGAACAGTTTGTTCCTTGACTGAACTTTCAAATGTGGACACAGCAGTGACGGCAAACAGTTTCTGACAAGTCTTGTCTAACAGTTTCCATAATGGATTGCAGCTTGGTGAACATGACAACTAACAGGCACCAAGATATAGAGATGGGATACCACACATATTTGCATTCCACTACTAATGCTACATATTGTATTCAAATTAAATTGAATAACATCTGACGGTATCAGAGCAGAAGGCCCCAACTTTGATCTCTGGCCAGTACTGAATTAAATGATCTGAGCCAGAACAGTCGCAATAGTTCTGGAATTACCTCAGCACCCATGGGACATCAGAGGTCATAGAAACAGAGGATCTAGGGACTTGAGAAGGTCGTTCACCTCTTTGAGCCTTCCCCATAGTTTGACAAGTTAATGACTGAGCTGGCTGTGGTCTCCAACTGTACTTTCTCCCTGCCCAACATAACCCTTAATTCCCCATTTATCAAAAAATCTAACTAACTTTTCCTTGAATAAATTCAACGGCACGGCTTCTGTTGCTTTCTGGGGTGGAGACTTCCACAAACTGGTGACCCCGAGAGAAGAAACATTCTCTTTTTATCAAACTTAAAAGAGAGACTTTTTATTTCCAAACTGTGTTGCCTAAGGCTCTTGTGAAGATTTGTAGCTCGGCACTCCACTTGTAACAGCTTGCCAACTCGATAAAGATACATTGATGCCTATACTGCTTCCTGTTAACTAACAAAACCTTTATCCAAATAAGAATGTTGGCCTACACTTTTTGATCTTACTTTATGTAGTAATCCTTGATGCAGCACCTTATCAAATTAATATGAGCTTTTTTTTCAGATTTGTAATTCCAGAATATCAACAGGAATGGAAAAAGCTCAAGAAGGAAATCTATAACTAATATCAGTATCATGAGTTAAGACAGTATAGTAAAGATATGTGCTCTGCTCGGTGCTCTCTTCACTTCTAATAATATGATCATACTTACAAAAAGGGGAGTACTTCAATTTATGATTTCCTTTAACCTTTCAATTTTTAAAATGTGGTTTCTTTGATTTATTAACTGTATTCACGTCGCTACAAACAATTCAATTATTTTATTCAGGGCTTGGTGCAGCAAAAACACTTAATCTAAGGTAGATGCACTCAAATTTGCTAACAATAGGCAAATGCTCTATGATCAAATATATGATTAAACGTGAGTCGAAAGGTATTGCGACTAAATGTTACATGTCATTCATATGCCAAACAAAGCTGGCAACCACAGTATTCCTGAATACTGGTGAAATAATGCAACTTATTTTACCATTGACCTGCTCTGCTATCAAATCATAACAAAACACTAGACAAAGGTTTTAGTTTTTGAATGAGGAGATAGATTAGAAAAGCTAAATGTGCCTGTTTGTTAGTATAGTGTGCTAAACGCTTGCCTTGTAGACAATGTTCTTTAAAAATTGATGCTCAAATGGTCCTTTTGTTTTGATAAAGGGACTGACTACAACCAACTTAAGTAGATTCATAGAACGGTTGCAACACAGAAGATGACAATTTGTCTTTGTGTCCTTGACAACTCGGTGCAAGAACAACTCAACTAGTCTCAGTCCACATGCTTTTCCTCATAAAATTTTCTTTTTCATTCAGACAATTATCAATTTTGAAAGTCAAGATCGAATTGAATTGGGATGGCTATGGTTCCATGTGCTGAATGATTTGCCAAATTGGAAACCTCAATAATAAGGAGAGGCATATGTTTGCCAGGGAACCTTGATGCTGAAATAGGGCACACCAAAGCCACCCTGTGGGATAACAGCCAACCTGATCGAATCATTCCTCTCCGTACATGGCACACTCATGGAAGGCCCTAAGTTGGTCATTCTTGCTCCTGAGAAGTGCCCAGTCTATCTCAAAAAGGTAAAGCACCTCAAAAGTTTGAGGAACAGGTGGAGCTAGCTATGTCATGCTGCAATTATGTCATAGTAGCACAATTGCTTACGACTAACAGGATGATGCCAGGAAGCCAAAAAGATGTTCTGCCTCTCACACAGATGGATACAATGGTATATGAATTGCAGTGCCGGTGTGATGCCAGGTATATAGGTTGCAGGTCCCAAAGAATGGTAGGTCATAGCAAATAACATGTACCTGCAGCCAATGTTCCCTGTAAGCTGTGCAGCCACTTGGACGTTCCATGCACACTGATTGATGTGCTGTTACGTTGACTTCCAGTTCCAGAAGTCACTGTTGTGCATGGTACTTTGAGGTCTGCACAGTGGCAAGAAAATTTACAGCAAATGTTGCCTTCAGCTGTTGATGATAAGTTGCTGACCGTATCTAACTAGTTTGTGCTTGCAAAGGTCGAGCATTAGTTGTGGCTGAGCAACTAGATAACATTTTGTTGATAATTCTGAATATGTGAGGAATTACACTGCTTTTGGATTGTCAGTCGGGTTCACAGTGTGGGCTCTTGTGTTTACGGTAAAACATATACATTGTTACACAGAGCCCTGTTCCTAACAGATGCAAAGGACATTTATACTCAGTATGCCTGTTTCAACTCAAATAAATAGATGACAGCCATTTGCTGGTTCATTTATCAGGGTAAAGCCCTAAACAATCAGAATTGACCTGCCTGGTTTAAAAATTAACAAAGTGTGACTGTTAACTTTAATCAGCATCAACGGTGCATTGTACGTGTCATTACCCCTACCAATCAGAGTCCACTCGCCAACAAATCAGTACTCTTAACTTGGAAAATAAATGTTGTTTTTTGCCTTGAATTTATATTCTTGTGGAATATCCTGACGAGTGCAAGGCAAAAACTTCAACGAAATGTGTCTTTTATCAGCAATACTCAAGCTCTGTACTATCAAATGAATACAATTCTTTTGAAATGCTTCCCCACCACTTTCCCACACAATGTGTCGAGGTGCCAGTGTTGGACAAAGTCAGAAGTCAAACTACACCAGGTTATAATTGAACAGGTTTATTTGAAATCAAAAGCCTTTGGAGCACTGTTCCTTCATCTTCACCTGACTTTGAAAGCTTGTGATTTAAAATAAACATGTTGGGCTATAACCTGGTGTCATGCGACTTCTGACTTCAAACACAACTGCAGTTTCTGGACCTATCCTTTCATTTTTTATTTGAACAGGAGTGTAACTTTTACAGTTCTTCAAACCTCTGGCACCCACTATGTTTCAAAGTTTTCAGGTCTTGAACAGCACCTTTATCACTACCTTTATTTCCCTCAGTATCTTGAATGGCTGGTGACTTATCAATTTTAAATGTTGTCAGCATTTTTAATAACCTCTCTTTGTCAATTTTGAGCATATCCAGTGCCTGAACCATTTACTTTCATTATGAAAGCTAACATATTGCTGCTGAAAACAATCAGGAAGGCAATGTATGATGGCTTTCATTTTAAGGGGATTTGAGTTCAGAAATAAAGATGTCAATTTAATTCTATTGAACTTTGGTGACACCACACAGGGAGTAGTGTGCAGTTTTCATCTCCTTATCTAAGAAAGAATATACTTGCCATTGAGAGAGTGCAATGGAAATTTACCAGATTAAATCTGGTGAAACTGTGCTATGAAGAAAGATTGAGGAGACTGGGTGCATTCTCCACAGTTTAGAAGAATTAGAGTTGATTTTTTTTCAAATTTACAACATTCTTAAATGGCTATATATAGTAGATCAAAAAAAGGATGTTTGGTCCAGCTGGAGTGTTTCAAATCAATCTTAGAATAAGGCCAGACTGAGATAAGGAGGAATTTCATTATTTGGGATAGTGCATCTTTGGAATTCTCTAGCCCCAAGGGCTGTGGAATCTCAGTCATTGACCAAGTTCAAGACAGAGATTGATAGATTTCTAGATGCTAAAGACATCAAAGGGATTTAGGGTACCAGGGGTAATGGATTTGAAGTAGCCGATCAGCTAGAATGACAGAGCAGGCTCATAAGACTGAATAGCTAACTCCTGCTCCAATGTTCCTGACTTTGGCAACACCTTCTTCACTGGTTAAGGCAGAAGAAAAATATTTACTTATTACCTCTGCCATGCTCTTTGCCTTCATGCATATATCCAGCTTTTTATCTTTAATCAGCTCCACTCCTTTTTTTTACTAATCTTTTACTAATTATTTCCCTTCAGAAGATTGTTGTATTTCATTTTATGTTACCTGCCAGTTCATCCCCACACTGTCTTTGTTTCTCTTGTTTTCTTTTCTCACTTTCCCTCTGAACTTTCTATATTCAACCAGAATTCCCAACTGGATTATCAACTTGACATTCTTTATGCACGTCCTTCTTTTACTTCATCTTTCCTTCTCTCTTATATAATTTGGCAAACTCTGGCTTTGTTTACTCTATCTACCCTTATGGAAACATAATTTGACTGTACTCAACTACTTCCTTTTTAAACACAGCCTGTTTTTCCATTGCAGTTTTATCTACCAAGCTTTGATTCCCATTTACCGGAGCAAATTCATTTGAATCTTGTCGACGTTGACCCTTTCCCAATTAGTTATTTTAAGTCTGGGAAAGGACTATGATCAAGCCAGAGCTAACAACTTTTTTTGATATTATGATCACATCCCATTTGATGTCCCCTGACTGACACTTGATCTACTTAACAGAACTCATTTTCCCAAGACAGAGCTTACAATTTCTCTTTATTGGTTGTGTTGCAAATATATGATCTCAAAAATTCTCATCAATGCACTCTTTTCCTCTTCTCTGCTCTTTAGCCTCTCTTTAGTCTCTCTTTCTAAGCCCTAAATAATAAATTATCTTTGATCCCTCTAGGACATCTCTCTCTCTAGTACTTCAAGATTCTTTCTAATCATTACTGCCACTCTTCCTTCTCTCTTTCCTTTCTTATCTTGCCTGAACTATTTGTGTCCCAGAACATTTAAGACCAATCTTGCCCTTTTTAGAAAAAAAGCAGTAGAAAGGTGACTGGACCTGAAACATTAACTTTGCTTTCTCTCCTTAGATGCTGTCAGATCTGCTCAGTTTCTCCAGCAATTTCTGTTTTTATTGCCCTTTTCAGTGTTAGGTTCATGTTATTATGATGGCAACATATTCTCACCTCGCTATCTGCACACCAGCCTTATTTACCACACTCATTGCATTCACATCCAAGTACAGTAAATATAATTTAAATCTTACTATACTCTATTCTTTGACTCCACCCTATACCGTCCTATTCCTTACTGAGTTTCTCTCAATTCTTTGAACACTTTATTTTTCCTCTAATGTAACTTCCTGGTTCCCAATAGCCCCAGCTAATTTAGTTTAAACCCTCCACAATAGTATTTCTTTTAATTTCAACTGTTTTTAGAACAAAGTATTTTTACTTCATTCACCAGTTGAGGAATGATAATCCACTCCAGCCCCTGCAGTTCCTGTTCTACAATGTAGCTATTGGGCCTACAGGTGGCCATTGTTGACCAACCTACTGGTCTCACTTACCCTTCGGAAATAAACTGACTTTCTTCCAGGTCTTTCCAATTGGCACCTAGTATATGGTTGCATATCTAGCTTGACTTTCAGAGTGCGTGCATCTGCCAAGGTCTATTTTGGTCTCCTGTACCTCATTCATGATTTTGAAACAACAGATCCTTTTGGTAGCTGTCCAGGTGAAACCAGATTTAAAAAGTTGCACTAATTCAAGGTAAGAATAATATGATCAACTTAAGCAGAGGCCAATGAGCAAATAATAACCAGTATTCATTCTTTGATGTGTCCCTTGTCTTTTCAGATGATACAGCTTATGCTCTGACGATCTTATTTCTAAGTTAAGGAAAGGAGGCATAGGCACATGTTAATTTAGTCAGAATGACAAAAATAGTCAGTGTTGTATTAATCAGTATTGGGTCACTGTTCCGTTTAATTTATATTAGTCACTTTGATTCAGTGTTTGAATACAAGCCCGAGGTGGTAGACCAAGATCTACAAAAACCAGATTTAGTAAACTGCATAAGTAAGTTGGGAAGTGACGCACAAAATTTTAAAATTGGCAATAAGAAGAAATGATGAGTGACATTGATAGTCCATGTATTGTATCAAGATAGCTAAGGGTGGAGTTGGAAAGAGATCTGGGTTATTAATAGACTTGGGAAAACAATGAAAGGTTACTTTATGAAGGACATTTGAGCCATTTAGGCTTATACTCATTGGAGTTTCAAATAACAAGAGATGTCCTTCTTGAAAAATGAGGAATCTTGATAGGGTAAACACTGACATGGGATTTCTGGGGGAATCTAGTGGACACAGTTTTAATACTACGTGTCTTCCATTTCCGATAGAGATGGGAAGGAATTTCTTCTCCGAATGTCATTTCCCTTGTTTTAATCAAGATCATTTTTCTGGTTGACTCTCATTGATTAAGCTTTGCTGAGTTTTGGTATCACACTGTAATATCCTTGCAGAACACACATATTCAACTCTAAACAAAACCAATTTCTTTTCTAAATGGCCACAAGAGGGTACTATTACACGAATGGCTCGGATTAACACAAATTTGGAATCACTCAAATATTTCCAATATTGGCCCACTGACAGTAGGGAAAAAAAGAGACAACAGTGCAACTGCTGGCCCCTCAAAAGTCAGTGCTTCTAAAAATGGCATTGAGGGCTTCAAGCTGCTGCCAGTTTTGGAGACATTAGCAGTTAGAAGGGTGTGGGGTAGATTTCATGATGAAAAAGCTGTTATCTTTCACTTCCTTGCTCCCCATCTCCCCACATAACCCCCATCCCAAGACCTCTGCCTTCACCATCCATAGGATCTGTGCACAACATCTGGTATTTGTACGATTTAAATACATAGTATAATGTTTTTGTTTTAAATATATAGTAGTCTATGATCATACCAAGATGTCATGTGGGACAGGCACTCCTTCTCTGATTGCAGTCACTATGTGACTTGCAGCCACAAGCTCAGAGCAACTCATTTTGTGAATTCCCAATGCAGCATTGTGAGGAGCACAATTTTATTTTTGTTATATTTGGAAACAGTGTCTTTCAGGCACAACAAAGACAAAAGTGTATCTATCCAATTACTGTGAAGCATGTAACAAAGAAAATTGAATACTGGTATAAAATAACCATAATGGTAGAGTTGAAAATGCCTTGTTTAACCTGCTCTGAGCAGACCACGCTTGAATATTGTGCCCAAATTATGGAACAAAAGAAACACTCAAATCTCCAAAGAGTTGGGGACAGGAGACAACAGATTGATTTCTTACATCAGGAAAGACTAGATCTCTCAGGTTTACCAGGAAATAAGCTGTACAGAAAAACTTCTTGAACAGGATAAGATTTACCCTGCACCGTACCTGTAGTATACTTAACTCTGGGTGGTTGATCCCAAACATCAGTTTAAGAGGTTGATACATGTTTTACCATCCAACTCTGGTCAGTAAAGAAGCAGGAAGTGGTTAATGGGTGCATATGTTGATAACCCATTATGAGTTCACTAAAAAGAAATCCATTCAATTGAGTCTCATGACTGATCTAAATTTAATTACGTTTAATTTATGTCAATTGATTAATTTATTGCAAATATTTGTGACAGCCTTGTTACTGAAATTGTCCCAGTCATGATTTTGATTCTTATGCTCTTTGTCTCACAGCCCAATACATATGCTAGACGATGAAGTGCAATTTTCGCACAGATCTCATATTCTTTTGAAGATTTTTATTTAAAGCAGGTATGATCCATATGCTATTTAACCACTATTTGTGTTGTTATTTTAGTTCACAATATATTACAATTCTATGACTAAAACTGGCAAAATGATCGAATCATTTTACTAGATGACTGTCTCAAATTTTTATTTTCAAATGCCCCAGAAACTGAAGAGAAATTCATTGCCTTTTCAGCTACAGGATATTTGAAGTGAGGACTGTGAAGCATAGCAACACCACACGGAAAATATTTTGAGTAATAAGATAATAAAAAGACAGCATGTTGGATGATACAATTGCCCTAGCAATATTTAAACATAATTGGATGCAATAATTTCTTTAAATAAAATATGTTATGAACCTGAACAGAAATCAATTACTAGACTATTTTTGCTTCCTAAAAGAAAAATGATTAACAACATGTAATTCGACTTGGCCAGTGATCACTGTTGCAACTTGTAATTAATTACATAAGAATAGTATGGCAAAACCAAATTCCACAGCTCTATTCCACCATCTGCTGGTTAGACCTGCTATTTAATCGTCAACAGCTCACTCTTTACACTATTTTGAAGTTGACAAATACACCATTGTGATCTCATATTTTTAAATGTTTTGATTGACAAACTTGGATAAAATGAAAGTCCATGTATATTTCAGTTTCAGAACTATTGGCAGATGCAGTCTTCTGCCTCTTTTATTTTCTGACCTTGAATACAACTAGTTCATCATTCAGGAAACTCTTGTAATTGTAACTGCATCAAAGTACCTACCCCACAATTAAAGGATGCTTGGTGCAGGAGCATAAACACAAGGACAAATTCCTCTCTATTTATACGTTTGGATGCCCAAAGTATTCAACCAAACCTAAAGGCTGTCACCTAAGAGATGCTTTAGGATAAGAGTGTACAAGGATGTTGGTTTCTAATGAGAATATAATTGTTTCTCACTTCAGTATTTCAAGAAACATCCACACAGGGTGGCTGTACCTCTGGCGAGCTTAGAGCTACTTTAAATTGTAAACACAGCGGATTAAGTAAAATCTCACAATCTAGTCGTTTGTTTAAATAAGCTGTATAAATGTCCATACATAGATATGGTATTAGTCATACTCAATAAATGTCATGCAAAAGGAACTGCTCAAGTGTATCTAGAGCAGGATATCAGACTCATTAGTTTCTATGACATTCAGCTTGATTTACCTCTCGGATTGACCATCTATTCAAAGGCAATGGAGGAAAAGCCTAGTCCTGTGGAAGGAATGGATTTAATGCATTGAATTTGTATTTCAATTTTTTTCTCATCCTTTATTTTAATCCTTTACTTAATTTTCCTCGGAAAACTGGGATTTGCTTGGTGAATTTAATGTTTAAAAAAATGATGATGAAGAACAGAGCGTGGAGTTTTCTACCTTACTAAGAATTACAACATAAGAAATTACATTCTGCTTATTAATATCATAAACTGAAAACCAAAGTAAAGTCCATGTTAAACTGATTTTCTATTGACACAATGTACTGATTTTGGAAGGGCATTTGGCACCCTTTAATTTTCTCGACTGGTTTTCGTTTTCCTTCTGGTTTTTGTGCATGAAGGATGTACACATCCAGCTGCCAAATTGGTGAAACTGAGAAACAAAAGATGAAAATCACTACCTGAACTGTAGAAACAGAAAGTAAGGAAAGAAGTTTGGACAGACTATGTTAAACTTGCTCAGCTTTACGAATGATTTGTTTTGGAATGTTCACCTCCTCTAAGCTGAAATCTGGTTTGTTACATTGTTTTAGAACTGTTTGTAGGGAACGGGTACATTCTGGCTTTTGATCACTTTAGGAGCCAGGCTGTGTGGTAAATGCCAATTTGTGACATTTCTTTATGCTCAATCTCGATGCATTTCTGGTTGGGATAATAATCAACTCCTTGATATAATAGATTCTGTATAAAGTCATTAATGGCCAGAGTGATTTCCGGGACTAGTTTTGATCACTTAAAATGGTCAAAGAGGAATTTTCCTGACCTTTTCTTCTGTCTCCACAGCCTGGGTTTTTGATTCCGGGAATAAAGATTTTGATCATTAACCCTTTCTATGCATCTCATAATTTTACAGACTTTTATCAATTCTGTCCTCAGCCTCCACCACTTCAGAGAAAACAACTTGAATTTTTCTAGCCTCTCCTTATAGGTCATACTCTCTAATCCAGGCAGCCGCAGCATCCTGGTAAACCTCTTCTGCACCCTTTCCAAAGCCTCCACATCCTTCCTGTAATATGGCGACGAGAAGTGTGGCCTAACCAAAGTCTTATAAAGCTGCAATGTGACATCCTGACTCTTGTACTCAATTCCCCGACCAATAAAGGTACGCATGCCGTATGCCTTCTTTACCACCCTATCTTCTTGCATGGCCACTTTCAGGGAGCTATGATTTTGAACCCCAAGAGCTGTCTATATATCAATGCTGTTCAGGGTACTGCCATTAACTGTATACTTATCCTTATCACATGATCTCCCAAAATGCAGCACCTAACACTTACTAGGATTAAACACCATCTGCTATTTCTCCACCCATATCTGCAACTGATCTATATCCTGCTGTATCCTTTGACAATGTTCTATATTATCCATAACTCCATTGAACTTTGTAACAAAGAAAATTGAATACTGGTATAAAACAACCATGATGGTAGAGTTGAGAATGCCTTGTTTAGCCTGCTCTGATCAGACCACGCTTGAATATTGTGCCCAAATTAAGGAACAAAAGAAACACTCAAATCTCCAAAGAGGTGGAGACAAGAGACAATATATTGATTTCTTACATCAGGAAAGACTAGATCTCCAAGGTTTACCAGGAAATAAGCTGTACAGAATAAAATAATTCTTGAACAGATAAGATTTACCCTGTACTGTGCCTGTGTAATACTTAGCTTTGAGTGATTGATGCCAAACATTAGTCTAAAAAGGTTGATACATGTTCCATCATCCAACTCTGTTGTCAATAAAGAAGCAGGAAATGTTGACCAAGAGCGAAGTAAAATTAACTTTGAACAACATATTCAGCAGTACATATCTTCTTCACCCACACCACCCCAAAACATCACCAACTCCCAGCCCCTTTTCTTCATACCATCCTTGAAGCAAATGTTCATATTCCACAACAGATGTCAATTTCAACGGTGTGGGGTTTGGATATCCTCAGTGGCCATTCTCTCCTTCTGAATTGGAGTTAGGTAATTGGATGCAACACCTAGGGCAAAGAATGAAGGCTATTGGGTGCTTACATTGATAACCTATATCTGCAACTGATCTATGTCCCGCTGTATCCTTTGACAATGTTCTACACTATCCACAAGTTCACCGATCTTTGTATCGTCTACAAACTTACTAACCCACCCATCTATCAAAGTCATGAATATATCACACATAAAACATAAAATCCATTGCTTTATGCTTTTTCTCTCTAGGTGAGTCTCATAGTTTATAGCCTTCATGAATTCCTTGCTCCTTTAGCGTGGTTTCAATAATCATTCTCCCCTACTTTCTTCTTCCATAAGACACTGCTTCAGCTCCTAAACTTCCCCAAAACTGCTTTAATGCTGCTCTGCAATATTCCTATTGAATAAATGGTATTTACTTGGTGTTTCTTGCTGTGATCAAAGATATAGTTGCATCACAGAAGTAGTTTTTATTCTTAATTATCCTTAAATTAATCTTTTTTGCTCTTCCTTTGATTTTATTTTTATTCATTCATTGGGAGGTGGGCACCTCTGCATTGGTCAGCATTTATTGCCCCCAGTTGTTCTTGAGAAGGTGCTGGTGAACTATTTTCTTAAACAGCTGCAGTCCATGTGCTGCTGGTGGATCCAAAATACAGAAGAAGTTCAGCCACGATGAATGAACAGTGATGTATTTCCAATCAGGATGCTGAATGACTGGAAGGAGAACTTACATGGGGCCATCACCATCTGCAGATGCTACCCTTGACCTTCGATATGGTAATGGTCCTGTGTTTGGAAGGTGCTGTCCAAGATCCCTTGTTGAATTGCTATAGTGCATCTTATAGATGGTAGACATTACCACTACTGTGTGTTGGTGGTGGAGGGAATAAGCATTTGTGAAACTGATGCCAGTCAAGCTGATTGCTTTGTCCTGGATGGTGTCAAACTTCTTGAACACTATTGGAGGCACACTCATCCAGGAAAGGGGGGAGTATTCCAGCAGTCTGCTGACTTATGCTTTGTAGGTGGTGAATAGGTTTTGGGCAGTTAGAAGGTGAGTTACTCAAGGAAGGATCCCTAGCCTCTGACCTGTTCTTGTAGCCACAGCATTTATATGGCTAGTCCATTTCAGTTTCTGATTAATGGTAACTCCCAGAATGTTGATAGTTGGGACTTACAATGACAGTGATGCCATTGAATGTTAAGGATGGTTAGATTCTCTCTTGTTGGAGATGGTCCTTGCCAGGCACTTATGAGGTGTGAATATTACTGAATATTATTCCATTTGGGCCTAGACTGCTACTTTATCTGAAGAGTTGTAAACAGTGCTGTGTACTGTGCAGTAATCAACAAACATCCTTACCTCTGACCTTAGGATAGAAGGAAGGTCATTAATGAAGCTGCTGAAGATGGTTGTTATATAACTATGTAATTCATCTTACTACAAAACAAAATCTAACTTATTTTATTTGGGGCTTTATGAAGCTAAAGCACTCAACAAATGTTATTGCATCAACATTAGTTTAGCAGTGAACAAGAACCACAGAGTGATATATGTGATTGAATGTCATGTGTTTGCATGTGTTTAAATGTCATCATGTGATCAAATGCCAAATGATCAAAGCTCCAGGAATATGTCAAACTAGAAATGGCAACTATAGTTATTATTGATGTTTAACAAATTAAATCTCACAAATTAACAGAGCAGGTGACTGCTCACTCTACAATTTAGAGCTTTCGGTTTCATGATTATATGAAGTAGAAAGAATGCCATGTTGGTTTTGATGAATGAGTCAGATTGGCAGTGTATCTTTTACATCTTCTGTTCAGACCTTTCAAAGGTCAAGATTCACATTCTTTTTGTTCCGCATCAGATGGAATTTCATTGCCCTTTCAATTATTCACATCTGACTAAATCCCACCATTTGTGCACTACCAATCTGAGTTCAGAAGATTGTCCATTTAAGATAACAAACTGACCAAGCAGACTTCACTCATGCATGTTGCATGAGTTTTTCTTTTATGGAATAAATTGCACCTCCAAGTGCTCTTCACCTTCTGTTGCGTAATATCCACATAGAACATAGAACAGTACAGCACAGTACAGGCTCTTCGGCCCACGATGTTGTGCCAAACTTTTACCCTAATCCTAAGGTCTATTTAACCCCCACCCCTACCTTATACTATCATCCATATGCCTATCTAATAGCCGCTTAAATGCCCCTAATGAGGCCGACTCCACTATCCTCTCCGGCAATGCATTCCACGCCCCTACCACTCTCTGAGTAAAGAACCTACCTCTGACGTCTCCCCTATATCTACCTCCACTCACTTTAAAACTATGCCCCCTCATAATAGCTACCTCCACCCTAGAAAAAAGTGTCTGGCTGTCTATTCTATCTATACCTCTGATCATTTTGTACACCTCTATCAAGTCACCTGTCATCCTTCGTCGTTCTAAAGAGAAAAGCCCTAGCTCTCTCAACCTTTCCTCGTAAGACCTTCCCTCCATTCCAGGCAACATCCTGGTAAATCTCCTCTGCACCTTTTCCAACGCTTCCACATCTTTCCTGTAATGAGGCGACCAGAACTGGACGCAATACTCCAGATGTGGCCGAACCAGGCTTTTGTAGAGCTGGAGCATAACTTCACAGCTCTTGAACTCAATCCCTCTATTAATGAAAGCTAACACACCATATACTTTCTTAACAACTCTATCTACCTGGGTGGCAGTTTTCAGGGAACTGTGAACATGAAACCCAAGATCCCTCCTGCTCCTCCACACTGCCAAGAATCTTTCCGTTAACCTTGTATTCTGCTTTCAAGTTTGTCCTTCCAAAATTAATCGCCTCACACTTTTCAGGGTTAAACTCCATCTGCCACTTCTCAGCCCAGCTCTGCATCCTATCTATGTCCCTTTGTAACTTAGAACATCCCTCCACACTGTCCACAACGCAACCCACCTTCGTATCGTCCGCGAACTTGCTAATCCACCCTTCTACTCCTTCATCCAAATCATTTACAAAAATCACAAATAGAACAGGACGCAGGACAGATCCTTGTGGTACACCACGCGTAACTGAGCACCATGTTGAACATAATCCCCCATGAGATACTAGAGGACTGCTGTGCAATTTTCATGGGGGAGGCATTAGCAACTCTAGTTGAAGAGGGGAAAAGATTGGGAAAAAATTGAAGGTATTAATGAAAAAAGTTTAATCTTAATTTTGAATTTACAATATAATCAGATTTGAATAACAATTTCATTATTAATAATTACCAATGGGATGTAAAATTACAGCATATATGATGTGGGGTTCTGGTTTGCAATCAGTAATTTGCTATAGATGGTTCAAATGACCCCCAGGTCCTTGGTTCTGACACTGGACTTATTTAGGAATGTGAAATGAAGAAGGCAGAAGACAGGTGTTTCAGGGCAGAAGAATCTCTGCATTTATTTAAATACAAAAGGTAAGTATAATACAAGAATTAAAGGCAAATGTAATAAACAGTGAAATTCACCAATCAACTATACCGAGGACAGTAATTAAATATACTCTTAAATTAAAGACAGGTTAAGCATTATTAGAAGCTAAATTGTGGTTTTAATCACGGACACTTTCATCAGGCTTCCTATCCTTGGGGGTTCCCTGTTCTGTCAGTAACCACCTTCCCCTCTCTGCTAGCTAGGCTGGATACTTTGAAGTCTCGGGAGTTTAAGCTCACCAGTAGGGAAAAAAGCAATTTTGAAGTACAGCCGGCCGTTGTCACTTGCCGTACCCAATGCCTCGTTGAAGACTTCAGATGGTGCAGGCCTTCATTCTAGGTTGAGTCCACTGATGTGGTAGGACACACTTAGGATTTATCGAGTGAGTACTTGGTCTTCCTTACTTTCTGGTGGTTTTTGTGGGCCAGTTTTCACTTTAGGATGTGATTGAGGCCTTGTGGTGTCAGTCAAGTCGGTGGTTTTTGGAATGTGTGGGTTCTTAGGTCTGCTGGTCGTGGTCGGTTGCTATTGGTTCCCCTGGTACGGAACAGGCCTGTGTCGGGTAGGTTTCGGAATTGTTGTTTGGATCCCTCTTCCGGAGGTAGCAGTGCAGATAGCTCTTGGGGAGGGAGCTCTTTTGGATCCCTCTCCTGGGAGTAGCTGCTGGAGATAGCTCTTCGGATGAGATTGAGGCCTGCAATTATACTAATTGTGGGCCTCTTATTTTCACACCGAATCTGCACTTGCCATTGTGTTACTGGTGTTCCCTTTGAAGGCAGTTGACTTCCTGACAGTTAAGAGTATATGGGAATGAAGAAGGGTCATTTTTCTGAAGAAGGCTCTAGGCCCGAAACATCAGCCTTCCTGCTCCTCTGATGCTGCTTGGCCTGCTGTGTTCATCCAGCTCTACACCTTGTTATATGGGAATGTACCTTGATTGAGGTTGAATGCACGATAACTCTGTGAATTAATATTACTTTAAGTTGAATGTCTGGTATCTGTGGAGGTTCCAAGATGTCTGGGTTTTGTAGCCTGAGGTGTAAAAGGGTTAGTTTTCAGTATAGAATTTTAGGTCTGGTTGATTGTTCTCTTAGAGTCAGGTGAGAATTGGATTTTTGGGCTGAACAATGGTTCCAGGCAGCTATATCTGTGTCTGTATATTTTTCCCAGGGCATAGCCCAGCTGCCTTGTTTTTTACTTTTTAAAGGTTTTTGAAAAGTCTAGGGTTTTGGTCCAGTATTTTAGGTGGTAGGGATTTTTGCTCAATCCTACAATGAAGAAGTTGCTCCTTTGTGCAGCTCCTTTATTCTGCTGAATAATTAATATATCAATAGCTTCACATTATGATTGTAGTCTGCTTTTAATTCAAAATTGCTTCATTCAAATAATCTGTTATTTGTATATGAAATCGTGCACAGAAAATCATTTTCTGAACGCATTATTAAATAGTTTAACTCAAATGGTTGGATAATTGGATTTCTTCTAATGTAAACCCAAGTAAATTAACAATTACTGTGTGACCTCTATCACTCATAAACCTACAGATGACCTTTGGTCAAAAATGGCAGATTTGGAGCAGTCCTTTTAGGACATCAATGGATGTGAGACACAGAAACTGAAAAGCTTGGAAACGCTTAGCAGGTCTGATGGCATTGGTAAAGAAAGACAAGGACTATAAAATGCAAACACATGCAACTAGTTAGTTCAGTTTGTACAGAATTTATTTATATGATGAATGAAACATTTATTTTGTTTTCTAAAATTGAACCACACCTACAAAACTAAACATGCTCCATGTATACCATGTTCAACCTGCTTCTCTGGTGATGAAGGTGGGTATGTACGAAAGGATATTTTTTATACCCCTTATACACACTTACAGTGAAAATACAGCTTCGCAATAGGATATTCAGGCAAACCAAGTTTGGTGACTTTTATACTCCGCTCAAACATCCTCCATTCTTTTCCAACTAACTCCATCAGGATAATCTTCCAATAGCATCTTCTAAATACCATCTCAAGGAACAAGAGCAGCAACTAAATGGGAACATCATCATCTCCAAGCTACACATCACCTGACTTGGAACTATATCACTGTTCCTTCACTGTCACTACCACAATCCTGAACCTCCCTTCCTAACAGTACTATGGTGCACCCAAATCATAGCGATTGCAGCAGTTTAACAAGTAGTTCCCACTACCTTCTCAAAGACAATAAATATTGGCATAGCCAGTATTCACCCACATCTTATGAAAAAATACATGCTTGTAGAGCCTCGCCTTTAATGCATCAATGCTATTTGATTCAATTGTTCCCTGTTCTAGCAAGTTCCACAACCTCACCATTCTCTGGTTGAAGAAGTTTCTCCCGAATTCCTAATTTGGTTTCTTCATGAATACATTGGCTTTAGTTCTTTGATGCGAGTTACTAGGAAGTTGACCCAGTGATTCATAAAAACCTAAGAAATAGGAGCAGAAGCCTGACAGCCCCTGAAGTCCGAAGAAGGGTCACTTGATCCGAAACATTAACTCTGCTTTCTCCTCACAGATGCTGCCAGACCCGCTGAGTTTCTACAGCAATTTCTTTTCTTAGTTTTACATTTCCAGCATACACAGTGCTTTCTTTTATTTATCTGATTCCTTAAATTTTACTTATTATTGTAGATTTAAAAAATATATATATTGCTATTACCTTTGTCTCTTTCATTCACTCTTAATCCCATCTTTCGTTCCTATTCTTTGTACTGTCTTCTGTACCTAAATTGACATTCTAGTTTCAGTCTCTATATTGCTGCTCATTAACAATTCTCCAACAATTGAGGAAATAAACAGTTGCTTGCCCCACTTACAATTTCTAGACACTTTGGAGAGGGTACTGTCATTTTTAGCTCTCTGATTTACATTCAACTCCAGTGCCAAATCCCATAGGGACTCCACTTGTAATGTAATGTTATTCATTCTCTGTTGAAAGCAAAGTCAGACCCCTTGCATTTGTCACCATTTTACAATTTGATGCATGGGGTCACTGCTACAGCTTTTGAACCATTACCTATCAACCACAAAGATGCCCCATTACTTCATTATTTTGTGAAACCCGGCAGAGTACCATCTGGTCTATGCGCAAGTGAGACCAATCACTACATAGAACAGTTCCTAGTCTGAAAATGAAAAAAAAAATCTTCTACAAAAGAAATCCCCAGGGAAGTTACCAGGAGATTTCTGACAGCTCTAGTGCTGATTATACTTGAGAGGAAACATAACAGTTTCCTCGGGAACAATAATGATATCATTGGGGTAATTAATTGAAGGGAGTTGAAAGTGACAGTAGGCAAAAGACAAGTGAATCAGATCAGCCAAACAGGAATTTCACGGCTGCTAGATAGGACAATTTGCTAACAGTGTTAAGAAGGATGGCAGTGGAATTTAGCGAAGATGCCTCTGGCATATTAGCAGTGTGTTGCATCAAAATTTAATCAAGATAAGGGGTGTAGGAGGTGACTGAGTTCAGCTTATTATTGAGGTTTTAGAAAATAATGCCAGTCTGATTTTACATGCTTGATACAAATTCTCAATATTTGCTGTGAGCTTCCCATTAAAGCAAAGATGTCACCAAAGTCCAAGTTGCACTTAAAATTAGGGCATTGACAGAACAAAAATGTGGTAGCCTTTGGGTTGACCTTCAGCCTCCATTTCTTGAGCAGATTTCCATTCCTAAATATCAGAAACAAAAGAAAAAGACAATTAAGATGCCTATGCTATTGGGCCACAGACGTAAAGAGACACTTAATTCCAATGACAGATATTTTTAAACCAACCTGTTCAGAGAAGTTATAATATGCCTCTGCAGCAGGTTGGATTGAACCTAGGGCTCCTGGCTGAGAAGTAGGGACATTATCACTGTACCATAAGGCCCCCAGTTCTACTGACATTAAAAGCAGCCACTTCTGTTATTAGGGATAGCCTGATGAATGTAACAACATCAATTTGTGTAGCTTTTAAACAGTGGTGTATTTGTTGTTTTTGGTTCCATATGTTGCTTATTGTTCAATAGTTCTGTTTTCAATACCAAGATACAATATACAAGATATTACTTTTTCCTTCTGAGTAACAAGAGGAGAGAACAGACTGGATTTGAACTGAACAATCAAATACAAATAATCAGCACAGACTAACTTCTTCAAAAAACAGATGACCAGAAATATAACAGTAATAATCCATTGACTACTTCAAATTATAACAGCTGATGTCGTAAATTGGGACTTGAACCTAAAATGAACTGATCATTTTAGAATGATACTTTGCTTTAAATGAATGAAAATATTTCATCAATGAGGTTTTAAAAGAAAGAAATCTAAACAATTGTTACCTATGTTATTGAAAGTAGAAATTGAGAATTTAAAAAGCTGTTGATTTAAGAAGAGAATGGACAGCTTATTAAATAAGGAATGCACTGCCAAAACATGCTAAAAAGCAGAGACTATATGACATTAAAAGTACTTCACCCTCACCATGCCTTGAAGAAGATGAGATATTGTATTATGATTCTCTTTACCATCTCACTCACAAGCTCTCTATTTTTACTAAAACACATTTCCATTCATTCATAATTTGTTACTAATTCACTCACCAGCACACTATTTACTTTACTGTGTTTCTATTCACTCGTTCATAAAACTGCGTTTTTGTATTACATTTTTACTCTTACAAGATTAAACATCCCTTCTAACCCATTATTGT
The DNA here is from genome assembly GCF_021869965.1 of Rhincodon typus. NCBI lineage: Eukaryota > Metazoa > Chordata > Chondrichthyes > Orectolobiformes > Rhincodontidae > Rhincodon > Rhincodon typus. Next base: position 18,578,557 of record NC_063361.1, read on the forward strand.
TTCTTTACACCTTTCAATTCTTATCAGACCATGCTGCAAGCAGTGTTTACATCTGTTTCTGTATCAAATGCTACCCCTGAATTAGTGTTAATACTGTAATTTACTCAGAACTGCTGTCCCCACCATTGTGTCTCCATAACTCACTCGAAACTAGGAAAGATTATTATATTAATTCACCCTTAGCAACTATATTTTGGGACTTGAATAGGTTGCAGAACGTCAAACAGTTTCCTCCACTACTATGTACTTTTTAGATACAGAGTAAATAGGGCTGTTACTCCCTTCAAGACACTTACTATCAAAACAGTGCTTCCGTGAAACTGCACGAATGAGTGTGTAAGAATTAGTACATGAATAATTTCTCATTTATTAAGATCGTATAGGTCTAGGATTTTTACTAACGTTACTAACTTTAAAGACAAAAGGACTAACACCGCTTAATTATGCAAGTCCAGACCGGACAGACATTCTAATCCCATCAGGAGCAACAGCCAGCATTTAAGAAGTCCTTAAATCATCTCCTGCTTCCCCAGGACAGATGTCATGTCAACTTTTGTGTACCATAATACAACTATGTAACACCACAGTGCTAAAATTTTAATGGATGTAAGAACTGTGTATAAAAGAGACTACTGTAAAACAGTTCTCTGGATTCCAACACTACCTTGAACTATGGTACTGCGAATGTTCAATAAAGAGCATTTTTCTGAAGAAGGGTCCTGACCCGAAACGTCAGCTTTCCTGCTTCTCTGATGCTGCCTGTCCTGCTGTGTTCCTTCAGCTCCACACTTTATTGAGCAAATAACAAAGAAGCTATTTTTGCCACTCACTGATTTTGATTGTTACTGAAACATGATCCCCCACTTTGGTGTAGCTGGCAGGTTCACTAGGGACACCATTCCAATAGTAAGAAACGTCCTTCATAGAGTCCTCTCCTAGTCCCTGAGTGTGATCCTGAAACACCCGTGAGTTGGCCATTTTTCTAATTCCCCGCATCCAGACTTCCAGCGCTCCAAATCGGCTGAAATTGCCTACGATGCGAGTATTCAGGTGACGATGAGTGACTCCAGTAAGCTGCCTACAAACTCCAAAGGCGGGTTGGCCCCTCCTGGCATAACTGAGGAAAAAATGCTGCAATAGTTACAAAAGTACCTTGAAGTACAGGCTCTCGTTAGGCAAAACCCTAACCAAAATTGGGCAGAAATACAATATTCCCAAAGGACAGTGGACCCTAGATGATGTGAAATGGTTCTGGGGGAGAAACAACCTGACAGAAAGACAAGGACAGAACTAAATGGTCCATTACATTAGTGGGACAAATCTGCCAAAGGAATGAAACCATGCCTTGATCAGCCCATGATCATGAAATAAACAATCTTAAAAAGCAATGAAAAGCTGTGCATGAACAGATGCAAAAGGAGAGATCAAAGTGAGAAAAAGCTGAACTTAGAAATCAGGAGCTTGAGAAAGAAAACAAGAAAGTGAAGCACAAAATAACAGTCCTGTCAGTTTCTTTCCCAGTTCCCAAGCCCACGCAGAATTTGTATCCAACTACCCGCGACATTCAGGAAGTGGTTAATCAAAACCTAGCTATTGCCCTTTGGAAACAGAGGGATGAGAATGATGGTCCTCTAGCAGTGAAAGCGATGAGGACTATATGTCCTTGACACCATTTTTACGACCCCTTAAAACCTAGAAGGTAAAAATAGAGAAAGTGGTAAGGCAAAGATTAAAGGATGGCACTGAGGTGGATGTTCCAGTAAAATGGACTGAAAAACACACTGCGCATGGACCTGTGACCCCTGAAAACATTGATAGGTGGTCTAAAGAAATGTGTCACCCAAAGAAGGGGCCAATGAATGCATGGGAATGCCTACACCAGTTCAGGGGAATATATATGCTCCATCCCTGGGACAGGGTACAGATTCTGAATGTCATTGTCACTAAAAGAGAAAGACGCCTTCTCCCTGAGGCAGTCAAAGGTGCCTTGGAGAGAACGAGCAGGAGCTACAAGCTGGGCTGGGCAGCAATAAAACATTGGTTACAGGGGGATAGTCCACCTAAGACCAATTAGATGAAAGTCAGGGCTTGCTGTCAAAAAGCTACAGAGGAAGTTCCAGAATATGAGGAAAGGTTTAGGACGACCTGGAAAGAGTATGCAGGAATCCCAAATGTGCAGGACAGTAGTGATTTTGAAGGTTGTGAATATGGCCCTTGAAGTCTGCTTTTGTAGCCGGACTTAAACTTAAGCTCACTAAGATGCTAAAGCTCACCAAATGAGACTGGGACCAGAGGGAAACTAATTATTATGAACTGGTGGACAGAGGACACCAGGTTGACTGAGATATGGGCACCAAATTGTGAGCCCTACTGACAGGAAAAATAGGACAGACACCCAGTAACCCTGGAAAGACACAAGACAAATGCCCAGGGAAGTGTTACATCTGTGGGAAAGGAGGTCACTAGGCCAAAGGGTGCTGGCAAAAGGGAAAGGGATGAAGTCACCCAATAAGCAATAAGAGGAGACCCGGAGAGCTGGATGTAAGACTGAACAGTTTAAAGAGTTAACCACCCAGCAACAGCAGAAGCTGCTGAAGATGACAAAAAACTGAGAGAGCCTGCCCCGTGCCCCTAAACGCTCCTACTGGCTTTATGCCAGCAGAGGGGAGACAGACAGTACATGATCATGATTGTGGGCGACCTGGACATTGAGTGCCTTTTGAACACAGGAGCAGAGTTGATATGCCTTCCCCAGAAGTATGAGACCAAACTCTCACTAGACAGGACAATGAGAACAGTTTGTGGAGCAGGAGCTGACAGGGTCAAAATTAAAAGGACCAAACCCATGTACATGGCATTCGGTCCCCACGGGTTAGTAACCTTTGTGCGGGTAGGACCTGTAACCTAGCTGGTCGTCGGAATGGATATGCTCACCCAAATAAATTTGTCTTTACATTTCGATGATGGACAGATAATGTGGTCCATCAGAACCGTACAAAGGGAAGAATTAAAAGATCACTCCATCTGGGCTAAAGACAAGGAAGACTGCGGGTTACTGCAAATGGAACCTGTGACTTTTACAGGGACACCTCCATCTGGCACTAAACAGTACCCCATCAGCCCGACATCAATTGTAGGAATCTTCCTGATATTTCAGAGGTTAGAGGAAAAACGGATTTTGGTAAAAACCTACAGCACCTCTAACAGCACGGTGTTGCGAAAGGCAAGAGGGGAATGGCGATTAACTGTAGATAAAAGGAAAGCCAATCAATGCATCAATCATAAGGTCCCACAAGTAGCTGACCCACCTACTACATTCAGTGCCTTAACACCAGACCACAAGTGGTTCTCAGTCATACATATGTTTAACAGCTTCTGGTCAGTACCCTTAGCACCTGGAGTACAGTCGTGGTTTACCTTTACTGTACGGCAACAACAGTACACATGGACCCAACTCCCACAGGGATTCCACAACAGCCCGATGGTATACCATATGGCCTTACAAAACCACCTCCATGAAATGCTGCCAACCGAGTCAGTTATCATTCAGTACTTGGATGATATACTGATAGCTTCAGTAATGGAAAAGCAACATGAGATAGACCGTAAGACCCTCCTAAACGACCTGCCATGAAAATGTAATTCGGCAAGCTTTGAGAAGGCTCAGATTGCCCAGAAAGAGGTAGTCTAAAGACAGAAAATCTCCCATGGGAAATGGGAGGTCACCCAAAGTCAGACTCCAGTCATACAGGCTGCCAAACGGCCTACGTCAATGCGAGAACTGAGGGCTTTCCTGGGTCTGTGTAACTTTAACCGGTGTTGGTTTGATTCATATACTCAACTAGCCCAGCCCCTGACAGACATCCTGAAGGGGAAACAGAATGCAAAAGAACAAATTGCACTGACAAAAGAACAGGAAGAAGCCTTCCAGGACCTAAAGAGTACTTTGTTCCGCACCAGCAGTGGGGATCCCCAATAATGGAAAACCCTTTACATTATTTGTCCACGAGAAGAGGGGCTATATGGCAGCAGTTTTGGCCGAGGAACACAGAGGCAGGTTGAAACCTGTTGGGTATTACTCAGGGAAATTGGACAATGTAGCTTTCAGATTGGGGCACTATTTGAGATTGGTGCAAGCTATGTGCATAGAGGTGGAAGTTACTGCAAATCTGGTGTCGGATCAGAGATTAATAGTTAAATGCCCGCATGCCATACACACTTTGCTCCCAGGTAAATGCTGCCCAGTGGACCAGGTGGACAGCTGTCCTAGAAGTCCCTGACCAAAAATAGTTTGTGTGAGCCCCATCAATCCAGCCACACTATTACCGATGCCTGCAGAAGGGGAAGGAGATAACAATGATTGTGCTGGAATCCTGCAGGAATTGGAGGACAATAACCAAACGATGAATGAGGTATTGCAAAACCCAGACCTCATCCTTTACACCGGCAGATCCTGTTTTGTGGGAAATAGTATGAGGAAAGCCAGATGGGCCGTCACGACACTCCACACTGTCATGGCATCGGGAATCCTAACTCCCGGAGCATTGGCACAGCAAGCAGAATTACCGGCTCTTACTGAAGCCTGCAGAATGGCAGAGTATCAGTCTGCCAATATTTACATGGATTCCCGCAATGCTTTTGGAGTTGCCCATGACTTTGGCCAACTATGGAAACAGTGTGAATTCCTAACGGCTGCAGCTACCCCAATCAGAAATGGGAAAGAAGTCAAGGATTTGCTGGAGGATCTCCAGCTGCCCAAAGAAGTGGCCATATTAAAGTGCAAAGCCCAGACTAAAAATACACCATGGAAGCCCAGGGTAATGCCCTGGCAGATCAGACAGCCAAAAGAACCACATCTAATCACTCTTGCCAAGAGCTACAAGCTCACGTCTGCTAGCTCGACATTCAGACAGAAAATCAAAATCTTAAAACAATGCCGAATGAATATTCTCAAGAGGAGGAATGGGAATGGTTTGAAAATGAACAAAGGCTATGCAATGATGGAGTTTGGAGACATTGAGAATCAAATCGACCGGTTGCACCCACTGCCTTGGTGCCATATCTGGCACAACAAATCCATTCCTGGGACACTTGGGGCCTGAATAGATGGCAGCCTGGTTCCAGCGCAGCTGGTGGGGTCAAGGTTTTAAAAAGTATGCCCAAGCAGTAATGGAACACTGCCTCACTTGCCAGAAGAACAACCTTGCAAGTACCCGAGCAGAAAGCACCAGCGATTCCAGGGCCGTTCCAGCACTTGTAAGTTGATTACTTTTCACTCCCATGCTTTTCCAAATGGGTGGGAGTTTTCCAAATGGGTGGGAGCTGTTCCTGCAAGAATGGTCACAGCCAATTACACAGCCAAAGTACTGTGTAAGGACTACATATCCCAGTAGAAGCTACCCACCAGCATTGACTCGGACCAGGGAAGCCATTTCATGGGAACAGTATGTCAAGAGATTTGCTGGTTATTGAGGAATGACTGGAATGTTCACTGTCCATATCATCCACAATCATCGGGGCAGGGGGAAAGAATGAATCAGACACTGAAACAGCGACTGGCTAAATACCACCAGGAGGGAATGCCCTGGCCCCAGACTTTACCAATAGTTCTTTGCAGTGTCAGGACGACCCCCAACAAAACAACAGCTCTGAGTCCATTTGAAATAGTGACAGGCAGGTCAATGTCCCTACCTGGGACAATACCGAGGGCTGAATGTCATCTTATGAGTGACACCCTATTGTCTTACTGCCAAGCACTAACAGACGCTGTAAGTTGTGCGTCCTCACAGATATTGGTTGCCCGCAAGGACTCGCCGGAGAGAGGTCATGACATTGTACCAGGCAAGTGGGTTCTTGTGAAAAAGATGCAAATGGAATCTTTAGGCACAAAGTGGGAAGGCCCATACCAGGTGCTGCTGTTAAGGTCTGAAGAAAGAAGGCCTGGATTCATGTCTCCCACATCAACCAGGCATCCTACAACACAGCGGAACCAGACACTGACAGAACACCACAGCATCTACAATCATTTTTCTCAGTTATGGCTATTGTTATTCTAGCTGTGTATGTTGTTTTCTCTTTTATGAAGCGCGTTACCAACAAGCTATTAAATGTATGAACTATCGCCAACTATGAGCCATGTCTCCACAAGCCCCTCCAACGTCTGAAAGACCCAAGTGCTACATTTGAGTTACGATAGGGATTGAGTGATTCTCTTTGAAGGTCGTGTTAGAATCAAAAGGGGGGACTGTGAGATATTATTATTATATTATTATTATATTGTATTATGATTCTCTTTACTAACTCACTCACAAGCGCACTATGTTTACTATGCCACATTTCCATTCACTCATTCATAAAACCGCATTTTTGTAGTACATTTTTACTCCTACAACATAAACTAATTAAATATCCCTTCTAACCCATTACCGTTTCTTTACATCATTCAATACTTATCAGACCATGCTGCAAGCAGTGTTTAGATCTGTTTCTGTATCAAATGCTATCCCTGAATTAGTGCTAATACTGTAACCTACTCAGAACAACGCCATCCCCGCCTTTGTGTCTCCATAACTCACTCAAAACTATGGAAAGGTTGTAATACTAATTCGCCCTTAGCAATCGTATCTTGGGACCTGAATAGGTTGCAGAACATCAAACAGTTTCCTCCACTACTATGTACGTTTTAGATACAGATTAAATAGGGCTGCTATTCCCTTTAAGAAACTTACTATCAAAACAGTGCTTCCGTAAAACTGCATGAATGAGTGTGTAAGAACTATCAAAACCAACAATAGTAAATGCAATCTCATGACCCAGCTGTGGGAGATCAGTTTGATATCCTCTACACTTTTATTTAGTACATGTATAATTTCTCACTTATTTAGATCATATAGATATCGTATTTTTACTAACATTACTAACTTTAAAGACAAAAGGACTAACACCTCTTAATTACGCAAGTTCAGACCGGACAGACATTCTAATCCCATCAGGAGCAACAACCAGCATTTAAATCATCTCCTGCTTTTCCAGGACAGATGACACGCAAACCTTTGTGTACAATAGATATAACTATGTAACACCATAAAATTTTAATGTATGTAAGAGCTGTGTATAAAAGAGGCTACTGTAAAACTGTACTTTGGATTCCATTGCCACTTCGAACTGTGCTACTACGGACACTCAATGAAGAGGCTATTTTCGCCACTCACCGATCTGGATCGTTATTGAAAAACAATCCCACAGAGAGGAGCCTCAATATAGCAGGAAACCATTGAATATAGGGATCACAATCTTCTGAATTTCGCATGCTGTCCAAAACAACATGGTTCCAAATTCACACTGAAAAATTATAGTCTGGACGGTGCATTATACACTCAGTTTTAATCACTTTGCATCAAATAATTGAGGATTCGTATAGATGTTTTCAGTCATAAGTTACATACCTTCAAAAATGCTAAATTCATTGCAAAGCATTAAACGTATTGCACTTGCTTCATGCCCAGGATACTAAATGGACTGGCTGAAGTAGTAATGTAGAAATATAAAAGATGATGCTATATATTGGGTTAAACATGCTCTAACACATAGCATCACCTTCACCAGCGTGTTATACTTGATGCTATGAATGTATACTGCATGAGTATATGTACTCCAATACATGGTCATTCTCACGTGGTTCTTTACAAAACAGAGAATAGTGTAAAATGCAACTTGTTCACGAAAATAATGAAAATTGTACTGGAGTTTCTAAAAACAATTATTCTTTGCTTTCAGGCACAGATTATATCATTCCTATTTAAGTCATCAAATGATATTTTGAATTTTAAGCATTAATTTAGTTCTGTTTGAACAAGGAAGCCAAGTCTCTCTATCATTAGAGGTAACATGACTAAGCTTTATCAGCTTATTTCCTTTTTTGTGATGTCTTACTGCTCACTGTATATAGGAGACTGCTATTACGTTAAGCATCCTTTGTGGTTTAACCTCTATAGATTTAGATTGTCGACCATTCCCAGATTATCAGTTGTCAATAACAATTCCACGATCAAAACCTATGTATTGATAATTCAAACATAAACAGCTTAGATTTCATTAGAAAATGATATCAATTTAAGTAAAAATGAGTCAGCCATTTTGTTATCCAATTTAACACAACAAGATCTGCATTTTAAAACCATTTGCAAACAAACTGCTTATATTTCAAAACAAGTCACCATTATACCATTTTTATTGAATTTTGGACAGACAGGAAAACCAAAACCCCTTTGATTTTGGACAGTATCTCCTTTTCTTCTGCTAATCAATCCCAAGTAACTTGGTAGGCAACAGTCCATCAGAAATTAAAGCAATTTTAACATTAATGTAACATGTGCTGACATAAGACCTGTCATAACCAATACCCGTACTTTTATCTTTTTCAAACAAACAGCAAATACATATTTGTATCCAAAACCTTAGCAAGGAGTTGATATAGACTATGATTATTTTTAACATACAGTTCCCAACATTACAATTACTCCAGGCTATGAAACGTAACGGTAATCTTATATTCTCAACGAACAGAGAGACAACAGTCTTATCATTGCGGATCCAAGTCCATGCAGTGTGTTTGTTTTTGTGCAGTACATTTATTCTGACAGTGAAAGTGAGTGCAGCACTTTTAAGATCAAGCACACATAATCAAATTAAAAACACGGTTGATCTGAGCCACAATTTGAACTACTTGAAAATTTGAGCAATTTACTATTTGTTTTATTCAAGTGGAGGTTTTTTGTCAGAAATTCCTGTTACTTACTTGGCCGCAACCAACACTTCACAACTTCAGTCTAGATATTAAGGCTATTACAGTAATCGTTCATCTCCTTGGTCAGAATAGCAATATTTTAAAAGAAACATTCTAATTGGCACAGTGCTCCTAACTTTGGACATTGGTAGCAAATATTTTGTTCTTTTTGCTGAAGACTTGTTGTATAGGGATTCTGCTCCAGGTATTTACAATGTTCAAAAACAAGGTGAATACATGAGTAATGTTTATGAGGAGATAGGATCAGATAGATTTAAGAGTCACATTTAATAACTAAGGAGTCAGCTTAAATGTTCAGAAACCTTATCTTTTCCCCAGACAATTGTGGCACAGGAGGTAGGGAGTATTTAAAGAAAGTACTGTTAGATGGATTTCTGAAGCAGTTGCCAATAATTGAATTCATTTTTGTTTTCTTTGCCTCTCTGGACAAGAGGAGAATGGTGCATGGGGATAAAATCAGCCAAAGGACAGGATGGTGAGTTGAGCATTGCATAGGCATTTTATCCCAAAAACAGAAACATAAATGGGCTGAAAGGGAAGCCTGCAAGCTTCAGGAAATATTTGCCAGTCAACAAGAATCAAAAAGACCACATTTTCTATAATTTCACAACCCTGAGTTTTTATGCTATTAATATTTGTACCAAAGCAAACTGGCACTCAGATTTCAACAAAACACTGTCTTCCATTTTTTTGTAACAAATCATACGTTTACATCAGCCCATTTTGTGGAACAAGTATACCCATGTAAAAAGTGCAAATATGTAGGAGTGAACAAAAATGGTTTTAAAAAAGAGCAGGGTTGAGCAGGGTTGAACAGAATTGACATAAATGGTAAATATAGTCATCCCAGGAGTAAGCAGCATTGATTTCATACTATGAATATTTGCATAATCACTATTAGCCAGTGGAAGGATTAAAATACAGAGCAAAAGAGACAGCAAAAAAGAAATGGCACTTGGTGGTGTTGCATTTTGGTTGTTTCTTTCTCATTAGGGTAGTTCATTAATTCAGCTTCAGGGATATTAGGCTCAGCATTACGCAGTTTGGTTACACTGAGACTGCGTGTTGCAACAGACAAAAACATTATAAATAAAAGTGAGGCAAAGCAATGTATATATTGCAGGATCCTGCTGTTTTACAATACCAATAGAAAGGATTGTAAGAATGGCGAGACTTAAAAAGTCTCTTTGAAAGGGCACTACCACCTCATAGAATGCTGCTTTGTATTTGACCAACATTTATTGCCCATTCCTGTAGAAGATAGTGGTGAACTGCTTTCTTGAAGTACTGCAGTCCTTGGGATGAAGGGACACTTACTGTTGTTAGGAAGGGAGTTCCAGGATTTTGGCTCAGTGATAGTGAAAAGAAGAAAAACCAATAAAACTTGTGAATGGTGTGGTGATCCTATTTGACTTGCACACTTTCAAAGTGCTCCAGTATGACCATTATGTTCCATTTCTAAATATTACTGTTTTTTTGTAACTGTTTTTTTCCTTTCTGGGCTAAAAGGCTGACATAATTCCAAATTAGGACAGCATGCACCTTGAAGGGAATCTTGCAGATTTGGAAGATGCTTCTGCAGGAGCCTTTGTTGCATTTAGCAAGGCTACAGTGCATTTTGTAGATGGAACACACTGCTGCTGCTCTTCTGCCTCTGTGTGGAGGGAGTAAATGGTAAATGTTATGGATAGGATGTCAATGAAGCAGGATGCCTTGTCTTGGCTGGCTGAATTCTCTCTTGTTTGAGATTGTAATTGCCTGGCACTTCCAGTGTGCATTAAAGTACTTTGACAGTCTTGTGAAAAATGTGTACGCAATCAGCGATAACAGAAGTGTAACATTCCATTGCCACTGTCTGATTGCCATTTCAAGCCTTAAGTTTAAAAGTAGTCTGCTCAATATAATAAAGACTTGTCATTAAATTCAGCCCATCTTTCTCACCTACTTTCCTATTGTTTAGTCCATGTTAGAAATGATTTTCCTAAGCCTGTTATTACTAGATGTGATTCTCCCAGACTGATGGCCTTTGGAATGTCCTCTAAGGAACATGCTCCATCATCATACAGCTCCCCTCATCTCCTGAGGAATTGGCTCAGACTGGAAACAAATTAGTGAGGACTTAATGTCCTCCAGTGCCCAAGTGATGATTTTTAGGTGAACATAACCAGTAATTCTCAGTAGGCAGTTTAGAGCGGATGGGGTTGGCATGGGCATGTGGGCGTGCATTTGAGCCAATTCTATTTTCACCCAATACTGGCAGTCAGGAATTTTTCAACAGTTAATAGTATTTGAGACCAGCAACAAGCTGATTTTCCTTCTTGGTTTCTAGCAGCACAGGCAATGAATACAACTTTGTGCACCCTAAATGGAAATCAGCTCATTCAGTCTAAACCAGGCATTGACGTTTCATGCTCCATGTGATTAGCAGCACATTAGTCTTTGCCCGCTAAGCGAGTAGAGATGTGTTTTGCCAGGATTTCGATTTACTCTTAAGTAGAGGCCTTTCTTTTTGAATTTTCATAAGAATTTTCAGATCAGCTGTGAGCTCATTGAATAGTGGAACAGACTTGATGGGCTGAATGGCCTACTTCTGCTCCTATTTCTTAAGGTGTTATTTTCATAAGCATATCACAAAATACCCACTAGGCCTTAATGCCAGCATGCACTGCTGCCCATGTACAAATCAATGGGATTTTAAAATTAATTATTTGAAGCTATAGTTCACTAATCAGCGGCACATAACAGCTAGTTTATAGAGGTGTTGAGGTCAGTGAGAATCGTTACCAGCACAGCTAGCACATGCTTCCTGAAGCATATTTTATATTTGTGGTAAGTACTATTTAATAATATCATTAAAGTAAAAGAAAGATTCGTATACATTTAAAACATTTCCCTCAATGCTAAATCATTTAGTGCAAAATAGCAAATGTTCCCAAAAATGTAAACTTTTTTCCAGTACAAATCTGGTTACAGGATGACATCAATTTAAGCTATGCCTAGGTCGGCAGCCTAATTGCCAGTGGCGAGAAAAAAATAGAATAGCAAGTCCCTGCTGAGAACAGTAGAGGACGCTGTTGTGGCAGTTTGAAGCCTAGAATATTGATTAACAAGTTTATTTTTAGACACGTAAGAGAGGATCTGCAAATACAGTTGCTGGTGCAAGGGGTACTCATAAACTGAAATAACTGGCCACAAAGGACCAGCTTATTCATACAGCATAGAAACAGCATCACTGTACAAACACAAATGTATATGATAATTGCAGATTGACTAATGGCAACAGTTTTCATGCTGTATCAATTGTGCAAACCACTGTCAAAATTTCTTTGAGGGATTTTTATTACTCCAGAACAATGTCTTTAAGAGAAAACACTTAATGAACATAAGTTAGTCAAATCAATTAAAGTGGCTGCAGATTATGGATTATATTTATTGTTCCTTGCCCGTCCCTTGATTGTTTTCCTGCCACCCACTTACATTGCCCAATATCATCCTGGGAGGGTTTGAGTCTTCTACAACTTTGCTGACACAGCTCAGTAGTCCTTCAATTAAATGAATAATTCCATCTACCATGCATGTGATGCCAGCTTTGGCTCACATGGCATGGCATGGCAGATCTTGATCCCAAATTTGCTATATTACCAACATAACAAATCCTCATTGAACCAATTGATTTGTTGTCTGCAATGATAACTTGGAAGGAAATACAGTCATGAATGTTACTGCAACTACAACTTAAAGTTTGGATTCCAAACCAATGTGACATTGGTTATTAACAACAAAAACAGATGTTGCTGGAAAAGCTCAGCAGGTTTGGCAGCATCTGTGAAGAGAAATTCAGAGTTAGCATTTCAGGTCTGGTAACCCTTCCTCAGAACTTTGGTTGTTGACTTGATTGAATGCAAATCTGAATTTACTGAGTAATTGGTTAGTACAAGTTATTTCTGACTGATTCTTTTTGGAATATGCCATTAAAACTTTTAAAACACTGTGAACTAGATCTTCTTTGGTTTTATATTTTTTAAGTCTCCTTTGAATACTGAATGAAATACATCTTCCAAATTAAACTCTAACTGCTTAAGTTTCATCTTGGACTATATAGAAAGATGGAGAATATATTTTCATACATAAGTAATTAACAAACCAACAAACAAACTGAAACTGTGGATATGTATCAAGATTGTAACTACATAGTGCGACTGTTCAAAATCGTTATGAATAGTTCTTGCAAAAAGTAAACAATGTAATAAGGCATATTAGACTAAAGCTGAAACCTGAACCTAACAGGCTTGTTTTGGTTGGCATAATTTGAATTAACAATGCAACAATCATCAACATGTGCCATGAAATTGATCAATGATGTGAGAAATTTGACAAAGTCTGGCTCAACAATGAATCAGACCGATATGAGAAATGATTTTTCTTTGTGTCCTAATCCACAAAATGAAGAAAAATGAGGTAATTCAAAGTGCAAAATATTTTCAGTGGGACATCTCTTACTTCAGATTTCAGGAATGTGCTGAAATATTTTGTGTAAGTTTAGCAGTAGGAATTTTGTGTTTAAATAGCCACAAAGAAGTTAAAAATTACCAGTTAAAAATGACATAAAAGGTTTTGGTTAGGCCATATTTCTTGGGGTGACTGATTCAGCTACTGGAATGCAGATTAGACCCTTGCTAAAATAGAACAAAATTGTTAAACTCAGCAATGATTTAACTATATAGCCTAACATGAAAGTCATACATATTCAGCATTCTGATTCTACTTATGACAGCTTAATAAAGTTCTGGACTTACATTTTAATGAATCTTCAGATATGGTGCATCTGTTTAATTGATTCATATCCTCACATAATTAATCATGTAGACACCAATTTGCTTAAGAAGAGGTCACTGACCCCTCCATTGCTTTCTCTGTCAATTCAGCACTAATGATTGCACACAAGGTGTAGAATTAGACAGAAGCAGGATATTTATTTTGAGCAGATGAGAGCTGCCACATGATAGCTACACATGCAGGTTGAGGGATTCTATGCGCATTGTACATAAAGCTCCGAAGGAGATCATTTTGTCACTTAACTACCATATCTTTAAATCAGTATAAACATTGTCAATCCAGTTGATAACTTATTTCCATTTAAATTGAATGCTAGAATAAGTAAGTTATTGATTGAGATATCTGAGAGGTAACTGAATAGACATTAGTTGATTTGGATGGATTTCAGCAAGGCATTTGGCAAGTTCTTACATGGCAGACTGGTTTAAAAAAATGTTCAAGACTCTCAGGCAATGTGGCAAGCTGGATATGAAATTGGCTCAGTGGCAGGAAACAAAAGGTAATGGTTGACAGCATTTTTGCAGCAGGAAGGCTGTTTCCAATGGGGTTTCTCAGGGTACAGTATTAGGTGCCTTGCTTTTAGTGGTAAATATTAATGATTTAAATGTAGGCAACTGATCAAGAAATTTGCAGATGACAGAAAAATTGGGCATATGATTGACAGTGAGGAAGGTATCTGGAGACTGCAGAAACATTTAATGAATTGGTCAGGTCGGCAGATAATTGGCAAATGGAATTCAACCTGGAGAAGTGTGAGGTGGTCAAACAAAGAAAGGAATCTGCAATTAATGAAAGAGTACTGAGAAGTATAAATAAGTAAGGGACCTTAAGATCCTTAAAGGTATCAAGACAAGCTAATAAGGCAATTAAGAAGTAATATGGATTACAGAGGGTCCCCGATTTACAAGCACCTGACTTAAAAATGTTCATAATTATCAATGTGATCCCACACAGGGGTGTACTTTTAAAGATCCAACATATGAACCTTCCCCGTATGTACAAGCGGCTACTTTATCTTGTCCTGCATTGCATTCTAACTTGCATACAAATTGACTTACTGACTGCCTCAAGAACAGAACCTATTTGCAACCTGAGGGTTGCCTGCACTTCTATTTGTTAGTTTAGGTATAGAATATAAGAGCAGTGGGCTTATGCTGGAGCCATATAAAACACTAAATTGGCCACAATTTGCACAAGACAAATAGTGTGTTTAGTTCTGAAGACCTCATTACAGAGAGGATGCAGTTGCAAGAAAGATGATACAGAGGATGCTGTTAGATCTAGAAAATTACAGCTATAAGAAAGAATTTGGGTAGAGTGAGGTAGGTTTCCTTGGAAAAAAGGAAGCTGAGGGGAGATTTGATCGAGATGTACAAAGTTGTGAGAGGCTTGGATAGAGTGAATAGGGATGACACATTTCCCTTAGATGAGGAAAATGATTTCACTTACTGGGTGGTGATATCTGTTATTCACTGCCCAAAAGGATAGTAAAGGCAGAAATTTTTAACACATTGACAAGGTGTCTGGATATGCAGCTGAAGTCCAGTAACTTTCTGACATATGCACCAAGTGCTGCATTAAACTGAGAAGTTCGATTCTCAGTTGGGGCAGACACAGTGGTAGATTGGCCTTCTTTGGTGCTGTAAATTTTTCAAATTTTCAAAATATCTGAAGGGGAGAGATAAGTAGGGGTGTAGGAATAGAATGGGGGACAAGTGGCAGTGTGTGAATTATTCTTAGGAGGACTAGAACATTCACAATAGGTCAAATGGCCTTCTCTACTGTAACAATTCAATAATTCTATTTTGTGGATGTAAAACAGTGTAAATAATAAACTAGGACTGATAATGTGATATTTTTCAGCATTAATTCATATTGGGTGCTGAATATTTACATTAAAAGGTGCTTAGTTTTATTTAGCACCATGTTTACCTATCAAACAAAATTTGCGTCCCAACCAAAGGTCTATGGTACTCAGAGCCATTGCACTTTCCATGCATTAGGCACATCAAGAACTCAATTCTGCTGTATATCAGCAGTCTTCCCTGATATACAGCTGAAATACTTGAGTATCCTACCAGGTGCACAGTTACAAATTCAAAAATGAAATTGGGAACCCCAAAACCAGAAAAGGAACTTAATGTCAGCGGTATGGTCCTTTCATTACAAAAGAACCATTCTCTACCTAGGGATGTTTCTCTTTGTGTTCTGGTGAGAAATTATCAAAAGGCTTTGTTACATTAGATCAGCTCACCATGGGAAAAAATTCTGTAAGTGGAAAATGGGTAGGCAGCAGCTCTTCCATTCTTGCTGATGACCAACATTTGGATCTAAATATGTCTTACGAGTCCAGAAAATTTAAACAAATTGATCTTAAATCATTCTGCTAGATCTTCTAGCTTGGACGGTCAGTCTAAGGTGTAGAACTGGTGGTGCTGTGCCAGAGACATTATTGGTTTCGCTCTGCCCTTCAAAGTCCAGCAGCAGCTCCTTCAATTGCTTTAACGTCTTTGTCTCGCATGTCAGAAGCATCTGAACAGCATTTTCACCAGGCTAGAGGGTTATCAATTGTTTACGGTTTCTTCACTCAATATCAGATGTTAAAATTCATAGGCTCCACTGGTATCAGCAGTATCCAAATACAGAAGTCTTAATAGCTTGTGTAGATTTTCAATCAATGTGAAATTCCAATATCTATGTAAATTTTGAGCCAAATGCAAAATCTCTCCAGTGAGTTTTAAACCAAGTATCCAAAAATACATTTTACAAAAAATGTCATCTTCAGATAACTTAAAATGGTAGATTTCAAAATCTACCTCATACTTAAAGGGCCTTATATTTTTCTAAAGAAATCCAAAATTAAATCAATTCATTCAAACAAAACCCTTCCCCAAATGTTTTGACCTGTATGTGGCTGGCAAATTCTAGCTTGAATTGAACGTGAATAATATAACTGCATCTTCTTCAATAGTACTTTTAACAGGAAAGGAGTCATCTTGACTAATTTATGCTTTCTCAAAGCCATGCTGTATATTTGCAGGTGTGTGAAGCCTTAAATAAAATCTGTATTTTACTAGTAGAACTGTCTATTTTAATGTTGTGTTTCCTACAATGCACACAGGAATGGAAAACAGTTGTCCCATGGGGCAAACAATTCACTGGAGTTCTTAAAGAGGTGGTGCACAATTTACAATAGATTCAGCTTTCGATAAAAAGAAATAATTTGATTTTTATCTCTTCTTTCTAATTCCCTGAATCGAATATCATGGTAAGATTAGAGCCACTATGAAAATATTCTGAAATTGCCTCTTGCAGGGTGTTCCGCAATTCTCTTTAAATCATAACTATGATATTTGGCAGGTTCTACCAAGTGTCACGGTTTGGATTTAAAACATTGGCTACATTTGCAACACACAAAACATATATCCACATCACAAATATTTTAACTTGCAATGGGTCTATACTTGTTAAGTACAAGCCAGAATTTTTGTTTAAGGTCACGTAACTGGTACTATTATTACACCGAACAATGTTCATCACCTCCTAGATCTTTGGATTAATTTCAAACTTTTGTTAATGAACTCACTTGCAAGTCCTGAATAGTTTGTACAATTACATGTACAAAATGAGATCTTCTGAAAGCACACAGTTTATCACCAAAACACCATATATCATACTCTCTGGGACAGTCTATTAAGGAAGACTTTATCAAGAAATGACAAGGTACCGCTTACATCCTATTGTCTGACTCCCTTTCCTTAATCCCAATTCTTATCACATATTTGCAGCATTCCATCCGTGCATGTATGCAATGTTTTTCTGCCAGGATAGCACAATTTCCAGCAAACTCTTTTGATTAGTTAAGACCTGCTTCACAACCTAGATTGTGGAAGAATTCAGGTTTTGAGAAGATTGTGCTTAAACAGGTATAATATTTCAAATGCAGGCATGATTAATCCTTAGCTCTCCCTTGTCCTTCTCATAGCTGCTTTAATCATTAGAGTGTATTTTTGACAATTACAAGATGTAGATGTAAAAAAGTTTCTTCAATTTTTAAAGGATAGTTGTCTTATTCTTCTCTCTGTTTAAAAGTAAATAGTGCTTCAAATGCACTCAGAACCACTTCTGTAAATTACTTATAAAACTCAGGAACACTTTGTCCTCAGAGGTAAGTCTAGTTCTGTTTTTCTTAATGTATATTATCCTGACAGAATATTCTTTATTTGTATCTGAGCGAGGATGGGTTCATTATTGAGGAAATGCAGCACAATTTTCAGTGATAATCCACCAAGGAGAATTCTGCCTGCCTTGTGAAATATTACTTGTTTTTAATGCTACGGGTTGTCAGTACAGACTTGAACTGTCCAAGTGTGAAGTACAGCTGCACTTCACATTCACAAATCCCACAAACCGATCTGCCATACAATGTCTTGTTTATTCCGCTGACTCCTTGCACTTCTTCTTGTTGCTCATGTTTTAAAATCTGAAGAACTGGAAAGAAATGTTTAGGTGTGTTTACACCTCGTCATTCTGCCCAGCTTAACTCTTTTTCTGCAATTGTTCCTGTTCCTTTCTCTTCTGCTTCTCCTTCTGTTTTTCCAGCTTCTCCAAGGCTTTTCTTTCTTTCTCAACTGCTGTGTTCATGTCTTTGATTTTCCTTTTGATAGTCGCTCGATCCTGTGAGTTGATAACTCCCAAAGCCTGGGCAAAACAAGTAAAATAATCCTCAAATTCTAGTTTATAGGACATGATGAGCTTTTAAATTACTACAAGCCTCAAAAGTATCAGGGCTAAATAGAAGATGATTCAGCTAATCCCTCCATTAATGTAACTTTTCCATCTTAGTACTAAATTACCTTTTAAAATGCTCTAATCTTTTTCAATCTAGAGCTGATTGGTAGAGTCTTCATTTGGACCAGCCAGATGGGCTACTGTGCTTTTTCTCATGCCACCACATATTTTAGTGCAATATTCTAAGCACTTTTCTCTACATAATTAGTGGCTGTTTTGATTGTATGCTTCAGCATTTTATGTCTTTGGTCATTGGCCTTTCTTTCTTTGCTTAATTTCAAGTTACAGTCTAGGCTTATCTTAGGGAGCAATTACTACTTCAATAAAATGCTCCCTTAATTCTTTCTTTCTGGGCTGAATAGTTTGACTTCTCTCTAAACATCTCTTAAAGCTTATTCCCTGTACAGTTGGGATAAATCTTCTTGCTCTTCTGTGCCGTCATTCTAATGCTCATGTATGTGTCTGGGTCACAATGAACAATATTAAACTAGTAGGTTTGATTCCCCAAGCAAGGAACATTGTTTGGGAATGTACAGTCCCCTTGATATTTAGCATCTACCCAAATCAAGGCTTTCAGTCTGCTCTTTGCAACCAGCATTCCCTGCTTCTCACATGGAGCACCGCTCGAAGCTTTGCATGAGCATTTTGGAGAGAGCACATCCTGAGTGAGTCACAGACATAGCGAGTGTGTGTGTCTGGGAATTTGGAGCACAATGGGAATTCAGTGTAGAGGGAAGATGTGGTTTGTAGTTTGTAAAGTCATTTTTGTGGTTTATGACTTGTAAGGGGCTTATAAGATTAAGTAAGTTAAAGATTAAGTCATGGCAGATGAGGTCAGCTGAGTGCAATGTGTGACCTGTTATATCTGGAAGTAATGGACCCTACTAGGGTCCCAGCTGACCACATATGCAGAAAGTTTATGTTTATGAGCTCTGTGTTTCTGAGCTTGAGCAGTGGCTGGTTACATTGTGGCACATCCATGAGGCTGAGTGTTATGTGGATAGCACGTTTAGAGAGGTGGTCATACTGCGGCTCATGGAACTGGAGGAAAAATTGGAATGGGTGACCACCAGGCAATCAAAGAGAATCAGGCATGTATTGCAGGAGACCCCTGGGGTCTGTTCACAGATTGATTTTCCATTTTGGAAATTCTTGAGAGCTGGTTCATCAAAGGAGGACTGACAGAGCCAGGTTTCTGGCACACCACAGCATCCTTACTATAGAGGAGAGGAGGATGAAAAAAGTAGGAATGATTAGTGATAGGGGATTCATTATTTAGGGGAACATACAGGCATTTCTGCAGCCGCAAATGTGGCTCCAGGATGGTATGTCCCCTCCCTGGTGCCAGGGTGAGGGATGTTACCAAGCAGCTGCAGGGCATCCTGTAGGGAGAAGGTGATAAGACTGAGGTCATGAAACACATTAGTACTGATGATATTGATAGAATGAGGGATAGGGTCTTGCATTAAGAATTTAGAGATCTAGGCAGTAGACCAAAGAGCAGGACCTGAAAGGTTGCAATTTCTGGATTACTCACAGCGCAAGTTAGCAAGTACAAAAGTAGGAAAATTAGGCAGATGAATGCATGGCTCAAGAGTTGAGGATCTTGGAGAGCAGATAGAACCGGGCAGTGCGGGTATGCACAGCTTACATACCGACATTTACCATAAACCCACCATGAAACAAACCCACTACTACAGCCACGTGACCTTCCTCAGCTCCTGTCTTCACCACCATCTGATCCCTCAAGGCCTATAGGTACATTTTAAACCTTTAAAATTTGGACCTACCTTTGATGCTCCATACTCACAACAAATTCAATGCCTCCAGAAACAATTCTCTCTCTGGATTCTCCTCTCAACCATCTCTGCAATACACCGGCACCTCCGCTCATCCCACCCCCAGCTCAAGGTCTCCCTTTCCCATACTTGCGGAGGACCTTTACTCTTCTATGTTCGACGCAGAATCCACACACTCAACAAATGACTTTTGTACTTCATATCGGCCATTAAAAATCGTAAGTTTACAAGACTCTCCTCCACTCACCTCCAGCTGGATAACCCACTCAGCATTCACAATCCGTGCCCTGTTTCTGGCCAGCTTCAGGCCTCCCACGCTGCTGCCACCATTACTCACGTGCAGACCTATCCTGCACTAGGCCTCACCAGTCTGACGCCGCGTCAGGTTCTGGTCTGGCACCCACGCCTCTGCAACCATTGACTGGGATCCACCTTTGACCTCCGTCTTCGCTCCGGATGACTCCACAAACACTGTCCCGGATTCCACCGACGACAGGACTGGGACCTGCCTTGACTTCCCTGTAACATCCGCCTTCACTCCGGACTCGGGCCGCTGTCCAATCAACACATGGACTTCTATCCCCAGGGTCACTCCTGAGTCCTACTACACACCTGCAACGAGCCAGCACACCCCTCCCTCCTCATTTGTCCACCCCCACAATACACCCTACCCCTCCACCTCTCCTCTCTCCTCTCGACCTCATCCCTCCCACACTCCTCTCCCCCATCCAATCCTCCATCCTACTCCCCAGCCCACTACCCTCCCCCCCTCCTTCCCCTCCCACAACCACTCACTCCCATCACACCACGTCCAACTTACACCCATCACAAGCTATTGCCCTTCCCCCTCCCCTATTTCAGCCTCCTTGAGACACCCCAAAACCTCACCCACAAACCTTGTCGCATATTCACCATTCCCCTGGACCTTGAATTCTCTGAGGCGAATGGTGTGTCCTTAATAAAGGGCTCACGTTTGTGCTCCTCCGCCCCCACTTTGGTGAGTTCTGTGCCCGCCACGATGTTGAACTCTTCTTCTGCCACCTCTGTATCCATGCCTTCTTCTTCAATACACATTCCCAACCACCCTCTGAGGACCCCTTCTCCCACCTTTAACCTTCCTCCTCCTCTTGGATAATCCCTGCCAGCCTTTTACCTGTACTGGACCTCTTCATTGCTAACTGCCAACGTGACATCGACCACCTTGATTTCTCTACCCATCTCACCCATTCCAACCTCTCCCCTTCTGAACGTGCAGCGCTCCACTCTCTCCGTACCAATCCCCGTTTCACTTTCAAACCCGCTGACAAAAGTGAGGGGGTGGTAGTCTGGAGGACAGACCTCTACATTTCAGAGGCCGAACGCCAACTCTCCGACACCATGTCCGATCTCCCCCTTGACCACAACCCCACTATAGCCCATCAAGCCACCATCTCCCACACTGTCCATGACCTCATTGCTTCCGGTGACCTCCCCTCCACTGTGTCCAGCCCTATAGTCCCCCAGCCCCACACTGCTCGGTTCTACCTGCTCCCCAATATCTACAAGCCCAACCACCCCGGCCAACCCATCGTCTTCGCATGGTCCTGCCCCACCGCACTCATCTCTTCCTACTTCAACTCCATTCTCTCCGGCTTGGTTGAAGCACTCCCCACCTACATCCGGGACACAAATCATGCCCTCCACCTATTTGGTAACTTCCAGTTCCCTGGCCCCCAGTGCGTCACCTTTACTATGGACGTTCAATCCCTACACACGTCCATACCCCACAAGGACGGCCTACAGGCCCTCAGTGTTTTCCTCTCCAACAGACCCATCCAATCCCCCCCACCAATACCCTCCGCCACCTCGCCGGTCTAGTCCTCACCCTCAATAACTTTTCCTTCAATTCTTCCAACTTTCTCCAAATCCAGGGGGTTGCCATGGGCACTCGCATGGGCCCCAGCTACGCCTGCCTGTTTGTTGGTCATGTCGAACTGTCCCTCTTCAGTAAGTACAGCAGTATTGTTCTCCAACTCCTCCACTGTCACATCGATAACTGCATCGGTGCTGCATCCTGCACCCAGGCTGAACTGGAGCAGTTCATCAACTTAGCTAACAACTTCCACCCTGCCCTCAAATTTACTTGGTCTATCTCAGACAACTATCTCCCCTTTCCTAATCTCTCCAACTCCATTTCCAGCGACAACTCACATACTGACATTTACTATAAACCCACAGACTCCCATAGCTACCTAGCCTACACCTCTTCCCACCCTGTATCCTGCAAAAACTCCATCCTATTTTCCCAATTTGTCTGTCTCCATTCCATTTGCTCTGCTGAAGAGACATTCCACTTCCAAGCATCCTGGATGTCCACCCTTTTCAAACAACGCTTTTTTCCTCCCTCTGTCCTCCAGACAGCCCTCCACCGTCCCTCCTCCATTCCCCGCTAACCACCACCCCCCCAAACACAATAAATAGAGGGTCCCCTTTGTCCTTACTTTCCACCCCACCAGCCTCTGCATCCAATGTATCATCCTCAAACACTTCTGCCAACTCCATTAGACCCCACCACCTGGAACATCTTCCACTCCCCATCCCTCTCTGCCTTCCGCAAGGACCATTCCCTTCGCAACTCCTTAGTTCGCGCCACACTCCCCACCAACCACTCCAACCCACCCGGTACCTTTCCCTGTAACCGTAAAAGATGCAATACCTGCCCAGACACCACCTCCCTCACCTCCATTCAAGGCCCTAAGCAGCCCTTCCAAATGAGACAGAGCTTCACCTGCATTTCTTCCAACCTAGTCTATTGCATCCAGTGCTCCCGATGTGGTCTTCTCTACGTCGGTGAGACCAAGCATAGACAAGGTGACCGTTTCACTGAACATCTCCGCTTGGCCCATAACGACCAGCCTAACCTCCTGACCACCACCCATTTCAACACCCCGCCCCACTGTCCCCCCCGATATGTCCATCCTTGGTCTTGTCCAGTGTTGCAGTGACTTAGAATGCAAATTTGAAGAACAACATCTTATCTTCCACCTGGACAACCTACAGCCCGGAGGACTTAAGCTTGAGTTCTCCAATTGCAAATAACCTTGCCACCCATACCCTGCCTCCCCTTCCAGCGCCAACCCCTTTCTTCCATTCCACCTTCTGACCCTCCCTTCCAGCCACCAACCCGATTCATCCCTCCCATCGACCAACCAGGTCCTACCTACCACCAGTGTCTATCTATCACCACCATTCTGCCTCCACCCCTTCCCCCCCAACTCTTTATCTGCAGCTCCCCCTACGCCCACATCCAGTCCTGAAGAATGGTAATACCCGAAATGTTGACTGCTCCTTTCCTCCAGATGCTGCCTGGCCTGCTGTGTTCTTCCAGCCTCCTGTTTGTCTACCCAGAAGACTTGTAAGTTCCCTTTAATCACAGAAGAAAGGCATCAGGGAAACAACCTCATGCATTATTTATTTTCTCCAGTCATATTGCTTATTGAAATCGAAAATAGAAGGCTCCCACAAGCAACTGAAGAGGAAAGTATAAGACTGTGAAGCATGAAGAAATAAGCAGAAGACCTTCCCTGGTTATCAAAGTCCCACTTTCAGCTCTACACCCACCAGCTTACCTTCAGTTTGCTTCCATCCAAGTGCAATAATTGTTCACCATCAACATTGCCAGCGGTGAAGTCTGATACATAATGGTCCATGTTCAACTCAGTCAGCCACTGGCAGACTTGCTGAGTTGTCCAGGTAGAAACAAGGCAATAAGGCTGTCCTTCATCAAGAAACTGGTATGTGAAACAAATGGCACACAATTATTTGACATTATAATCTCAGAAATGTACCCAGTGAGGATAAACAAGCTTTAAAAGTATGTTACTCAGGTGTTGAATACATCATAAAAGTGAACTAACAATAGTATGTTAATGAATTTCGCCACTTGTCTCATCTACAAAAGACAAGTGCATACTTTAAAATAGAATCAATTCTGAAATGTGTGTTTTTTTTTTACAGAGCTTCATGGGAATATGTGGTGTCACATTGTGGAATGTGATAGGATGTGTAAGTGGTCTGAAAAATAAATACTTGTAAGATAAATATTGAGCTGAAGTAGCCTCCATTATAAACATTTTTGTTTGAATAATGATAAGGCACTTAAACGAAGTATTGACTTTTACACAGATTGATGCATTCAGTAGAATAATGATCAGGTTCTGTAGTACAGTATCTAGAGAGGATACAAATCAATGGATCCTTCCCTTACTGAGGCTGATTGAACCTGAATCAGTGAACCTGATTAATTAGATTCTTCCCTCATTGAGTTCATGGATTCCCTGCTCACTAAAACAGATTTCTTTCACTGTAATGAAAAACATGATAACAGTGGAAAAATGGCTCTGCAGTTAATAACACACTTTCCTTGTACTGAAAATAATTCCTGATCAATATTTGACTAAAGGATGTGAAAGCAAGCCCAGTGTTTTCAAGAAATTTGTACAAAATGTTGTTAATACAAAATGAGATCACTGTGTGATGTGCGTTAATTAGCTGAAGAGAAGATAGAGTCAAGTGTGACTTCACCCCTTCCATTACATTTATAGCCTTTAACCTGTTTTGTACACACCACTAATTGGTAGCATTGGACAAACATCATGAGAACAAGGAAAGTGCCTACCTTTTCTAGGAACGCACCATCAAATCCAATATCTAATACCTCCAAATGTCAATTTTAAAAAAATATCAAATATGAATCAATCATGAATTTAATCCTCTGCGATGTCTGTTATGACCTTTCTCAAAGGACATGGAATAATCACATTCTATTGGACTTGCATTCCAATGGGGCACAATGATTTGACTCAAGTGTCTGGAATATCATGCATTCGATTCAAAATACAAAGCACATAAAGTTCATTCCATCAAAAGTTGATGCAAAACCATCCTATTAAGGAACGTCAATGTAACTAGATTTGAATTTTACATTTTAAATAGTCTGACTCTCACAGTTATTCGATATATCTTTGCAGAAATAAATTGGTTTGATCGAAGTTTACTGCCGTAAGTTAATGAAATCTGTTTGAAGTGCTCACAAATCACACGTCAAATTCTGGTCCTGAGTTTTAAATCACGCAAACTGTACTGAGTGGATGCTCTAAATAGTTGCCCAGCAACAGTGACTCTAAACTATACAGGTTTGGTTTTGATTTCTCACTCCTTGATCATCATGTTATTTTTAAATTCTTTTGCAAAATATTGAGATATTAAGGACACATGCTCATTTGGAGAATATACTGTGTTATAAACTAATTATCTGCTGTAACACTCTGCCTTTACTTAGTGGTACCCGATGTAAATATTCTGTGACCACATGTACATCTGAAAAACAATACGCTTTCTTAATTGTCTCTAACCCCTCACGTCCCTACCAGTTTAAAAGAAAATTTCTACTCATTTTTGCACTTCTTCATACTATGCAACACTCTTCAGAAAGTGTGAAGGAAACAATCATGTGAACATACGTTAAAGGAACAAGAGTTGTCCACTCAATGTTTCAAGTCTGCTCCACCAATCAATATGATCATGAGTGCTCTGATTCTAACCTCAATTTTACATTCATGCATACCCCTGATAATTTTTAATCCCCTTGGTAATCTTGAAACTACCTACCTCTGACTTAAAAATGTTTAAAGATT
Organism: Rhincodon typus; assembly: GCF_021869965.1. NCBI lineage: Eukaryota > Metazoa > Chordata > Chondrichthyes > Orectolobiformes > Rhincodontidae > Rhincodon > Rhincodon typus. Next base: position 18,604,464 of record NC_063361.1, read on the forward strand.
CTGCATCCCCTGCCTTTTGAGGAACGGAATTCCAAACACCCTCAATCCACTGAAAGGAGAAAAAGTTTCTCGGACTGAGGCTCTGAAAGCTTGTGTTTTCAAATAAACCTGTTGGACTATAACCAGGTGTCGTGTGATTTCTGACCTTGTCCACCCCAGTTCAACACCGGCACCTCCACACCATCTCTTACTGTTTGCTTTAGCTGGTGAAAATGGTGTTGTGGAATCATTGGGAGCAAGAAGCATGACAACAGACGGGGTCATTCACTTCCCGCAATCTTGTGTCTCGGTTCTGTGGGAAGTCTTTCATTAGCTAACATGTATCAATCCAGGATTGCAAAGCACAAAACGTTACAAATTTGATACAGAATTGTGAGGGAATGCAGTGATGTATGTACCAAATGGTTGCGTTATTGTGAAGAAAATTATGCAGTTAATTTGAGGGAAAATGTATATTCCTAACAAACTGTTGTGACCATCATTTTAGGAGGTTTCTCTGAATTGCCTGCGGTATCAATTTAGCCTGCTCCAAGTTTACATTGCAAAAAAGACCTCTCCACCTTCCCTTCAGGCTAGAAAATGAAGATGCAGCAAGCTTTGTTGTCCACAAGAATTATATAATTATTCCAACAGACTGCAGCATCTTTTGGTCAGAGCTTTCCAGAGCCTAGATTAGTCTTTAAATTTCCCATCCAGTGGAAATGCTCATCCATTTGTTATGATAACCATCAATGATGGCGCCACCGCCTGGCTGTGTTTGTTGCTGTAGCTTCTGAAGAGATCAGCAACAAACATCAAACTACTTTTTGAATTATCCATTTCTTAATAATATCTGCACACACTGACTGTTACTGTTTGCAATCATCATTTTTTGACAGGCTGCAAATAAGTGAATTCCCCTTTATTCCTTTCCTTAGTACCAGCTTTAAAGATGAAATCATCTTCAATTAGATGCTCTTTCCTTCTTCCAGTGCTATACATGCTAGCTGGCTGTTTTACAGTTTTCTGTTTGAAAAAAGGTTGAAAGGCTCAGCCCAGCAATTACAGACCAGTCAGTTCAAGATAATATGAGAAAATATGTGGTCATGCACTTTGGCAGCAAGAATAGAGGAACTGAATCTTACTTAGAGAGAGAAAATCTGTAGAACATGGAACATAAATCACAAAAAAAAGCTAGCATCCAAGTTCAGCAGGTCATAATGAAGGAAAATGGAATAGAGGTCTTTATTTCAAAGCGAATGTTGTACAAAAATAGGGAAGGTTTTCTACAACTATAAAAGCACAAGTCAGAGCACATTGGAATATTGTGAATAGTTTTGGTCTACTTATCTAAGGTAAGATATAGTTGTCACTTAGAGGCAATCCAGAGAAGGTTCACTAAGCTGGTCCCAGGTATGGAGGGACTGACTTATGAGGATAGGTTGGCCCTGCACTCATTGGAGTTTAGAAGAATGAGAGGCAGCCTCATTGCAACATAAGTTTCTTAGACTGTTTGACAAGATAGATGTTGACAAACAGAAATTGCTGGAAAAGTTCAGCAAGTCTGGCAGCAGATGTAGAGAGAAATCAGAGTTAATGTTTCGGCTCCAGTGACCCTCCCTCAGAACTGGTTCTGCTATGAACCTTTGTGGCACATCTCTGATCCATTTGCAGGACACTTCTGCACTGGCAACTATCATTGTCAGGCTGTTGCAAGGACTCTGTGCTCTCATGGATATAAATTCAGCTCACAAACTGGATCAAATTGGGCTCTTCACTCACTCTCATAGCACTCACTGACTCGGAGCACATCTGGATGCGCACACCATCCCTGCCTTGCATTGCCTTGCTTTTCCGCACTTTGCCCCTTGTAGTCTCAAAACAGCCTCATATTACTTCTGTCTTGCCTTGCCATTTAGCATAAACAAAAGTCCAGGAAGCTTGTCACATTGTCAACAGTCTTCAATCAAGTCAAGGGACACAGTCTTTGCTCAGGGGCATCTTAAGACAAGGACAGCCTCAAATGCCAGTCCAGAGGCTTGGACATGGTCGGTCAGCTACTTGTATGGGACAGACTCAGGATGGTCTCCACATGAGGGGTGAGGAACTGAAGGTCGGGTAGCCCACAACCTGCTTTGACTCTGTCTGCCCTAATGTGGCATGTTTTCCTCCTGCAATGACAGAGAGAGAGACAGAGAGACAGGTATTCAGGGAGGTGAAAGTGATGGCACAGCTGTAACCTTTGGTACTTACGGTTTGGAATGCAGTGCCTGGAATTGATGGTACCAGTTGCAGTTGAGGCATTCAGAGGGCATTAGATGATATTTTAAATTGAAACAATGCACAAAGGCAACAGATTGACACTAAGTTAGAAAGCAGAGAGCTAATACAGACACAATGGCCTGAGTCGCCTCGTCTGTGCCATAACAATTCTATAATTCTGTGACTTTATTACTTGAACATCAGCTGAAAGCGCCCAAATGTCAGCTATCATCGCCATAACAATGCAGCATAAAAAAATGCTCTGACCTCATTGGCTGGTACATCTTTCTGAATTTCACTTAATTATAAAAAAAAATTGTATCAGGAAGCTGTGTTGCTGTAAGAGATCGATTCTGCGTTCTCTTTTGTTTGTCATTTATATAAATGATTTGGATGAGAATATAGAAAGCGTGGTTAGTACGTTTGCGGATGACACCAAAATTGGTGGCCCTGTAGACATAGAAGAAGGTTTTCTAAGATTACAAAGGAATTTTGATCTGAATTTTGGGCTGAAAAATGGCAGATGGAATTCAATCTGGATAAATGCGAGGTATTGCATTTTGATACACCAAACAAGAGTAGGGCTTATACAATTAATTGTAGGGCCTTGGGTGGTGCTGTAGATCAGAGGGACCTAGGGGTGCAGGTACACAATTCTTTGAAGTTTGTTTCACATATAGACAGGGTGGTTAGGAGTTGAGAAGTCATGTTGAGGTTGAACAGGACATTGATGAGGCCTCTTCTGGAATACTGTGTCCAGTTCTGGTTGTCCAGTTATAGGAAGGATATTATCAAACTGGAGAGGGTTCAGAAGAGATTTGCCAGGATGTTGCTAGATAGGGAAGGTTTGAGTTATAAAGAAAGGCTAGATAGGCTGAGACTTTTCTCACTGGAGCATAGGAGGTTGAGAGGCAACCTGATAGAAGTTTATAAAATGATGAGAGGCATAGATAGAGTTAATGGTAGTTGTTTTGTCTCTAGAATGAGGATTTCAAGACTTGGGGGCACATTTTTAAGGTGAGAGGAGAGAGATTTAAAAAAGACATAAGAGCAAATGTTTTACACAAAGGATGGTGGTGTGGAATGAACTTCCTAAGGAAGTGGTGATGCAGGTACAATTACAACATTTAAAAGACATTTGGATGGATATATGAATAGGAAAGGTCTGGAGGGATATGGGCCAGGACCAGACAAGTGAGACTTGCTTAGTTTGGAATTATGTTCAGCATGGCCTGGTTGGACAGAAGAGTCTGTTTCTGTGCTGTATGACTCTATAACTTAGTGAAAAAGAATAAAATAATGAATAATAATGGAAGAGTTACTTTGCAGCTTTACACCTATGAACCAGTTACTTACATCAGCCTTTCAACAACATTGAAGTGCCTTGGCACGGCCTGAAATAACTGACCTGGCATGGACACACTGCCACTTCTAATTATATCTCACTTTACCTCCCTTCAGTTAAGTCTTCAATTTATTTCACCTCATTTTGAGTAAACCATCGAGCCATTCTTAGGGAGATCTTCTGAAACTCCTCTTGCCCACAGTACAACCTTGCCTCACTCAATCTTCAGATTCTTCCGAGGATAAAAACACTGTCTTCTCTGGGTGTCCATCACTGTTACTATATTTGATCATGTTCTCATGTGGGCTGTTTGGGTATTGATTCAATCTCATAAGACCACAAGACATAGGAACAGAAGGAGGCCATTCAACCCATCAAGTCTGCTCCAGCATTCAATGAGTAATCACCGATTTAATGATCCTCGACTCCACTTTCCTGCCACTTCCCCTTAACCCTTGATTCCTCTCTTGATTAAAAATCTGTCCACCTCAGCCTTGAATAGCCTTAATGACACAGCCTCAACAGCCCTCTGGGATAAGGGATTCCACAGATTCTGCAGGAAAAATTCCTGTCATCTCTGCCTTAAAGTCCAGACCAAATGTCTTTGTATCTGTTAGTCAATGTTCATTGTTACACTATACATGATAGCTTGGAGCTGTACACTGCTCAACCTCATAACTGGGGGCAAACACACAACTACTGAGGTCCTTATCATCACTGCCTACATCAGTGATGTATTAACATAATAATTAAACTCTATCACAGTAATAATAACACTGGATTAATACACTATGAACCATAGGAAACATAGCAATAAAAGTAGACGGCTTACAATCATAGCTCATTTTGAGTGAAACTTGTTGCTATCAACCAGAGCAATTGTGGTGCTTTCCTGAGATCAGTAAGCGAAATGTCAGTCAGGGATGTGGAGCTGGAATTTTAACCTACACTGGAGCCAGGTGCACAGATGAACCCATCTACCAACCTTGAGAACACAAATAAAACATCATAACAGCAATTGAAGTGAACACTCACTTCATCCGAGGACAGAGAGAAAGTGTGGGTAGGTGTAGCTCTTGATTCAGCAGCTGAACTACTAAAAATTCTGGGGCTTGCACTTCGTGGGCTGGTGTCTTCACTCAGTGTGGATTCCTGTGTGTAGAAAGATGTATTTAAATGACATTCAATTCTTGCATAAGGGCTTGCAGTATAGTTTCAAATCCTAATTTGTGATTGAAAACAAATAAACATAAAACGTTAGAACTTTTTCATGGGTGCTACTACGTTGGTCACCTTTCCAATATTCATTTTCATCACAGTCAATGGTATTGACTATAAGGTCATTTGTATGATACTGAGTAATCCAATACCCTAACTTTTCAAAACCATTGGAAAAATGCTGGTTTTGCTAATATTTATCTAGATGCTTCAATGGATTTCTATTTTGCAATTTTACTTCGAACAAAGGCATTCTTGAATTAAAGGCAGAATTTGATGATTAGTCATTTCTTTCAACATATTTCTTTGTCACAAATTAATAGTTGTGACACAGCATTTTTTAAATGACTATTGCTGCCCATTGCCACAAGATCACTTAATTTGAATAATTTCAACTAGCATCAGACTACATTGCCTAAATTACAAAGACAGAAGACATCATTACTGTGTGCTGTGACTCAATGCTGTATCGGACATAATTATTCAAACTGTCCCTATTCACACAGCTCTGAATCAAGAACCATACATTACCATATTCAGGAGAACAAAGTTAAATTGTTTTCCTTACTTTAATTCTATCTAGTTAAATGGATTCCTCCAACCAAACAGTAGTAGCCTGAAGAACTAAATGCTGCAGACTTTGTTGTTCTTTTTAATTCCTGTTACAGTTCTTTTGCAGCACTGTTTAATAGAATGTGTTTGACTAATTTCAAAGTTCCTTAATTATGGACTCAGAGCTCTGAAATCTCAAATAAATTAGGAATGACCTGAGTTAAGGAGCTAAAATGCACATTTGGCAGCTGTTAGAAATGGTAAGCCCAGCAAATAAAACTACATCTGTAAGATTCTGATGCAAAGCATACTATATAGAAATCAAAAGCTGAAAATTGAACTGCCTCCAATTTGGAGAACAATCCTTGTACAGGGTTACATGCCTAATGAGCATAGTAGCAGCAGTGTGGTAAATTTGTCAGCTGGCTTCAATAAGATATTACAAGCCATTTTAGAATATATTTCATGATCTCAGAGGCTGCTCGTGGATTGTTGAATGGCAGCATTTAATGGGAATGTGGGACAGAGGAACAACTGTAAAGAGCATCAAGCTATCAAGGACAAAACCTACTTTTTAATAGGGATCTTGAGAAAGCATTCCTGGTACACCTCACTCCACAGAAAGATAACTTCCCTTTCAGCTTGTAGCCTGCTGCATCCCTTTAACAATTGATTGCCTTTGCTGAGAATATGAACAAACTATCTTACAGTTCAACTTGATGAAAGGTACGCTCAGGTATGTGCTCTGAAGGCCTAGAAATTATCATAAATCTATACGGTAGCCTCTCACTTCTATCACAATTTGGCTCATATATCTCCGACTATATTATGCACATTAGGCACCCGTTTTACACCTTTTATATTGAATGCAGGCCACCAAATTTCTAGGTTCAGGCATCTAGTTCCTTTCACGTAAGAACAATCACAAAAGCTTATGGAGAACTTGTATAAAATCCATAGTTATATGTTTCCTTGTCACCAAGTTTTGCATTTGTTGACACCATTAAGCAATATCCTTCATGGGATGGCTTAATAATGAGTGATGTTTGAAACAATAAACCCATCAATTATTTTAGAACATGTTTTGACATTTCGACATTTGCCAAGAAACCAGCAAAGTATTGTTAAATCCCTGCCACTGAATTTTAAATTCCTAGAATATTGTAACAATTTTTAAACAACAGGAGGATGCTTACTGTAGGAAATAATGATTAGTTTATCACTCGGATTGATTGAAATTGTGTCCTATTTCACTTTTTGGTGTGCGATTACAAGATTACATCCAGATTGCTTCTGATCTTTGGTTCACTCAATCAGAAAATTGTGCCCATATGTTTGCATCATTAGGCTGGTTATTCAAAAACATGGTATCATGATTGGGAGATAAGACTTCATATCCAAAATCATAGCAGGAAAATTTAAATTCAAATTCATTAAATCTGGAATGAAGAGTTAGTAATTGAAATTATGTCATGAAACAACTGGTTGACTTTAGAAAATACTTGATTCACTCGAATTCTTTCAGGCACAATATCTGTCCTCTTCACTTGGTGACTCCAGACCCACAGAAACATTGTTGACTCAAAGTACCACGTTACATTTTAAATGCGGATTTTCTAATGGGAATACTTTAATTTATTGTGAAGAGAAGAGGACGAAGCCTGGGAAGAGCTGAGGTTAAAGGACCTTGGAGTCCCTATTGACTCATCTGTGCATTTCAAAATGGCCTAGCAAGCAACTTAGTCATATTCAAGAATGAGGCTCACTGCCACTGTTGTCAATTTCTTTGGCCTGAAGGCAGGTCCAACACTCAGAGCCATAACCTGGACCACAGCTGGGCTGGGAAGCGGGTCCTAGAACTACTGCAGCTAGAATGGTGATTGAAGCATATACTGTTGTCATAAATAATTGATACTGGGCATCCAACCAGTTCAGCCGACAGACCATCTCAGAAGTCTGAATTACTGTGGCAACACATACTTTTACAGGCATGTTGCAGGCTGGAGCAATGGGCAGTGATGGTAGAGACTCCAAATATTTTTCCATCACATGGCTGACCAGGAATCTCACCTACTTTTACCAACTGCCATTGGTAGATTTTAGACGGATTTACAAGTTGATACTCAATGTGTTTGGCTGCATTATGAATGCATCTTCCTTGGCCGTGAAGTCTTGGACAGGGGCTGTCCCTGGAGATACTTGGTTAGGGGTAAGGAGACTATGAATTGTGTCGCAAAGCCTCCACTGCCAAGGGCAATTTGGAATGGTCAGTAAATGCTGCCTGGCTTTACCAGCAATACCAACATCCTGTGAAAGAATAATATATACATTGAACAACTCAGGGGATCAAAATTAGCAGCACACAAGATTGTTTACAATGTGTATAGTTTGTCTAGTAAGAATCTCAATCTATCAAATAAAAGAACTAAAAGAAACTGTATTTAATACATCTAGAACTACAACATAATGCAGAAAAAAATCCAATAGCAATACCAGGTTATTTCTTATACTTTACTGTGAAGCATCTTAAATTAAAATTTCTAATCCAGTGAAAACAAGAATCCCACTAACATAGAGGCTGGCCAAAAGTATCAATTGCAAACTAACATTTTAATGCTATTATCACAGCTACTTTGTTCACACACTTGGCCACCTTTAGTCTTTGCTTCTCGATTAATCAGCATATACTGTTGCCAGTCATTCTAAACTTTGAAAGGGATTATGGCATCAAAGTGCAAGGCAACTCAATCCCCTGTATGTCAAGCATGTACATTGAAGTCACAAAGAGTGTAGGGAAGAGATTCCTTCCGGGATGCATGACTCCAAGTTCCTTTAACCTCAGCTCAACCTCTTCTCTTCACAATAAATTAAAGCATTCCCATTGGAAAATCCGCATTTAAAATGTAATATAGTACTTCAAGTTGAGCTCAGTGAAATAACAGCAAAAGTCATGCCTCAACCACCGCAGCCCTCTGAGCACTACAAGCATCATTATGCAGGCAAGGAAAAGCAGCAACTTTTAATAACAGCACGCAAAATGACCTGCTCAATGTGTTTTTCACATACAGTAGACCATGGTGCACCCTTTGCTAGAATTGAAGTAGCAGCAGTATTCACAAGGGATAGCTTTAGAATGAAAATACAGTCAAAGGAATAGCTGTATCCTTCTGAACCCAGAGCTATCAGGAGATGAGCTATTAAGATTTTCACCAAATGGTGCAGGAGACCCACCCAAAGCCAGAGTGGTTCATTTTAGCACACATGGAATGGGTTTGGATTACATCATTGGTTCCTGACTTTTCACTAATTTTCGCTAAGAGGAGATTGTGTAAAATTGCAATGACCACACACCCCCACTCCCCACCACCACACCCCCAACCCCGCCCAGGTCCACGCCAGCAAGGAACAGGGACAGAAAGAAGGAAGAACTTCCATTTTTATAACCCTACGTGTCATTTAAAGACAATGAAATAATTCTGAAATTCAGTCATTGACTGAACTTCAGAAGTAGAGAGAGCACGTACAGCATATTTTTAATTATTTAAAAACTGCCTTTTTTAGGGTGAGAAGGAGCCGACAGTCACCTCTATCCAATGATTCCAATCCTTGATAGTAGGAACTGCAGATGCTGGAGAATCCGAGACAACAAGGTGCAGGGCTGGATGAACACAGCAGGCCAAGCAGCATCATAGGAGCCAATCCTTACTGTTATTCTTAAACCTGCACTGCAGTGAAACCCATAGTCTGCAGCCAACCTCTTCCCAATTTAGGGGCATCATGCAGTTGAACCTGTTTAGATCCTGTTTTTGGTGAACAGCCTCTGGGCCATGAGGATTTACACTGCCACCCATCACAGATGGGTGAGGAGTTAGTAAGCGCTAACCAAAAACTGGACCACAGTTAAAATCAAGCCCATGGAACCTAAATGGAGAAGACACAATGAACAAACAGAAGGAAATCACAAATAATTCTAATATTGCATTTTTGGAATCTATTAATCCAAAAATGATTGTTGACAATATGATTAGATAGATGCTTTAGCAGTCAATAACCCACTCAAGTATCACTTCTAAAATAGCAAAAGAAAACTATGATATACAAGTGTAAGACATTCACATTCTAATTTGCCATCAGTAATTCTTCTGCTTGCAATTCTTTAACAGATGTGTGACACTTAGCTAATTATATTGAGCGCTTTATATGGCACTGTTTATAGAAACTCCTTCCATTTTTAATGAGATCATGTTAATTTATTTTGGAATATTCATGAAAGCCATTATGTAGGTTTAAGACTGGTTTCAAATTCCATTCACAAGTTGTTGCAATGCACTGCTGTAATTTCATTGTGCCATGCTAATTTTCTGTGAACTTGTAAATTCTATTTGAAATTTTTTTTTGTTAGTTACTACACTGCACCCTCCTCCCCACAATTTGTTCCTTCATGCTGTAGCAAAATCTTTGAATTATGGACGTGGGAACATGTTCTCCAACTGTAATTGTGGTTGCTAAACTAGAAACAAATACCTTCTACTTGATACATTAATCTTTGTCAATGTCAGATGTACAAATTACATCTCCTCCCTTAATACATGTATACAGGTATTGGAACCAGTGATCCGATTGTAAGTATTGCTATCAGTTAACCTCTTCCTTCTCGAATTTCCTCCGATTAAGGAGCTTCTGTCCAATAATCTGACTGATGATTGCTTTTATTCTTCAATAAAGTGTTTTGCTTGTAGAATTTTTTTTAACCTTAATTGGTGTTGTATATTTATTCTTTTACGGAATATGGATGTTGTTCACAAAGCGTGAGTTTACTGCCCATCCCTATTTGGCCTTGAATTGTGTAGCATGTCAAGCCAGTTCAGAGGGTAGTTACTCTTAATCCATTACCGTGGCTCTGGAGTTCAATGTAGGCTAGACCAGGTATCGACAAAAGATTTCTGGCCCTAAAAGACTTTAGTGAACCAGATGCATTTTTATAATAACTGATAGCGCCGTCATGGTCACCATTACTGAAACTCCCTTTCAATTCCAGATTTACTTAATTGAATTTAAATTCCATCAGCTGTAATGTAGGATTGGAATCTGTGCCAATAGAACATTAGCCTGGTCCTCTGGATTGCTAATCCAGTAACAGAACCATGATGTGGTTACTAATGGAGTGATAGCACTACACCACTGTCTTCCCCATTCCACGTGTCCATGAAGCAATGTAGAACTTGCATTCACTTTCCACCACAGGTCTGATAAGGAATCTTTCCCAGTCTTATCTCCATACATATTTCTACCCTGTTAATTCTATAATTCAAATTAGAATTGTGATGGAATACAAATATCTTTGTTTTAAATACAAATGATTAATTCAAAATTCTGACTCAATTATGTCATTCATTAATATAAATCCTTCTGGTACTACTTTGTTATCCACATCCAACCAGGTCATTGAGCTGTATACTTCAGAATTTATGGTCTTTGTGTGTGGATGTTTTGTTGGTATAAGTGTTTGATTTAAACTTTCCTTCATTGTTTGAAGAGAAATGTGTCCAATTTCTCCTGAAGTTTTATACAAGGATTTTATAATCTGACGTATGTGAAGTTTCATCAGATCACCCACAGGTCTGGGGCTGTCTGCTCATATTCATAGAATCCCTACAGTGTGGAAGCAGGCCATTTGGCCCATCAAGTCATCACTGACCCTCTGAAGAGCATCCTAAGCAGACCGACTCCCTAACCTATCCATGTAACCCTGCATTTCCCACGGCCAATCCACCTAACATGCATACCTTTGGACTCTGGGAGAAAACCAGAGCACCGGAGGAAACACACACAGACATGGGGACAACGTGCAAACTCCACACAGACAGTCACTCAGAATCGAACCTGGGTCCCTGGTGCTGTGAGGCAGCAGTGCTAACCACTGAGTTACCATGGCACCTTATTAATTGCTATTTTAATGGTTAAGAAATTGTGGTGGTACATGCTGTCAGCAGGCTATGGTGGCATAAACTTCAATAATTATCCATTCCTTTTGCTTAAATATGAATCAAGATAAGTTATACCATTCACAGGTTCTGGAATGGGACACAAGAGAACATTTTGAATGAATGATATGTTTCATGTCATTTAATCATTATTCTCCTGTTTTCCTCAACCTCAGAAAGACCAGGAATGTTTTGCCAATGTCCTGAGCAACATTTTCCTTCACCTAACATGATAAGAATGGATTCATCTGTGCTAACACACTGAACATAAAATATAATTTGTAGTCGTCATTGCTGTACATGTGAAGCCTTTCATAATAATGCTGTAAATAAATGTCATATAAAAAGCAATTTTGTTTTTCCTTAGCCTTTCACTTTGGAAAAACAACAGATTTATTTCTCAATGGGTAAGTTAGAAAAATTAGTATCAGCTTAAATGTACTTTGAAAACCAGATGCATTGAGCTATGGTTTTTTTCCAGATTCACTTCATATTAGTTTTGTTGCATATCAGGACCCATCACTTGACACAAAACGACATAGCAGTTGGTCAAGTAAACTATTACTACATCTAGGAAATTAATGTATCTGCAATATCCAAATTCATCAATAATAATAAAGTCAATCAAGGTTCACACTGCTGCCTGCTCAATGTCATGCAATTTTGAACCACTGGATCACTCTTTTCAGTGAAGGCAAGTGATTTGGTCCCCCGTGATGGATCCTGCAATTGCTGTAATTTGTGCAATTTGCAACTTGAATTTATCAAATTTTGCACAAAGAAACCATAAACAGTGAGAATGATTTTTCTTTTTGAGCACACTGTGGTGATAAATCATTTGTTCTGTTTATGGCACACTGTTGAATCAAGTCTAATCATTCCATTCATGTAACTTGGCTCAACATTGCTGACTACAATCTGTCAGTCTTAGCTGACCATCCAAAAAGCTTTAATTCATCTCCCATCATGACTGGAACTAGCATTTTAAAATCAGGATATTGCAATTTACTTTTCAAACATAAATTTGCAGGAGTTGGGGTTTGGCCAGTGTGAGTAAGGACCACTGGGGTGTGCTGGGGTGGTGGACCATTAACTTGACTCGCCTTAATGATACTGATGTGATCAGATCGACCGTCTGTTTTTGGCACAGCCCTAGTCTACTTTCTATTGACATTGTTGAACAAGTGCTCAACGCTACCACTGATGCTCAGTAGCCAGTGATCTTTCTACAAGATGTGTTGCAAAAATTCTCTAAGCTCCCTTACACAGCACCTTCAAACCTATGGTTGCTACCATCCAGAAGGACAAGGGCAGAAGATAGATGGGAATATCACTACCTGCAAGTTCCCCTCAAAGCCATCAGCACCCTGACTTAGAAATATACCACTGTTCCTTCAGTGTCACTTGGTCAAAATCCTGGAACACCCTCCCTAACAGCATTATGGATGTGTCTACACCAAATGGACTGCAGCAGTTCAAGAAGGCAGTTCACCACCTCCTTCTCAAGGGCAACTAAGGATGGGCAATAAATGCAAGTTCAGCCAGTGAACACTTGGAAAAGTCATGAAAGATTGGAATGCAGCTACTCACTTAATCAGGAAGGCTTAAGGGATGCAACCCTTTGAATATGAGATGTATTAAAGTAAAAGTATGTTATGCTTCAGTTGTACAGGCTATTGGAGAAACCAGATCTTCAATACTGTATGCACTTTTGGTACCTTTATTTCAATACATTGCCACAGAATGAATGGGTTGTCTTATAAGGATGGGTTGGACAGCTTGGTTTGTGTACTGGTGTTTAGTAGAATGAGGAGTGACTTGATTTGAAGCATACAAGGTCCTGAATTGTCTTGACAAGATGGACATGGGAGGGATGTTGACTCTTGTTGGTTAGTCTGGAACTAAGGGGCACTATTTTAAAAATAGGGGTCACCCTTTCAGGACGGAGATATGGAGAAATATTTCTCTGAGGCCTTTCTGACTTTCAAACTCTCTGCCTCTGAAGGTGGTGATAATTGAATATTTTTGAGAGGCGAATAGATTCATTTTTGGCCAGGGAATGGAGGGTTGTTGTGAGTAAGTGGGAATGTGTTATCCAAAATAAAAACTGATCAGTGAAGATTGTGTTGAATGGAGGAACAGGCTTGAGGGACAGAATGATCTACTTTTGCCCCTGTTTTGTATATTTTTATCTTAATAAAATTATGATTATAAGGATTTTTAAGTGAAGTTGATAAATTTATTAAATAAAAAAAATTCTGGTTGATTGGTACATAAACCAAGAGAGCGCTGCCAGTGTCAGAACCAAGACTTCTGATCACAACATAGCTCGTTGATTTGGTAGTTAACTTCTGTGGCTAGTTTGAAGTTTAGTTCTCTCAAAATGCTGAAATATATTTTCTTGATCTGACTACACATAATTGAGTTTGCAGTTTGATTTCATTTGTTTATGGATTACAGTGTGAGGTGGTTGTCTGCTGCAAAATTGACATAGTATGGGAGAGGCAAAATTACCTTTCTTATGTTCCTAGATTATCATTGCATCCTATGAGAAATTGCTCCTCATTTTCTCTTTTATATCGTTTTGTGTCTTATTTATCGGCATGCCCGGTCTCTCAGAGGGGAGTCTGGACCATTTGGCATTTTAAGATTTGAATACAGGCCACATGCCATTTGTTGCTGTTGAAGTGTGCTCAGTGTTTTAGTAAAGTTTTTTATGGTATTTGTTTGATAAAGTATTTAACCAACTCTCTTGAATGAACTCAGACCTTCAAAACTATTTATAAAATCCAAACTTGTTTCTAATGGGCTAAAGTCATATTCATTCTACTTGCCCATCTAAGATAGCACTAATAACTATTAAAAGAAAAAGGAAAAGCATTTCATACCAACTTCCACAACTTCAAGATCACCCAAAGCGTTTTAAAGATGAAAGGACTCACTACTGTAATGTAGGGAAATGCAGCAACCAATTCATTGATATCAAGTTCCAACAGATAGCAATGTAATAATCTTCAGATTATCTGTTTTTTTACGTTCAATTGAATGAGGGATAAATATTTGTGAAAACTCTCTAGGGCTGACTTCCTTATTCTTCACAGTAATGGCATTTGGATGATTTATTTTAAGCTGAGATAGCAGATGGGTCTTTGAATTAATATCTCATTCAAAGGACAGCATCCTTGGCAGTGTAGCACCCCTTCAGAACTATGCTGGGTATCAACCTAGATTTGTGTTATGATGTCAGGAAACATTGAAAGCATCATACCATTTGATGTAAGCATTTAGACAAAACTAATGGATGAGTTCGTCATACAATGGTGCACAAAAGCAGTAAAGAATGTTACTGGGAGTACAACAAACAAAACAATTGTGATGTAACCAATCCACAAAGCACTCAAATATTATTTTCAGAATGTGCTTCTTGCAAAAAGTGATGAGGAGAGGGATTCAGTTTTTATCTATGGATTTCACTGGCTGTGCCAGCATTTGTTGCATGTCGCTAATTGCTCTTGAGAAGGTAGTAGGTATGATTTGGATGGAGCTCTTGAGTTGAGTAGCTTTTTGCACGCATTCATAATGTGCAATTATGCATGGATTAGGCACAGGATGGTTAGTTATCTTTAAATTCAGGTTTTTGTACTTAAGATGGTGCCAGAGAATGGCGACTTTGTGCACTTTTCACTGTACTCCTGTACTTGAGTCCACATGACAATAAAACCTAATTCTAGTTCTGTTGACGTAAGTTTTCCATCAGGAGGGCTACATTAAAATAGCCCCCATTAAGTCAAGGATCAAGGAATGATGGTGCTTCTCTCTAACTTGCATTTAACATGCTTCATAAATACTGTATAATTCAATACAATATTTATTTAATGAGTTTGTAACATCTAGCCCGATAGCATCAAATTTCATCTGATTTGTATTCCTGGAATGTACAAAGTGTTACAAGGCTGTCAACTAGTCGTAAAGTTGTTATGCAAAATGATTTTGGGGAGTCTCAAGCCATTTTGAAAAATGGAAGAGCCTGTTGCACAAATTTGTCTCAGACTTTGGCAATTATGTAATAATTAATGCCAACTCATTCAGAGAGGTAAGAAGATGATTGTTGTGGAAATAGAAGATGCCACATTGGGGCTGAAGATTGGGATAGAATCAGGAGGAACAGAATAAGGAACCATACTGTGAAACTGACTGTATTAGGTTGAACTTGTAATGTTTGAAGCTAATAGTAAATGCCTCAAATGAAAAGTATTCCATGTTCTAGAGCTAACATATCTCATTTCAATAAGTACAAAAAAGTCAAAGTTCGATCAAAATACTTTAGCTTTATTCTAGCTATAGGCCTTGTTCTCCTCAACGTTAAAAAATTGGAATATGTTGTGTATACTTGTCCTATAGTTAGACATTCACAAAAGGAGACAAGACATCAAAGTTTAATATATTGTAATCTTCAGACCTAGGTTCTAAGAAAGAGTCTTGACAAAAGGGACACCAATTTATACAACAGGGAAAAGATGGTGCTGATTGATTGGCCATCATTGGCATGGAGACAAATCTTATTTCTCAGACGAGGTAGGAGACTCTGATTGGCCAAGGTATTGCCATGGCAATGCAGCAGTGATTAGCAGTCACCAACATTTTTTTTCCTAATGAAAAAATCTGCAATGTCTTTATGAATTCTTTTTGCCTACAGTTTTTCTTGCAGTGATGCATTTGTGCATAATCTACATATAAGCGTACAGGACCCTGTTTTACATAGGCAAAAGTAATTTAAATCTTTATTTGCATCTTTTTCAATGATAAAAGAGTATTGGAGACTGTGTTCCTGTAGCAACACACTGACCAATCAGAGCATACCTGTCTGGCCCAAGAATTAAGATTGACAGTTAACTGCTTTTGCTGCATCTCTATTCCAATAATGGGCCAATTACTCAGAACCCTCTTCTCACGCAGTATTAATTGTTATCCTATTATTCAGGACAAATTCCTGTGTCCTAGTTCCGAAGAGTGCAAGATGAAAAGCTTTGATTTCTTGTCTCCATTCAGAAATGTTTATTTTCTGTACTAGTATGCAATTATTTGTATTATAGTAATCACTGCCTTTGAAACAGAATAATTAACGAGAATAATCATAAATTTGTCTGGGTTACTCGCAACTGCCAGCATCACATCACTTACTTGAGAACTGCTTTGAACAGTTGCAGTGCACTGTGAAATTCATCAATGCTGTTTCATGGAGAAACATTGTAAACCTAGATCTACAATAGAGGAATGAAGTGTTTCTGAGGCATCCTGAGCAGCGGAGGACAGCTGACTGCATCTGAGGAAGTCAAAAAAGTAAATGATATTTGTTTTGCAAATTTTAAAATTGAGCTTTTGATTGATTTCGCTCATTGTGAATGCCATTTAACATTGAATTGCATCACTGCAGGTTACAATGGAACAGCATTCTGGACACACATAGCATTTCCACCACATTATTGAGGAAAGGTGCACGAAGGTTGTACATACTCTTCATTAGAGTGCCACTTGGATATGACTGGCCAAATATCAATGAATATAAGAAATAATAAGGTGTAGAGCTGAATGAACACAGCAGGCCAAGCAGCATCAGAGAGGTGCAGGAAAGCTGACATTTTGGGTCTGGACCCTTCTTCGGATATCAAGTCTTGAAGAAGTGCAAATAAATCTCTTGTGAAAAGACAGTGTGTAATGAAAGATTTCTGAAGAAAGGTCCAGACCTGAAACGTCAGCCTTCCTGCTCCTCTGATGCTGCTTGGCCTGCTATGTTCATCCAGCTCTGCAGCTTGTTATCTCAGATTCTCCAGCATCGGCAGTTCCTACTATCTCTGAATCAATGAATACAATCAATGTTTGTTTGAGCTGCTTCCATGGATTCAACCCTATTTCATTCTATCTTAATTAATCCTGCTTCCCATGAGGTCGGGCATTGACAGTCTGCACTGTCAGTGAGGCTATTCTATTATGTTATATTTAGCCTATTCTGAATCTGCTACATCTCTGTCTTTACTTAATGTAAGAGTGACAAATGCCTGACTCTCAGGAGCTCCAATGAACTCTTATTTACATGCAAACACAGAAGAATGATTACAGCTGTCTAGTAGTTACTCCATTGCTCTTTTCTCAGAATCTCGATTGCGTGTGCCTGCAATTATTTTTCATTAAGAGGTCACTAATGTTCACAACACAAAGACAACACAGCTGGGGATTGTACAATTTTTTTTTTGTTCTGATTTTAGTCATTTTGCCTCCTTTATTGTGTGAGGTGATTTACTTGAGGTAATCTCCTACTGCTGGAGTCAATTCTGAGTGCTCTCAGATCATTAACCTGACACTGGAATGATTCTGCAATTTGTATGGTGGTTTGCCACAAAACTGTCTCCCATTGAAGTGCTAATTTAACTGGACCATTAGTCAGCTCGCTGCTGTCCAATCACAGAAAAGTACAGACAAAAACATCATGATCAAACAAGACAGACTCGAACACTTGGGCTTTGTTCCCCAGTCAATCTCAGTAAGTAGCACACATTATCTAATATCAAGTCTTGCAGAAATGCAAATAAGTCTCTTGTGAAAAGACAGTGTGTAATGAAAGATTACAGATAGATGGAATGTATGGGATTATTGATTATAACTCTCAACTAATCAAGTTTAGCCTATGAGCCAAAATTCAAATATATCTCATCGGATTACTCCTCACAGAGAAAAGCTTCCACAAAAGCTCCTGTGGATTGAGCAATCTGTTTCAGCTCTGTGAGTTGGCCCTTAACTCCTTTATAAACAATGTGAAACTATCAAAAAGAGAATTCCAAAGCAGTTTAATAAATCATCACGTCTTCATCTGAAGTCATCTTTGGATAGGTTACAAACCTCTTCATTAATCTCCTCTTGGTGGCAGGCAAACAAACCTGGCTTAAGATGTGATTGGGATGTGTGGCAGTTTTAACAATTTTAGTCCAAGATTTCTCTGGAGGGTATCTTGATCAGTCATGCGTCAGAGGAGCGATGGTGACCCCAGACAGCTGGTATAAGCCATTGCTCTGGGGGTTCAAGGTTAGAGCGGACAATCAAGGGAATTCAAGGAAATTCTACACAAGGATTTTTAATAGCAAGTTAACCATATACCTAATGGTGGCTATCTTGAACCAAGAAACAAAATCTGGATAAATTCTATACACTACAACTCAAAAACCAAGCTAATTGACCAACAGGACTCCATCTGTCTTTACACTCATCACAATCCTCCTGCCTTGATTTCATACTTGATCAACATGTTCATCTATTCCTTTCACCTACATATACTTGCTTCTCCTGAAATCCCTCATTTCATGGGGTCTCAAACATCCCTTCTGACTATGTCAGATGATAACATGCTTATCATGTGGGGTGTGCTGTTTGTCCAGAGATTTAGATCAGAATTCTTGTGAGATATTTTCCAATAAACCCATTAAGAATTTTTTATAGAATCCCTACAGTGTGGAAACAGGCCCTTTGGCTCAATAAGTCCACACTAACCCACAGAGCATCCCACCCAGACCCAGCCCCCTATAACGCATCTAATCTACACATCCCTGAACAGTATGGGCAATTTAGCATGGCCAATCCACCTATGTTATTAGACACCTCTAGAACAGTTGGCACTTGAACCCAGGCCTCTGGGCTCAGCAGTAGGGACACTACCAATGCACCACAAGGACTCTCTCTATTCTGGCTTTATAGGTATTTTCCAATCAATCTCTCCAGAGAGATTATTACACACTTCTTCAGCAGATGTGACTTGAACCCTGCTCTTCTGGCTCAGAGATAGTGACTCTGCCACTGCACCACAAGATCCCTAGAATTCTTGCCTTTATATTCTGCTAAATCACTTGGAACCTGCTCCTTGTTCACTGTGAGTTGACCAAGTAATAACTGACTAAATTATTCATGGTGTTGTCATCTCTATCATGGATATAGTTTTATATCTACTGTTGTTGATAAAAGCATCGAGTTCTGGTTTCCATCTACATTAAGAATCCAGTGTTAGCTGCAGTGCCTTAGGCCTGAGTAGTTTTGTGATGAAAATTGTAACGTAGCAACAAGAAAGAAGTTGCAATTCAGGTCACAGGCTACAGAATGTGTTTGTCACTTCCAAAAATCTACTTTTCTTACAGCAAACCATAAAACCTCTTTACAAACATACAATTTATTGTTTCCATCAATAAAAGTCGTTTATGAAGGTGCTTTCAGTGTGACAGTAAAAGGAACACAATTTTTTTTTCTTACATTTCCTTTCCTACTATAAAATATAATTTAAAATAATTATCCCCTATGTTCAGCCAGCAATCTCGCAGTAGCCTATTGTCAAAACAAGGTGTAGAGGATAAATTAATAATTCCAAAGCAACAAGATTGTCACAGGTAATATTGTGAAATCTCATCTTTATTTTCTGTTCTTGTAGCCAAGTTCTTGCTACGAATCTACTGTAAGCAGCTTGCTTTATCAACACTCAATATTTCTCACTAGATCTTATCTATCTTTACCAGGTGGGGTCCACACTTATTGTGAATTGAATGCCCTACCCGCAACACAGTGAAGCAATGTTGCTGTCCTCTTTTATTGGCTCAGTATGTTTACTTGGTAAATAGAAAGGCCCTAAGCCATAAATTCCTGGTGCTGTGTCAGTGGACAACCTAGATCAAATGGTAAAACATGTGGATTAATTTTAATCCATGTGTGATGGCGGGGAGCGTTTAAGAGGAAATGCATTCATAGGACTAACGTTGAGATCCAGGTATTATTGACCACTTTCTCAAATCAGTCAAGGATGGGGAGGAGATTGGAGTACTGGGATGTGAAAAATCAGGAAATTCTTCCAGGCAAGAGGTGACTTTGAGAGGATCTTATGGTAAGGATGTGGGGTGCGATGGTTAGGGATAGGTCAGTTGAAGTCTATGGAATGGAAGTTGTCACTTACAGTCATAGAGTCATACAGCACAGAAACAGACCCTTTGGTCCAACTCGTCTATGCCGACCAAGTTTCCCAAACTAAACTAGTCCCACTTGCCTACATTTGGCCCATAAGCTTCTAAACCTTTACTATTCATGTACCTGTCCAAATATCTTGTAAATGTTATAACTGTACCTGCATCTACCACTTTCTCTGGCAATTCATCCCACATACGAGCCACCCTCTGTGTAAAAAAGTTGCCCTTCAGATCCCTTTCAAATCTTTCTCCTCTCACCTTAAAATTATGCCCCCTAGTTTTGAACTCCCCCACCCTAGAAAAATGACCTTTGCTTTTCACCTTTTCTATTCCCCTCATGATTTTGTAAACCTCTATAAGGTCATCCCCCAACCTCCTATGCTCCAGTGAAAAAAGTCCCAGCCTATCCAGCCTGTCCTTATATCTCAATCCCTCCAATCCCAGCAACATCCTGGTAAATCTTTTCTGAATATTTTCCAATTTAATAATATCCTTCCTATAGCAGGGCAACGAGAACTGTACACAGCACTCCAAAATTGGCCTCACAAATGTCCTATACAACCTCAACATGACATCCCAACTCTTATACTCAATAGTCTGAGCAATGAAGGCAAGTGTTCTAAATACCATCTTAACCAGCCTGTTTATCTGTGACACAACTTTCAAAGAATTGTGTACTTGATCTCAGATGCATGAATAGGAAAGGTTTAGAAGGATATGGGCCAAATGCAGGCAAATAAGATTAGTTTAGTTTGAGAAACTTGGTTGACATGGACGAGTTGAACTGAAAGATCTGTTTCCATGCTGTATGGCTCTATGAATATTTATATTAATGACTTGGATGATGAAGTGAATGTATTTTCCCTAAGTTTGTGGCTGACACAAAAATAGGTGGGAAGGCAAGAAGTGATATTGACATAGAGAGTCTACAGAGTCTACATACAAGATAAATGAGTGGTTTAAAACTTGGCACCCAATGTAAGAAAATATGTGGATATGTACTTTGGCAAGAAGAATAAAAGAACTGAATGTTATTTAATTAGGGAAAATAGCAAAAAGCTGTAGTACAGAGGGATTTGGGCATCCATATGCATGAATCACAAACAAAGAGCTAGCATCCAAGCTCAGTGGATAATCAGGAAGGCAAATGGAACATTGGCTTTTATTTCAAAGATAATGATGTGTATAAAAATAGGAGATATTGTTAAAACTATACAAGACACCCATCAGACCACACCTGGAATGCTATGAACAGTTTTGGTCCCCTTTTCTATGGAATAAACACTGGGGGCAATCCAGAGAAGGTACACTAGATTGATCCCGGGTATGGAGGGATTCTCTAATGGAGAAATTGCAAATGCACAGTTGAGAAATAAAAAAAAGGCTGCCAGTGTATACCTGGAGTGGTGGAGTAAGTTGTTGTTTTTCTATATGAGGAGGTGGGGTCTACTTGTGAGTGACATGAGGCCCTTCAAGGGGCAATTACATTAATGAAGCACTTACATAATACAAGTTAGAGACATCTGTAATCACAGAATTCTCCATGTGAACTGCACGTGGCCAAGTATGTCAAAGACAAATCCTGGCCTCAAGCAACCTTGACCATGTCATTGCTCAATCCAGATCAATCATAGTCATCTCAGTGAAGCAGAAATATTCACAGGTGACCTTTAAAGTATCACCTGCAGCCACAATACACAAAGCCAATCTAAAGTCTCATTACCTGTATAAGGGTGTAAACAGAGTTGATTTCTGCTGACCTTAAACTGCACTGCCTCACTTGGGGGATGTGAGGAGACAGGGAGAACCAGGTTTCAGTAATTCTACTAGACTTACCATCTCCTACAGTTTTTGCATGGCTTGTGTTTCATACATTAGAATAAGGCCAACTATGTCAAACGTCCATGTGCAGCCATTCCATGTCATATCTTCTCAGAGTCCTCCATGTCCCACTGTATGGAGGATTATGGAAATATCTCACTTCTGTTGAAAGGTGCTGTCTGAGGATTATTGATGAATTGCTGCAGTGCTTCTTGTAGATGGTCAAGTCAAGTCACTGTAGTCATACCAGACCAAAGGGCTGCTCTCTCATTACAGAGAGACAACTGTTTGTGATTTAACCTGAAGGCCACTTCAGGCAAAGGGATAGGTTGAGAAGGAGAGTCCTTCACAGTAACCTCAGCTGATGTGGGAATCGAACTCACCCTATCAGCATCACACTGTTTCGCAAACCAACCATCCAGCCAACTGAGCTAAACTGACCTCCTTGTAGATAGTACTCACTGCTGGTACTAAGTGTTCGTGGTGGAGGCAGTAAATGATGCTGGGTGTTGGAACTACTCTGATTCCATCAAGTGGGGAGCATTCCATCACACTCTTGACATGTCCTTTGCAGGTAGTGAACAGGTTTGGAAGTCAGGAAGTAAGTTACTTGCTGCAGGATTCCCAACCTCTTGCCTGCTCTTATAGATACAGCATTTCCATGGTTAGTCCAGTTCGGTTTCTAATCAATGATGATCCTTAGGATGTTAATGTCTAATTTTTGTTAAAATGCAACCCTATATCTCCTTGTAGAAAAGAAATTGTTTGTTAATACTTCTCTGAAGTGCTTTTTCTTTTGCTTTAAGCCAATACTACTACGTGGATTGATACCAGTTTGAAGTAACTCAGGTTTTGGTATCTGCATATCCACTGCCCTGAGACTGCTTGTTCCTTATCATTAAGTACGCTCTTCATCTCCTTTTTTACTGTTACATACCTTTATTTACATCTATTTTAATAGGTACTCAAATACATCTCTCTAGCGTGGTGTCTAAGACTTCTTCATTCATACACTCATATTAGACAGATGTCCAATTAGTATAAACGTACATAAGAGGAAACTGGGCAGGTATCTGAGGGAGAAGGGAATAGAAAGTAATAATGACAGATTTAGATAAGAAAATATAGGAGGAGGCTCAAGTGGACCTTTAAAGTCAGAAATGACTGATTAGGCTAAATGGCCTGATTCTGTGACCTATGTCCTAGTCAATCTTTTTTTAATGTTGCAATTGCTATACAAATTAAAATTGCTGTTGTTAATTGTAGGTTTATTTTGAAATAGAAAATGTTAAGGCCCCTTCTTGCAGACAAGATTATCAACTGAGAAAGGTTCCAGCTCTGTTCGCAAAATGTCTGTAGAGGAGAGATTGGGAGATCTAAAGGACACCATTTCCTTGCTTATGTCCTCTATATTTCTACCTACAAGCAATAAATAACTGTGTTAATTCCAGCAAATTGACAGTATTGTACTGGGAGTTGAGGGAATATCTTGTCTTCCTATCCTTTCCTTGCACTGTCACTACATTAGCTTAATCACAGGAAATTAGACAGTGCAGTCGGTAAAACATTGTGCCGTTAACCTCAGTAATTTGTGTTGAAGTCTGGCTCAGGCAGCCCGGATGAAAGACTCCTTAATTTAATAGCTGTTAAAAATATCTTTAGTGAACGTTATCAACTTGGCCCCTGGTTGAAATATGCACAGCACACTCTCATCATAATTCATCACTAATTGGAACATTTTACTGAAGCCAAAAAAGATAAAAAGTAGAATTTTAATCCCTTGTAGAATATTTGAATGGTACAGCCATTAGGTATTATTTGATAATTTGCTTTTTTGTGCACAATTTATAATATAATTAACAATAGCAACTAAGTTTCTACATTACAAATAAATTGGGTACATTTAAATATCATTTATTTGCAAGTAATAAATATGACTGCTAGTTTTTAAATTAAAAATAAATCATTTTTAAAACCAATTAAATGTTTATATTAAAAGAGGAAAACTTCACATTAAGTAAAAATGAACATATTGCAGGTCCATTCATTGAACTGTCTGAAAATATCTACACGTTATGGGTTTGAAAGAGATGTTAGGTACTCTAGGGGATGTAAATGCTGCCAAAGCTGCATAAGGCAATGCATGGACACACACACTTAGGTTTCAGTCAGACCTTGGAAAGCAGCATAATACAACAATGAATGAGTGTTAAAGGATGAGCAATAAACCTGTCTGAGCTGTGCTGTACAGAACATAAGGGTCTGAATCATTGGTGGATATGTTGGGAGTTTTTATTTTAATTTACAAAACGTATAAGACTTGGATTTTTAAAATCATTGCACCAAAACAAGATAGACACAGTCTCGCTTATGAGAAGGAACTCTTGTCTAATAATGAAAGACTCTTTTTGGAAAAACAGTCTTGTGTCATCTTCTTGGCGCTATAATGATCTTTTACCTGCTCATTTTGTTAGTCACCACCTTGAGGCATTTTTCATTTCTAGATAATAGATTCAGCCAAATCTGTGCTCTTTAGCTATCAGATTCTTTGCAATTTTAAAAGAATTTTTATATATTACATATTGTTGAGGAGCATTAAAAATAAACACGACATTAGTACACCTCAACTGAGAAAATGGACTTGTTGAAATTGGTAGCCAGATGACTAACAGCTTATTATGGCATTCTCATGACTGCAAATATTAATTCTGAGAGCTCTTTTTTTCTCTCAGTGCTCTTGGTATTATAGTACAGCTAGAACTATTTGGAATAATCCACCTTCTGAACATTTATGATTTCACTGCATTCTCCATGTTTTCATTATTTTCTCCTTCTAATTCTTCCATTCTTAATGGAATATTTCCTTACTTTAATTTTCCCTTATTGGAGTTGACACTAGACCTTGTTGTGACTATTTTCCAGGCATAAAATTGATGCAACACGAAGTTGATTTCAGAGACCTCAAAATGGCAGATTGGTTTTGTAGACGGCTGATATGGCTATGTGCTAATTAGGTGTTTTGCATTTGTTAATAAGGGGTTAAAAATATTTTAATTAAGCTGCTCAGACACCTCTGGGCATGTGGGACTTGAACTGGACTTCCAGCTTAGAGATAGGGACACTACCAATACACAACAATAGCCTCCGATATATCAGACAGGGAGCCAGTGAGACTACCAATGCAGAAATTATGGGTTTAATGCTTGTTTTTTCTAAGACTTATCTGGCAAATGGATTATCTTGAGCAGACCACATGTCGGATCTACTCTGATTGGTGTTGCCAGGTGTGGATGCAGACCAGCAAGCAGCAGTCAGTAAAATGCTACATTTTTGAGGGTTGACGTTGCTTTACAAGGAACAGCAGTGCAGGATCCTCCTGACCCCACAGGTCTCTGAGGACCAGGGCTGATCAGCCTTTGTACCCCTCTCCCCGTTGGAATGAGTCCATGGCTGCTTCCAGCAAGGCACTTAGCCCAAAAAACACATTCTAAAGCCTGATTTCAAGATTGAGAAATGTGCCAGTGTGCACAGTCCTTTTTGAGGACTCTCCAGCTCCCATTGTCTCCACCTTAGCTATCTTCCTGTCTTGTTAAATGCTTTATTTTTCCACATTGATTTCCTGCTCTTGGCTTCATCACTGGACATCAAATTGAGATCAATGAGTAATCATCATGGATTAGTCACTCATCAGTCAGGAGCTCCAGCTGTCATCGTGCTTCAGGCTGCAGGAGCAGAAAAACACTTTGCTATAGTGCTCTAGATATGAACTGAAACTATTTTTAGCTCTCTGCATCCTTGTTCTCTATGGATCATTAGCCATCCTGTAATACAGAAATGTAACATCATGAAAGTTAAAAAAGAACAACCCATAAGGTATTACATGGAATTTAACTCATTGAGCTTATTGCTTTCATTAATAGACCAGCATAAAATGATGACCCACTGTTGAGATTTTGACTTTGGAATTCTAAGATTCAGATATTCATACAGTTAACTATGTAGTCCCTGTCAGTTCAAATGCATGTCTTATATACATTGAATGTCCCTGCTTTCCCCTGACCACTTTATACTGTCACATGCATCATTCTAATTATTACATTCATTGATCCAATGACTCTTTTACATTAATGGGTTTATTAATATCTAAAATGTATGAATTTGTTAAATGATCTAAAGGATAACGTGTAGAGGCAAAAGTTTGTAATTTAGAAAGGCGTTATGTGACACGTTACGCTTGATGGGCCTGTTCTTGTGCTGTATTGTTCTTTATTCTTTTGTTGAGACATTGAATAAATGTTTTGACTTAGTGCTGAAAGCTAACTGCTTGTTGTGTTAGAATTAATGCATCTTCAGTCCGGCACAGACTATAGACTTAAGGAAGCCATTCAACTCATCAATATTTACAAAACATTGAGGATGCTACTGGGCCCATTGCATCTGTGTTGACTTTGAAAGAATTTTCCACTCAGAATTTCCTATTCTCCAAACCTTTTTATTATTAAATGCTTATATTCCAATATTTATCACCTCTTTTATAAGTTTTCGTATATTCTGCTTCCATCAGTGTTTCCAATCACTTATTCCATGTCTTAACAACCCTCTGCTTAAAATTATCCCTACTTGCTCACGGTAATGTAACTAGGTTACTAAGTTAATAGCCTGGTCACAAGAGGAGGTAGTGGTGTAGTGATAATGTCATTGGTCTAGGAATCCAGAACCTCAGATTAATGTTCTGGGGACATGGGTTTCTATCCCACCATGATAGATTGTGACATTTGAATTCAATTATTTAAAACAAAACAGTCAGAATAAAAGGTTAGCCTATTGATGCCCATGTTGATTGGCATAAAAACTAATTACCTTCAGGGAAGGAAATCTACTATCCTTACCTGGTCTGGCCTACATGCAATTCCAGATAAACAGTAATACAGTTGACCCTTAACTGCCCTCTGAAATGGACCAGCATGACATTCAGTTGTAGGCAAGCAGGAATTGGAAATAAATGCTAACCAGGCTAGTGATGCCCATATCCCATTAACAAATAAAAACAAAAGATAAATATGTTAGAATATAACTGCATTGGTGCAAAAGTCTTGTTCCTACAATTAAAGGAATCGTGGATGAACTAATATTTTACTTGCCTTCAAATTTGACCCTGTTATCTAATACTCTGCCCGTGACCATGTAGCCATCAAGGCAGAAGAGTTATATTTCTGTATGGGCATGACGTAGGATGAAAGTGCCAACCAGCAAAGCGAGGATGAATTAGTTAACAATGCACAACTTGCTCCACTGTATAATGTAGTGTTAGAAGAGCTGCTAATATTACCCTTGTTGAGATTGTAGTTTTAAAACTCATTTACCCTATTAAAAACTTGTGAATTTAAATACCTCTTTCAAATCTTCCCATAACATTCTCTACTCTAAGGTGAAAACAAAGTAAATTCACATCTTTTGCACTTGAATATAAGAATTCATATTTAATTGAAGTTAACTACAGAAATATGAGGATTGTTGGTATTGTTTGTATCAAATGGTAAGGAAAAGCTCTGCTGTTAGTTCCATCTCAAACCCTTGCCAAGGTTTAATTTTGTGAGGATAGAACTCAATGCTACAGGATGATACAGGCCCAGTCATTAACTGCCAACCAATCATTCCACAGTCCCTGGTCCACAGCAGACAGGGATCGGATCTTGAGCATGTTCTAACTAGGCCCTAGGCTTCTCCAAGTATAACCTGGAATATTCCCATTATTGCTTCAAATTACAGCAAAATCTTAAACATATCTCAAATTACAGAGTATAATTAAAAAGAATTGAAAGGAATATT
This sequence comes from Rhincodon typus, assembly GCF_021869965.1. Taxonomy (NCBI): domain Eukaryota; kingdom Metazoa; phylum Chordata; class Chondrichthyes; order Orectolobiformes; family Rhincodontidae; genus Rhincodon; species Rhincodon typus. The sequence continues at coordinate 18,632,444 of NC_063361.1, forward strand.
AAAGAACATTACAAAAATTAGAATAGAAAAAAATAATTCCAGTTAGTGAGCAAGTACAGACTATACATTCAATAGTGGTCATTTTCATCTTCAGTTGACATAGCTGATCTCAGCCCATTGTTCTCCTATTCCTCCTCACATAAAATCCTATGTCTCGACAAGGGTTACCCTGTTGATTCTGTCAATATTCTTAGAATAACTGAATGATACAATACAAAGGAGGCCATTTGTACCATTGTGTCTTTGCTAACTCTTTGAAAGAGCTATCCAATTACTCCCATCTCTCAGCTCTTTCCTCATGGACCTAAGATTTTCTTTTCAAGCATTTATCCAATTCCCTTTTGAATGTTATTATTGAATACAACTCCAACACTTTTTCAGTCATTTGCATTCCAGATCACTACTTGCTCTGCGAAAACATATGCCTCAGATAGCCTCCGGGTCTTTCAATGATCAACTTAAATCATCCCAAAATAGACACTATTGCCACTAGAAACAGATTTTCCTCATTTACTCTACTAAAAACTTGTGAATTTAAATACCTCTTTCAAATATTCCCATAACATTCTCTACTCTAAGGTGAACAATCTACTCTTTTCCAGATTGTCCATGTAAGCTAAGTCCAACATTCTTTTACCAGAGCTCAGGAGAGGAGGATACACAAGGTGCTGATCACTGAGCCAAAGATTGAGGGAGGCCTGATTCTCTCCCATTCTTGTTACTGATAGGCTCCCTTTTGAACCTATCAACAGCAAACACAAGACAGGCCAGTGTGTGATTGGAAGAGCAGAGGTGGTACATGCTGATGGTAGGGTGATGTGGGTCCAATACAGTGTACATTTGAAAGGCTGGGGAAGGTGGTTCTGGAGTCAGGGTCAGAGAGTGCAACTTGCTGGAGTGTAAGGCAGGGGAAAACAGAGGGGAAGGTGTAACACAGAAACTGGGTGGGGGAGGGAGGCTATGAAAGAGAAGGATGTGAAGGAGGAAGAGGGAAAGAGTGAAAGGGAGGTTGTAAAAGTGGGGGCTAGAGAGAGAGACTGAAACAATTCATTACATCAATCTGGTCTCTTAAAAAGTTTTATTTCAAGCCACTATAGTCATATCTCTCCACTATCCCTGAAAAGATCATGTATGAAATCATTTATGAATTTACTGCAATGCAGCATTCTTTTATTGCTTGCTCTTTCAAGAATGCTATTAATTCTGGGGCTGAAATAATAGTCAAAGCTTTTCAATAACTCTTTAAAATTTGTCAAATTTTGAGTTCTGCTTGGTTTATCCTTGAGGTTAAATCTTCCGGGCAATACTTTTTCTAATGTCATAGCTCACTAATGTGATTAAGTATTTGTTTTTAAAAAAGATGTTTTTTAGGTGGTACAGTGGCTCGGTGATTAGCATTACTGCCTCAAAGCGCTAGAAATCAGGCTCCATTCCAGCCTTGGGTGACTGTCTGTGTGGAGTTTGTACATTCTCCCTGTGTCTGCGTGGGTTTCCTCCAGGTGCTCCGATTTCATCCCACAGTCCAAAGACGTGCGCGTTAGGTGGATCGGCCATGCTAGATTGCCCTGTAGTGTCCTAGGATGTGCAGCCTATGTGGATTAGCCATGGGAACTATGGGGTGATGGGGATTAAGTGGGTCTGGGTGAGATGTTCTTCAAAGGGTCAGTGCAGATGTGATGGGCTGCACTGTAGGAATTCTATAATGGTAGCCCTGATGTCAAGGGCAGTCACTCTCACCTCATCTCCTAGCAGAACCTGAACTGAGTGTCACTGAATAGGTTTTTGCTGAGCAAGTGCTGCTTGATAGCACTGTAGATGACACTTTCCATCACTTTACTGATGATGGAGAGTGAACTGATGGGATGGCAATTGGCCAGATTGAGTTTGTCCTTTTTTCGTATATGGGACATAAGTGGGAAATTTGTGACTTTGTTGGTTAGGTGTCACTGTTGCAGCTGTACTGAAACTGCATGGCTAGGGATACAGCAAGATCTGGATAACATGTCTTCAAAACTAAAGCCAGAATTTTGTCAGGGCCCATGGCATTTACAGCATCCAGTGCTGGCAGTACATTCTCACAGTTGGTGGTGCTTATTACACTCAGTCAAGTGTTAACTCTTTCAGAACCATATACAACACCCACCAACATGAAACTTCCAAAATCCCAACCACTGCACAGCGTTATCCTGTTGAATTTCCTCTCTCTATAAGTGCAATATGCTTTTGAATACAGTCCAGAACTTCCTTTTAAAGAGTGCAAATAGTTTTCAGCTACATACATTGCATTGGTAACTAATAAACCAGATCATCAGCCACCAGAGAATCTGTCCAATCAGTTATATAACTAGCGTTATAAACAGATTGTCTAAAAGAAATAGGGTTTTGCCAAAAAAAAGTGTGCTGTCTTACAAATTTATACTACTCTGCACATATTCTATATGCAACTGTGTGATGTTTTATGATTGAACAAAAATGAAGAGCAAAATGGCAAAGCGCAGTGAATGTATTCAATAAATAGCCACAAGTGTGCTAACTTGGTGATAGGTTTCATTTTTTTCCCCAAAAGGAATCATTTTAATCTATTTATCCAATATTGCGGGCACATAAAGGAAACATTGGGATATACTGTCATTAATAGCAGCTTAGGACTGGTGAATCCAATACCCTATTGATCGTTTGTAATTCTGTAAACTTAAAATAGATTCTGGAACAGTTAGATTTTCTTCTGTACAAAGATGCTGGAAATGTTGCTGATGACTTCCATTACTTTCAAAGATAGGTTGTTCAATACTGTTCTTACAGAGAGAAAATCCCTTTCAGACAATATTTTACACAAATTATCTTATAGAACTCTCTTGACACAACAGTCTTTCTAAGTCCATAAAATGAGCTGTGATATTGTCTGCAATGTAACATTGTGAATCTGATGTAGTCAATTCAAGGTTTACCCTGTTGAATTTCAGGTAACTTCAGGTAAAACTTTAGATAAGCTCCTGGAAAAGCTCTCACTAATTATATCCTCATTTCCAGAAATGCCTTCTACAAATTCTGTACCTTCACAGAGTCAAAGTTTCCACTTTGTGTGCATTTGGGATATTTTACCCAAGAAGCATTTAAAACTGTGCTTGACACATTTATCGTTCAAATTTCTAATAAAAATCACCTGAATAACTATAAATACAATATCTTCCATATTTTCTAAGAACCAGCTCAATTAGATAAAATAGTAGAACATGAGTGATTATTTTATTAAATATTTTTTAATTTTGCTGAAAGAAGGCACATTTTGTCAAAGCTTTTCATCTTGCACTCATCAGGATAGTGCATCTTGATATTGACTATGATCTTAAACTGATCTTCTAAAAGCTGAAAAAAATTTTGTTAGGACCTTTGCAGTCATCATCAGAAATATCGGAAGATTTTATTCTTCTTAACCCCTCAGAGCCCGAAACATGTAGAGCTTCAACAGTCTATCACTCTTTGACAGTTGTCTGCTGATCGATTAAAATTAAGATTGATTTTTTCTTTCAGTAATTGAAATTCAGACGGAACAAAGAATAAGAACAAAGAACAATTCAGCACAGGATAGGCCCTTCGGCCCTCCATGCCTGTGCCGCCACATTTTGCCCTTCCATACTAAAACAGGATCCGTATCGCTCTATTCCATTCCTATTCATGCACTTGTCCAGGTGCATCTTGAATGATGCTATTGTGTCTGCTTCCACCACCTCCTCTGGCAATGCGTTCCAGGCTCTCATCATTCTTTGTGTGAAAAACGCGCCTTGTACATCTCTTTTAAATTTCCCACCTCACACTTTGAACCTGTGTCCCCTAGTAATTGACCCCTCCACCATGGGAAAAAGCCTCATACTTTCCACTCTATCCATACTATTCACAATCTTATAAACTTCTATTAGGTCACCTCTTAACCCACTGTGTTCCAGTGAAAACAAACCCAGTCTATCCAACCTTTCTTCATAGCTAAAATCCCCCATACCAGGCAAAATCCTGGTAAACCTTTTATGTACCCTCTCCAAAGCATCCACATCTTGCTGGTAGTGTGGTGAATACAACTGTATGCAATGTCCAAGTTATGGCAATCCATGGTTGGATGGTTGCTTTCCATCTATCTTTTTCAGCTTGCGCACTCTAAATGCCAGACTAAGAATTGGCATCACAGTACAGTGTTTTATCAAATTTATATATTTGTTAACTTTAAAAATGACTCACATTTATTGTTGTGGTTTTAAAATTAGCTGTTAGTTTAGCTCATTCTTGCTGTGCCTTTAAAAGTTGTAGGCTGTTGGTAGCAGCTTTTTGCATGTACGTGGCATTTGTGTGGAGAAAGAAATGATGCCATCATGTGGGATGTCCTTTTAGAAAAGAAAATGATGAAATTGCCCAATGTTTGGATGCAAGTAAGGCCTCTTTATTGTATAGATCTTTGTTTGAATGCTTTTTAATCATAATTTTGATCCAGGAGTCCTTATTTAGGTCAGAGTTAACCTTCAGCATTTCTAAACTCCTGCATTATATTTTCTAATCTAGATCGGCAACAACTTTTCCTGTTTGTGTTTTTAAAGAGAGGGGTAGAGTTTTCACAGTGCTTCTATACAGTTTTGTAGCATTTACTTTTCATTGTAGCACTTCAATCTTGATTGTTAACTTTAGCTCTGAAATCAGGTAGGTGATAGGGAATGATGATTGTTAGAAGAAAGGTTTTTCACAACTACTTGCTGCTTTCACCTTTTCAGCATTTAGCATACACTTACTGCTACTGACTAGCTGTCATGACTTGCTTTCAGTAGCTTTTAGTGCCCACTTGCTGTCACCATGATACAGTTTGTGATTTACTATATGTTAGTCCACATAACATAGATCACAAATAGTTGATATCTTTGTACAGTAGAAAATCTAACTGCTTCAGAATCTATTTTAAGTTAACAGAATTACAAACGATCAGTAGGGTATTGGATTCATCAGTCTTAAACTACTATTAATGACAGCATATCCCAATGTTTCCTTCATGTGCCCACAATATTGGATAAATAGGTTAAAGTGATTCCTTTTGAAAATGAAATGAAACCTACGAACATGTTAGCACACTTGTGGCTATTTATTGAACACATTCACTGCACTTTGCCATTTTTCTCTTCATTTAAGTTCAATCATAAAACATCGTACAGTTGTATATAGAATATGTGCAGAGTAGTATAAATTTGTAAGACAACACAATGTTTTTTGGCAAAACCCTATTTCTTTTAGACAATCTCTTTATAACGCTAGTTATATAACTGATTGGACAGATTCTCTGGTGGCTGATGATCTGGTTTATTAGTTACCAATGCAATGTATGTAGCTGAAAACTATTTGCACTCTTTAAAAGGAAGCTCTAGACTGTATTCAAAAGCATATTGCACTTATAGAGAGAGGAAATTCAACAGGATAACGCTGTGCAGTGGTTGGGATTTTGGAAGTTTCATATTGGTGGGTGTTGTATATGGTTCTGAAAGAGTTAACACTTGGCTGAGTGTAATAAGCACCACCAACTGTGAAAATGTACTGCCAGCACTGGATGCTGTAAAGGCCATGGGCCCTGACAAAATTCTGGCTTTAGTTTTGAAGACATGTTATCCAGATCTTGCTGTATCCCTAGCCATGCAGTTTCAGTACAGCTGCAACAGTGACACCTAACCAACAAAGTCGCAAATTTCCCACTTATGTCCCATTTACAAAAAAAGGACAAACTCAACCTGGCCAATTACCATCCCATCAGTTTACGGTCCCGAACCGAAACATCAACTTTTCGGCTCCTCTGATGCTGCCTGGCCTGCTGTGTTCATTCAGCTCCACACTGTGTTATCTCTGACTCCAGCATCTGCAGTTCTTACTATCTCACAAATAGTTGATTCCTTGTTGGCACAGATACCCTGAAGTTTATTTACAACACCAACTATTTACAAGGTTACACCATCACAGACGCACATAAAGGTCTGTGTTCTGCGCTTATTGATATTATTGTGACTGTACATTACACACGTAACTGACTAACTATACAGCCTCCATTACAGAGACAGAGAGAGAGAGGGTGACCGGGAGAGACACTGAAGACAAGGTGAGTACCTTTATATCAGAATGTTGTATTTCATGTCTCTAAGATACAGTGCCTGAGTAGTCTGGAATCTTTGCAATTAAACCACAGTAAGTAGATAACCTTTTGTCTCATCTGTGTCAGAAATAGGAATTTTGCCAAAGATCAGAAGATCTGGGTCATAATATGTCTGGGAAAGTAGTAAGTCTTTATTTTTTAGCTCCTAAGGTATATCTACTGATACACATAACTTATTACATATGACTTATCATATACGTTGGGAATTATGCTATCAGTGTTGAAATGGTACAAACTATTTTCTTTCTCTTTTTCCTCAAGAGGATATTTTTCATGAATAAAATACATCTTCATAATTGGAGAGGAGAGAATAATATGACTGTCTAATAATCTCTGGCTGTGGTAAAAGAAACCTATAACAGTTATTTACTGAACACACTGTTATTTACTAAACATTCAGAGCAGAACAAATCTCAAACATCTTATTATGACCTAATGCAGAAATTGCTATGACCCCCAATATTTGGACTTTGGTTACTGAGATTTAGAAACAAACATTCCAAGATGAAACATGATCATATTATGCAAATGTTGCATTGCGAGATATTTGGTCCAACTAGTACAGTCTGTCTGACTGCTTCAGCTTTCTCACACTCTCCTGAGAATCCCTAGCACAGAGTTTAGGCACCAGACTTAGTAACAATATTAAAATCACCTTTTGAAGCTTTAAGAAAAGCTGTAGAAAATGTTTTGAACTCTCCTCAAACTCCAAAATCAACTTTAACAGCAAACAACAGCACTACCTGGGAAGCAGACTTTCTCGGGACCAGTCCCTGGGAGGACACCCTTGACGAGCAGGTGGGTGACATTGTACCACTTGAGGACGTTGATCCTTTGCTGCTGTCCATGAACCATGAGAAAGGCACAAACTGTGGCACTGCAGACTTGGCAGAGGCCAAGATACTGATTGGACTTTCAAAAGACTCCCTACAAGCAGGAATGCATGAGAGTCAGGATAAAGACTTTTATCAAAGCGTAACGGACAATACAATAGCAATTTCTTTCTTGTCAGTTTAAAATGTTTGAAAATGATGAATAATCAATTCCAAAGGCACTTCCATAGTCCTCCGAAAAACTCATAATGGAAATACCACTCTGTGTATAGGCCTCAGTGCAACATGGATGCATATAGTGAGATTGTAGATTACATATAGCAGATATGCCCCTGTTAAATGCTGAAAGTACTGTAACCTTTATTAATTGCTTGCTCTACCTGGCACATCTCCTTCAATGACGTGTCATGTACACATTCAGGTCCCCCTGCTCCCAGATCCTTTTACAATTCTATCCCTTATTTTATCTTGTTTTTTCGTGTTCTTCCTACCAAAATGCCTCATCTCACACTTCTCTGCATTGAACTTCATCAACCACTGATCCACCCACTTCACCAACTTGGTAATGGATTTTGAAATACTACATTGTCCTTAGAATTTATAATGCTTCCAAGTTTTGTATCATCTGCAAAATTTAACATTTTCCCTGTACACTAAGATCCTGATCATTAATATATATTAGAAAAATGAACAGTCCCAATGTATCGACCAGTGGAGAACTACAAACCTTTCTCTGGCCTGAAAAATACTCACTGACGATTACTCTCTGAATCATATCAATCAGAGAATTTTACATCCATGTTGCTAATTCTATTTTATTCCATAAGTTATAACTTTTCTCACAAGTCTGTAGTGTGGCCCAGGAACAAATGACTTCTGGAAGTCCATGTACACCACATCAATATTTCCCTCATTGACCCTTTCTGTTACCTCTTCAAAAACATCCAACAAGTTCAATATGATTTCTCCTTTAGATATTTGTGTTAGTTCTTCCTAAATAACCCATGATCCCCCCCCCCCATGTAACTACTAATTCTAGCTCAAATAATTGTTTTTAAAAGCTTTCCCACCACTGAAGTTAAACTGATCAGTTTGCAATTGCTGGGCTTATCCTTGTAAAATTTGTTTGAACAGGAGTATGACATTTGTGATTTTTCAGACTTCTCAAACCTCCCTTGAAACCTGGGAAAACAGAACAGTTATGGCCAGTGTCCTTTTAATTTCCACGCTCTCTTCCATCAATGTACTTGGATATAACCCATCCTGTCCCAGTGCCTTGTCAACTTTAAATCCCAACATCCTTCTAGCACTTCTTCCTTAACAATTCTGAACCCCTCCATTGACAAATATTCCTCTCTGCTACCATGGCTTGGGTAGCATCTACCTCTTTGGCAAACACAGACATAAAGTAGTTGTTTAATGCCTTAGCCATGCCACCTGCCTCCAGCTGCAAATCCCCTTTTTGGTCCCAAAACTTACACCTTTTTCAATTCTTTTACTATATATATGCCTATAGGAGACTTCATGTTGGCGGCTACTCTTTTCTCATTATTCCTCTTTGTATTTCTAATATACCTTTTCACTCCTTCCCACCCCAAAGCTTCCAATTTCCTCTTTGTTCTCAATTGTATTTTTGAGATTGACACCTGTCATAAGCACACTGTCTTTCCTTTGTCTTAATTTCTATCTGCTTTGTCATCCAAGATGCTCTAGATTTGTTTGTCCTACCTTTACCTTGTCAGAGAATACACCTTGACCTTCCCAGAACCATCTCCTCTGTGAATGTAGCCTATTGCTCAGTTTTTCATTCCGATCATTCCGATCTGTCCTACCCATCTCCTTTCTTCCTCCATTGAAATTGACTCTCTCCCAATTGTTTTGTTCTTACTCTGGATTGACCACTGTTGTTCTCCACCATCATCCCAAACCTTACAATACAATGATCATTGTCACCTAAATATTCTTGCACTGTAATTTGATCAACTTGGCCCACCTCATTTCCAGGTCCATCAGTGCATCCTTTCTTTATTGAATTGGGACCAAACTGCTGCAGGAAATTCTCCTGAACACAATCTAGGATCAATATCAGCATCCTACCATAAATTTGGGTTATTAAAGTCCCCATTATAACTATTCTGTGAAATTGACATATCTCTGTAATTTCCTGCAGATTTGTTCCTCTACATCTTCACTAGTAGTTGGCAATCTATTTAAGAAAAAAGGTAAAGTTGCCACAATCTTACCAGACCATAGGGCTGCTCTCGCATTTGAGAGAGATGACTGGTTTAACTTGACAGTCACCATGTCTCAGGGAAGGGGAGAGATTGAGAAGGAGAGTCCTTCATAGTGACCTCAACCAGTGAAGGAAATGAACCCATGCTACTGGCACCACTCTGCATCACAAACCATCTACCGAGCCAGCTGAGCTAACCAACCCCCATGATAGTCTATAGACTACACCGAGCAATGTAATTGCACCTTGTTGTTCCTTAGCTTGAGTCAAATTGATTCTGACCTTGAACTCTCTTTCTCTAGCATTATGATGTTCTCCTTAACCAACATGGTGATCCTTCCTTCCTCTTTCTGTCTTTTCTGAACAGACTGCACCCAGCATTTTCTGTTTTTGTTTCAGACTTCCAGCATCCACAAAATTCCATGAAGAAAATGGAGTTAGCGGCAGATCAGCCATGATGCAATTGCATGGCAGAGTGAGTTGAGGGGCTAAGTGGCCTCCTCCTGTTCCTATTATTGCTGTGTTATTGCTAGAGAAGAAATATTGGAAACAGAGAAGATAAGCTTATAGCAAAGATGAACGTATTAAGGGGAGTGCCATACTGAATGCATTAAGATTTACTTTAGAAAGTTTACAGATATTTAAATGTTAAAATGAAAGGAGTGTGGTAGCTTCAGTGCATTTGTGGATTTCAATACCATTTCATTGAGGATCCCATCCCAGAAACAACGCATTAGCTTGCAAATCAATACATTTAGAATCCACTCCAATAATCTTTATGAGCCATGCATTCTGCATTCACAAGGCAAAGCTGTCATATAATCATATCTATCTATATGCTTAGAAACCCTGAAAATTCAAAGATAGGCAAAAAATTACTTGATTGAATTTAACAATTTTAAACCATCACCTTTTATTGTTTCATAGCTGTGAATCGAAATGAAACCTTAAAGCTGACTTCCAATAAAGACTTCCATCTAAACATTAGCCCTTTCCAATCACTTTTAGATGTTGTTTCTTTTGCACTGCAATTTCAAAAATATCTATTTTTAACACTTTGAACCATGAGGCTAGAAATGACTGCTGGTAATGGATAAGCCTGAATAGGTTAACTTCACATCCTCCTGTCTAGTTCTTGAATAGAGGTGTCACTTTATTTCAGGTTGTCAATCAAGCAAATTCGTTGGTGGATAGGATGGGGGAATGTTAAAAATCAATCCAATTGGTTTGACTTTGAATGTCCCCCATGCTATCCACCAACAGATTTGGTTGACTGGCAGTCTAAAATCACAGCAGGAAAGTAAGCTGCTACGTTTGTTGAATGATCAATGAATTGGCACAGTTTCAAACACTGGTTGATCTATTTATTTGATGATATTTCATCTTTTTGACAGAAATAGTTTCAATTCACCTTGTTGCCTCCAGTAATATTATTTAGTTCTTCAAATTATTCTTCCCTTTGATGAATTAATTCTTTTTTATTATTAATTCTGTTTAATATTAATCTGGTGGCAGAATGCAACATAATGCTGTATATCTTGGATTTCAACAGATTTTCACTTTTGTTCTGTTATGCTGTACAATAGAATAATTAAGAACTTGAAACTTTACAAATAAGATATTCTACACAAGGAAGAAGCAAGTATAATGGTGTCATTTACCCTGGAGATTGAGCTGTTCACATTTATGGAGCTTAAGACAGATATGTGGGATTGTAATTCCTGAAGACATTACCAGGAATTGCAATTTCTCTTTCCAGATTCTGATAGAGTTGCACTTCATTTTCAACATTTTTGTTCTTAATTCACAGCATCACATGCAAGATTTTTTACCCAACTTTAAATATACTCTATTTACCAGAAATGCACGGTAAATGGAAAACTTGAAAGGATGAATGCTTTTTCAGTATATGAGATTGAAATGCTGATTCTCTCATTCCTTTTACGTTTGTAGCATGTAAACATTAGGAACATGACAATGAAGACGTCTATTCTGCATTAGGTTCCCATTCTGCTGTTAGTAAGATAGGATTGCCAAACCTATAATTTTGCTTATGTTCAAACTTCAATTGAAGATTAATCTCCAAACTAATTCTGTGAGCTACCTAGGACAAATATCATTGAAGCAATGTGTGCTTTTCTTTTACATTTTCTTTTCGTTCTTTTGCTTATTTCATATATAGGGAGGGGACTAAGGCAAACTGACAATCAAGGATCACTTAATTGGCTATAGAGTTTGTTTCCCACTGATATGGGAAGGTGGGTTGATCTAAGGATTCACACATCGATTGATCAATGATGGGAGTGAAGAACAGGACAGTTGGATGTTAAAGTTCATGGAGTGAAACTACCCCAAGCAAGGATCTTGTGTCATTCTGTGACCTTGACATTCCTTATATGTCAGAAACTATCACAGTTCATGAAATAAAAGTTTGATTTTACCTGCTACCAGTAGACAGTCTGTTAGCTGTCTTCTCTGCTTTCCTTCCTTTTGAGGAGGAGGCTCTTCTTAACTGTACCCTGTAAATGGTGCAATTATTTATTACAAGACCAAAGCATCGTCATTTTATTCTCTCAAAGTCTATTAGTGATTTTTTTTTTTACAAACTATTAGAAATATCGCTTCCATTTGATTGAGTTTGATTTTTCCAAAAGTATGGGATCATGGAAATGCACAGCACAGATGGATATCACTCAGTTCATTCTACATATGCTGGCTGTTCCAAAGTGAGATTTAATTTACCCATTTACATGCTCTTTCCTCATAGCCCTTCAAGTATTTCCTTCATGTATATACACAATTCTTTTCAAAGTTCCTCTTGAATTTGATTTCACCAACGTTTCAGACTGTAAATTCCAGATCATGCCAACTTGCAACCTAATTGCCACCTCTTTTTGCAATCGTGTTAATTCTGATTTCTGATCTTTTGGCCAATGGATCCAGTTGTTCCTTATTTATCCTTCTAAAACTGTTCCTCATTTTGAGCATCTCTATCAATCACCTGTTAACTGATTCTGCTTGAAAGTGAACAACTGCAGCTTCTCTGATCTTTCCAAATAGGAAGCCTCTTGTCCTGGTCCAATATGTAAATCCTTCTACACACATTTTAAGATCTTGATGTCCTTACTGAACTGCAGTAGCCAGAATTGAACATAGTACTGCAGCTCAGGCCCAACCAATGTTAATAAAGATTTTGCAGAACTTCCTTATTTTTAAACTCTGATGGATTCTGCCGTTGTTTTGATTATAGACTGACAATCAACAATCAAGCAATTAGCTAGAATCTCTAGCAGTTTACTGTCTATACCAATATTTGGTTTTAAATCCTATTTTCACAATGTGACAGATGGATTGTATGTATTTACAGTCTAGGTTGATGCTGTCTCATCTGTGGCATTGGATAAAACCTCTACCAATAAAGCCAAAAATCCCATTTTGTTGTAAAAAAGGCTCACCCAAGGCTCACCTATTTTAGATGTTGATTAAACAAATTGATAAAAGACTTTTAAAAGAAGAAAACAATTGAATGCTGGCTGTGAAATTCTTGCAGGTGTGAAAGGTACTATGTAAATATAAGTCATTTCTTTCCTTTTGGAGTCTTAACTTGTGTTGGACAGAATCTTGTGCCACTCACAGCTGCCTTGGCCAATGGCTGGACAGCCAGTGAGACCTCCATGATGCTTCTTTCTGGGAAGATCTGCCAGTATATGCCAAGCAGGCAGCTGATGGGCTACCACAGGGCCTTTTTCCAAGATCAAGACCCCAGAGGCAGAAGGCTTGAGATTTGTCAGTCATAGGTTTGAACATCAGGGCCAACAGAGCACAGTAGCTGGTTAAGAATGATAAGACCTAGGCCAGAGGTGAGTGATGTCAGGAGGAGGTTCACAGGGTAGTGGGTAGGCCTGCCCAATTCTGGCACAAATCCAGCTGCAGCCCACATTGCTCAGACCCTTACAAGTATATAGATAGTGGAAGATTCAGTAAATAGATTGTCAAAAATCTACATTTCCTGTCAGGACAATAACCGTCAAGTAATGCTGAAAAGTAAATTCCATCGGTGATTGACTTTTCGAATTGCTACCACAGCACTGTGATGCTACGAATAAATGTCGCTGATCCATGTGATTGTTAAAGAGTAGCATCTGACCCAAGCCCTGACATTGAGGCTTCCTGTCATGTAATATTGAGCTGATTATAGTTAACAGGCACGAATGCAAATCCGAAGCACCTTGTGTTTCAAAGCTAATGTGGTTAGTAAAATCAATAAAATCCAAGTAAACAGTGTGTATTTGGGAAAGCAGCGAATGTGTGCAAAATTAATTCAGGGCATTCATCTCCAGTTGAAGACAAGTCTCAGCAAAAATCACTTATTCAAGAAGAACTAAGAATTGTTTTAAGGTGTTGTATCAGGCCTTGAAATGTAAGTCAGAAACCTGGACGACAGCAAAAAGAGCGGAACATGCAGTGGATATGAATAAGTTGCAGCTGCTAAAATGAGTATGCACAGAGTGAAGAAGAGGATCAAATTCATGACCGAGTATATCAGGGGCTCCATGCAGATTGTGGGAGCCCTGAATAAAGTAACTAAGGGCCGATTCAAATTGCGTGGTAATCGGCTGTGGAGAGAGCAAGAGAGAAATGTGGTGAGGTTACTGATGGAGATGGGACAGGAAGACAAATGTCTAAATGCCAGATGGAAAGATATGACAGCCTGTGAATTAAACAAATTGGGATTGGAAAAAGAGTTACTGGCTGATAGGAGAAGATGGACGAGATTGATCAAAAAGCATTCTTGTGACCCAAAGCAAAGTGGGAGAAGCAGAAATAAGGAATATTGCCCTTTAATGGTTTGGTTTTTGTAGACAACATTTGGAACTACCACTGGTCTGTTCTTCAATCTTGGTTGAAAATAAATTAAGCAGCTTAAATTGAAATTAAAATAATAAGGTTATATTATAACATGATTATATTGTAACATAGCAGTTAACATAGGTATGTTAACAGGGCTGCATTTTGGAAATTAATTACAGATGGAGTGGAAACTGGAATGCAGATTCACTCCTGTTTACTTAAACTCTACCACCAAGAAGAAATTTCTTCTCTAAATCTTTAACTGTACTATTTCATTCTTGATCAGCAACATTAAGAATGCCTCTGTATGGTCTGATGGTATCTATTGTCTTGTGAATAGATTGGTTTGCCATTTTCCATTTCAACTCCTTGCCCAATATTGAAGCATCATTAAACTGCATTCTGGTTAAGTGGTTCATTAATTGCTTCAGGAGTAATGAAGGGTCATTATTTAGGCATTAAAAAATATTGAAAAATACTTTTTTGATTAAACTTACTAAATTGGAAAGTCCGTCAATAAAAAGTCTTGCCTTCTGACTAGAATATGTATGTGAAACAAGACAGAAAAATGTTTCAGACCATAAA
>NC_063361.1:18647514-18684366 GCF_021869965.1 Rhincodon typus
GGTACAGCGGATGCAGTATACCACATTGGCAGATGTGCAGGTGAACATCTGCTTGATGTGGAAAGTCTTCTTGGGGCCTGGGATGGGGGTGAGGGAGGAGGTATGGGTGCCTTTTTACAGCTCCCACCAACAGGGTACTGCAAAGATCTGAAGCATTTCCTTCAAGTAATGAATATTTGATACGAGAGGAAAATGGACGCAGCAATTTACCACATGAGGGAATACATTGTGTAATCCAATCTTCTGTATTGTTCATATTTCTTTCGAGATTTTCTTTTGTTGCATGCAAAATTGGCAGATGTTCATAGATCATAGAATAACTACATTGTGGAAACAGGCCATTTGGCCCAACAAATCCACACTGACCTTCCAAAGAGTATCCCACCCAGACTCAACCCCCTACCCTATAACCCTGCATCACCCATGGCTAGTCCATCTAACCGACACATCCCTGAACACGATGGGCAATTTAGCATGGCCAATCCACCTAGCCTGCACATCTTTGGACTGTGGGAGGAAACCAGAGCACCCGGGGAAACCCACACAGACACCGGGAGCACGTGCAAACTCCACACAGACCGTCACCTAAGACTGGAATCGAACCTGGGTCCCTGGCGTTGTGAGACAGTGGTGCTAACCAGGTCGTGGAGGGGAAATTATTTATAGCTCATTGCTGGTTCCATAACCAATGGCACATCTACCAAAAGGCCTCAGGATGGCCTAGCATTGCTCCTCAGGCTCATTAATATTTTCTTTCCATGAGCTTCTTATGTCTACAATGCTTCAACAGCAGTGTGATACAAATACATTCTTAGAAAGTAGGGGAGTGACAATGTGACGATGGTCAATTTCCTTCTCTTCCTGGCTGCATAGAATGCATTTTTTAAATTTAAGAAAACCTTCCCTTTTGGCAGGAATTTTTAATTTGGCCTTTGTGATAGTTTAAGATGCAATACAGGAATAGGTTTATCTCCCGTATGCTCCTTAGTCTTATCTAAATTCTTTAAAAGGGCTTATAACAGGCGTTAGACCATCTACTTACATGAGTAAATCACCTAATGCCACTTTTTGGTGATCCAGGTAAGTCACTTCGAGAACTGCACAGAGGTAGGTCAAGGGATTGGTATTCATTAGTCGGGCTGTCTGTTTGATTAGATCAAGTGGTGGGCCATGATCAATCCTTGGATATCAGTTCAGTGAAAGTCAGAAGGAGTTATCAAGGGCAACTGTTGTGGTACAGAAGTCACTTGTGGGGATCAGAGGCAGGATGCTGGGAAGGAGAGGAGACAATAATTGTGAAGGGGGAAACTCAAAATTGCATGGTGGGAGAGACACTAGTGTACCAGAGAACGTGAGTTACTGTAGTGGGGGGGAGGTCATACCCCCCCAACCATCCTGGCTTTAAGGGGGGGGGGGGGGGGGGAACACAATGCAGCATGATTGTTGTCATAGCTAAGCTGCAGATGGAAGATGAAGACATTAATGGAGGAGTGGATGGGAATGTGTGGAAACTCAGAACTGATCGGATTGAAAGGGGGTGCAAAGAAGAAAGTAACAGAGGAGGGTCTTGGGGAGGAAGAGTATGGACGTCCTTGAATATGAAGCTGACCCTGTGACTCATGCTGTTTCGCACAACCTGCGTAGCTTTCTATCCTCACACAAATTGTGACTGCACAACAGAAATGGAAACTGGTTACAACCACACCAGGAGGTGGCAGAGTTAGTGTTTTTCTTCCTTTCTGAGCATGTGGGTTCTACTTGTGAACAGCATTCCCCCTAATTTCTTCTCTTGCGCATGCCCATTTGTGGCAGCGATGTCCAGAACCAGGAGTCAAAGCTGCGATCTGCATGGACACAGGATATATCTACATTCAGAGTACCCTGCATATGAAATACATACTAAAATCAGAAAATACTGGAGAAACTCTGCAGGTCAGGTGGCACCTGTGCAGAGAGAAATAGGGTTAACATTTCAAATCCAATGAGTCCGGTGCACACAATGTCCAATGTGTGGGATACAAATCCTGGTCACAATGACCACGTCATTGGTCTTTAGAGATTGATCATAGTGGTCACGGTGAAGCAGAAGTAATAGTAGGTGACCTTAAAAGTTTCACTTGCAGGTCACAATTCAGAAACTTAGTTGAAGATCTCACGGACTGCACAAGGGTATGGAACGGATTTCATCTAACCATGAACTGTATGGATTCACCAACACACTCTTACATGCAATATTGCTTATCTTTGGTAATGTGCGTGCTGACTGTAAGGGCTCAAAGTTTCATAATCCTACCCTACTTACAATCTCCTACCTTATTTGTGTGACATAACTTATAGTGCATACATCATGAAAAGTTCCTCTAAATCAAAGGTCCAGAAGAATGAAAGCAAAGAGCAAAAGTAAAAATAAAAAAAAACAAAGTAAGCAGAGGGAAGTGGATGAGCCCTGAACCAGGAACTTGTACGCAGCACAGCTACTCTGTTGCCATCTTGGACCAGGTAGTGCCTTTGATCGAGGAGGCCTGAGTTCAAGTCCCATCTGCTCCAGAGGTATGTAGTCAATCTCTGAATGGGTTGATTGAGAAAATATCTGTAAAGTTGTTGTTGATAGAAAGGCAAGCCATTCCTGTCTGTGCCCAGAATTCATTAATTTCTTCCTTTGTTTTTGTAGTTGTTGAATAAAAGTGAACATTTTCAACCGTTTAAAGGCTCTCCAGTATGTGATGCTCCCACACTGAACAATGGGAAGACATTATGCTACGATGGGCAACAGGGAAAAGGTAGAGAATCCTTAGACAGGGTTCTAAGATGATATGGCACAAAGGATGGTTAACCTCTATAGCTTGATTCTTGCTGTTTCAGTTCAAATAACATTTGTCCTTGACATGTGATGATGTAAAATAGCAATACATTTACAAATGAGAGCTTGTCTTAGCAATGAAGTGCCACCTAAGTACTCTCAGAGGCATATCTTTCTCATTCCCCCTTACTACACACACCGTAAAGGGCCGCTGTTGACTAGCAGTTCTTGACCTAGTGCATGGCGGGGCTTGAAAAATGGTGCCAGCCACAGGAATCCTGGGAGTTCCAGGAAAAGGTGAGTACTTTTACCATTACTGAACACGTAACAGTACAAGAGCAGCACCACAGAGGCGTGATGTGTACATTACGGGATAAGCTGTGAAGAATTGCGTGAGATATTTAACAGTGAAATGTGACATTACATTCTCCCTGTGTCTGCATGGGTTTCCTCCAGGTGCTCCAGTTTCCTCCCACAGTCCAAAGATGTGCAGGCTAGGTGGATTGACCATGCTAAATTTGCCTGTGGTGTTCAGGGATGTGTAGATTAGGTCATTTATAGAGGGGTGGGTCTGGGTGGGATGTTCTGTGGGTCACTGTGGACTTGTTGGGCTGAAGGGCCTGTTTCCACAATGTAGGGATTCTATGATGATGATGATGATGATGACTCACTAGCACTCAGAGAGAAACTCTCCACGAGACTCCCCAGCATTGACACTTAGCTGATCTCTGGTAAAAATTCAGTCACTTTGCCTATGCCCCATTGTCTTAGGAAGTTTGAAAGATAACCAACTTCTAAATCCAGAGGAATGTGAGCAGACTCATTATGATAAATAAAATCACTTAGAAATTACTTGACTACCACAATGGGTGATATTGATTCAGTTACCTATTTGTATTTCTTCTGATTTTCATTTCCATGTAAAGTAAAATTGGACCAAAAAGCTAGAGTTTTGTCACACAATGCTTTAAACCAAAATAAATGGCTGGTACATGGCAGGTCTGATAAAAATAAGTTTAAAGAATGGAAGATTCCTAAGAGTTGTCTACGATTTGATTCTATGGGAGATAGTTTATAGTAGGCACTAGAAGTTTGAAACCAAATACCCATTGGAATATAAACTTGTTTTGAAGGATGGTAACAAACTGGCAGCCAATGTTACACTTGATGTTCTTCTCCCTTGAAGGTGGAAGTGACTATCAGGCAGAATGCGCAGTAGGCTGGTGGTTCACTGATTGCTTGTTATATGCTAGAATCCAACAAGAATTTGGCAGCCATTGCATTTTTGCAGCTCCATTCTAATATTCCAGTTACTGCAAATTGGAAATTACTTTTGCTGCAACTCACTGAGGTTTGTCAAAACCATAACCACATATTTTGGAATCGCCATAGAAATTGATGACTTTTAAAAAGAAGTTCAGACTTCCAGTTCACAACTGCAAGAATTTAATCAAGATTTCACATTTTAAAACACTTACTGTAACAACCAAAAACACTATTAACTGAACATTATCTTTGGAGGCAACTTAAACCTTAAACCACAGAATGGAATATCCACCATCCCATAATTCTTAGCCTAACCAACAAAACACACTTCACAGGGTCACGTCGTAACGTTCTTTGCGTAGATATGCAATTTTGCTCAAAAGCGATACAAAGTGATTCTTAGCACCCAAGAGTTTATTTCTTTGCATTCCTCACGCTGGTAGCTTGCATTCTTAGAACAGTTTTTAAAGTGAGGTTTCTGTTCTTAGGAAAACAGCCAAAAGGTAAGAAAATGTCCAGATCTTAGACTCTAAAGTCTTATCTCGATGAAGGTGTTTGGAATGGTCAACCACCAACGCAGGCTCCCATGCCTAGTCACGGCCTCGAGCATAGGTCAGCCTGCGAGTCTTGCTGGGAGCAGCCATGTTCTTGTTGCTGCTGATGATGCTCCCACCACCTCCAATCACCGGGAGTAGCTTTGCCACTGCCGCCGCTGCCCCTGAACACTGAAAGATGCTGCCGCCATTATGTGAAAGGCCTGCCCTCACTGCTGCCGCCTCCTCTAATCGCTGAGAGGAGCCCGGGAAGCTGCTGCCTCTGATCCCAACTGCCACCCCCAGCCACTGGGAAGCTGCTGCCAGGCCCTGCACAACCCGCTCTCGCTGCCATACCAGTGCTGCCAAATCACCGTAAAAAGCTTTAAAGAAAAAAAAAGGAAAAAAGAGCAAAAGTAAAAAGAAAGAAAGCAACAGAAACAGAAGTTGCTGGAAAAGCTCAGCAGGTCTGGCAGCATCTGTGAAAAAAAGCCAGAGTTGACGTTTCAGGTCCAGTGACCCTTCCTCAGGTAATCTGGACCCAAAACGTTAATTCTGATTTTTCTTCACAGGTGCTGCCAGACCCTTTGAGCTTTTCCAGCAGCTTCTGTTTTTGTTCCTGCTTTACAGCATCTGCAGTTTTTTTGGTTTTAAAAAAAAAGAAAGCAAATGGGAGTAGATAAGCCCCAGGCTCAATGCTGCTAGTCTGCCGCTGCCATCTTCATTGCAATTTGTGCACATGTTTGCATTCCTGTGTGGTGAGCCACACAGCATTCTTTTGGCCTCTAGTTCCTTCCTCTCTCCAAGATCCAGGCAGGTGTCAAGTCAGTTTCTGTGATACTCTGTCATGTTCTAGGAAAGCTCATGATTTGATCTTTATGATGGTTTCATCTTTATTCTTTCCTATGTAAATATGAATCACATTGACCTGATATTTAGGTAGAAATGCTACTTCGAAATCCTGAAGAACCTAACTCACTTTCATCTCAAAACTAGATGGAGAGTTTAAAGCACATTTGCTTACGGCTTAACATTCTCATCATCTTTCTAGGACTTTGGAGACTCATAGTCTCCAATGTTAACATAAAGACAGCTGCCATTGTCTGCAGGTGTAAGTATCTTGTACTTTCTTCCTAGTGAAGTAATCAAAGTTATTTTTTGATATCCGACAGTCAAATGACCCAGGCTTACAGTTAGGCAAGTTTTACCACAGTTTACACAAACAATTAAGTTTAAAGTCACACCCCCAAAACTCAATAATGTTAAAACTTTCATAATTGTTATAAATGTTAAAGTCGATGACTGTTAGATGATATAATGAAATGGGCATTGTTCTACATTGTTCGTTGTTGTCTTATACGCATTTTTAAAATGGTAAATTACAGATTAAAATGCTTAGATTTATACAATTTCTCCATCTGCTTTGTTTTGCTGTGTTACGTAAAAAGAGCAAAGATTCATTAATTATTTTATTTTAATTGCAATGACACCTACCCAAGGTCCAAAAATTTCCGCCTTGTTTTTCTGTCCAGGCCTACTGTGGGACTTGCTGGTTCTGCTGGACTTGTTTCTTTGCTCTCCCCTGAGCCTGTGATTACAAAATTATATCCAGAATTATAAAACATTAAGGACACTGTCACCACCTCCAAAGTTGGTCAGTACCCTTTCCCACCAGAACCAATAGTTTTGGTGTACATGCCTCATTTTCACAGCAGTGGACATTTAAGAGGGAAAACAAAATAGAAAGTGCATAATTTGTTTTTTTTTCAGATTTAAGTGAATCCCATTGAAATGATCATAAAACCTATGTCATTCCAGAATTAAAGATTAGACAATATGTCAACAGATGCTGGATGTCAACAGCTGGACTGCACAGGTCCCTGTATCTGTTAATCTGGATTCTCAATTAGTAATATATTATGTAGACAAACAGGAGGTTGGAAGAAAACATCAAGCCAGGCAGCATCTGAAAGAAAGGAGCAGTCAACGTTTTGGAACTGGTCCAGGCCTGAAGAAGGATAATACCTGAAATGTTGACTGCTCCTTTACTTCAGATGCTGCCTGGCTCGCTGTGTTCTTCCAACCTCCTGTTTGTTTACCTTGGATTCCAGCATCTGCGTGATTTTGTCTCTAGTAATACATTATGGTGGTTTTTAATTAATGATGGTCAGTGATTGTTGACTTATTTTTGTTATGTCACTGAATCCGAATGTTGAATTCAGAAGTGATTTGAGTGCTTAGGTTTTATTATAACCCTTTATATGACTGACTGTCAAAGTCTTTATTCATGGAACATCAGGAAGAAAATCAGTTATTTTTGAGTTAGGCTGCTGTTCAAATGTTGACTGGAGCAGATATAGCTATCAACCTGGAAACCTCACATCCATGCCATCACAAATCTGAAATATTAAAGGAAGAAGCAGCAAAAATTGTCAACAGAGACATGTTCATGATCAAGGGAAGATATGCCTTAATCTTGCATGTATACTTTCATGTCGAAATCACTGAGCCAGAGTAGGTAGATGTGAACATTGATGGTTGTTCAAAATAGAAGCTTGTGTGATTATGCAGCTTTTGATATGGAAAGGAGAGATTTTTTTAATCCTATCAATCATGTTCTGGAGCAACGGAGGAGTTTGTAGTGTGTCCTTTATGATCTTCATGACTAAAGTAGTGCAAAGGATAGTATTTTGTAATGTGATAGATACATGCCTTGGAAATTAAATACCATTTCCCTATTCAGTCAGCTGAATGAAAATTCTAATACCCTATTAATTTTTTTTTAATTATTGCTGCAACACAATCCATTTGTGAATGATTGTCCACAGTTAGACATTTGAAGTTTGTCTTCAAAAGTGTCTGAAGTGTGTAAAAGTGTCGTTCTCAACAAAGTTGTTTTTGCAGATTGATCAGCTGGGCTTTCATATGCAAAAGAAAAATAATGTCAAAAGCATCAAAATTTTAAATGAAACAGATTTAACTGACACGTGAAACTGAAACCTACTTAATAAAAGCAGATTTTAGCTAATTAATCCTGTTTTTATGTTATTCAGCAGTTTTTTCTACTGATTAGAGAAAGCAGCCTCTGTACATCCTTTTTCCCATTTGAATTTTAAAAATTCAAGTGGGGGAACTTATGCTGTTTTCTGCCCGAAAATCCAGCCAAACAGGAGCTGTATCAAGGGAAAAGATTTGCCGTATTTAATTCCATGAAACTCCTTTAATCTGATGGCACGTTCATATAGCCATATTTCCTCAAACATTGTTGGTTTCCCAGGGGCCAATGGTATGAAATGTGGCAGATGGAAGGACACCATATGGCTCCCATGCACTGTACCTTTATAATATTAAAACACTTGTGAAATCCTGCATTAACTTCTAATTTAAACTATCAACATTTGGGAAACAAGGTATGAATGATGGTCTATTTGTATAAAATAATTACTGACAATTATAACATTATACAACACAGATTAGCACAATGTAAAGCAAAACCTGCCTTTACATGAAACCAGATATCAAAAACAAAGTAATCTGTTTCATTTTCTTCCCTTTTTTTACAGTGCAAACAGTGTTGTTCCCAGTAACATATCCTTTATGTGAATAGACTGTTTGACATAATGTTGTTCTAAATGATAATGGTATGATGGCTCAGTAGTTAGCACTGCTGCCTCACAGGGCCCAGAACCCAGGATCAATTCTAGCCTTGGATGAATGTTTATGCAGTGTTTGCATGTTCTCCTAATGTTAGTGTGGATTTCTGCTGGGTGCCCCGGTTTCTTCCCACAGTCTTAAGATGTGCATGTTAGGTTGATTGGCCATGCTAAATTGCCCTGTAGTGTGCAGGTCAAGTGGTATAGCCATGGTTAATGTGGGGTCAGGGTAAATTGCCTTTCAGAGGGTTTGTGCAAACTCAATGAGCTGAATGGCCTCTTTCCACACTTTGGTATTCTATGATCCAGAATCCACTGTGACTTCATTATGATTTTCTGTTAGACAATAACATATTGCATGTAGGATATTAATGTTCACAATATTAAAGTTTTAACTTGCAGTTTGGTGAATTCTAAACTTAATTGTAGTCAATCTTTAAATCTTTCTCTTTAATGTTCAGATTTAGCAGGGATAGTGGCAGAACCTTCCTGCAGTTCAGCCCAAGGAGCAAGGGGATACAAAACCAAGGCACTTTAGTGTCACCAGTGGTAGAAGGATATAGTTACATTATGGCAAGTTTACATTAGCAAGTTCCATCTTAAAGGGAGTTTGGAAAATGTTGACAGATGTGCATGTAGCAGCAAGGTCTTAAATGTATTATAAATACAGTATATTATCTGAAAGTTATGCATATTTGTTAAATAGTAGTGTAATCTGCTTGAACAAATATGTAGGAAACAAATGGGGTCTGTGGTAAAAAATGACAAATTAATGGATGAATATAAAAGTTTGTAGTGTGATCCCTATTAACGTTTTCTTCTTTCTGCTTTGTGTTGTGTTTTCTCATTGTGGTACTGCTTTATGCTGGAGATGAAATGTGCAGGCCAAAGACACGTTACAGTATCTCACAAGTGATGCTTCTACATGTGTGAGCAGTAATCAGGGACTGGAAGCCGGCTATTTAACTTTGGGGGATCACAGCCACAATAGCTTCTGTTCTCACTCAGCATCCACATGCTTCAACTGTACAATAGGTCTCACATCAAGGAGCAGGAGCCTTGGCTGCTCAGCTCTGCTCCCTGGCTGGAAGCACTGATGTGGCACCTTGCTGCCACCACAGCTGCGATTAGCTACCTCACACAGGCTGAAGCTGGGCATTCTTTGCATGGCTCAATGCTTGAGAAGTGGGAATACAGTGCTGTCTCATAGGAGAACACTGATTTCCATTAGTTTAGTGCAAATATTCATTTCCAACATAATTGATATTTGCTTGTGAAGGTGACATTTACTTTCTACTTAATATTTCCTCCCAAACCTCCTTACCTGATGTCCCATGATATACAAGGAAGATAAATTCTACACTTTCAGAGCTGAGAAATCCTATACAAATGTCTCTGCTGATACAATACGTTCTCTTCCTTCTCCAACACTACTTTTTCTCCTTTACAGTTTATTCCATTGAAATTGCAGTGAACAAATTCCTGTTATTCCAACTTAAATTGCCGTGAGCAGATACATGGTACAGATTTTCAGGATTGAAAGGAAGTCCCGATGCTGGGATTGTAATTAAGCAGCAGCGCATTCTTTGCAAAGTTTCTATCAGCAACTAATTAATGCTTCGCAGCAGGGGAGTCAATAATAGATAGCATTTGGGAAGGAGTTCTGGTAATGGCAAAGGAAGGCTCCATTTTTGAAGGACAGTCTTCAAATAGGCTGCTGACATAAAGGCCATTGGGAAGGGCAACACAAGAAGGGAGGTTGTGCAGAAATGGCTTCAGCCAGAGGCTGGTGAATCTGTGGAACTCATTTCCACAGAAAGTTATGGAGGAAAAGTCATTGAGTGTATTTAAGACAGAGATAAATAGGTTCTTGATTAGTAAGGGGATTGAAGGTTGCAGGGGGAAGGCAGGAGAATGGGGTTGAGAATCATATCAGCCATGATTGAATGGCAGAGCAGACATGATGGGCTGAATGGCCTAATTATGCTCCGATAGCTTATCGTCTTATGGATGGAGTCATTAGAGGAGTAGATCCAAGACTCAGCGATGTCCCCCTGGAGGTGTTCCTTTAGGCAGTGGGGAGATGGCGAGAGATGCAGTTGCCTGTGGATGGAGGAGGTGGTCTCTTTCAGAAGGAATGATTGGAGATGACTGAGGAAGTCAGCAGTCGCAGGGTAGTTACATGACCATGAGACAGTGCCACAAGAATTTCAATGATATGGTACGGTCTGGCAAGGCAATGGCATTCATGATAGCATGCTTGCAAACCCATGTGTTGTAAACAGCATTCATGTGATATGAGGCAAAGTGGCCAATTCATACGCAGCCATGGCCAGAAACCAATGTCCACAATGAGATGCAGATTTGGCCCACTCCAGAGACCCCTGGTCAGTCAGAGTTATCGCTACATTGCCAAGCCTTAAATGTGGCTTTCCAGTGACCAGATACTAAACATTGAAATTGACAGAGCCCAAACATCACTGGACTGTGAGGCAAGAGTCACTCTATGCATGTGTTTTTATAAAAGAAAAACATACTCAACAATGCTGTTTTATATTGAATGACTGCAGAACTTGATAGACTCTGTACTATAACAATGTTGCAGCATTTCCTTTTTTTGCCAGCCTTTATAACTGTGTATTTCTTTAATTTTGTACTGAATTGTTTATTAAGGCTTTAAGATGCATCACTGGCTGTCCTGTGATAATTTATAGCTTTCCAGATTTTTAATTCTGTTTCTCTGCAATACAGTATTTCTTTACTACTTCAGGATTTTCCTACATTTTGCAGCCAAGGTGATGCTCTTCCATTTATTCCTATGTAAACTGAATATTTCCATGCCTTTTAAAGTCTAAAACACCAAGAATCTGTGCTGACACAAATGTTTAAATTTTGTTTCTAGCTGCAGCCTTTATAAATTTTCCCGCTGAAATTGTGGCATTTATGAAGTTCTGGTCCCTTTAAATCTTTAATCTTTCTAACTTCTGTTTGTCTACTAGACACTTTCATTGGATTTCTTTAAATTTGTTTATTTACACCTAAAGTTAATTTTGAGGCTTTCACTATTTTTTAAACAATCTAGGTTTTATCCTTGGTCCTTTCACTGTTCTTTGTAGCTACATTTTATGGAGCTGAGTTTCAATGGTAGTAATAGTTGTTGTGAGAGGTGAGGACTATCTTTTACACTCCCCTGTCTTGTCTTTCTGGTCTTTGTATCTTTTATTTAAATCAAGTTACTCCTTTTTCCCTTAGGGATATAACTTTACCTACTGGACCTGGCAGTTGTTCTTAAAAACCCTGTTTTGCTAAGACTACTGTAATTTTCTAAATGTGGCTAGCTTTTCTCTCTTTTCCTCAACGACACTCTTACCCCAGCTCCTCTTACCAGCTGCTGCATGAGGTTTTTCCTTTTAAGTGCTGAGCTTGCCCTTCTGCCACACTCACAACAGCTACGTCTCTCTCATTTGGTAATCATGTTTCAGCTAGGACTTACTGTCGGTGTCATCTTATAGCAGTAATAATCTTAAAGTGGTCAACTCATTTGCTTGTGGCTTTCGCTTCACTTCTGTGTCTTCTGAATCATGATGTAGGGTCACGTCTATTCCATTGTAACCTTGTGGTGTTTTCCCAGATAATCAATGCTGGCACAACACCTCTGACAGTATATGGCGCTGGGTAAGGAGATTGTTTTGAGGTAGTTTGCTGTTACCACTCCTCCTTTGTCTTTGCTTTATCCTGGGCCCATCTAGTCAGAAGAGGCACTGTTCTTAGATAGCAAGATTAAATGCATCATAGCAATAAGTCCAATTACATTTGGTTCGACATAATTACTAGGATGTTAGGAAGCTGGTGCAAATACCCTCCAAGAACTATAGAGAACTCTGTCTCCACCCACAGACTGTAAGTGACATCAGAATGGATATTGCCAATGTAACATGATCATTAATGCCTTCAGAACCATTACTTTGTGCAACAATGCTCATGTCAATGGAAATTGATGTGTAGTTAGAAAGAACAGCAGGGCTGATGACTATGGTATAGACACACATTATCAGGTAATGGAGACAGTGAGAGCTGTGGCCACTCTTTATCAGCAGACTGAGGAATTTCATAACAATGCTCATCCTTACATAAATGGCGAGCCTTGCAGCAGACAGTGGAGCAGTAACATGAAATGTGTGGAAATCCTTCAGAATTCCCAACGGTCATTGGCTCCCCAGTGCATATGAAGAATCCATCCTTGCTATGAGTTATTGCATGTTTCCATCTGTTCACAAAAAGAGTTCCAAAGACTTTCAACCCTCAGAGAAAACAAAATCACGTCATCTCTGCTTAAAATGGGTGACCTCTTATTTTTAAACGGAGGCTCCTAGTTCTAAAAAAATTCTCTCCATATCTACTCTGTCAAGATCATTTAGGATCTTGTATATTTCAATACAGTCACTGTTTACTAGTGAATATAAGTCAATAGCGAATATAAGCCCAGGCTTTCCAACCTTTCCTCTGAACACAAAGCACCCCATTCCAGATATTAGTCTAGTAAATTTCTCTGAACTAGCACTTACACATGAACATTATTCTTAAAAAAGGTGACCAAATACTGTGCACAGTACTCTGGATGTGGGCTCACCAGTGCCCTGCATAACTGTGGCATAACACCCTTTATCCACAGCATGTGATCCCATCTGCCAAAGATAATTCATGGTCCATCTTTGGCCTTTTAATTTTCTTTTTATGCAACCCACCACCACAGTCTCCACAGTTAACTATTATATTCAATTCCTCTTGTGTTAAGTGATAGCATTCTATTATCTTTCCTAATTACTTGCCGAATCTGCACAATAACCTTTTGTCGCTCTTGAACGAGGACACCCACATCAGTCTGCAACTCAGAGTCTGTAGTCTCACACCATTTAGGTAATATGCTCAATTTTATTTTTCCTGCTAAAATGGACAGTTTCACAGTTTTCCCATATTATACTCTATTTGCCCCATTTTTGCCTTCTCAACTTATTTATACCTTTTTGTAACCTCCTCATGCCCTCTTTACCATTTACTTTCCTACCTTTGTGTCATCAGCCAATTTGATAACCATATCTTTCTTTCCTTGAATCAAAGTCATTTATAAATGATCAACAGTTGAGGTCCCAGAATCAATTCCTGTGGCTAATCATTTATGGGATGTCAATGTTAAAAAAAGACATTTATATCTACTCTCTGCTTTCTCTGAGTCAGCCAATCTCTGTGCCAATATGTTATCCCTACTCCATGCAATTTTATTTTCCACAATAGTTTTTGATGTGATGCCTTATCAAATGCCTTCTGAAACTCTACGTCCAGTCCATTCACTGATTTCCCTTTATCCACAGCATGTGATCCCATCTGCCAAAGATATTTCATGGCCCATCTTTGGCCTTTTAATTTTCTTTTTAGGCAACCCCCCCTACACTCTCCATACTTTTGGAGAGTTTCCTCTCTTTTTAATACACTTTACCTAACATATGTTTCATTCTTTTTCTCTATCAAACTCACAATATCACTTGACATCCAGCGTTCCCTGGATTTGCTGCCCTTGCTCTTCACACTTAGAGGAAGATACTGGCCCTGAATTCTCACTATACCACTTTTAAAAGATTACCACTTTCCAAATATAGATTTACCTGCAAGTGCCTGCTCACAGTCTACGTTTACCAGATCCTGTTTAATGATATTGAAATTGGCCTTCCCCCAGTTTGGACATTTAGCTTCTGCATTATCCTTTCCCATTCCATAGTCACTTTCAATCATATTATGGTAACTGCCACCTAGGGGCACCTTCACAATAAGATTATTCATTAATTCTATCTTATTGCACAGTACAAAGCCTAGCATAGCCTGGTCTCTGGCTATCTCCAGAGCATGCTGTTTAAAAAGCTATCCCAAAAAGATTCTATGAATCTCTCATTGACGCTATCTTTGCCAATCTGACTTTTTCAATTGATAATTAGATTAAAATCTCCTATTATGCTTCTCTGAAAAGCCTTCATTACTTCTTTCTTTATGCTCCACTTTATGTTAGGGAGCCTGTACACCAGTCCACAACTAACTTTTTGCCATTATCATTTGTTATTTCTATCCAAACATTTTCCACAGCTTGGTTTCCCAAGCTTAATATTAATAATGCTAACATCATCATTAACTAACACAACCACACCTCCACCTTTTTCTAGAATCCTCTCTTTACTAAATGTGCCTTAGCCTACTGGATTCAAGTTCCTGATCCGTGTCTTGTTCCCATCATCTCTTTGTTATTAGATCATAATCGCCATTAGATCATACTTGTTCATTTCTATTTGCATCTCAGTTCATCTATTTGCTTTGAATGCTACATGCACTTAGATACAGATGTTTTAGTTTTATCCTTTTACTTTCTTTGTGTGTTCTAATCTCAACGATTGTCTTGAACTTGTACTCTCAACCCCTTCTTGTCATGGACTGTTCATCATTTTCCATATAAATGTATTTTCTTTGGCTTTGACTCTACTCTTTGATTGCCCACACCATTCCAAATTTGATCCCTTTCTCCTGTTTAATTTAAAATCTTTTCTTCCCTAGTTACTGTATTGGCAAGAAGACCCAAATATGGTTCAAGTGGAGACTTTCACCACCATTACAGATCTCACTTACCCTGATGGTGGCGCTAATGCCCCACAAACTGGAGCCCGTTTCTCCCACACCAGTCTTTGATTTACACGTGCATCTCTCTAATCGGGTTTGCCCCACGCCCATTTGCACATGGCTCAGGTAATAATGCAGAGATGAGATGATGATCTTTGAGGTTCAGTTTCTTAATGTGGCACCTAGATTTTCACACTTATGCGACATTTCCTGCTTTGTCCTGCCTATGTCATTGGCACCTTCAACAACTGGGCCTACATCCTCTTACTGCAGCTTCTTTTCCAATTCTAAGCTGATTTCCTGGACTTTGGCACTGGGCAGGCAACATTGCTATTTGCATTCACACTGTTTGCTGTAGAGAATGGTATCAATTCTCCTCACTAGATTGTTTCCTACCACCATTTCATTCCTTCTCACACCCCTCTTGAATAGTTTCCTGGACCATGGTTCAATGGTCAGTCAGCAGCCTCACTCTCATCCAGACAAGTTGAAAGAAGTTGCAAACCTTGGACAATTGCAAAGGGTGAGGCTCTTGTGCTCCTGCTGTCTGGGTCCCCTCACGTGCCTTATTCACATTCACACATTCCTTTCCATAAACACTGACCAGATCAGCCAAGCCAACACGAACAGAAGTGACTGCCTCATAGTATAAAGGACCCAAGTTACCATCCCCCTCCCTGATGCATCACAGAGTCTGAAGATCAACTGAGCTCATAAAATCAGAGCTGAAGCTACTCAAGCTTCAAACACGTACTGCAGACATGCATCCAGGAACTCCCACATGCTCCACTCCCAATCATGACCTGTTCTGGTCTCCTGATCATGTTCTAAGAAATTAATTAATTATTTTATTCTAGTTGTATTTTGATATATTTTATTAACTGTGGACTAAAACAAGATGGAAAATATATTTCTTTAAACCAAAGAATCTGTGCAAAAGACACTGCAGTTTTAAAAACAAGTTACCACTCCAAATTGTGAGTAGTACATACAATGCTGCCTTATTGCAGCAATGAGAGGGAGAATTCCAGACAAAATAGCACCACCTGTGTGTATTCAAGGCAATTTTGCCCAAAGACAGTCTTTTGATTGGCTTCTCAATCAGCATCAGTTGTTCTGGGCTCAGGTGTGCTCCACAAGGTAACAATCATTTGATTGGTTCCTGGGCAAGTGGTACGAGCCTTGTGTGGGGAAAACGTAGCAGAAACATTCAGTTTGGAAAGAGAAAGCATTTCTTGCTGTCTTTCATGCTTCTATGTAGAGAATTAATGGAAAATCCCTAGCAGGTAGCTACTCTCCTTCACTGTTCTCTGTAAGCTGCCATATCTACAAATTGCCTGTTAAGAGGCCAAGCTGAACTTTAGAGGTTACTGAAAGGGGAAATCCTTAACTAATGAAAGAAAAACTGAGAATTCACAACTTTGGGTCATCAGCAAAAAGTTGCAGGAAATAGAAAGGAGGCAAAATTAAACAACTCATTGACGTCCATGATCCTTATTGGTGCCAGAACTGTTCTTTGCTAATTTTCTTTCCTTCCTCACATGTAATTTTTGTGTCTTTTCTCTTTGTCTGTCTATTTGTATAAATATGGGAGTTTTAAGAAGGGTAGAATTCAAGTTACATGGTTATAAATTAGCTATGCTTGCCTACTTCTTGTCATTGTTAAAAAACAGTTTGATTACAATTTTCTTGTTAATGGGGAAAAAGACAACATGATCTGAATTTTTGTCCATGAATTTGACAGTAAAATTAAGTAATTTAGTGCTTTATTAAAATTTTCACATTTGTGATGACTCCATGAATAGTAGGGCTTGATTTCTAGTTCACTAGCCCAGCACTTAAGACATAACCACAGAATAACCAAAATAATCCCCCTGGAGCAGAATAAAAATTAATTCCTGATACTGAATGGTTTTAAACAAATAAAGCTAACAGAACACCTCTTTCCCTTCTCTCCTTAACTCTTAATCACTTACTTCTGGCCCTCTATTGTAAGTTACAGTCAAATGATAATAAGATGCACATGTGGTAAAAATCTGTATAAAGATAATACTTTCTCCTCTGTTCCTCAGAGTTGTTCCAGCTAGACCTAGAATATATTCTCCCTACATAAGCTTGAATAAATGATCAAACACCTATACTCAGATACTTGTGCTTGACCATGAGAAGTTACCCCAAAATCACCCTTGGAAGACATTAGTGAACATTAGCAAATGACCTCATTATCCAAATTCCAGTTATGTTTCATAAAAATGGAGGGAACAAATGTCCATCCTAGGTCTTAAGTTAATGTCATTCATGTCTTCTTCGTCCAGTGAAGAAATATTTAGTTTGGCATTGTTTTGTCCCATCCCTTATCTATGTTTGTCACCTACCTATCTGTAAATCTCCTCTGGTTCCAAGGCCTCTCTAGAATGTTTTATAGTCCTAACTGTTGTTTATAGATTCCTGCTGACACTATTCTGAAGGACACACAAGGTTCATGAATTGTAATCTGCTCTTTACTTTTTTTTCTATTTAACCCTTCCAGCCAAATTCACTCTAAAACCTCCTTACTGGTAGGCCAAATTTCTGTACCACGTGTATTTAAACTTTAAACTTTGTATTTATGCTTCATGAATTGTTCCAAGTTCAGTCCAGGTACAAAGCTAAAAATATCTCAACGAGAAATGAATGGAAAAATGAATAACAGTACCTTCACTGTGCTTCTCTGTTCTTCTCTCTCTCCTCATGTGAACTGGGGAGGTGTCAGAACTGTGGCAGGATTTGGAAGGGGAACTAGTAGGAGTCGAGCCCAGTGCTTCCTGGGAGGAAGCATCAGTCAGAGTCTGGTACCGGGTCATCACCATTGATGCCTGCTCCCCTTCTTCAAGTGTCCTCCTCACAATGTTAACATCAAACGAGAAGGACGAGGCTCGCTGTGAGGGAGATGCTGAAGAGATAGCAGATTCTGAAGATGGAGAGGAGCCCCGCAGGGAGGAATGTAAAGGAGATCTCATACTGTGCAGAGGACTTCCATAACTATCTGCAATCTAAATTGAAGAAATCAGATCAATATGGACTGTAAGCAAAGTGCAATCATTCTGTTCAACTTGTTGAAATCTAATTACTGTACTACTAATCATTTATTACCTCATAATCAGACTCTGAAACATCTACATGTATCTCATTATCTTGTGTTTATTATTGTTTTCCTTGACCTTGGCAATAGTCACTGAAGGTTTAGATTCCCTCTGGAGTACGGTTCCCTGTGCATTTTTCACTTTCTCACCCAAAAGCCCATTCTTCATTTGTGAACATAAATAGTAACTGATAGGGCATTAATTGCCTCTAATGGAAAGCATCATGGCCAATTCTAATGCTATCCTTATGTCCATGCACAACATTTTCCAGTAGAGTTTGCCGAACAGCAATCAGACAGAAGTCAAGACTACAATACTTGTACCGGTGACAGGCTGACATCCACTAATTCAGAGCAATTTATAATTCCCAGATCTTCAGTTCAACTTTATCCTGGTGTTACCAAATGATCCATGCTGGGTGAGCATTGGTGCTCCTATGGTCATACAACTGCAAAGGAAAATCATTTACCTTTCTTTCCAAGCTGTCATCTCCCTCTGTGGAACTTATGCTGTCGCGTAGTCGTGATCTGGATGGCCGCTGCCGTCTTGCCTTAATAGAGAGTTGGGCTCGAGCCTTCTGCAAGCTGCTGTCAAGTCTTTCAGTCTCTGGTATCACTTCATTAAAATCTGCACAGATATGAAAATGTGTTAATGCCAGTAAGAAAACTTAGGGACAATACCAACATGTAAATTTATCTACAGGACATTAGGCTAAACACATTTTATGGAGCCTGGAATGTGTAAAATAATATATCACATTAATTGCGACAAATTCGCTTTCTTATGACAGTCTTTGATCCGTAACAAGTTATGGTAGTTAACATTTTTGATTACTGTCAAACATGTGAAGAATCTGTAATTGTTTTTGAAGTAACTCCACAGAGACTGGCATCCCGTCACCGACTCACCCTTTATTTATATGTTTTTAATACTTCACCCTGGTCTACCTTTCTCAAAGTGAGTAGAACCTCTGATACTCCTGTTTATATTTGTCAGCCAGGGCTCCCTGATTGGATCAGGTTAACAGCCCCAATCAGGGAGCTCATATTCTATGAGGTCCACCTGGCTGACCTCGTTACAATCACTACAGTTTTTTACTCTATTTGTGAAGGAATTCTGAGAGCAAGCATCATTATAAATGGACCAATTGTAATTTGTGGAAAATAGGAAGTACTGTTCCAAGTGATCTAACAACCCTTGACACTGAAGCAGTACAAACAGGAAAAAAGTTAAAATATAGAAGCCTAGTGGCACATAGGCATAAGATAAGCAGAAACTGAAGACCAGGAAAGGAGATTTGAGAAAGTTTTTGCAGGAAAGAAATATGCTCTGCCAAGACAATTACATGGGAGTGTTGCATATAGATTGGCTAGATTTTTCAAGGAAGGGGACTGAAACTTTGTTTGAACAAACTGTATGACTGTAGCTGAAACTGAAGCGCTACAGGTAGAGTGGAGTGCCCACTGAACCAATGAGATTGTCTCTCTTGTAGCTGTTATTATGTGAATAATTTATAGTTTGTTTTAACTGTTATCTTCCTGTTACCTTATGTGTCATTTATTTGGTTCTGACTCAATTTAAAAAAAAGTTCCATAAAGTGAAATGTTGCTAGTAATTTCTTCATATACAGGTTGTTTGATACATATAGGTCTTTTGGTTTAGGGATTATAACAGTCTACGTGACAAGAATTAAAGTGAAAAGTAACTGTAAGCCATGGATTAGTGGTTTTCCCCTGACACATTGAGAGATGTCATTAGCTAAGTAGCTACGGTGCTGAACTAATAGGTTACTGATTAGAAGTTCAAAAGTCACCATGGCAAAATTAATACATTGAATTGTAACTTGTAGATTGCCATCATTAAAAAATGAACACCATTGAACTATTGCAGGAATCTATTTATTTCACAAATGTAAGAAAGGTAACCAAACCCTGCTCCATAATAGAATCATAGAGTAATCGAGTTGTACAGCATGGAAACAGATTCTTCAGTCAAACTCATCCATGTTGACCAGATATCCTCAATCAATCTATTCCCATTTGGCGCATATCCCTCTAAACCCCTTCTAATCATATACCCATCCAGATGCCTTTTAAGTGTTGTAATTGTAGCAGCCTCCACCACTTCCTCATTCCATATACACATCAACCTCTGCGTGAAAACGTTGCCCCTTAGGTTCCTTTTCTACCTTTCCTTTCTCACCTTAAATCTATGTCCTCTAGTTTTAGTCTCCCCTAACCTGGGGAAAAGACGTTGGCTACTCAACCTATCCATGCCCGTCATGATTTTATAAACCTCTATAAAGTCACCCCTCAGCATCTGGCGCGCCAGAGAAAATAGCCACAGCTTATTGAGTCACGCCCTATAGCTCAAATGCCCCAACGCCAGCAATATCCTTATAAATCTTTTCTGCACCCTTTCAAATTAAACAACCATCTGGTCTGCATACGATTCTAGTCCAAAAATGTTCCCTGTATTAGAATGGTGACTGCACTTCAAGTGTGTTCATTGGCTACAAAACATTTTGAAATATCCTGATTTGTTTTATTATTCATTCACAGGATGTGGGCATTGCAGGATAGGCTTGAAATTATTTTTCATCCCTAATTACTCTTAAGAAGGTGATGGTAAGCTGTACACAAACAATGCTGTTGGTGAGGCAGTTCCAGGATTTTGACCCAGTGACACTGAAGGAATAATGATACAGTTTCAAGCAGGATGGTGTGTGGCTTGGATGGGAACTTGCACTTGGTGGCATTCCCATGTATCTGCTTCCATTGAACTTCTAGATGGTAGAGGTCCCAAGTTTCAAAGGTGCTGTCTCAGAAGTCTTGGTGAGTTACTGCAGTGCGGTTTGTAGATGGTACACACTGATGATGCTATGTGGAGAGATTGAATCTTGAGGATGTTAGATCGGCTGTCAGTTCGGTAGATTGCTTTATCCTGGATGGTGTCAAGATTTGAGAGTGTTGTTGGAGATACACGCAAGTGGGAAGTATTCCATCACATTCCTGATTAGTGCTTTAGTGCTTTATAGATAGTGCACAGGCTTTGGGAAGTCAGGAGGTGAATTGGTCATTGTAGGATTCCTAGTCTTTGACCTGCTTTTGTAGCCACAGTGTTTATATGGTTTTTCCCATTCAATTTCTGGTCAATGGTAACTTCTAGGATGTTGATAGTAGGGGTTCAATGATGATAATGTCATTGAATGTCAAGGGGTAATAGTCAATTGGTCATTGTCTGGCACTTGTGTGATGCAAATGTTACTTGCCCCTCTTCCACGAAAACCTGGAGTCTGTTGAGGCCTTGCTGCATTTGAGCATAGTCTGCTTCAGTGTCTGAGGAGCCATGAATGGTGTAGAACATTACGTAATCATCAGCGAACATCCCCACTTCTGACTTTAGAATAAAGGAAAAGTCATTAATGAAGCAACTGAAGTTGGTTGTGCCTAGGACACAGCCTAAGGAACCCCTGCAGAGAAGTCCTGGATCTCAGATGACTGACCTCCATCAACCATAACCAACTTCCTCTGTGCGAAGTATGAATACAACTAATAGATGGTTTCCCCCTCGTTGTCATTGACTCTGGATTTGGTAGGGCTCCTTGATGCCACTCTCAAATACTGCCTTGTACCAATGGCATCATCCATCACTTTAATGAGTTGAAGAGTAAACCAATGGGGTAATAGAGCAGGGTGGTATTTATGCTACTTTTTGTGGCTAAGACATACCTGGGCAATTTTCCACATTGCCGTTGAGTGCTTTGCTGTGTTTACTGGAACAGGGTTGATTAAGGTTATGGTTAGTTCTGGAGGACAAGTCTTCAACACTATCACCTGAATCTGGTCTGGATCCATAGCCTGTGCATTATCCAGTGTCTTCAGCTGTTTCTTGACATCATGTGGTATGAATCAAACTGGTTGAAAGCTCTATGATGATGGAGACAAGAAGACACTGAGTTGGATTGTCCACTTGGCACTTCTGAATGAAGATACTTGCAAATGCTTCAGCCTTGGCTTTTGCACTAATGTACTGGGCTTTCTCATTGTGCAGCCTTCCCTTCTAATGAGTTTTTTTAAAGTCAACCACCATTCACAACTCAATGTGACAGGACTGCAGAGCTTATATCTCACCCTTTGTTGCGAAATCGTTTAACTCGCACTATCACTTGCTGCTTTCGCTATTTAACATGCAAGCAGTTCTGTTCTGTAGCTTTACCAGCTGCTCCGCATGCCTTCCTGCACGCTTCGTTGAACCAGGGTTGATTTACTAGCTTGGTGGCAATGGTCGAGTGGTGGATATGCCAGGCCATGAGGTTATAGACTGTAGTTGAATAGAATCCTACTGTTCCTGAAGTCCTATAGGGCTAAACTGACATAAATTTGTAATTAACTCAGGTTCCCTCAGAAAGTATATGGATCAATATAATCAATGATGAGCATCTTTCTTTTGCTACTGATCAGACAATTCAACTCAATTAATCTCAGAATGGATAAAATATTTTATCAATAAAGCAACCTATATTATGTTAAACATCTTAAGAATAAACCAATGGCATTAGAATTCATTGTGGCCCTCAAGATACTGATATTATTAGTAGCACAACAAGAAGGAAGCAAAAGGAAGACAAGAGATGGAGTTAAGACAGTGTTCGGTACTTCACACATATGAAGGTGTAAAGTTAAGTGGAAGATAGCTATTATTCATAAGGATTGGCATAGCAGCCATTCAAAGGAGGAACAGAGCAATTTATTTTGAAACAATAAAGATGAGAATTTCAAAATAAAAATTAATGACTGCTACAAGTCACTAGGTCAAGGCTAAAATATACACTGATGCACTTTTAATAAATTCATCATCAAATATGGCTATGATATTGCAACTGTGGAACCAGCTTTTCACACCCGTTGTCTAAACTTAAGATAGAATGAAAACTTAGGTGCAATACTGGACAGTTACAGCTGTGTACTCGGAAGTAAAATCAGCGGATTCAGAAGAAAAGAGAAGAAATAAGACAGAGAAAACGAGAGAATTTAAGGCAATGGTTACAGCCGGAAGAAGGGCAAATACCACTTTTCTGAAATATAAATGTAGCATTTGTAAGGAGTACATTCAAACAAAGGACAAGGATATGTATTTACAACCTGTCTGGTTTATCCAGAAGTTCTAAGAATACCAGACCATCCCTCAATTGATTCATTCTTTGGAAAACTATTGAGTTTTCTTTTGAACTTAATAAGAAACATGCTCAACACACAATCAGAATATTATATCCAGCAACCAATACCCCCGAACACTATAATTTTCAAAAAAAATTATCCATTAAATAATTTACAGTGGAAAAAGATTTAAATAAGGTCAACTGTGTACAATTGTTGACATTTAATACAGAACATTACACAAAATTCAATGGCCTTATCCATTTAGCAGTAAAGCCACGCATCAGTTTATGATTTAGCTGTTATTACAATCTGAGACAGTTGTCACTTGATTATAGGTCACCAATGGATGATTAATGAGCAGGCCATGGGGTTAATAGGTTAAAAGCTGGCTTCAATCACCGGTATTTCAAAAAAAAACAGGGAAACATCTTGTTCCTATTGGAAATAATAGATACTCTTTGACTTCAAGCAGAATAATCTGTACACACAGTTCCTGAGAACAGTAGTTACAGAAAATTTGCTGCAATAATTCTTTGAAAATAACATGACGAGTAATAGCTAATGTGACTGCAATCTTCAAGTCAGGGGAAAGGTACGAACAAGTAAGTGACAGACTGGCTACCTCAACAGGGAGGGAAGTCCATGAAACCCAGTTCGAGCTCATGAAGGAATAGACCATTCTCAATAAATTTATTGGAATGGTGTTAAGATACAACTAAACTTAGTTGAAGATAAAATCTTCTTTGATGTTGCATATCTCATAAATGCTTTAAATATACATCTGGCACCCAGGATTTCTCAAGAGGGGAAACTGGAAAATTGGTTTGAATATTTAAAAAACAAATAGCTATGATGAGGATTGTATACTCTTTACAGTGATGTCCTATGGAAATCTGTCCTTTAACCTCTGCTTCAACATTGTTAGTTAGCCCAGCAAGAGATTTCACCAAGAAGACAAGCATTTAAAGGGATTTGCATAAAATTAGGTTCTAAGAAGATTTACGGAAAGGCATATTTAATGTCATGAGTCATCAGAGATGGCGAAGATGTGGCGTTGGTTTCTAGGGTTGAGGGTGACAGCAGGGGGTGGATGTGGATTGAGGGAGGCAGTGATTTTGTCAGCAGGCTAATTTCCAGTTGTCAGGGGTTTCAGGTTTAAGGGAAGCGGTGGAGATGGCACTTTGAGGAGTCAGTTTTATAGTTATCCAGAAAGGAGACTAGGTTTTTAACATCTAGCTTTTTCTGGACAACTGTACTTTATGGAAGCAGAACCACTCAAATTCTCCATTGTTAAGCCTTTTCTTTAGGATGTTTCCAAATACAGGAAGAATCCTTATCAGAATCTTAAAATTTTAAGGCAATTCCTACAGAGTCTGCTGTCTCACAGTCACACTGTCTTACTGGGATTTCACAGGGGACCAATGTGCAACTGCAGTCTGCCTTGACACAATAACTTTCAGGCCATTGGAATATTTGGGCCAGTGTAACAAATGCAAAATGTATTAAAAAGAAAACAGATATTTCTTAATGAAGGAGTTGAAAGAATAAAATCTTGATAATGTTACAGAATGGAAAATTATTCCATTTATGACAATTTAGATTTCCAACATAGTCATGAGACTATAGGAAACCTTGGCTTTCAAAATAAATAGACTGTTGCACACTGAAGCCTAATTCCTCTCACAAACTGAATTATGGGAATAAAATCTTGATTTTAAGCTGTAGCATTTTATTATTTTACAGGTAATGTTTAAATATAAGTTGTTCAGTTGATCAATTCATATTTTATTATAATAAAGATGCTGTAGAGTTGAGACATTTCAGATATATTTGGATGTCAAAACCTAAAACGAAACTGTGACAGTTGACATAGCAAAATTGAATGGCAATTTATAATGACTAATGTTATCAGATAAGGTGTGACCAAGAATTTTGACAAACAGGAATTTAAATTAGTAGACAGGAACTACTCTGTGAAAGAATGTCTGAGATAATGAAGAGGTAATTGTAGGTAACAGGATAATTATTGAAACAAGTGCTGCGTATGCTGCTTCTGAACTCAGGAAGGATGAAGTTCAAATTACCTCCAGTGCAAAAGTAGAAAGAGAATAAGCAAAGTTACTTAGTACTTGTCATTTAGATATCCAAAATTGTAGTCTCTTTTAACAGCATTATTTTTGGCCTTTATCAATTATTTCGCTGAAGCAATATTTTATAATCAAACATCAAAATATTGTTATATTTTTTAAAAATCATAAAAGCTTATCTTCAAACATCACTTAAAATGTGATGTTAACACTTAACTGCAAAAACAAATGACAGTAGGGAGAAGGATGGATAATTATTCCACTGTGCTCTGACAACTGGAAATTAGCCTGCTGACAAAATCACTGCCTCCCTCAATCCACATCCACCCTCTGCTGTCACCCTCAACCCTAGAAACCAACACCACATCTTCGCCATCTCTGATGACTCATGATATTAAATATGCCTTTCCGTAAATCTTCTTAGAACCTAATTTTATGCAAATCCCTTTAAATGCTTGTCTTCTTGGTGAAATCTCTTGCTGGGCTAACTAACAATGTTGAAGCAGAGGTTAAAGGACAGATTTCCATAGGACATCACTGTAAAGAGTATACAATCCTCATCATAAGTATTTGTTATTTAAATATTCAAACCAATTTTCCAGTTTCACCTGTTGAGAAATCCTGGGTGCCAGATGTATATTTAAAGCATTTATGAGATATGCAATATCAAAGAAGATTTTATCTTCAACTAAGTTTAGTTGTATCTTAACACCATTCCAATAAATTTATTGAGAATGGTCTATTCCTTCATGAGCTCGAACTGGGTTTCATGGACTTCCCTCCCTGTTGAGGTAGCCAGTCTGAAACTCGAGTCCAAAATTTGTTATCCATTCATTTCTGGCCATATTATTCAGTCCATTATAAGATCAATATTCTTTTGGCAGAAAATTTATATCTGTTCAATCTGTTTACACTTGAATTCACACTCCAGAACATAATTCTGCCTTAAACAAAGCACAGTCATTGTGGCTATTGGATACAATTTACTGAATTAAAAAAATGCATTGTCTTCAGCATTTTGATTATGTATGTCTCATTTAAATAAATCTAGCTATTGTTTAGTTATTTAATCTATTCATTTAAAACAATAAAATATTAACTTGGTTCTTGCGATAGTGCTACCTATGAGCCACGACATGTTATTTGAATATGGGGCATGACAGATCTCCACTTCACAGTCAAGTTCAGTGGCACCTCACACAATGGTCATACATCCTCTCTAAGTTTCATTAGGTAGTGTGAGTATTTAACTGCCAGAGCTTAATAAAATGCTTATGTTTTAAACTGTCTCTTTCAATTTAAGGTAAAACAGATTGCCTTTGAATGGGAGGATGATGTGAACTGGTGCTCAACTTGGCTCCAAGATAAGCCAATGTGATCTGTTTGTCATCAGAAGGGGCAGATCAACTATTCAAAGTTAGGTGTGAGATCAAGGGCAATAAGTGATGGGCAATTAAAGGCTGGCCCAGTTAGTGACTCCCACATTCCACAAATGAATAGGAGCTGAGATAATTGCAGCTAAATTGACATGTGATTGGCAGCATGGTGGTAAAGTCAAGTTTGGGCTTTCCCATACAGAGCTTAATTAGGGCAATGTGATGAGGTTCTGGTCCACCATTGTCCCACCTAATTCAGTTTACTTTTTATCTCCAGGTTTGGAAGATTTTGCCCTCAGAGCAGAGAGACTAAAACATTTTGGGGATATAGACCCACAATATTTGCTGGTTTGTTAAGCAGAAGGAAAGGACCACTCTTGAGGTAATCAACAATAGTTAGGTTAAAACCTATGTTTGAGGGTGTACCCACAGCAAGTTAGAGGCCAATAAATCACCAGAGAGAACCTGGCCACACGGAATCCAGTTGATTACACTGAAAGGGTTGAGTGATGAGCACTTTGTTTAAAAGGACACTGCAAGATTCACCTCACAAAACACAGAAACAGAATCCTGATAATGCCTGAAGTTGTACAATAATTATCACAGTATAATATGTAAAAGTAGAGTTTAAAGCAATTGCTGGTGGGCACCTTTTCTGTAGGTTAGTGTATTAGTTACTTACTAAGTCATGTTTAGTCAATGTTGATTTTAGTCATCTAAGTAAATGTCTTAAGACATTAAATCTTTGAGTTCATCACTCAGAAATTCCTATCACTTTTTAAAACTTGTTGGTGTCTAT
Organism: Rhincodon typus; assembly: GCF_021869965.1. Classification (NCBI taxonomy): domain Eukaryota; kingdom Metazoa; phylum Chordata; class Chondrichthyes; order Orectolobiformes; family Rhincodontidae; genus Rhincodon; species Rhincodon typus. Next base: position 18,674,970 of record NC_063361.1, read on the forward strand.
AAGGATTCTAGCATTAGGAATGAGGACTGTATTTATTGACTTTACCCTTCATGTGAAATGTAGCACTTCTCCTGTCAGCTCAGCAAAGATCAATACTCACTGGGGAATTAAATGTGAGACCTTTCTGATATTCTTGGATATTCACTGGATAAATTCATTGAACCATCACAGATTCCCAGAGTTGTGTTGTTAAACTGAACTAAATAGAACTGCCATTATTGTTCCATGGAGCAATGCCCAGTCATTTTTGACTGTTAGTCTCCTGAGGGATTATAACCCAGTTGAAATAGTCTCAGATTTCTGGTTCAGAAGTACTTCATACATGTCAAAGAGAAAACTTCTTACAATGTGCAATTTTCAGAGTCAAATCATGATTGTCCAAAGATGTGCAGATTAGGTGAATTGGCCATGCTAAATTACCCATAGTGTCTGCGGATGTGAAGGCTAGGTGGATTATGCCATGGTAAATGCAGGGTTACAGGGATAGGGTAGGGGGGTGGATGGGTCTGGGTTGGATGCTCTTTGGAGGTTTGGTGTGGACTCGATGGGCCGACTGGCCTGCTGGCACACTGTAGGGATTCTATGATTCCACTAAAATGGCAATTATATTTGCTGAACAAATTATACTATTGTTTCCTTTCCCTAAATCCAACAGAATCCAAACTGCAAAGACTTACATGAAAGACACGTTTTAAAATTTTCAGTAAGGTAAATGAAAATGAATAAAACTCATTCAGCACTTGGTTATTTACTTAACTAACAGTCGAATGACCTCTTTCTCATTTCTAGAGCAAGAGAGTTACAACAAATTGTGGCAAACACAATGTTATTTCAAAGTGTTACAGGCTAAATGTAATATTTGTACTGCCTCCTATCTTCAGCAATGACATGTGCGATGTCACAGAAAGAAAACTACTTCTTTTAATGTTTTTAACTTTGCTTGCTCTTCCTGATTGCCCAGCCAATCAGCATGTGATACACCAGCTGCATCATGGCCGACCTCCACCCTTCAGCACCTCAAAGCTACATGAAATCCTGTACCTTCATATCAGAAGTTGTAAAGGCTCAGATTTGTGAGATGCAAGGATTTACCAGTTGGTGACCACAACTTGACACTATGCCTAACGTGTTACAATCCCAGCTGGTTGTATTACTAGCAGGTCAGATCCTAGAGTGAAACCTAGCTTGACAGATAATATTTTGTTTTATTTTGGTTTCAATCAAGGCAGTCCCTCACTGAAACATAAACACACAGCTTTGTTCATTAAGCTAAAGAAATTAAGATAAAACAAAATAAACCAATCTATTTACTTACAACTCAAATTCAAGGAGTTTTAAATATACAGTAAATGAATTATCATTTTAATCCCAAAACACTCCTTTACAAGTTTCAAAAATAAAAAAAAATCCTTGTAGAGTACTCACACAAGAATTCCTTCCTCTAACCCTTTGATAGATTTAAGTAAATCGTGATTTGAACTCCTTAACAGGAACTTCTCATAGCTTATTTCTCAGTTTAAATGTACTCGGCTTCAAGTAACCTCTTCAGGGTTTTATCTAAACACTTCTGGTCTGGGACAATCATTAACTCCTTACTCCAAGTTTCACTATATTAAACCATTCTCAGCAATATTATACATGCATTTCCATGCAAGGACTTCATAGAACTGCCCAAAACAAATGAAGCTGAAAAGAAAGTTATTCCATTTAAAAGTGGATGTTTCCACTATGCTTAATAAAAACTCTCAATGCAATGCAGATATTGAAAGCAGAAAACTTTGATATACAAGCTAGGTCATAAAAACGATGAACACTAACAAGGATAATAATGAAGCCTAAACAAATAGCAGACGACCATCTGTGCCAAGAATGGGATAATAACCAGTGGAGAGAAGGTTCGCCTCATTTTAATTTGCCTGCGGTCCTGTGATGGTGGTGTGTGGGAAGGCAATGAGAAATAAGAGAAGACCTATCCCTTCTAATTTTCTTTATATTATGATTTTCTAAGCATTGCTATCAGGTAGTGTCGACACAGTTTTGTGAGAGGGAAGTCACATTTGACAAATTTATTAGAGTTCTTTGTGAATATAACAAGCAGAGTGGAAATGAGAGTAGAAGCTGGAGTAGACTGACTTAACAGCAATCACATAACCATTGTCGATTGTTGTAAAAACCCACCGGGTTCAGGAATGCCTTTTAGGGAAGTAATCCTTACCTGGTCTGGCCTTCATATGACTCCAGACAAACAGCAATGTGGTTGAAACTTAATTGCCCTCTGGGCAATAAATGCTAGCCTATCTAGCAATGTGGTCTTCCCGTGAATGAAAAGAAAAGGCCATTTCAGCCCTCAAGCTTCCTCAGTAGTCTAAATCCTGGTTGATCACCATCTCAACACCATTTTCCCACACTAGCCCACATGTTCAATGTCCTCAATATCTAGAAATCTATCGATCTCTGTCTTGAACATATTCAATGACTGAGCTTTCACAGCTCTCTGGGAATAGAGTTTCCAAATCTTCACTGCAGGAATGTAAAGGGGAACCAGTAGATATATATATTTTATATTCCCAGAAGGCATTCAACAAGGTACTATTTAAAAGATAATTACCCAAGATAGAAGCAAATAGAGTGCAAGGTGATGTATTAGTATGGATAAAGGACTGGCTAACTGCAGTGAAATGCTTTCTATCTGACACACTTCATGAACTCATGGTGCAAATTAATCAAAAATGCTGTTTTATTTGATTAGTTCACAGGATGTGGCTGTCACTGGCTAGGTTAGCACTTATTGCCTATTCCTAATTGCCCAGAGGGCAATTAAGTGTCAACAAATTGTGAGTCTGCAGTCATATGTAGTCCAGACCTGGTAAGGATGGAAGTTTTCTTTCCTAAATGACATTAGTGAACAAGAGGGGTTGTTCCTGACAATGGGCAATGGTCACCATTAGACTTTTAATTCCAGATATTTTCCTTGTTTTTAAATTCCCCCATATGTCATGCTGGGGCCCAAGCGTGGATCCCCAGACATTACCTGGGTCTCTGGATTGATAATCTCTCGTGATAACACCACTAGGCCATTGCCTGCCCCTGCTTAAGAATGGAGATGGAGTGTTTGTATTTCTCTGAACACAGTTTAATGAGATGCTCTGCTTTGAAGGATTGACAAGAAAGAGGAAGCAACTGACAAGGTAAATATTGCAGCAGGCCATCACACTAAAAGTAAAACAAACAGACCATCACCACCATGAAAGATGGAACTGAACAGAAACTCTCATTAATTTAGATAAACAGTTTGAGCACGATACTTGAACGCTTACTCTGGGTGTGGATTTAACAATGCAATGTGAACAAATGCATTCTCATTAATAAATTCTAAAATGCATTTATATTGTTATATTATGTTGAGAGATGTGAAAATTGTGCCAAAGGGCAGATTTCTAACTTTTGGGTTTTGAAAATTGACCATTTGACTGTTCTTATTGATATTAAGACCAGCTTCTTAAAAGAAATCGAGTTGTCAATTTCACTGACAATTGTTCTAAATAGTAACTGCTGCTTCCTGACCTTCAGGTAGCTTTGCAGATTTCCAACCAACTATTTTCTTTTAAAATTCAGAGCTGATAGGGATTGGGGGATTGCAGAAATTTCAGTTCTTAGAGCATTCTGATCAGTAAAGTGCCAGATAATTCAAAGTTCAGTGTAACAGAAACAGAAAGTTTGCAATAAATGAGTTATTTTCAGGCTAGCAATTTCTAACAATGCCACATCAGTGCAGGGGCCTCTATTCTTTATGATCTATGGTCAATAATAAATGAAGGGACTGATGTATTGTAGCCAAATTTGTGGAAGATATAAAAATAGCTAAGAAAGCATGTTGTGAAGAGGATAAAAAGAGTCTTCAAAGAGATTTGAAGAGGTGAATAGAGTGGGCAAAATGTTGGCAGCCGGCATATAATGTGGGAAATTATGAGGCTGTTCACTTTAACAGGAAGAACAATAAAGCAGAACTTCATTATAAAGGAGAGAGTCTGAAGAAAGTTGCAACAAAGGAATCTGGGTGTCCATGTATAAAAAGACAGCATGCAGGCGCAGCAGGTATTTTGGAGAGCAAATGGAATGGTGGCTTTATTAAAAAGGATTTTTTTTTTTCCTTATTTATTCATAGGAGGAGGGACATTGCTAGCTAGGCAGCATTTATTGCCCAGGGTCAACTACATTGCTGTTGGTCTGGAGTTACATATAGGCTGGACCAGGTAAGGATGGCAGTTTCCTTCCCTAAAGGACATTAGTGAACCAGATGGGTTCTTCCCAACAATCAGCAATGGATTCACAGGCATCATTAGATTCTTAATTCCAGATATTTATTGAATTCCAATTCCACCATCTGCCATGGTGGGATTTGAACCTGGATCCCCAGAATGTTATGTGTGTCTCTGGATCAATAGTCCAGTGATAATACCACTAGGCCATCACCTCCCTTGAAGGAATTAAAGTATTTAAAATGGAAGTGGGGTTTATAAATAAGGGTCTCTCATTTGTGACAATGAGACAGAGAAGGAGAGGAATTCCTCCTCTCTGTGTCATTCGTCTTTGACATTGTCTTTCACAGAGAAGTGTGGTGGTTGGTCAATTAAATGTATTCAAGGCCAGGTTTGATTGTTGATTGACAAGGTAGTTGAGAGCTATGGCGGACAGATAGAGAGTGGAGTTGACGCCACAATTGGATCAGACATTATTTTATTGAATGCTGGAGCAGGCTTGATGGGCCAAATGCTTCTAAATCTTATGACTTTATGATCTATACCTACGCAAACATTTAATACACTCATGTTAAGTTCCTCTGTCTGCTTATTTTCTTAAAACACAGCAGTTTTCCGCCACACACAGAAATACAGTATGAGCAGGTTAGGCATTCAGTCAAAAATAGACCCTATCCACTAGCAAAGTTGTCATCTAAATTTAGCTTGAAAGGTTTACATGCTCCATATTGATAGCTGGTTGTAAAAATCAATGTAGAGAGAAATTTAACCTCATCTTAACAAAGAAATAGAGATGCAGCACTTAATGATGTGATTGTCATTATTAGAAATATAATTTTCAGGAGATCATAATACATAAATATATAGCAGATTCATTTCATTATCTTCAAGATTTAAACCCTCTTTCAAAATCTGACACTGATCATTTTTTGATTTTTATTTCCTGAAATCTGTTACTCTCAGCTCTCCGTGGAATCGAGAAACCATTTAGTTCCTTGTGGGACAACTCAATAAGTCAGTATTTGGTAAATATAAAATATATTCCATTCAGCAGACTTTTGAGTTCTGTCAGGACCAAGTAAATCTTCATTCCCACAGGCAGCTGAGTCTTCTTGTTTTTTTCAAGAAAAATAATCAGATTATAATCTACACTTTCCTTGTGTGTGTCTGAATGTGTTTACAATGTTCCCATAATTTCTTGCTCGGCATAATTGTTATAGATGCTATCATTTTCGAAACATAGGAACATAGGAATTAAGAATGGGGCTAGGCCATTCAGCCCTTCGAGCGTGATTCACCATTTAACAAGATCATGGCTGATCTTATCCTGGTCTCAACTCCACTTTCCTGCCTGCTCCCCAAAGCCCTTTATCCTATTTTTAATCAGAAACATATCTGTTCCTTTCTTGAATCTGTTGATTGATTCTGCCTCCACTGCACTCTGGGGCAGTGAGTTCCACAGATTCACAACCCTCTGAGAGAAGTAGTTTCTTCTCCACTCAGTTTTGAAGCTGCCTCCTCTCACTCCTTTTTGATGATCTATTGTTCAAGACTGTCCCACAAGGGAGAACATTGTTCAACGTCCAATTTATCAATCCTCTTTAACATCTTATATACTTCAATCGGATCCCCCCTGGCTCATTCTTCTGAAGTCCAGCAAGTAGAAGTTGTTTTGAGGACAATTTTGGGAACAAAATGTCTGGGTATCTATTTTTTATGGTGATAAAAGAACTTTAACATCTGTATTCATTTAGGCTCTTTACACAGGTTGAATCTGCGTTGGAATTTTAAAAATGTTTATTTATCAGAAGAGGAAAATATCTTGGACATAATGTGTATCATTTACCTGTTACATCTGTGACGTTCTTGTCTGAAATTGCAAAGATTTTGACTGAAATGACGTCTGCTATACTTTTGTGCATCAGCTGCAACATCAGGCTTATGTATGAATGGGAATTATATGCTATCTCTCTATGCAAATTGGAGGAAGTTTTACTCTGACTGTTAAATGAATATGAAGTCCTGTAGAGGTATTGATTCAGGTTTGAACTAGTATGGGGAATTAACTTAAACTGCAGATCAGGGCTTTATTGTAATTTTCGTCTTTAGAACTCATTATAGCGTTGTCACATTCACTGTAAATCACTTTCACACAAGTTCTTGTTGATTAGACTGCCACAAGTAACAGAAGTAAATAAATGAAGTGAATACAGACAGCACGGCCAAGCCTTTGGTGGATGGACATGACTTTCTTCAAGTCAGCCCAAATGTTGGTGTTGTGCAATGGAAGAGTCCTCAAAACAGGCTTCTTGTGTAAGTGTCACTCTGTAAGTGGGTGCTTGCATCCGGGTAATGTACTGGGTGATAATTGTCCTCCTAAGGCGTGAGCACAAACCCTGTGGTGATTTCACCAAATACGGCCCAAATACCAGCTTCTCTCTTTTCTGTTCAGTGCCAGTTTCTCAGCATACTTGTATAAAATGGTGCTTTACTAATACATGCTGGAAAATATGTTCTGCCTGTTCCATTCCTTCTGCAATGATTGGCATTATGCATAACTGTACTAATCTACTGTATATCAAATTATCATATATACAGAGTCTGTTATTCCCCCATGAATAAAACATGATTATTCTTGTAGTTCAAATTGCATGAAGCAATAGTGCTTTCGATTAAATCATAGATTTAACTTGGGAGCCCACCATCCATCACTGTCAGTCATACCACCCACCCTTCAGAAGTGCTATATGTTGCATGGTATGTACAGTTTGGAGAACACTTCAATAAGTAATATATTAACAGAGTTCAGAAGCCAATGATAAATACAAACTTTTATATTGTCATACATGACTCATTTGTATCCCTCAGCTGCAGCTATTAAACACACTGCAACCTTTGTATTTCATCGTAACCATCACTTTAATGATATACATATCTGCAAACAGGTTGACTCAATCCATTTTTGAAAAAAAAATCCCAATCTTAATTTCACTTTTTGGTCACATTCAATTAGTTTCCTGAAACAAAATTAAATGAGCCACTGCGCTTTATTTCGCATATTGCCATTATTTCGTCAGTGTTTGTAAACAATTAAATTGCTCATGATGTTTCTGATCTAACAAATTTGATCATGATTAGCACATCAATATCTGTGGAGCGAGGGAACGACAATTCTTTGGTTTGGTGTTCCATTTACAAGCTGTCAAATGTAGTCTTGGTAATGTGTTTCTCAGCTTGACCCTGACTAGAGGAAATATATCAAAGCATAGGTCAATACTTCATCTTCTGGCCAATAAATGGAAACATTCAACCAGAACCACCAGAGTGCAGCTATATATTGAAAAACATGAATATTTTTCATCCACCTATCTGAATATTAATACTGGTACAGTAGATATAAAACATCTTGAAGCTGCGAATAACATTGAAATTATTGCCTAAAAATCAATATCTTTATGCTATTACTTTCATTTATTGTCTTCCAAAAGGCACCTTTGATGATCACGTCTAAAATCATCACTGTTGTACTATTTTGGTTTAGCCAATTTACCTGTTCTTAAATTAGAACAAATTGAAAAAACAGTACAGCGTAGGAACAGGCTCTTTGGTCCAGCAAGATGGTGCTGACAAATGATGCCTTTCTGAACTAAAAACATTCTAAACTAAACTTTTGCCTCTATGCAGTTCAGATCCCTGTGTTCTTTGCCTATTCATATGTCTGTCAAAATGTTTCTTAAATTGTAGCCCCTCCACCACTCCTCTGGCAGTGCATTCCAGGCACTTACCACTCTCTATGTGAAAAAATTCTGCCTCTCGCATCTCCTTTAAACTTACCCACTTTTACCTGAAACCTATATCCCCAAGTAATATACATTTCTACCTGGGAAAAAGACTCTAACTATCTATTCTATACATGCCTTTCATAACTTTGTAAACTATTATCTGGTCGTCTCTCATCCTTCAACTTTCAAATGAAAACAGACCAAGTTTGTCCAATCTCTCCTCATAGCTAGTGACCTCCAAACTAAGCAATATCCTGGTAAACTGTTTCTGTATCCTCTCCAAAGCCTCTACATCCTTCTGATGGTGTGGCAATCAAACTGCACACAATATTCCAACTGTGGCCAAACTAAAGTTCTATATAACTGCAATGTGAATTGCCAATTCTTATACTATCTGACCCAGACAATGAAGGCAAGCATGCCATATATCTTCTTGACCATCTTATCTACTTGTGTTGCCACTTTCAGGGGACTGTGGATCTAGATACCTAGATCTCTCTATGTTGATGTTACTAAGCATTCTGTCATTTACTGTATACTTCCCTCCTGCATCATATCTTCCAAAATGCATCACCTCATATTTGTCTGGCTCAAACTCCATCTGCCATTTCTCCACCCAAGTCTCCAGCCTATCTATATCCTGTTGTGTCCTCTGGCAATCCTCTTCACTATCTGCAGCTACCTCAATTTTTGTGTTGTCTGCAAACTTATAAATCAGGTCACCTACATTTTCATCCAAATCGTTTATATAAATTACAAATAACAGGGGTCCCAGCACTGATCCCTGAGGAGCAACACAGGTCACAGATTTCCTTCCACCTCTGCTCTCCGAATTCTATTGACTAAGCTAATTCTATATCCAGCTTACCAGCTCAACACGGATCCCATGTGACTTCACCTTCTGTGTCAGCCTGCCATGAAGAACATTGTTCAAGGCCCTGTTAAAGTCCATATAGACAACATCCACCATTCTGCCCTCTTCGATTATCTTTATCACTTCCTCAAAAACTCAATCAGTTTTGTGAGACATGGCCTTCCCTGCACAAAGCCGTGCTGCCTAGCACTAATAAATTCGTACTTTTCCAAATGTGAGTAAATTAGGGATTCAAACATTCTGTACCCATTATGTCGTCTCTCTCTTAAGCACAAAATAAAAGCAACTTCGGACAACAACCATTTACCCAGAACTCAAAGCCTACAAGATTTGCCCTGCTGCCAGATACAAGTCGACAAATAAACTATTGGAGATAGTAGGAACTGCAGATGCTGGAGAATCCGAGACAACAAGGTGCAGGGCTGGATGAACACAGCAGGCCAAGCAGCATCATAGGAGCAGAGAGGCTGACGTTTCGGGCC